>NC_140182.1:78748534-79348534 GCF_963971535.1 Notolepis coatsorum | reverse complement strand
TACGTCACACAGCCTGTACGTCACACAGCCTGTACATCACACAGCCTGTACGTCACACAGCCTGCATGTCACACAGCCTGTAAGTCACAAAGCCTGTACGTGACACAGCCTGTACACAGCCTGTACGTCACACAGCCTGCATGTCACACAGCCTGTAAGTCACACAGCCTGTACACAGCCTGTACGTCACACAGCCTGTACGTCACACAGCCTGTACGTCACACAGCCTGCACAACATAGCCTGGCAGTGGCTACAGCCTCAACTTTGAATTACAGTACATATAATACATAGCATAACAAAGAACCAAATATTAAGCTTGTCTGAACATGAGTTATGGAGTGATATAGTTATCAGAAAAGTAAACGGACTGTCTAAGGAAACCATACTTTTTATAGCTGCGTTCATCGCCGTTTCCATGGAGTGGACACGAATGCCATGAAGTGAAGTTATCTATTTTTACTCTGATGTGTTAAAGGAACACACTAACATTATGGAAAATACGCTCACCGCCTTCTCCAGAGTCGGACAAGAAGATGGATACCAATCTCCTCTCTGTGCATTCAGTAGAAAGCTATCCGGCTGCAAGATAGCCTAGCTTAGCACAAACCTCTTTGGGGAGAGATGTTTGACAAGTGAAACGTGGTACTACACTCTGTGTAGGAGTGTGCCATTCGCCCTAGGATCATGGGATATACCCAGCACACGGAGAACCCTGTAAATGTCCCATTTGCAAGTGGAATATGCGCATTAAAGGGTATGAGCGTTTTGAATGTATTGACCGTGTGGTCTCTGTGCAGGTGAGTGTGCTGACAGACCAGGTGGAGGCGCAGGGGGAGAAGATCAGGGACTTGGACATGTGTCTGGAGGAGCACAGGGAGAAACTCAACGCCACAGAGGAGATGCTGCAGCAGGTACATGTCATACTGTATCACTCACTGTATAACTTAGACTGTATCCCTCACTGTATAACTTAGACTGTATCCCTCACTGTATATCATAGACTATCACTCACTGTATCATAGACTATCACTCACTGTATATCATAGACTATCACTCACTGTATACCATAGACTATCACTCACTCACTGTATATCATAGACTATCACTCACTGTATATAATAGACTGTATCCCTCACTGTATATCATAGACTATCACTCACTGTATATCATAGACTATCACTCACTGTATACCATAGACCAGGGGTGGCCAACCAGTCAGAGACTAAGAGCCACAAAAATTACTGTGGTACCACAAAGAGCCACACCAGCGCTTCTCAACTTATTTTTTTGTCACGGCACCCTTCATGTGTTTATAGGTCCCACCCTCTGGCCTCTGATGTTGCTAATGTCTTTTTTATTTGGGCCTCACAGGGTTAACCTCTTAAGCCCGAGCGGTCCGGTACTGGACCGCAAATTACATCAGGCCATAAATCCATCTCTACAGAATGTATGAATTAATGTTGCGTTTCGTTTCAAATGTAGCCAAGAGTAAAGACCCTAACCCTGTCAAAACAGCAGTCGAAGTGTATATTTTCAGCATTACGTTTGTTTACCAATGATTGTAACTGTTATTAGTGAAATATATGATTATAGAAATCTCAAGGCATTGAGTCGGAAACCGGCGCATATTGACGGGAGGAAGTGGCACAGCCAAAAGTGAGTGTAGTCTTTTGAAGGAAGAGACACAGGGCTTTTGATGGACTTTCGAATTTTGAAAAACTACCCTACCCAGCTCACGCCAGCCCCTGTCAATCATCTGACTTCTGGATTCACTTTTTAATTTCTCAGATTTTTCGGGATTATCTCCCACAAACCTGAACGTTATTGCCATAATACAGAACACAGTTAGTTTCTCTACCTTTCTGTGAACGTCTAGCAAAAAAACTGCTTTTTCAGGTCTGGTCAATTTTAGCATGGTGTTATATATATAATTGAATTGATATTCTCCTTTGGTTCATTACAGTTTACTCAAGCCTAGTAACATACACAATATTTCTGACACTGGGAATACATTCCCTGAGATCCATAGATGTCCCTAGAATCAGATACCAAGAACATGCAAATGAACCATTAAAAAAAAAGTCTGTAAATGTTTATTCTATGTCGTATGGAATGAATGACAAAAAAATAATATTTTTTTAATGGATGGAGGAGTCACACATTGGCGGGCAAAGAGCCGCATGCGGCTCGCGAGCCGCAGGTTGGCCACCCCTGCCATAGACTATCACTCACTGTATGGCATAGACTATCACTCACTGTATATCATAGACTATCACTCACTGTATATAATAGACTATCCCTCACTGTATATCATAGACTGTATCCTTCACTGTATATCATAGAAGACTATCCCTCACTGTATATCATAGACTGTATCACTCACTGTATACCATAGACTGTATCACTCACTGTATAACATAGACTATCACTCACTGTATATCATAGACGATCGCTCATTGTATATAATAAGCCCCTTTCACACTGCCAATTAAATCCGGTACAACAACTGGCTGCCCTGGACTCATTAAAAAAAATACTTGTGATTTGGAGGTTCCTCTCCTATCGGCTGCCCCATTACCAGCAAGGTCTGCCCTACATTTTCAAAAGCCTAGAGAAAGCTTGTCTTAACTAATCATTGTCAATTTGATAGTATGTTTCATTATGTGCGTGCGCCTTTGAAGACCTATTTCAGAACACGCTATTCTATCTTAGCTGCGCTGCGTCTATTCTATCTGCGCTGCGTCTCCATCTATCCGACTCTGGAACACGGCATCACAGCATTCTGTCTGAACGCACACACTTATACCGTCTTTGCTAGGTTCAGTGTGGACAACCCAAAGCCAGCAGATTTGGGGGGGGGAGAGAATCCATATTGCGGTATAATGCTGTGAGTTATGTGTGAAAAGGGCTATAGACTGTCACTCACTGTATATCATAGACTGTCACTCACTGTATATTATAGACTATGACTCGCTGTACATTATAGACTATCACTCACTGTATATCTGTATCACTCACTGTATATCATAGACTACTGTATCACTCACTGTATATCATCATAGACTATCACTCACTGTATATCATAGACTATCACTCACTGTATATCATAGACTATCACTCACTGTATATCATAGACTATCACTCACTGTATATCCTAGACTATTACTCACTATATCATAGACTATCACTCACTGTATATCATAGACTGTATCACTCACTGTATATCATAGACTGTATCACTCACTGTATATCATAGACTATCACTCACTGTATATCATAGACTGTATCACTCACTATATCATAGACTGTATGACGTTTGGATTGATTCACTTTCAATTCAGTCCATTCAAAATGTAAACAGAAATAGCTGTTTTACTTGCTGTGAGTGATAGAACAGCCATTCTCATTTACTGTACTTGTCAATAGATTGGATAGTACAACCTTTTCATGCCAATTATATATATATATTTGAATAGTACAACCTTTTCATGCCAATTTTCTTTATATATATATATATATATATACAAATTTGAATTTGAAAGAAAATCCACTTCTTGAATTGATTGAATTGGAAATTAATTGATCCCAGTCCTGTTTCCTTAGCTGCAACCATACCGTATGCCATGCTGCTAAAATAGCAACATCCTACTCAGTATTGACTGTGTGAGTGATGTATAGTCTGCTGTCTATCATGTCTTGTGCTGTCCTGTGTCCTTGTGTTGGTCTTGTCCCATGCGAGTCAGTGGATGTCTGTAAACAGCCACGTTTGTAGCTACTTTTAACATCACTCATCCTTGCAGGAGCTGATGTGTAGATCGTCCCTGGAGACCCAGAAGCTGGACCTGATGTCTGAGGTCTCCAACCTGAGGCTGAAGCTGAACAGCATGGAGAAGGACAGGGTAGACTTTGGTGACCGGTTTAGGGACAGTGAGGTATGTTTTGTGCCCTGGCTGGTTGGGCTGATATGATTAAAATATGTCACCATATTTTTCTCATGTTTGATGATGTAATGGTACTTAGTTAGTATTTAGTTTTCCAGTACAAATTACAATGTTATATGACATATATTTTTAGTTTTATCTTGTAATTCACTTGTTAAGGTGCTATTTAATTCAAAATGGTATATTTTCTTTTATTTATTTTATACTACTGCAAGGAACAATCTTTTGTTTAACTTAAAAATATAGATATATACAGGGAACACGCCAACGTTTTGGGAAATTAGCTTATTTGCCATCTACCCTGGATTTAGACAAGCAGATACATACCCTTTTCTTCTCTGTGCATGCATTAAGTGGTCTGCACACTGCGGGCGACAGACGTCGCCTGGCGATGTGATCGCCTGTCGCTCAATGACAATCGCTTAGCCCCCCACACCAGAGGCGACCGTTCTCAGGTATAATAAGCTATGTGTCGCTCTGTTTAGCTGGGGGTGTTTCCCCCTGGGAGATATAGGAGGGCGGACCGGACCGCCGGGACCGGAGTCCCGGACGTTACGTTAGGTTGTTGTGAAGCGGGTTAGCAGTAGCTGTGTTGTGCAGTACGAGAGAGTATTAACCTGTAAAACCCATATTGAGCTTGAATTAAACCACCATATACGAATACAACCTCTCCTCATTCTTCCTGACATTACTATGCATGCCTGATCGCTACGATACTTATTATTATTACCAACGATTGGACAAGTATTGTTATGCAGCTGCTGAGAGAGTGTTTTTTTCACGGAAGACGCAAACTGTTTTGTTCTCAACCATAATTTTCTTTGGACAATAAACCTTACAAACTACATCAGCTGCAGCCTGGACATTAAACTGTCAACATCCACAACTTCTTTTGTTACCCGAGTATAAAAACACTAGTAGGTGCATCGTGGCGCATTGTTCATTTATTAGTTAATGACAAGCGGCCACTACAGCTTCTCAAACTAACGTTATTTATTTAAATTGTTCCCGTTAATAATAATGAACATAAGTAGCATGGTAATAATACGTAGATTGATCAATGAATGTATTGATACATTAAAGGTGTACAAATGATACACCAGTAGAACTTCTGCACTACTTCTAGTGTAGAAGTCATGTTATTTCCTCATTGTCCGTGTGCCGTCGCCTCCAAAAATAGGATCGAGGCGATATTGTTAGGGTTTGACACCGACCCCAAACGCAACGACACAAGAGAGTAGGATTCAGAGTTGCCAAAAACAAGGGCTTGTTTATTAAGACTAAATAAACAGCACAGACTTGGAAGAGTTCACACAAAGACTGGAATACAAGCAAGGATGAATGTTGCTGCTCTGCAGCTTCTCCCGGGATGGTAGTCAGGGGAAGCAGACGCTGACGTCAGAGCCGCTCTGCAGACTTCTCTCGGCAGAATCCCCGAGGTGGTTGCGGGACCGAGAGAGAGAGAGGGAGCGAGTTAACTCAGAGTGCAGGTGGAACAGAGCAGGTGAACAGGAGAGGTGACTTGTACCCGAAAACAGAGTTATCCAAGTGACTGAATCTTCGGTGTAAATACACACTGTGAGTAACGTTCCAAACACAATCCCAAGTGATAGATATCTTCGGTGCAAAATAAACACTGTGAGCGAAGTCCCAAAATACAAATCCAATGTGATAATATCTTCGGTGTGTAAACACACAGTGGGAGATGTTAGGCCAAAATATTATCCCAATGAAACAATCCAAAAAAGGCTAAACGCTGGGTGAGTGACTGTCTGATAAAAAGCTGGAAATCTTCAGTGTTATATAAACACACGAAAAACGGAATTGGATCAAAGACAGTCATAAAAAACTCACCCAGGCGTTGTGCGTAAAGAGCGTTGGAACAGAATGGAGCGAGCGCGTCGCCTCGGGGAAAGGGTGTCCAAGAGGAATGCTTCTTGAATATCCTGGAGGCAAAGCACAGGGAAACAACAGCAGGCAGCAGGAACGGCGAATGCAACTGAAATATCAAAACGATCCAACAAAACTTGAATAGGGAAACGGGGTATAAATAATCAGGGAATGCTTAATTGACAAGCAGTGACAGCTGAGGGATGTGATTGACAAGCGTGTGGTTGGGGGAGCACCAATCAACGACGTCTATGGGAAGAAGCGTGTGAATAGGGGAATGCAATGATTAACAGAAAACTAAAGGAAAACAGAGCGAGTAGGCTTAAAGGAACAGAGCGGGTGGGAGAGCAGCGGACCAATCATCACAGTACTTCAAGAAGCCCGTGGTGGGGAAAGAACCAAACCTTACAGTACCCCCCCCTCCACGGGAGCCACCCGGCGACCCACTCGGCCCCGGCCTGCCCGGACGGGACCCAAGGAAGCCGGCGATCAGGGGCACTGGAGAGGGGGACAAAGACAGAGGCTCGGAGAGGGGGACCGGAGACGTGGACAGAGGACCGGCGAGGGAGGCCGGAGACGGGGACTGGGACCCGACAGCGGAGGCCGGGCACGGGGACCGGGGCCCGACAGCAGAGGCCGGGCACGGGGACTGGGGCCCGACAGCGGAGGCCGGGCACAGGGACAGAGATCCGGCGAGGGAGGTCGGAGACGGGGACTGGGGCCCGACAGCGGAGGCCGGGCACGGGGACAGAGGACCGGCGAGGGAGGCCGGAGACGGGGACTGGGACCCGGTGAGGGGGCTGGACGGCACCTGAAGACACCGGGCACGACAGGAGGAGCTCCAGCCCTTGATGGTACCGGAGGACCAGGCGATGTGGGGCTCGTGCAGCGCGAGCCAGGGCCTGCCCAGGACCACAGGGACAAGAGGAGAGCTGGTGACGAAAAACTGGAGCCTCTCAACGTGGTCACCAGCAACGGTGAGAAGGACTGGACAGGCGCATTGAGTGACGTCAGCCAGGCGGCGATGATCCATTGCGAAGACCTCCAAGGGCCTCTCGAGGTCCTCAAGTGGAATGTTGGCCCGGGTGGCAAACCCAACGTCCATGAAACTCCCATCAGCACCAGAGTCCATGAGTGCACCCACCGTCGCCCGCTGGTCCGCCCAGGCTAGGGTGACGTCCGCCAGACGGTTGGGTGGTGCACGGGTGGGGGAACAGGAAAGACGACTCACCAGGATCTCCCGGGGTCTCGGCGAGCCTGGTCCTCTTGGCCGGGCACGGCAATTGGAGACACGGTGTCCACCCCGGCCACAGTAGAGGCAACGGCCGGAGAAGAGCCTGGACTCCCGTTCGGCCGGGCTAAGGCTGCATGGGTTCCTCCCCGATCACGGCTCGGGAGGGAACAAACCCACCAGTCACGGAGGGGGCAGGGCGGTCAGCACTGTAGAGGCGGCCGCCGGGAAAGGGAGCCCCTGAGCGGAGGTCGATGGCACAGTCGTAAGGCCGGCGAGGCGGAAAGACCTGAGCCCTGGACTCCCTGAAAACCCCCTCGAGGTCGTGGTACTCAAGGGGTACGTCTGGGGTACTGAAAACCTCGAGGTCGTGGTCCTCGGGGGGTACGTCTGGGGTACTGAAATCCTCCTCGAGGTCGTGGTCCTCGGGGGGTACGTCTGGGGGTCCCCGTCGGGTTCTCTCACGTCTTCTCTCCTGGAGGCGTCCGTCGATGCGAATGGCGAGGCTGAACAGGTCCTCGAGGGAGTTAGGCTCCTCCCGGGTCGCGAGCTGGTCCCTGACTGCGTCACTGAGCCCACTCATGAAGGTTAGGCGAAGTGCTGGGTCGTTCCAACCACTCTCCACCGCCGCCAGTCGAAACTCCAGGACGTAGTCTGTTACCCCGCCGCTCCCCTGTCGGAAGGTACCCAACCGGGCTCCAGGGTCCAGACCACGGGCTGGATTGTGGAACACCCTGCGGAGCTCAGCCACGAAGTCTGGATAGGAGAAACAAAAATCTGCATCCATTGCCCAGGAGGAAGTGACCCACTGGGCTGCCCGGCCTGAGAGCAAGTTTGTCATATAGGCCACTTGGGCCCCTCTAGAAGTGAATCGACTAGGTTGATGACGGAAAACCAACTCACATTGCATGATGAATGTGGCACAATCCTCGGGATTGCCGTCGAACAGCCGTGGGACGGAGAGACGGGGTTCCCGAGGTGCGGGATCGGGAAGCGTGGGAACTGCTGGGACTGCGGAGAATGCTCCTGAAGGAAGTGAGGGAATTAAAGCGTTAACGGTGTCGCTCAGCGTGTGAAGCTGAACGAGAATACCTGACTGTTGTCCTGCCAGAGCGGCCAGGGACCCTTGAATAAGCAGGACCTGCTCTCGGAGTCCCTGTACAGCAGCTGCAGCCGCATCCAGCTGTAGGCTGTGTTCCTTGGCTGACTCTAACTGGACTGCCGCTGCTGTGCTGACTCTCTTGCGGGCGCAGACCGCGCAGGCCAGTACGAACCCCTTGACGTCGTTCCTCATGGTGGGCCACCAGAATCGACGAGCCAGGAAGGAGAACGTGCGATGAACGCCCGGGTGGCAGGCGAACCGGCTGGTATGGCCCCACTGGAGGACCCGGGACCGGACTGAGTTGGGGACAAAGAGACGATGAACCGGTACATTGCCTGGAGCGCGATGGAAGCGTAGGGCACGCCTTACCACCCCCTCGATGCCCAAGGTGACGACTCTCTCTGTGTCGGCTGGGGTCGTCATATTGGTTGGATCGTAATGTTAAGGTTTGACACCGACCCCAAACGCAACGACACAAGAGAGTAGGATTCAGAGTTGCCAAAAACAAGGGCTTGTTTATTAAGACTAAATAAACAGCACAGACTTGGAAGAGTTCACACAAAGACTGGAATACAAGCAAGGATGAATGTTGCTGCTCTGCAGCTTCTCCCGGGATGGTAGTCAGGGGAAGCAGACGCTGACGTCAGAGCCGCTCTGCAGACTTCTCTCGGCAGAATCCCCGAGGTGGTTGCGGGACCGAGAGAGAGAGAGGGAGCGAGTTAACTCAGAGTGCAGGTGGAACAGAGCAGGTGAACAGGAGAGGTGACTTGTACCCGAAAACAGAGTTATCCAAGTGACTGAATCTTCGGTGTAAATACACACTGTGAGTAACGTTCCAAACACAATCCCAAGTGATAGATATCTTCGGTGCAAAATAAACACTGTGAGCGAAGTCCCAAAATACAAATCCAATGTGATAATATCTTCGGTGTGTAAACACACAGTGGGAGATGTTAGGCCAAAATATTATCCCAATGAAACAATCCAAAAAAGGCTAAACGCTGGGTGAGTGACTGTCTGATAAAAAGCTGGAAATCTTCAGTGTTATATAAACACACGAAAAACGGAATTGGATCAAAGACAGTCATAAAAAACTCACCCAGGCGTTGTGCGTAAAGAGCGTTGGAACAGAATGGAGCAAGCGCGTCGCCTCGGGGAAAGGGTGTCCAAGAGGAATGCTTCTTGAATATCCTGGAGGCAAAGCACAGGGAAACAACAGCAGGCAGCAGGAACGGCGAATGCAACTGAAATATCAAAACGATCCAACAAAACTTGAATAGGGAAACGGGGTATAAATAATCAGGGAATGCTTAATTGACAAGCAGTGACAGCTGAGGGATGTGATTGACAAGCGTGTGGTTGGGGGAGCACCAATCAACGACGTCTATGGGAAGAAGCGTGTGAATAGGGGAATGCAATGATTAACAGAAAACTAAAGGAAAACAGAGCGAGTAGGCTTAAAGGAACAGAGCGGGTGGGAGAGCAGCGGACCAATCATCACAGTACTTCAAGAAGCCCGTGGTGGGGAAAGAACCAAACCTTACAGATATTTAGCGAGGCGACAGAAATAGCTGCGCGACCGTCGCTTCAAAATCTCCTGCCGTGTGGGTTCTCTCATTCATAACAATGGAGGCGATACAATTCTGTCGGTCGGCTCGCTAAAAAAATCGGTCGCCTGGCTAAAATCGCTCGCCGTGTGGGGACCCCTTTAGGCTTAGGGAACAGCCGCACTGTTAGAAATAATAAAACTTTATTTTTTTTACATTTTAATTTTCTAAATGTTACTTTATTAGTTAAGTTATGTTTTTGTAGGTTTTTATTGATTTTTGCCACCGGGCAGTCCGGTAGAGAGAACGAGAGAGAGGAGGAATGGGAGATAGACCGGGGAAGACTTTCGGCAAAGATCACCGGGAGTCGAACCCGGGTCGGCCGTGTTGCACTGTAGTGCTGTATGCGGTGCGCCCAAAAGTTGGCGTGTTCCTTTAAAAAGACTTAAATTTAATCATCACAATGTTAGGCCTTAAAAAGTCTTCTGTTGATAGGTCTTAAAATGTATTGGATTAGGAGGTTACTTCTATGTTGTGATAACTTCTCTGTATGGCACTTAAATGTGTTTGGGAGAAATATTCGGGCTGCAAAGTAAGCAGTATGGCAATATCAGTTCCCCCTCAACAATTCATATGGAATTACTTTTCATAGTCATTTTCCTTCATACTTTTTGCCAGTATGACCGTGAAATAGGTATTCAATTCTATTCAAAGTGGTCTTAAAGGGGAACTATCTTATAAATTGCCTTTCCAGTGTTTAGCATTGTTTTCTAGCAATGTGGGGTTGTATCAACGCTGTCTATGTCGCAAATTCTATTTTTGGCGCATTCCTCCAGTTGAGATGAGACAAGGTCCTCCCCCACTGAACCAAGCCATTCTGATTTGACTCACTCGCTGATGTGAATTAGGCTGCGGTTACACTATGGCGAGTTTTCGTTTCGTTTTCAGGGTCAGTTTCGCTTTTCAGAACGCAACGTAATGGCAGGCAAGTTAAATATAGTTTTTTGCCTCCTGAGCACAGTGATGTATATACATGTAGTACAATGCCAAAGCAGTAGGTGGCAGTAGGTGGCGATGTAGTTCAAACATGAAGGCCATTTTCAACCAATAATAAAAGTTGAATGTGCCAATACACTTCCTGCTAAAAATCAACAATCCACCATCTTTAAATGCCTCGCATGAGCCATTTAGCCAACGTAGCATTTATTTTTCAGCAAAGAAAGTGCAATAAAAGTGCAATAAACAAAACGGATACATTCACTGTGTGTTCTGCCTCTCATTTGTTGATGAAACAAAACTAACATCAACACAATTGACCACCAAGAGCGGAGTTTAGTCTCACAAAAAGATTGTTGCCGATTTTGTTAGCTTACGTGCTAACGTGATTGGGATATGCCAGTATAACAGTATAGCATTGTGGCTAGCAGCGAGGTTTGTTAGCTTACGTGCTAACATGATTGGTATATGCCATTATAACAGTAAAGCATTGTGGCTAGCAGCTTGGTAACGTTAATGCTAGCAGAATGAATGGATGTAAACTTTATTTAACAGATTGCAGAATGGGTACAATACAATACGGCTCAATACAAACAATTGTTAAGGGAATGCAGACTGTTGTAGCTTGGACTGGGCTCCTTATAACAATAACTTGACAACACATGGTAGCCACAGCTACTTGGGACAGCTCTGCTGTAAACACTGGAAATAACCGTGCGGGTCTCTACTGCGCATGGGCGTTGAGCAACAACGGCTCCGTATCCGGCTCACGCAGATTACATGGCACCAATGTCGGCGAGTTTTGGCGAGTATCCAAAACGGAAACACCTTTTCAGCGTTGCCAGTAGGACAACGCGTTTTCCTGCCAAAACAGTGTTTATTTTTAACTTGGACAGCAAACGTAATCATTCAGCAACAAAAACGTTGCTGTATTCCCCAGTGTAACCATGGCCTGATCTGCATATCTCAGCCCCTGGTTGTAGCCACCGCCCACAATAAACAATTCGCTCAACAACGGAGCGAGTGGAAATAATGCGAAAGCGGTTTCCCTGTCACTGACACTTCCTCAAACAGGTTGACGTGACGTGAGTGCTGATAGAGAGAGAGCGAGAGAGAGAACGAGCGAGTGAGAGAAAGAGGGCGAGACAGACAGATAGAGAGAGGGAGAGAGAGGATCTCATACGGTGCAACTCGAGTCGTCTCGGAGCATTTACACACTCCCGACTGCGTGTGTGTGGGGAAACATGCACGCTCTCGGAGCATCTCTCTCTCTATCTGTCTCTCCCTCTCTCTCTCTCCCTCTCTATCTCTCTCTCTCGCTCGCTCGTTCTCTCTCGCTCTCTCTATCAGCACTCGCATCATGTCAACCTGTTGCAAAATATCATAGCACAGGGGTATATATTGTCATTTGAAACAAGTTACCAATGCATTGTCCCGTGGAATTATGCCCCCCGCGGCGAAATTAATTAGTCTCCCTCTCTATCTCTCCCTCTCTGTCTGCCAGTACAGACTGTGGATGACTGTCATACAGCGCATTGCGAGTATGGGCGGAGTATGTGTATATATATGTATACAGGGCCGCCTGGGAGAAATGCGAGGCCCTGTGCGAGATTTAAACGCGAGCCCCCCCCCCCCCCCCCAAAAGGTAAAAAAATATATACATATATATATATATATAATTTTTTTTTCTTTTTTTTTATACAGTCAACATATTCTTAAATAATAGCGCTGCCCGAGGCTGGGCATGATACAGTCAACATATAGCAAGAGAGAGAGCGAGAGAGAGCTCCCGTTCTACAGTCAATATACAGTGTTATCGCTGCACAGACCCGGCAATGCCCCTGACCCTCCACCAGAGCAAGGCCAGAGATAGAGAGAGAGCATGTCTGTTTGTGTGTGTGTGTGTTAGAGAGAGAGCATGTATATGTGTGTTAGAAAGAGAGAGAAATATATAGAGAGAGAGCATGTCATTTTGTGTGTTAGAGAGAGATATAGAGCATGTCTGTGTGTTAGAAAGAGAGAGAGAGAGAGAGAGCTTGTGTGTTAGAGAGAGAGAGCATGTCTGTGTGTGTGTGTGTGTTAGAGAGAGAGCATGTATGAGAGAGATAAGCAAAGATGAGCCCCTAAAGGATATTCAACTTTTAATGGAAGAACAAAACAGAAGGAAAAGATAACTTTACAAAGGCAACATGAATATACATAGATCCAAAAGGACAAAGATCAACACTTAAATCCAAAGAGAAGATACCAGAGAAAACAAAGTAGCAAGGAGCCAATGGCCGACATCAGCTAAATAGGCTAACTGCAAATAGAGTAGCCAGGTACTGACACCAGGCCACACACAGCTTTGGCCAACGCTACCCAAGCTACACAAACGACCAAGACAATTCACACACAGCACATGTCGTATCTCCAAATGTTGTGAAGTAACATATGTTTTGCCTGGAAAAAAACATCGTTATTAACAACATTCGGGAGGGGAAGGAAGGAAGAGTGGGGTAATGTCCAATGGACATCTTACCTGCACCAAGGAACGCAGGGTGAAAGGCCGCAACACAGGTCTCCACGTTGACGAAAGGCCTCTCGCTGGCGGGACAAAAAGAAGCTATGGCCGGAGCCTTGTCATGGTGCAGGCCCGACTACATCTTCTGTCAAAGATGATGTCGTAGTCAGAGTGCCAGGGCCTGCTATTCTCACGGCTAATGTCAATGGACGTAGCACAAGCTAACAGCTAACTCTAGGCTAACTGATAGCATCAAGCTAACGTTCCCAGCCGAGCGAAAACGAGCAGCTAACGTCGTAGCTAAACAGCTAACTGGCTAACAGTTAGCTCAACCCGGCTATCGCTAACCACTAGCTAACGCAGAAGCAAGCTATGCGGCTACCACTGAAAAACTGTACAACGTGAGAAAAGCAATACAGGCCAACACTTCAGACAGCCACTGTGTTTTCCTCTTCTCATCCGAAGAGGGAAGGGAAAAAGAAGGCAATACACGTCCCACTACAGAGTGGTGTTTACCATAGCGGTGCCGGCAACAAGTCCCTCGCGGACTATAGCCGACTTGAGCATGGAGATATTCTCATAATGAAACACCAATCTCACCTCCCTCGCACCAGGTGCTGACACCAGGCCACACACCGTTAGCTACTACAACAGCTAGCTGGCCCGTTTGGCTCCCGAGAGAGAGAGAGAGAGAGATATATCCACGGCGGGAATAGAATAGAGTGCATTAAAAACTCACCAAACGTCCAAGAGGATGGAGACAACCGCGTGGAGTTGACGAAGTTCATCTGCCGAATGACCGTCCTCTTCATCTTGGCATAACAATGCTGCACGCGCTCTCTCTAGGTTAGCTAACGCTAGTTAGCCTTTAGCTAAGCTAGCTACTAGCCGACATCATCATGGCTATCCCGACTGAACCACACGTTAGCACTCAATATTATAACGTAGCTAAAGCTAACTAGCTGTCCCTGCCTTTAGCTGGGATGGCTAGCCTGACTGAACTGTCTAACATGCAACAACTTTCATCTTCAGTCCATCTGCCGAATGACCGTCCTCTTCGTTTTGGCTGGCAATGCATAACTAAGCATAACCTCCCAAGCTGCACGCGCGAAATAGTCAAACGCAGCTGACGCACGCCAGCGTACACATAATGTAACCCCTCCCTTCTTGAAACCAATAGTATGTCTGCTGCAGAGCCCCAGAGCTCCAATAGAGAATAGTGCAGAGCCGCAGAGCCAGGAACATTCTACAAACGTGTCTAATGTGAAATATATAAGCATATAAGCAAAATTAGATTTTAGGTCTGTGATGAAAAAGGGCCTCGCGGGAAGGGGGGCCCCGCAAAAAAAATAATAATAATAATAATAATAATAATAAATAATTTGTATTTTTATTTTTTTTTGGCCCCCCTTCCCGCGAGGCCCTGTGCGACCGCACTGCTCGCACACCCCCTGAGGCGGCCCTGTATGTATATATATATATATCTTGGACGACGGTATCCTGCCTGAATCTATGGCGGTATACCTTCATATAATTTGGTATACCTCAGCTCTATGTTTTACTTAACCTCAGGAATTCTCCAAGTTTCGTCTGTGTTCCTTTCTCTCTCGCTTAGAAAAACACACACACAGAGAGACACACACACACTAAAACAATCACTCAATTCATGTGGCCTTACACCTGTGTGGGGGAGGGGGGGGGCGGCTCGTTGTCATTGTGTGTTGGAGAGCAGCTGTGTGTCTGCAGGAGAGTGCAGACCTCCACGGGGGGAACCTCGGCACACGGATCAGCGGCACTGATGTGGTGTTCTTTTTTCCAGGGTATGAATGAATAGCTGTTTGGCTGCAATGTGTAATGACTTTACTCTCTATTGTACATCATGGACGCTCTGGCATTTCTTACCCTCTGGTTAAATGCTTTTCAAACAAACTGCAATGAGAATGAGGCCATGTCCAGACGAAACCGATTTCGGTCGTATCAGTCAAAGTATTTGATCGTATGCACCTTTCATCCACACGGAACTGCGTTGTGGCAGACTGAAGACGCTATTTTCTGAAACCGGCTTCCAGAGTGCGCAAATCTGAAGACGCTCCCCTTGCGTGTCCGTCTTTACAAGCGATACGAGTATTTTCCTGAACCGTTGACGCGATAGCCCACCTCTCCCTTAACCCGCACGTGCAAACTCAGCCAACATCACAACCACCGTCAACAACAGATTGACATCTCCCTTACAGTGTTACAGAAGCTATTGAGCTTGTCGGGCTTTTACAGCTAAATGTACTTTTTCTGAAAACAAAAGTAGTAGCCAAGCACATATTGTTCCATAGCATACGCCTTCAGTGGATCATGGCAAATCCTCTCTTACCTTGACGATTAAAAACCTCCATTTAGTAAATAGTATTCCCATGGCTGGTGTTGATGCTATGCTATCAACATTAGCTAAATAGCTAACCAACTAAATACAATAGACAGTGGTATGCTGAGGTAACGTTAAATACAGACAACTTTTGCTACAATTTACAGTAGTATCCTGAGGTAACGTTAAATACAGACAACGTTTGCTAGTCGAAAGGACTGGACACAGGGACAAGTTAAACATCAATCAATTAATTTAATACAACACAGGTAGTTTGAGCTGCCTCCGACCGCACCACGGGGCTATTATATTATATACGGCTTTGAGCTCTCTCTCTCTCCTGCCGATTAAAATCTGCAGCTCTTCCTCCTCCTTTGCGCAGCGGTGTCGTCTCTCTCCTATCCGTTGGAAACTAGCGTCAGCTCAAAAGCACAGAACCGGACGACACAAGTTATCGAAAACAACGACAACACTTCCGGTCAGGGGTTTTCAAAATAAAAGAGCGACGTCTAAAACAGGAAAGACATGTATCTTGTAAATTTGTGGCACGCACTTATTTCTTGAAACTATTTTGTTTTTACGGAAACCTTTTTTTAAATGAAAATTAAATGAAAACGAAAAAGATCAAAATGGTTTTCGTCTGGAAAAGGCCTGAGATGTGAATCTCGATTGTCAATCTTTTTTTTTTATCCACTTTTTCTCCTGTTTTTCTATTTTTCTCCCATTGCAATTTTGCTGTGCCAATTCTCCCCTCCCCTGTCTTGAACGTTGCATATGCCCCCCACTGGCCGGTTGTAGGGAGGATAGAAGCCTTGCATCACGTGTCCCCTCCGATACACGAGGAGGCAGCGAGGTGTATGGCGAGGTGTAACGTGTGGGAGGCTCACACTACCCCCGCCATTTCCTGTCTCTGCTGTGCAGGCGTCCCCCAACCGACGTGTAGGAGTCGCTGTCCACAACGTCCAGATTACCACCCATCGACTTCCACCCGCTAACTCTGCCAATTGAGTTAGTATGACGGCCGGCCCAAGCCGGAGGCAATGCCGACAGCCGGATTCGAACCCGGTGTCTCTTGCGTTGGTGATGAGCGCAATGTCCGCTGCGCCACCCAGCCGCCTCGATTGTCAATCTTTTGTTTACTTTTAAACCTGGGGTGAAGGCGGCGGGGGGAGGGGGGGTTCTGGACCCAGATGAACCGTGCAGAAATACTTGGACAGCTTTCAAACACGTCATGTTATTGTTGTAACAGCGAAGCCATCTCTTCCAGCCGCTGGAACAACAGGCTGCTGTCCGTGTTCTCCTTCATAGCCTATCTGGGCAAACTGAGCAGCCCCCCCCCCTCCTCCCTTTCAGAAATGGCATCCTCTCATCTCCTCTCTACAGCTGCTGAGAGTCGCTCTGCTCTCTCTAAGGAAAACAGGCCTTTCAGAGTTGCATCTTTGTTCTTATTATCTTTTTCCCCCTCCTCTTTTTCCGATTTTTCTCCCATCCCACTGTTAGTCGTTATGCCAATTCCCAACTCCCTTCCTGGTTGTTGCGCACCCCCCCCTACTGTTGGTCCGAGAGGCCGGAGACTATCACATGCTATCCTCCAACACATGCGCAGCCAGCCTGGCAGCTCAGATTCTCACTGGGAGAGTGTAACGTGTGGAAGGTCACACTACCTCCCTCCAGATCCTTCCTTTGCTGAGCAGGCGCCTCGACCGAACTGTAGGAGTATTTTTCTGTTTACAACGCCCAGGACCCACCCATCAGCTTTCCCACCCTCTAATACTGCCAATTGTATTAGTACGGACGACCAGCCAAACTGAAAACAATGTGGAGAGCTGGATTCGAACACGCGAACCCAGCGTCTCCTGCATTGGTGGTGAGTGCCTTGCCCACTGCACCACCTAGCCGCCCTCAGAGTTGCATCTTAACACTGGTTTTGTGAAATGTGGATATTTAGACATACTCTTGAAGGGCAGGATGTAGGGCTGACCCCTATTAGTCGAATAGTCGACTAATCGATCGAAAGGAGCCGTAGTCAACTGCCAACCTCTTAGTTAAAAAAATTACTTTATTAACACTTTAACTGCCGAGGTTAAATTCATGATATACCATCCCTTGCCAGCTCTATTTGTCTATGGAGAAGTTCCCCTTCTTTGCAGGGCTATAACTTTTTAAATTCTATTGCTAGATTGCCATTATTAGGGCCCATTCAATGTCCTATATGTATTGTTCAGGGTGTATGAACGTTAAACTTTTTCATTCACATATTCATACTAAAATATGGTCTAAAGTATAAGTATGTTTTCATCTCTTTCTGCAGCTTTCTCCAGAACGTGATTTATAGCCCCAAATGCATTATATTGATGATGAAATACAGTTTGATAGCGATCTGTGCCAGATAATAAATGTCAACTGGATGTGGTTCTGGAAGTTACTACACGTCATCTGATGTTGACCGGATGGGCGAGGGGGCGTTTATAATTCCGTGGGCAACGTTATACCATTCATCTAATGTGGGTCATATGTTCATCATAGCAGTTTATATCGAACACGGTAATACTACACGCTAAAACTCACCCCAGTCTCCTCGGGCCGTTGGGCGATCAGCGTGGAGTAGACAGTTTTCCATTATGGGATGTCGAAATACCCGATCTATTTCCAGGTTGTATAATAGTATATACGTGCAAATCATGTTGTTTTTTCGAGTTATTTCCACCGATCGATGTTCACTGTGTGAAGACTGAGTCTCTCTAATATTAGCGAGTGCCCGGACCACATATGGAGTGAGTCCTGCCGGGTTAAAGGTTGACATCCGGTTTCGATCTGCCGATCGGCCACCAGATGGCGCTCTTGAACCGCTAGAGGATTGAGAGGAGATCAGAACTGTGTGTCAAGGCTGCAGAGGGGAAATATGATTCCGATCACAGATTTTTGAAATATTGATATCAAAGACGAGTTACGGCGTACGCGGCAACTTGAGCATGGCGGGGAATGACGAGTTCCGGCGTTTTCGGCAGTTAAAGTGTTAACATTATTTATGTATTAAAAAAAAAAAAAAATCATTCTTTCCAAAAGAAAAGAGGCCTAGAAGCGTGGCTAACGCTAATGGCACACATACCAGAGGCTAACTGCCTAAGAAAAAGGCACAGAGGCACTGAAAGAGGATTTCACCCATCTAATGAACACACTAGACTAGACAAATATCAAGATGTATCCATCAGTGGACCAATTTCATGCTTTTGCAGAGGACAAGAAGCCTTCCATCGACTCCTTCAGACATTAAGCACCCCCACAGTCCAAATGGAATGATAATTTTTTTTTTATAAATAAAATAATTATACTTTTTTTTCAATTTTTTTTAATTTTATATATAGTCAACTAATAGTCGACTATCGGCAAATTTCGGCCAATCATAGTCGACTATCCAAATCCTTAGTCGGGGACAGCCCTAGCAGGATGTATTAACACATTGAACGCCAGAGGGCGCTATGGTCATTGGGCCGTTGTCTGCCATCGCTTTGTTCAATGGAGAGAATGCCGTGTTTGCGAGTGCTTAAACTATATGAAATATTATAGCTAATGGATCTAATAACGCTGTCGATTGTCAGTGAGTTTCTTCTGGTCAACATGCAAAAAACTGATTGTTTTTTCATCCGTACATTTCCGTTTTATACCGTGTTGAATATGAGTATAGTTTGGGTGATTCTGAGTAATCCCAGGAAAAGACGCAAAAATAGCCCTTTAGTGAAATCCAGTTATCACGTTGTAATTTTCCGCCTGATTATCGAATCTTCCTGAAATCAACGCTAGATTATCGTTATTATGTCTCCTCATGCACCCATGAAAGGGGACTTGTAGCGGGGCACCCCTGCGTGCTGTGATGTGACCAACGGGAAACAGCACACACACAGTCCACACAGACAGCTTCGATCGTGAGAGAAAAAAATATCAGATCAATGCAAGATTTGATATATAGTGTCCTTACCTTGTCTCTGATGTAATGCAAAAAAAAGTATCCAATTATCTGATTCCAAGTACTGGTCGCGGAGGTCCGTCCCACGTTATCCGGCATTGCATATGAACGAGGGGGGGGGGGGGGGGGGGGGGGGTCTGCCTAGTTGATGCATCGTTGTAAGCGCTTGTCCTGCCGGAGTATTTAAACCCCGCCTGCACGGCTCAGCTCGGCCCAGAAAACAAACTACATCGTTTCAAATGGAGTGCAATATCGGCCGAAGGCGTTAGAGGGCGGTATTGACCGTCTGCCAGCTCAGACACATTCAGAACAGCATGCACAGGCTGCCCCGATGAATTATGAATGGCAATAGCGAATAAAAGAAAAACGGATCCAATAACGAGTATACTCGTGGTTGGCGCTCCACGGTTGGGGCGGCAATAACGAGTATACTAGTTTTTGGCGCAGAACCAGTTAATGGAAAACAATCTCTTAGCTACTTTCAGACCCCCCCCCCCCCCCCCCCCCTTAACTCAAACACAGGTCCATTTTGTTGTAATGTTTATACGTGATGTAAACAACTTCTGTTTACGAGGTGTACTCGTGATGTAGGCTACTCATGATGAACTCTGTGTACCGTCCTTGTACAGTACGGAGAACTCAAATAACGTCAATGCACTTCAGTGTCTTCAGTCCAGTGAAAGTGACGCCACAGATCAGCCTCTTAGCCGTAATGGCGTGGACGTCGAGAGCTAGCGTATCAGCATTAAAAAGAACACTGACATTCAGTGACCTTTTTAAAGGGTGCAAGGGTTTGGCTAAATGAAGGAGGTTGTAGTCCAACTGGAACAGGAACTACAGCTGACTGCATGTCTGTTGTTGCTGCCAGTCCTGAGTCTGAGTAATACGGTCTGTTCTCTTTCAGGACTTGATACTAGAAATCAACGAGCTGCGGTACAGAGTGACAGAGATGGAGAGTGAGAGACTTCAGTATGAGAAGAAACTCAAATCCACAAAGGTGAGCAGCCACATGGCACACCGTAGTTGACACACAGTAGTTGACACACAGTAGTTCACACACAGTAGTTCACACACAGTAATTCACACACAGTAATTCACACATAGTAGTTCCACACAGTAGTTCCACACAGTAGTTCCACACAGTAGTTCCACACAGTAATTCACACATAGTAGTTCACACACAGTAGTTCACACAGTAGTTCACACAGTAGTTCACACACAGTAGTTCACACAGTAGTTCCACACAGTAGTTCCACACAGTAGTTCCACACAGTAGTTCCACACAGTAGTTCACACACAGTAGTTCACATACAGTAGTTCACACAGTAGTTCACACACAGTAGTTCACATACAGTAGTTCACACAGTAGTTCACATACAGTAGTTCACACACAGTAGTTCACATACAGTAGTTCACACAGTAGTTCACACAGTAGTTCCACACAGTAGTTCACACAGTAGTTCCACACAGTAGTTCCACACAGTAGTTCACACAGTAGTTCACATACAGTAGTTCACACAGTAGTTCACACAGTAGTTCACACACAGTAGTTCACATACAGTAGTTCACACAGTAGTTCACACACAGTAGTTCACACACAGTAGTTCCACACAGTAGTTCACACAGTAGTTCACATACAGTAGTTCACACAGTAGTTCACACACAGTAGTTCACATACAGTAGTTCACACAGTAGTTCACACAGTAGTTCCACACAGTAGTTCACACAGTAGTTCCACACAGTAGTTCCACACAGTAGTGCACACAGTAGTTCACATACAGTAGTTCACACAGTAGTTCACACACAGTAGTTCACACACAGTAGTTGTTCACATGCATATTCACACACAGTAGTTTGCATGCATATTCACACAGTAGTTCGTTCACACATGCATATTCACTTGCAAAGTGAAATAATCATTGAGAAAATAGTGTGTTGAATTCTCGCTGCAGCTGTTTACAACACCCTTTATTACTGAATAGTTCTGGGCTGTCATCTTGTTTTCTCCAAAGATCCCCTCTATACATGTTTTCAACATTTTTGCATATTTAATAGCAATATAGTTTGTTATGGTCTCTCCAGACATGTTCAATAAACTACTGAAACTTGGCTTAGCAGCATCCCTACTCCTACACCCATCCTGTTGTCCTGGTTGTGACATCTCTGATTCTCTCTCTCATCTCTGACTCTCGCTCTTCCCTGGTTCACATCTTTCGTAACGGCCAGTCTCTCATGGCCAAGCTCTCTAGCCTGAAAATCAAAATGGGCCAGATGCAGTATGAGAAACAGAGGAAGGAGCACAAACTCCAGGCTATGAAGGTTGGCTTTCGCTGTGCTTGCTGTATGGTATTTGGTTTTTGTGGCCTCTCCCACCTTGGATCCTGTTTTTGTTATTTTTTAACAGGAATGTTTAAAAGTGGTGTGATTCCTCCCCCTGTTCTTTTGTGTGTGTGTGTTTTTTACTCATAAATCTGGACGTTTTTCTTTCAAAGGTGCAAAGAATTTAGGAACACAATCTTGACTGATCAACCCGACACTGAAATTGCTGACTGATCAACGTCACTGTTTAATTAAAACTACTAGATTTGCCATATTGTAGGGTACGAAAGTAAAGATTAAGTGTACTCTGAAATACCACTTCCTGTACGCTACATCCACAAGGCACCAGTTTAAGCATGTAGCGCATTTCTTTGGAACCACAGGTATGCCTTTAATTTGGGGTTTTTCTGCCCTCTTTTGGCAAGACCTCAGTCTGTGTTGCTGTATCCTCCCTCTCTCTCTCCCTCCCTCTTTTCACTCGTCCTGCGGATGAAACGTCTAATCTCCTTCCTCCAATCCTTCCTCTTCGTGTTTTATTTGGATGATCTCCCCACGCTTGATGCCATCTCCCTGATCCTTTTTAAAACTCTCCCTGTGTGTGTGTGTGTGTTTCCCTGTAATTCCTCCAGTGCTCGCTGATACATCGACCCCCCCCCCCCCACCAGGGTACCAGCAGTACTGGCCCTATACCCCCACCCCCCTCTCTCTCTGTCTCTCTCTCTCTCTCTCTCTCTCTCTCTCTCTCTCTCTCTCTCTCTCTCTCTCTCTCTCTCTCTCTCTCTCTCTCTCTCACACACACACACACACATCCACCCAGAGCGCAGGTGTGGGTGCTGACCAGCCACGTCGGCATCTGGGAATGTGTTTGTGTTTTTGTTTTGTAGTGGTGACTGAGTGTAGCAGAGGAGGGGAGGATGGATTGGGGGGGGGTCCTGACTGTGCTGTCCTGACTGGGTTGTCCCGTGTGTCTTTAAAGGAGGACCTGGCCACTCTGAGGAGACAGCTGGATGGTAGAGATGGAGAGCTGAGGAGACTACAGGACGAGACGGGCTGCTTCAGAGCCACCACCCCAGGCGGCCTGGACGGCACAGAGAGAGGTGGGAGAGCCGGTCTGATGAGTCTCTCCTGATTGACTCCCAGCACATGCGTTAGACCATTTCAAACTTCAGATGATTCTCTGGGGTATCTGCTGGGTATTAAAAAGTCTTAAAAAGTATTCAATTCGGGCGGCTGGGTAGCACAGTGGACTAAGCACTCGCCTACCACCGCAGAGACTCTGGGATCGAATCCAGAAATTGGCAGTGTTAGCGGGTGGGAAACCATGGTGTATGTGTCCTGGTCGTTGTAAACAGTGACTCCTACTGGTCGGTCGGTCCTGCCTGTTCAGCAGGGAGGGGATCTGGGGGAAATAGCGTGAACCTCCACACACATTACGTTCCCCCAGTGAAACTCCTCACTGTCAGGTGAAAAGAAGCGGCTGGCAACTCCACGTGTATCGGAGGAGGCATGTGGTAGTTCTACACCTCGCCAGGTCAATACTTTTACCAACTAACTTGCATTTTTCCGCGATCTGATTGGCCACTGACGTTTCTGGTCATGTGACATCTGCGCCAATCGTGTGACGCCTGTTTCTATCACTGGTTAAGCTTAGGCTCTCTTTCGAAGTTGGTTAAGGTTAGAGTTTGTCTTAGAGCAGGGCGATAGAACACCAGCCCTGATTCCAAACTCTAACCTTAACCAACTTCGAAAGAGTCGCCTAAGCTTAACCAGTGATATAACTAGGCGTTAGGTTGTTTGCAGGCTGTTAGAGGCGGAAATAGGTGCAGAAACAGGCGTCACGCGATTGGCGCACATGTCACATGACCAGAAACGTCAGTGGCCAATCAGATCGCAGAACGCGAACGCGGAACTGGAAGTTTGTTGGTAAAAGTATAGACGCCACCAGGCCAACAGTGGGGCAATGCCCACAACGACCAGGAAGGGAATTGGCATAACGACTAAATTGGGATGGGTGAAAAATAATAAGAAACCCCAAAAATAAGCTTGTATGGAACGCACAAGAATTTAAATTGCCGTTCAATGTTGCTATGTGTTTTTTCTTTTTACTAGTATGCTCGTGAAATGGGTATTACATTTTGCTCTAAGTGGTAAGGTCTTAAATGTAACTTGTTGAAACCTGCAGAAACCCTGTTCTTTTTGAGTGTGTTTGCTCAACAGTGAGTATTTTCTGTGTTCAAATTTATACGTACTGATGAGGATAATCAGTCCTGCTACGTATCTTGAAACGTCTAATCTGTAGTGTCTTGTCTGACTGGTGGACAATCTTCAGAAACCTACATTTCCCTTTTGCTCTGTTTTTTGTTCTTATAACTGTTTATCCCGTCCAGCTGCTCATCACGACGAAACTCTTAAAAAGAGACTGAAGGAGAAACGTAAGGGGGGTTTTATGCTTGTGTTCATTACTGCACTCGCTCCTCTGTCCCTGTTGTTGCATGTGTGGGCATGAGCCACCCCTGACCCCTGACCCCTGCTTGTTCCATTATAACACACCGGAGGCCAGAGCGCCACCTGTCTGTCGAATGGCGTCATCGGAGTTTGACGTTAATCCAAGGTCGACTATGAGCTCCTATTAAAACAGATAGTCATCCAGTGACGGCAACGAGGAATGTATGCTTTTGTGTTTTAAACCCTTACTGAGGAATGACTTAGCGTGTCGTGTCCTTGTCTTGCATACATCCCTGTCAGCTGTGTGTTAAGCCTGTGCTTCCCCCATCCTCACACCCTGAAACTATAATCACCTCCTCTCTGTACCCCTGAACACCTCCTCTCCTCCTCCTCCTCCTCACCCTCCTCCTCCTCTCAACCTTCACCCCTCACGTCATGTGCCCGGCGCGTGCCGCCATGCTAACCTTCAATGTTATAACGTCCTCGTACTCACAGTCTTGTGTCGTAAAAGAAATGTCATCATTGCGAGAGCTGTCGTCTTTTTAGTCGATTCAGGATGGGATTCCTTTCTGCCCCCACGTTCCCAACCCGAGGTGGGGAAAGGAATGCCAACCCGAGCACCACGACGTAACGGCCGATTACTTGCACCCTAAATTCCAACCTCAGGCCTAACAAAAATAATAGTTGGTTTCAGGTTGGTTGTCAGTTTGGCCATGGGTAGGTAGGGAATTTTTTTATTTATTTTTTTTTTTTATTCTTTCCCACGGCGACTATGGATAGGGAATTTCTTTATTTAATTAACCCTTTCACTGCCACACGACAGAAGGTTAGCCCTTTACTATCACACAACCGACGGCGATGCTCCATCATTAGCATCATTAGCTCCGCGGATGCGGAGCTAATGATGCTAATGATGGAGCATCGCCGTCGGTTGTGTGATAGTAAAGGGCTAACCTTCTGTATTGTCACAGTGAAAGGGTTAACCGGCTGTCGTGTGGCAGTGAAAGGGTTAAAATGTTCACAACAACATGGATGCATGTACTCTGCCAGCATGTTTAATATCCATAATACTAAATGTTTGACTAAGATTTCTATGAAACTTTATTCTAAAAAAAAAAAAAAAAAAAAATGATTTTTTTTTTTTTTAATATATAATTTTTTTTTTAAACTCATAAAATATATTGGGTCGCACCTAAATCGGCAGGGTCGGTCGGCAACCTGAAACCAACCATTATTTTTGTTAGGCCTCACATGTAAACATGTGGTGGAAAATGAACCTCAAGCCGCCAGAATTTGTCTGTGGCTTTTGTTATGAGTTTGTCTTCTTCACCGGTCGCATTAAATAAAGCGTAAATTCTGGAGTTTTTTTAATTTTTTTTTTTTTTTTATTCCTAATCGGTTTGTTTGGTTAAATAGTGAATTTCTGGACCCAGCAGACAAAGCAGTTATTTAGTAGATTGTGTGAGAGTGGAAGCCACAGTCGAAGGACACAAGACATGTTTTAGTAGCTGTTAGGGGACGTGTGTGAGTGATGTGTGGAGACGGTCTAGGATCCCCACATGTCCTCACTGTGGACTGTGTTGTCTCCGTCTGAAATCCTCTCTTTTGCTTCACTAGACGTGGAAGTGCAGAGAATGAAAAAGGCAGTTGAATCGCTAATGGCAGCCAATGAAGAGAAGGTAAAATGTATACTAAGTTGTGCATTTCTTCATTAAACCAAAAGAGAGATGACATGCCGCTAATCCCCTGCAGAGTAACAGCTGTTCTGTTCCTTCTGCCCCCCTACAGGATCGGAAGATTGAGGAGCTGAGACAGTCGCTGCTGAGGTATAAGAAGGTCCAGGACATGGTGATGTCAGTACAAGGCAAGAAAGGTTCGATACTTCTGTTGGATTCTCCTGGTTGTCGCTTCAGTCAACATGAGGGTCCTCCTATAAATTATTGATTGCTTGGTTGATTATCTTATTTTCGTGTCACGCACACAGAGTTACACAACCCTCATGGGTTTATAAGACACCAAAAATACTGTTCCAGTGTTCTCTTATTACATTACACATTACATTATCTAAATACCGATTACTGTACATAAATACAGATTACAGCTCGGTCTTAAACAAAGTATTCTGTCTTCTCTCCCAATCTTGACAAATAAAATCTGCTACAAAACATTTTCCCTTCCTGAAGCACAAGTTGTTCATAGTCATCCAGCTCAAGAAAATCAACGTAAATGGAGGATGTTTTACTAAAAAGTACTTCCCTTACGTCCTCGTAAACAGGACAGTAAAACAAAAAGTGAACCTCATTCTCAATGTCACCTCTAACTCACACACCAAACAAAGTCTGTCCTCCTCTGGGGTGGCATTAAATCTGCCAGTCTCTAGGGCTTGTGGTAATGACCCTGACCCAATCTGTGCACATAGGGATCTTAAACTGTGAATTACCCATAGTAGTTATCAGATGTAAGTGATTTATATTACAGTAAGCTGTTCAGTCGTCCATCCTATAGGAATGGCCTCTCCTGTGTGCCTGAACTCTTCCCATCTTCCCCCCGTGCAGAGAAAGTCAAAGAAGGTGACGGCGACGAGAGCGACGGTTCCATCTCCATGGTGATGATCTCTCCCGTCTCCATGGAGACAGAAATGCACGAACCTATGGGCACTGAGGAAGTACGAGGGAAAAGCCCGGATGAGGTGAGTATTGTACAGTAGAGTGTGACGTCATCAGCAGCTAAAGGGAAAATCCACTCTAAAAACAACTGAAT
Source organism: Notolepis coatsorum (assembly GCF_963971535.1). Classification (NCBI taxonomy): domain Eukaryota; kingdom Metazoa; phylum Chordata; class Actinopteri; order Aulopiformes; family Paralepididae; genus Notolepis; species Notolepis coatsorum. Next base: position 79,321,479 of record NC_140182.1, on the reverse strand, counting down.
TGACTAATGTTGAGGAGTGACTGAGACAGACCCCCTTCCTCTGGAACCACATGTAGCGTAACCTGGTGGGGGGGGGGGGGGGGGGGGGGGTAGCTCTAATTTCATTGGGCCTACTCCAGAGGTTGTTTCTTGATGACATCATAAATTATTCCTAATTTATACTCAGACATTAAAGTGGTTGTGAAGGTTGTGGTGACTCTGCTGAGCTCTTGCAAGCCTACATGCAGCTGGCCAAAAATGTAACTGCGTGTCAAATTGACGTGAGCTGTCGTGGACAGTGCAGAGCTGTGATTGGCCGCTGGGCCAGGCCGTGCACGTGTTCCTCTGTCATATTTACCATTTATCATCTCGGGAGCTCGGTCGGAGCGTTCTACTATTGGTCGTGATTAATAACTACATTACGAACACAGACCAAATCGAAGAAAGACTGGACGAGTAAAAAAAAATATAGTCATTTGTACAACAGAACACATCAGAGCCACCTAGTGGTTCGGCGATGTACTGCAACCCATGCGTTGAACTGATGTGGAAGTATGTCGGTCTAGCTCCCACGCGCAAAATATCAGCTACAGCCAACGTTGAAGCATATTTCGGCCTTTAGAGTTCTCTACTGAGCTTTGTATAGACTGAGCTGTCCCACAACATTTGAAATGGAATCATGTAAATTCAGTCTTGGGGTGGATTTTTGCTTTTTTGCCTAAGGCTCTTCAATTCTCATTAGATTCCAAAAATTTCAAAAATAAAAACAACATCCATAACATGCATCATTTCACACCTTTGGAAATAGGTGTTGAAAGGAATGTGTGAATGCAATTAATTGAGTTACATCTCATGTCAGTTCTGTGTGTGTGCGTGTGTGTGTGTGTTTGTGTGTGTGGATTTAGACTGCTGTTTAGTCAACCTCGCTTGGGGAAAGGTCATTACATCATCATTGTTAACTGTATTTTCCTTTCTCTTGTCTCTTCTCTTGTCGTCTCAGCTGGACACCTTCACCGGCTGGACAGCCTCTTCGCCCAGCCCGTCTGCCAGGTCCACCTCCGCCCCGGACCAGGTATCCGAGGTGGTCCCAGTGGAGCCTGAGAGGTGAGCTCCACACAGGCCTTCAGCTCCAACCCTCTCTCCACGCAGGGCTTCAACCCTCTCTCCACACAGGGCTTCAACCCTCTCTCCATGCAGGCCTTCAACCCTCTAGACGCAGGGCTTCAACCCTCTCTCCACGCAGGGCTTCAACCCTCTCTCCATGTAGGGCTTCAACCCTCTCTCCACACAGGGCTTCAACCCTCTCTCCATGCAGGCCTTCAACCCTCTCTCCACACAGGGCTTCAACCCTCTCTCCATGCAGGCCTTCAACCCTCTCTCCATGCAGGGCTTCAACCCTCTCTCCACACAGGGCTTCAACCCTCTCTCCATGCAGGGCTTCAACCCTCTCTCCATGCAGGCCTTCAACCCTCTCTCCACGCAGGCCTTCAACCCTCTCTCCATGCAGGCCTTCAACCCTCTCTCCACACAGGGCTTCAACCCTCTCTTCATGCAGGGCTTCAACCCTCTCTCCACACAGGGCTTCAACCCTCTCTCCACGCAGGCCTTCAACCCTCTCTCCACGCAGGCCTTCAACCCTCTCTCCACACAGGCCTTCAACCCTCTCTCCACGCAGGGCTTATTTATCCTGGAGTGGGTTGCTATTTTCGACAGAGGAAATGCTGTGGGAACAGGATGTCCCAGTGGTGTAACGTCCCAGTGGCATAGCTGGAAGGCTTGCATGCCATGTTTTTCAGTGTTGTGGGTTTGAACCTGTGTGTCTCTCTCCCTCTTTCTCTCCCACTTCCCCTCTCTCTTTCTCTCCCTCTTTCTGCCACTCTCCCTCTCTCTCTCCCTCTTCCTCTCTCTCCTATCTTTCCACTTACTCTCCGCTGCTGTTGAAAACAGAAATTATTCCATAATGGAACATCTTGTCACTAGTGCCAACACGGACAGGGCTGTGAAACGGGACGATACTGTATGTTTCGCATTTGGGCTTCGGTCTCCAAATCCAATTCAAAGACAGAACAACACTTGTGATCAGGGAACTGGTCCATGTCCGCAGGCCACTCCTCTGTCCAACCGTCCCCTGCTGCCATACGGGGTGTGAGGAACTGTCCCAGGAGCCCCCGTTATAGAAGCATGTGTGAAGCAGCATGTTATATCCTGTAACCCCAGACTTCAGCTCCCGAGAATGTCCCCGCGGGCAGATTAGCTTTGGCACATTGAAACGGCTGAGGTGTTCATAGTGATGATCTTTATCGTTCCAGCCCCCAAGATAACACACGGTCCGGCAGCCAGGATAACACACGGTCCAGCAGCCAGGAGCACTTGGACAGCAGCAACAGTGAAAAGGTAAAAGGAAAATATTTCATTTCAAACCTTTATTTAAACTCAAACGGCAACTGAGGTTTCCCTCATTTACAGTCACATCGAGTGTACATAAAGAAATAAGCAAAAAAAAGCATATAAAATCACACAGCATATAAAATTATAACAAAAAGACAACAAGACGAGGCAAAGAGCAAGGATTACAAATAAATTAAAACACGTACAACTTGATTGACAAAGGTTGGAGATCAAGGTCTTAAACTCTGCAACAGAGGGGAGAATATCAAGCTTTTTTGAGTTATTTCCATGAGCTTTCCATGAGTTCTTTCCACATCACCACCAACTAGTCCAGAATACATCCCAGTATTCATCTCTGTATTGTACATCAAAATACACCAAAAAGCCTATAGAGACTGATACCTCTTATGAAAGGAAGCCATCCTTTAGATTCAACAAAAGTTGCCTCTGTTACTTATATTATTTATAATTGTTATCCTCATCACCTGTGGTTCCTGTGTCTGTGGATAATCTTTCATTCTGTAGGTAACATAGTTGTGCCCTGGTTAGGGATGGGAATTGATACGATTTTATCGATTATCGATTCCATTATCGATTCTGCTTGTCAATGCGATTCTTTATCGATTCCTGATACATTGTTAAATTTAGAATTTAAATAAATAAATAGGAAATGCAACAGAACTAAGCTGGTTAGAATAACAACATACAACTTGACATTTCTGATTGTCATTTATTGTTGAGCCCCCATGTCAGAAAAATACAAAAACTGTAAAAAAAATATTAACTACACACTTAAATAAAATAATGTATTTGAGATTCTCTTAAACTAATTTAATCTATTGAACTGTAGTTACATTCAACAGGTCGTTATTGCAAAAGAGAATTCGTTATCAATAACCTACCTGTATAAATAAAGGTTAAAAGTAAAAACATAACTGACACATAAGTAGCATATAGGAAAGGAATTCACCTACCGAAATTCCGAGGCTTCTACCGTGGCGTAAGGGTGCAAACCTTTCACCTGTGGTGATTAGACATAATTCACATACGGAACTGTTGTTGGGAATATTGGTTCCGCACCGACGCTATAGAGTGTTACCTTCCTGTCGGCAGGTAGACCGTTTTAGCTAGTAACATGATGGACTGTTGTTTGATTGATTGATTGATTGACAATTTTTATTAACAGATTGCAGAATGGGTACAGTACAGTACAGTACAGCTCAATACACACAATTGTTAAGGGGATGCAGACCAGAGAAAGGCTTTCATCTTGTTTACATCATGGTCGCCCATTTTCAATTCATAATGACATTTATGACATACACAACATACAGATATACAGATATAAGAATCTAATCATCTAATCCAGGGGTTCCCAAACTTTTTCAGCTCGAGACCCAAAAGAGAAATTTGGTGTTTCCCCGGGACCCAAACTTACAAAAATACATCATGAATTGCCACACATACATTTATTGGGGCGGCCGGGTAGTGCAGCGGACTAAGCGTCTGTCTACCACCACAGAGACAGTGGGATCGAATCCAGCTGTGGTGCTTCCGGGTTGGCCGACCGTCCATACTAACACAATTGGCAGTGTTAGCGGGTGGGAAACCCGGCGAGGGTGGGTTCTGGTCGTTGTAAACAGCGACTCCTACAGTTCGGTCGGGGCACCTGCACAGCAAGGGAAGGATCTAGGAGAGGTAGTGTGACCTTCCACACGTTACACTCTCCCAGTGAGAGTCCGCGCTGCCAGGTGAAAAGAAACGGTGGGCTGGTTACACATGTGTCGGAGGAAGCATGTGATAGTCTCCGCCCTCCCGGACCGACGGTAGGGGGTAGAGTGCGCAACGACCAGGAAGGGGATTGGGAATTGGCATAACGACTAACATTGGGATGGGAGAAAAAATGGAAAAAGAAGGGGGGAAAAGATCATAAAAAAAAAGAAAAAAAACGTATACATTTATAAACTACTGATAAAGAACACAACAAACCATGAATTTCAAATGTATATGAAATGTATTTATTTAATTATAAAAGGGCATCACAGCAATAATCAGAGTGTAATGTTAAGTTGCTCACCACCTCATAACATATGTACATACAATTTTGTAACACTTTTAAAAACAAACATGTTCTACTCTCCTTTCTATTTCTCACCCCTTTTTCAACTCTCCATTTCTTACCCCCTCCCTCCGTCCCTCAACCCCAACATTGAGCAACATTCTGATTAATTTGTACTGCCTTATTTAAACATTCTACTGACCTGACATGCTAGAAGGGGTATACTATTTCATCTATGGCACAATGAAATATAATGAGAGGTATGTGGCTGGTTGAAGTTTTCAACCAGCAGATCTATTCTGGGCTTGGTTTTTGAAAGTGCTATTATGAGGTCATGCTGAGCATTTAGTCTGTTTCTGTATTTGTTTTTCAGGTATGCTAGAGTAGAAAACCCAGATTCACATAAGTATGTGGTGCCAAACTGAATCAACACATCTACAGCTTTAAAAAAAATAAAATAAAAAAAAATATTATTATTTATTTATTTTTTTTACATTTTTTTAATTGGCGACCCAATAAAAACGTGTCCGCGACCCATTTTGGGTCACGATCCAGAGTTTGGGAAACACTGATCTAATCTAATCTAATCATGACATTTATGACATACAGATATACAGTACTGTAGGGCTGTACCGAATGTCATTTTTTAACATTCGAAGCTTCTATTGAAGTATTCGAACGAAGCTTCGAATGTCTGTAAAAAAAATTTAAGTATTTAAAAAATAATAATAATAAAAAATATGTCCTATTTTTTTTATCCTCAAACTAAATCCTCAATTTTAATAAAGTGATTCATCTGATTAAATGAGTATTTTTTTTTTATTAAATCAACTTTCTTTAATGAATATAACTCATCAGTTTCGTCAACATAAATAATCCAATAAAGCCACGGTTGGTACGAAAGTGATGGTGACGTCTTATAGTATAATATTATAATATTAGTGTAGCCTAAACTTTATCTGCAACTGTGAAGAAAAACCCCATTGGTTTAAACAGATTGAATAGACATAAAAAGATTTAAAAGAATATATATATAATTATTAAAAATTCGAATGTAGATTTAGAATTCTAATGTCAACATTATGATCGAAGCTTTGAAGCATTCAGTAAAGCCCTACAGTACTGTTACATTTGTGACATACAAGATATGCAAATATACAGTACTGTACAGATCCTAACAGTAAATACATACGAGGGGGAGGCAAATGTACATTAGGAGTGGGTGGGAGGGTGTTCGGACATTTACAGAGATCCTAACAGAAAATATATACATACGAGGGGGAGGAGACTGTACATTGGGAGGGGGTGGGGGGGGGGGGGGGTGTAGGTGGGTTGTGTTTTCTCATGCTGAATAAACGTTCAGAGTTCTCTTTCAACACACCGCCTCAGTCTTCCATCCTTCGGCACTACACACCACAAATGTTGTGACTGCTCGGCGACACGCGTTCACCTTTTCCTGAGTAATTTTACCCCGCTGTGCTAGCGTGAAAGGATTTTCCTGAGGTGCACGAGAACCACTAGCTGCAGCCTCAGTCTGATTGTCATCATCTAAAATGGATGAAATGGGAGAATATTTATACAGTGAAAGCATTCGTTTTTCATTGAGGTTTTCCTAGTCAAGGAATCAAATCGTCTGCTATGGCTGCATGCGTGGCACTAACGTTATTGTTTTAAAATGCGCAACTGTCGGAAAAACATGGCATAGATAAGAGGAATCGATAGTCACCGAGGCATGCGATTCCTGGAATCGGACAATTAGGTTCTCGATTCCCATCCCTAGTCCTGGCTGTGTCACCTTTTACTGCTAACCATGCAGCCTTTACTGTATTTCACTGTGTAAAACTTTCAACTAACTTTCAAAGTGTAAAGGTTTAGGTCTAAAGGCAAATTGTCTTTTTCAAACTTTCCTCCTGTCCAGTGTGCTGGCGTACAGTATCTGAACTTTGCTAGTGTGCAAAGTTCTGAAGGCAAATTGTCCACTTTCCTCATGTGCAGTGTGTTGATAGCTTATATGAACTTTGCTAGTGTGCAAGGTTCTAAAGGCAAATTGTCCACTTTCCTCATGTGCAGTGTGCAGATAACTTATATGAACGTTGCTAGTGTGAAAGATTCTAAAGGCAAATTGTCTTTTTCAAACTTTCCTTATGTCCAGTGTGCTGATAACTTATATGAACTTTGCTAGTGTACAAAGTTCTAATGGCAAATTGTCCACTTTTCTCATGTCCAGTGTGCTTATATGAACTTTGCTTAGGTAAAGTATGTAAGATACCGGTAACTGCAACATATGAGCGATATTTTCTGATCTCCCAGACTAAGGCCAGTGAGGAGATTAAGGTCAGTGAGAAGCCACCCAGGTCTCCTTCTGCCACCTTGCCAGCCAACACAGAGGACGACAGCTTCGGTACGAGAAAGGCCCGCTCCTCCTTCGGGAAGGGCTTCTTCAAGATCAGAGGGGGAAAGAGGACGGCCAGCACCCCCAATCTGGGTAAGAGGAATCTGTTGTCCTGGTCGGGCCTGGGTGTCTTGCCTGGTCGGGCCTGGGAAAGAGAAAGTAGCTGTCCTGCTTGGGCCTGGATGTCTTGGGGTCTTTGCAATGACAATAATTAGGGTTCCACTGCGAAGCAGGGATAGGTAGTTGCCGGAATTCCTATTATTATAATTTCTTTGTCCAATAACCCGTCCATACATTGGTAACCTTTTTTCTATTTTGGCAAAGAGATAGTCCACCGCACGCGCAACCTGTACGCAAAAAATGGCACTGATTGGCCGGTAGGGGGCACTATAATAAGCCCTGCCACACCATTTTTCCCTAGACATGTGAAACTTGGTGAGAAGATGTCACTGGACATGCTGAAATTTGTGTCCTCTAGGTAGGACCCATAAAGTCAGCCTATAAAAGGTTCCCACCATTTTGAATTCTTCTCAGGAACCATAGGTCCGAATTACATGGATTTTGTAGGGCGGATACAATTCCATGCCCGAATATAGTTTGAGAAAAGCGAAGAGATCGGTCAAGAATTGGCTAAATTATTTGGCAAAGAAATTTTACGAATTTGCAAAGAAATTAAATTTGTTGTAAAATCATAACACTGTTACATATCCCCTTGACATTTTTCACGGCGACCATCAACATGACAGTAAACATGTCTGCCAAGTGGCGTGGTGATATCTTGATATTTGAAGAAATACCATAACTTTTGACCACAGCAAACACTCCATTTCCCATAATGCCTTGAGTGTGCATGGGCTAAAGTGAAAGTCACTTGTGCAGAGTAAATCCAAAACATGAACAGATACAAAAACAACACCGCCAATGGGGGTGCTATAATAAGCAAACCATACAGGGAGGGGCGCTATAATAAGCAAGTAATGTTTAAGCCTCAGCCTGGTGACAATTTAGCCTTTTCGGATCTGTTTTGTCCATTCCTTGTCCATTCAGTGGAACCCGGTTCATTACTGCCATGCAGCTATATTATAAATATTGACTTTTCTCTGTTGGGTAAATCTTCATTGTGGGTTTAATTTGGTTGGTCATTTCACTAGTTTTTGATAATCGTTTCCTCCAGAGTGTTTTTCTCATTCTGCTCCATGGGTTCTCTGCCTTCCATGGCAGATCTCTATGTTCCCCCTCAAGCCACACCCATGGGAATACATGTAACCAAGGCCGTAATTTACAGCCCACACACACAAACCATGGGTCCCTGTTTACTCACGGAGGCCCCAGTGCCGTCTGTTGCTTTCTGTGTGAGTCTGTTACCGTATGTGTCTGTCCCTCCCCCTCTGAACCTCTGTTCCCAGCCGCGTCCCTCCATAACCTTTGCCCTCTGTCTTGTTCCTGTTGTGTCTCTGGCCCGCGTTGTGTACTCTTTGTGTCACGCGTGAAGACCGCAGCCGGAGTGCGAGCGCGCCTATGCTAGGTACAGTATGGAGCGCAGGGCATGGTGGAGCTGCAGTGTTTCTCTGGAAGGAAGGAGGAGAGAGAAAGCTGCAAAACATGCCCTCCGCTGGAGACCCACCTCTTATTCTGAATCTGAACCCCCCCCCCCCCTCTTGCAACTGACCTTCCTTCTTAGTGTCTAAGGGCTTGTGTCCATGTAGTGTTTTTTTTTATTGGGCGCCAGCCTCTTTTTTCAATTGTTCCCAATGAGGAGTGTGTGTTTCTAGTTGAAAACCTCTGAACTTTTCTGAAAGTTCAAGTTTCAAGTTAAAATTTTTGTTTTGTTTGTCACATATAAGGTACATGTACATTACAGTGAAATGCTTGGTTCTGTATGAGATTGTGCTTCATACAGTGAAAAAAAGTAAAAAGAATTAAGACCAAACACTATACAAAATATGCAATATACAAAACTAACGTACAAAATGCAACAAATCACAAAAATGTTAAAGGCACTGGTGTCGTCACTGTCGCTCCTTTTTGGACAACCAATCATATCCGACGAATCGCGTCACGTTCCCACAAAACACAAATAAAAAGGCTCCCCAGCACTTTTCTGCCAGTAAGCAAGAAAAACACTAGATGGACACAAGCCCTAGCTCGTCTGTAGTTACAGGACCTTTACAACCACCGCACCCATGTCACTGAGCAAGTGGTCCAAGTCAAACAGTTTTGAAAGAAGCGCTGTCGTTTGAGTAACCTGCAGACAGTGTGTGTGTGTGTGTGTGTGTGTGTGTGTGCGCGCGCGCGCCCGCATGAGTGTGCTCTTTGTTTCTGTCAAACCTTTCCTCAAACACCAAACCGTACCCAGTCCGGTACCAACTGTAAATAATACGGCACCCTGTTGGATCTGGAGCGACGTTCTTTTCTTTTTCTTTCTTCTCTCCTCTCTCGGTGCTGCGAGTGGAATTTTTTAGTTTGTTCAAATAAGTGGTCTACATGTTAAAATAATAGCTCTACATTCTGACAGCCATCACTGTTATAGAGTGTCTGGTCAGTAACATGGGTCTCCCAATCCCTCCACTCTGCAGTAAACAGAAAATAATATTTCTGGTATCCTGTTCCCACTTTATCCAGTCAGGACAGATAAAAAACAAAACACAAATAATAAAAAAAAAAAATTTAATCAAATGTGTCCTTGAAACAAGTAAAATAATCTACCAGTGCAGTAAGCAAATTTGGCTTGAAATAAGTCAAAGTATCATGGGTTCTCTCCTGATTGGAAAGTGGGAACAGGATACCATAAAATGTATTTTGGGTTTACTGCAGAGCGGAGGGACTGGGAGACCCATGTTACTGACCAGACACTCTATATCAGTGATGGCTGTCAGAATGTAGAGCTACTTAACACTTATTTTATACCACTTACAGCTCCTTTAAACGTGTGTTCCATACGGGAGAATTAAAGAAACGAGACTTAGAATCGTTTCCCTTTTGTATCAAATGAAACAAGACCGTTTCATTCATACACCACCAGAAGTTTTGAACGTTTTACTCCCCAGTCATTAAGTGGCTTCTCCGTTTTCCCCCCGCTTGCATGCATTCCGAGACGGAGGTATTAGCCGTTTGATGCCCCGACCCCGTGACCTCTCTCACACCGCGTGTCTGCGAGCTATCATGTGCCTGACTTGCGTCTCACGGATCACGGCCCCGGCGCCGTGCGGCTACACAGCAGCCCTCTTGCATGTCTCGAAAAGACGCAGAGCGGCGCTAATGTCTCCACTGACGTCTCGCCTGGCACTTTGTCTGTGCAGCGGAGACAGAGAGGGAGGCCGGTACCGACCACCTGGACCTGGCCGGGCTGCCCCAGAGGTCGGGGAACAGTGACAGCACCCAGACGCTCACCACCTCCCCGGAGGGCAAGAAGAAGTCCAAGGGCATCAAGAAGCTCTTCGGGAAGTGAGTACGACCCCCCCCCCCCCCCCCCCCCCCGAACTGACATGAAATTAACAATAAAGAGGATGACTTAAATCGACGTAAAAGTTGCATGAAAGTCACATGACTGTTCTGAAAAGATCAGATTCCATGTGATTTGTGCTGTTCACACTTTTGTGAAAAAATCTGACCTGAGTCACATATGAGCAAAGAAATCAGTGTGAACGTAGCCTTTGTACCTAGACGGTCTTCATGGTAGTCATGGTCTCCAGGCAACCTCTCTCCATGTCGTATTGAATGTGTGTCGTTTCCCTTCTTTTCTTCAAGGCTGAGAAGAAGTCAGTCCACCACGTTTAACCTGGACGACAACCTATCAGAGGGCGAGTTCAAGAGGGGAGGGGTGCGGTCCACGGCGGGGCCCAGGCTGGGCTGGTCCCGTGACCTCCAGCGAACCAACAACAACAAGTGAGTGTGTCCCTCCGTCTCGGCCAATGGGGAGGCAGAGGACGCTCGCTCCTTGACTCTTTCATTTAATTTCAAACCTTTATTTAAACTCGAAAGGCAAGTGAGATTTCCCTCATTTACAGTCATGTACATACAGAATTAAGCAAAAAAAGACATAAAATCATAACAATAAGACAAGTGTGGATAACAATCAATTAAAACACGTACAACTTGATTGACTGGAGGTTGGAGATCAAGGTTTTAAACTCTGCAACAGAGGGAATAATCTCAAGCTTTAAGGACTGTTGGAGTTCATTCCATCATAGCAAAATGCAGATTTACCCGGTTCAGAGCAAACTCTGGGGACCTTAACTCATTGGACGCCACGGATTAGCCTCATCCTGTAGTAGCTACCGCCACCGCTGTAAACTATTAAAAATAACTAGTAAAAATAACTTTAAATATTATAGCTATATATGCAATACTATGGCCCATTTGACATCGAGTATCTATCGTTCAAGATGTGAAAAAGAAATATTTTTCCCATCCATACATTCTCCCGTGGTGAATATAAGTATGGTTTTAGAGTGGTCTAGGGCAGGGGTCGGGAACCTATGGATTTAGGAAAAGTTTCGGCACGCCGAGAGGTACCCGTGGATTTAATCTTGCGAGGATCGGGGCAATATTCGGCCCGTGGGAGCAGTCACACGCAAGTTATTGAATTGGGGTGGGGTAAAATTATGGCAAGGGGTAAGATTTTGGCACCACAACGGCATTCACTGCAAAACAAGCACACTGTACACATATGGGCAGAAGACCAAATAAAACAGCTACTTGTGGGCACTCATAAAAACAACGTGGTGTACAAGTTGTTTAGCGAGAGGATGGTGGTAATGGGCTTCAATAGAACAATGGATCAATGCCACGTCAAAACTCGCCTCCGCTGATCTGGAGGGCTCGCAGTCCACACACAGACACACGCGCGCGCGCGCGCACACACGGGCTCGCAGCTACACACACACATTTCCACTGTCCAATAGAGCGCCCTTTTCGACCTTGTTCAGAAAGTTCGGTGCGCCTCACAAATTGCTATGTGAACGCAGACGAACCAAATGAAGAATGCAACAATGTTGCAACTTCACCACCAGAACCGCACAGAGTCCACCAAAACTATATGTGAAAGCGACCTTAAAGGACACAGTGATGAGCGTGTAGAGACTGAACGGCAGGAGGTGTTGTGTTTGTGTCTGGGTTCTGTCACTGAGAGATAAAAGATCAGAATCAAAAGGTTCTTATGAAAACATAGAATACGGTAGAATAGAAATACTTTAATCATCCCGAGGGAAATTTGGCACTGCAAATCGCTCACAGTAAACATTTGTTTCTAAAACTTGCTTACTTATCAAGTCAAATCTTTCAGGAATTAAAATAGGAATACAAAATGGCAATATAGAGTCTAAAGCATTGGGAGCACCTGCTCTTTTCACGCAGGAGACGAGATGAGCTCAGGCAAAAGGTCACACTCCTACACAGAGAGTTGGACGACGTTCCACTGTCAAACATCTCAAACAGGAAGTAAACTAACCGGTGCTACCTTTACTCTCAAATGTTTTATAAATAACCCTCTTACTTACTGTCTTTTTACTATTATGTACCCTAATACTATGCTACTATTCTTATACTACTACCTATCATGCTAATATGTCTATACTACTATGCACTCAGAGTGTAACACTCAAGCTTGATACTATTTGTCGAACAATGACACTCACCCAGAGATGTACCCCTCCTGCTGACTTGTTGTTCACAATCTGTAAATCGGTTTGGATAACAGCATCAGCTAAATGACTAAATTGTAAATTGTAAATTTATAAAATTTAATTAACATATTGAATAAACAAGATAATATTATTGTCCCACTCGTATCTTTTATAAATAAGAACCAACTTGAAAGAAGTTCAATAATGTAATTTGACGGCGTCTGTGCAGCCTTGTTTATTCACAGTGTTCATGGAAACGATGACGAATGCAGCCATATAATCTATGGATTCCTTACGCAGAAAAGACATAGCATAGTCTGTTAACTTTTCTGATAACTACATCACTGCATAACTCATAAATGTTCATGACAAGCTTCATCTTTGGTTATTAGTGATACTCTGTATACACCCAATTCAACATCATAGACATTTTCTTTCAAGCTAATTTGATCGTGCATGTCCCGATTTGGCACAACGTTTTGCCCTCTTGGGCAGAGCTGATTTGGAGGCTGTGACGCACAGACGTAGAGACGGCTCTGTGTAGGAGTGTGTATAGGAGTAATATTAGATTAGATTAGATTAAATAACTAACTAGTAAGAGTTAGTAAGCGATATGTACAGATATACAGTAGATCTCTCCTACACTGCTTCAACTGCAGCTAGTGGTTAACTGTCTGCAGTGTGGTATAGTGTGGTAGTGAAAGGGTTGAAGAACCTCTCTCCTATTTAGTTATAATGGAATAAATGGTAAATGGGACTGCATTTATATATCACTTTGGATAACTACAATTTATGCCTAACATTCACCCATTCACTCACACATTCACACACTGATGATGTAGGCGACCATGCAAGGTCCCAACCTGCTCATCAGGAGCAGTTAGGGGTTCAGTGTCTTGCTCAAGGACACTTCTACACGCTGCCAGGAGGAGCCAGAATCGAACCCGGAAACCTTCTGATTACCAGACGAACAGCTCTAGCTCCTGAGCCACTGTTGCCCCCAGTTAAATGAATAAGGGAACATCCTTTGGACTATTTCATGGAAATAGCAGGTGTTCACGCAATATGTATTTGATTACTTGACGTGGTGAGATTGTTGCTACTAATAAAACTGTATTTACTCAGGTTGTGATGACGCTTGTTGTCGTTTTGCTTCATCATGCTATTTTGGACACTGAACTCTCCACACAACATGATCACACACAACACACATTCCAACACACTAACCCTAACCATACATACAACACACATTCTGCATTCGCTCACACACAAACGCTCACTTTAAACACAATGGAAAGGACACGTTAAACGAACAAGGAAAATAAAGGTCACTTTAACTCATTGAGCACCACGCTGTTTTTCTATCTGTACTGCCTGGCGCTAGCGTTATTGACAATTTTCACAATGTTTGTGGACCCATCGTATATTCTATATTATAGCTATGGAGACAATAGTATGGCTCATTTGACAGGCACTATTTATAGTCCAACATTGACAAACCAGTTAATTTCTACATACAGTACTTTCGTTTGTGCGCTATTCCACGCTAAACATTGCCCCGTTTCAAATATAATCCAGTCTAGTTTTCTAGATAGTGAGATATGACGTGTTATATGCATATGCGCAAATCGTTCGGGTTGCTCGCCTGAAACCTATATTATTTCCAAATCAAAGGTATATACCATATATAGATGTTTCACGAAGCTGCGATCGTTACCAAAAGCATGTTTTTAGGTTCTGTAAAATACGATGGAGTTGTGCGGGCATGTTCTGAGAGGATCCAGCGGGGAGATGTTCAAGAAGGTGGTGATGGGGAAGGTGGATGGAAAGAGAGGAAGTGGAAGACCAAGAAGAGGCTGGGTAGACGACGTCTGTGATTGGAGTGGAGTGAGAGGCGGAGTCACGGAGTTGGAGAGAAGAAGTGGGGACAGAATGGGTTGGAGAGTGATAGGCAACCTTCGGAACGAAGAAGCCACCTAATGAATGAAAAATACGACGCTGTGATCAATACAAAAGCATGTTTTAGGTTAGGTAAAATAGACCTAAAATATACTTTACCTTAGTCAGAAGGTACTCCAAAATGAATAATCCATGTAGTTCCATCGCGATCGCAATTACTCGTGTCGTGTGCATTGGGTCTGGCTATAATACAATAGGTTTCAGGCAAGCAAATCTCCGACAGATGGCTGTGTGTTGATTCACTTTGAGGGGGAAGGGATTCCTGCAGTCGGAGGTACCAGGCACTGAAAGACACCTTAGAGACCCAGTTCAAAAGGTAGGCGATACTGCCACCTGTCGGGATTCGATCGCCATTGTAATTATAACGTAGGCAGTGGTGCCAGGGAGACACAGGCAGGTCCACACCTTTAGAATGGGAAAATCGAGAAAAAATAAAGGAAAAAAAGGATAGTTTTTGGCGCTCAACGGTTGGATTTGAAACACGGGAATACTTGTTTATTGCGCAGAAAGAGTTGAGTGGTTCTTGTATAGTATAGTTTAGAAATAGCAAGTATAGCATAAGGATATAGAGTAAAAAACTGTATATTGTACAGTAGTGGACCCAGTGCCTTAATTCGTAGCTAACATCTCAGGACTTTAACATGTCTATTTTATCATGCCTATTTTATGTCTATTTTATTACCTGTTTATTATGTCTATTTTATTATTTAGTATTATTGCACAATCAAAGCGGGCATGGCCACTCGCATTTCACTGTATGCCCTGTAGGGATGGGAATCGAAAACCGGTTCCAGTTGGGAGCCGGTTCCTAATTGTCCGATTCTTGGAATCGCATGCCTCCGTGACTATCGATTCCTCTATCGATGCCATGTTTTTCCGACAGTTGCGCATTTCAAAACAATAACGTTAGCGTTAGCATGTAGCCATGGCAGACTATTTGATTCCTTACGCTCGAAATTGCCTGGGTTTTGGTCATATGCTCCCGAAATGCTCCCGCTGTTTGACTGTTTCTAAGTGCAGTGATTGAAAACTACTCGAATGCTTTAGAACCGAGTCATTCATTTAACCCTAACAGCCACGGAGCTAGCGCTGGCTAGCGCTGGCTAACGCTAGCTGACGCTGGCTAATCAGGCTCATACAGACACACAGAGAGAGATAACAGCTGACAGCACCAGGTAGTACAGCGTGCGTGCGTCCGTGCGTGTGTGTGCGCTGGTCTTCTGAAAGACCAGAGACAGAGAAGTCGGAGGAATAACGACCTGTTGAATGCAACTACGGTTCAATAGATTCAATTAGTTTAAGATATTGAACTGTAGTTACATTCAACAGCCCGTTATTCAATAGATTAAATTAGTTTAAGAATAAAAAAAATTTAAATACATTTTAAGAGAATCTCAAATACATTATTTTATTTAAGTGTAGGCTATATTTAATTTTTTTTGTTTACAGTTTTTGTATTTTTCTGACATGGGGGCTCAACAATAAATGACAATCAGAAATATCAAGTTGCATGTTGTTATTCTAACCAGCTTAGTTCTGTTGCATTTCCAATTTATTTATTTAAATTATAAAGCAGGAATCAATAAGGGAATCGATAAGAAGAATCGATAAGGGAATCGTATCGATAAAATCTTATCAATTCCCATCCCTAATGCCCTGGTATGTACAGTATGTGACAAATAAACCTCTTGAATCTTGAATCTTTCATTCTTCTCTCCATTGCTGTTCCGTTCTCTTTCTCGTTTCCTGTCGCTCAGTGACCTGGATGCGCCGTTTGCGCGCTGGTCTAGAGACCAGGTGTGTGGCTGGCTGCAGGAACAGGGGCTGGGGCTGTACCTGAACATGGCACGGGTCTGGATCTCCTCCGGACAGACGCTGCTGCAGGCCTCGCAGCACGACTTGGAGAGGGTGAGGAGGAGCAGAGGATTCTTCATAGCAATCAATGAATAGGGAAGCCCCCCGGCGTGTTGAGCCGGCTTAAATAAAGCTGAAATAAACATTTCTTGTTTGTTTTTGACACAAATTTGTTAGTTTTCACACTTATTATTTTGAATTAAAACTAAACGTCAAACAGGAAATCTTAGTTGAGTTTGCTCAACCTGGCTTGACCCACAGGTACTAACAAATGGATCCTCCCCGACAATTTAGAATTCTTATAGGACACCTGCCTTCCATTCAATGTTATATCATATATAATAATTAATCATATAGGCAGTCCTTTAGAGTCAATCGTTTCAAAGTAGGTTTCTGCATCAATTAATTCCTCTCTTCATATCCTTTTATATACAGTAGCTTAGGGCTGGGCAATTGATCAATATTTATTTTCAATTATGATTTTGACTTGCATTATGAAAACAAGATAATTGTTTTTAAGTCAGGTCTTGTTTTTGAGTCAGGTCATGTTTTAAAATTAGGTCATGTTTTAAGTCAGGTCATGTTTATAAGTCAGATCATGTTTTAAGTCAGGTCATGTTTATAAGTCAGGTCATGTTTATAAGTCAGGTCTTGTTTATAAGTCAGGTCTTGTTTATAAGTCAGGTCATGTTTTAAGTCAGGTCATGTTTATAAGTCAGGTCATGTTTTAAGTCAGGTAATGCTTATAAGTCAGGTCATGTTTTAAAATTAGGTCTTGTTTAAAGTCAGGTCATGTTTTTGTTTTTCAGTTGAATTATATTAAAAGTTTAAGGACTGTAAAAATGTGTTGTTTTTAAAGTTTAATAAATGCATGATGTTTCCAATGAGTAATCGGATCAATCGTGATTTAAATATTGACCAAAATAGTCAGGATTATGATTTTTGCAGCCCTACAGTAGCTACATAATGTTCACAGTGCCTTTTCATAAAGTACGTGTGTAACATGGCCATTACGTGGCTGTATTCAGCGCTCTGAGACTATCTGCACTCTGCTGCAGGACAGCAGGCTTTCAAATGAATGGAAACGGCCAGGTCTGTTTAGTGTCCCTGAGGCTGTTTGCTGTAATTCTCTCCACTCCTTCTCTGTGTGTGTGTGTGTGTGTGTGTGTGTGTGTGTGTGTGTGTGTGTGTGTGTGTGTGTGTGTGTGTGTGTGTGTGTGTGTGTGTGTGTGTGTGTGTGTGTGTGTGTGTGTGTGTGTGTGTGTGTGTGTGTGTGTGTGTGTGTGTGTGTGTGTGTGTGTGTGTGTGTGTGTGTGTGTGTGTGTGTGTGTGTGTGTGTGTGTGTGTGTGTGTGTGTGTGTGTGTGTGTGTGTGTGTGTGTGCGCGTGCGCGTAGGAGCTGGGCATCAAGCACTCGCTGCACAAGAAGAAGCTGCAGCTGGCCCTGCAGGCGCTGGGCTCAGAGGAGGAGGATAATAAGGGCAAGCTGGACTACAACTGGGTGACTAGTGAGTATCAGACCAGGGCCCTATTCCCCGTACCTGGTTCAACTAAGTCGATCAAGAGTCCCATTATCCAGATTCAATTAACCCGATGTTTGAAGCCGGGATTTTCCTGTTCCTCGAAGGTGGATTCAGTCTCGTTAACTCGAACCAGACTTGAGACCCAGGATAAGTGCGTGCGGCCGCTTCAGTTGAAAAGCCAGCACGTATCGATAGCAGAGATCCTGATTTTCTAACGGCATTGATTGATTAATTGATTTAAAACTTTATTAACAGATTGCAGTACGGCTCATAGCCTCGCCGACAAGTTAAATGCATAATCTATAGGCTAATTTGAAGTCCCTCATTACCCCAATCAATCAGATTATATTTCTTTAAACTTGCCTGCTGGCAGTAGGTTTATGGATTGAATAATCAAATGAGATCTTGCAGGCGAAAATAATTAGTTCAACAGAATAAGGATACGGCTCTCTTACCCATTGATTGATGTATGGTGGATCTTTTACTTATCTGCACTGTGGTGTGACGGTTTGTGGTTTTGACTTTCACGCAGACGGCCCGGGTTCGAATCCCACTTCTCCTAGTCTTTTCCTTCTTTTTGCAATGTAGGAATAATTCTATTTGGTGCACGTTGAGAGCTATATAAAGAATGACATCCTCAATGCATGTAGATTTATAATATTTTAACTTAAAACTAGGCTACTTTTGCGTATAATCATTAATATTATATTCCAAAAAAGAAAAAATTGGAAACGCGGGGTTTCGAACACCGGTCGCCCGGTTGCCAGGATTCAGCACTAGCCGCTGCGCCACTGTGCCAGACGGGATATATTCATTGTTTATCCATTAATGGACGAGAGACCCGTGTTTAGAATATTTTTCTTTTGAATGAAGTTTTATCTCTTTATTCTCAAATGCATTAATGTGACGTCAACGGCTCATTCAATTTCTCAAATCCGTCAAACAGCGCATCTCATCAGACATTTTAATCCCAGTTACAATATCACACAAAAACCACAATCCACGCATAGACACTTCAATTTTATGCTTGAATGAAACACAATCCGGGCGCTCCGTTAAGCAAATCTACAGCGGAGAATATGAAACTAATCAGAGCCAAACGGCCGATAGGTTTCATTCATTAAAAATATCCCCGCGGGATTCACATTTGCAATGCGCCGTTATTAAAATAACCACATGCAGCGTGTATCGCGACTCCGAGCGCCGTATATGACGTGCATTATTTTATTTAGGACAAAGTAAATCTATAGGCTCAATATGATTTATTATCAGCATTTAGTTCTATTATTATACATTTCAAAAGCCCCCTCTAGGAAAACGAAGCACAGAAACATAATTCAGAATGGTATAAATGGGATCTCTAGACTGTGAGAATCATTTCATTTCTTTGCGGGGGCGTGGCCATGGTTCATCCGGCTAACTGAAGTTAACCCTGCTCTCGACCAGGCTCAAACTTTTTGATCTGTTGTCATGGTGATTTGGACAATCGAGCGTCGGGGAACAGGGCCCTGTTTCTTGTACGTGGTTCAACTAAGTCGATCAAGATGTCATTATCCAGCTTCAGTTAACCCGATGTTTGAAGCCGGGATTTTCCTGTTCCACGAAGGTGGATTCAGTCTCGTTAACTCAAGCCAGACTTGCGACTCAGGCTAAATGCGCGCGGCCGCTTTAGGTGAAAAGCCAGCACGTATCGATGGCAGAGATCCTGATTCTCTAACGGCATTGATTGATTAATTGATTTAAGACTTTATTGACAGATTGCAATACGGCTCAATCGCCTCGCCGACAAGTTAAATGCGTTATCTATAGGCTAATTTTAAGTCCCTCATTACCTCAATCAATCAGATTATATTTCTTTAAACTTGCCTGCTGGATTGAATAATCAAATGAGATCTTGCTAGCGAAAATAATTAGTTAACTGTTATACAGAATTACGATACGGCTCTCTTACCCATTGATTGATGTATAGTCAATCTTTAACTTATCTCCAATGTGGTCTAACGGGTTGTTCTTTTGACTTTCACACAGACGACCGGGGTTTGAGACCCTAGTCGTCTCCTTCTTTTTGCAATATAGGAATAATTCAATTTGGTGCACGTTGAGAGCTATATAAAGAATGACATCCTCAATGCATGTAGATTTATAATATTTTAACTTAAAACCAGGCTACTTTGGCGTATAATCATTAATATTATATTCAAAAAAATCATATTGGAAACACCGGTTTTGAACCCCGGTCGCTGGGTTGGCAGGCTTGAGCACTACCGCTGCACCACTGTGCCAGATGGGATAAATTCATTGTTTATACATTAATGAACGAGAGACCCGTGTTTAGAATATCCTTTGTTTTGAATGAAGTTTATCTCTTTATCCTCATTCATTAATGTGACGTCAACGGCTCATTCAATTTCTCAAATCCGTCAAACAGCGCATCTCATCAGACATCTTAATCCCAGTTACAATTAAAATAACCACATAATGTGTACATCGCACGAGCGAGCGCCACCGTCGCCACGGTATATATAACGTGCATTATTTAGGACAAAGTGAATTTAGTATCAGCATTTTGGGTCTATTTTACATTTCAAAAGCCCCCTCTGGAAGAATGGAGCACAAAAACGTAATTCAGAATGGTATAATGCAGATCCTAGGCTGTGGGAATAATTTCAGGAAACGAGCTGTCACTTTCTTTGCGGGGGCGTGGCTCTGCGTGATCCGGCTAACTTGAACTTGAACTCTGCTTTCGACCAGGCTCAAACTTTTGGATCTGTTGTCATGGTGATTTGGAAAATCCACGTACATGGAACCGGAAAGTCCGGCTAACGCAGTTATCCAGTTAAAGTTATCCGGCTAACTCAGTTATCCAGGTACAAGAAACAGGGCCCTGGAAGGTCCGGCTTAAGTCAGACTAGACTGGAAATTATCCGGCTAACTCAGTTATCCAGGTACGGGGAACGGGGCCCAGGGTATCTGTATATTATTATACTAGTATATTATGATATATCAGACCAGGGTATCTGTATGTTATTATATTATTATATTATAATATATCGGACCACATTCATACAGACTTTAGAACTGTGTCTAATATATCTGTATGTTATTATATTATCATATATCAGACCAGGGACTTTATTTTATTTTATTTTATTTAACCTTTATTTACCCAGGCAAGAAATTAAGAACAAATTCTTATATACAAAAGCAGCCTGTCCAAAAAGCAAAGGCCTTTTGAGGGAAGGGGGGGGGGGGGGGGGGGTTTTGGGGTAAAAATTGATGTTTATTTATAATATATCAGACCACGTTCATACAGACTTTAGAACTGTGTCTAGTGTCTCTGTATATTATTATATTAGTATATCATAATATATAGATAATTTCATATCCAATTTTGAATCCGAAATCTGAAAACCAATAACGACCTGTTTTTCATTGTTTTGATTTAGTTCTGAAGTAAAAAATTGAAAATGGGATATTTAGTTGTCTTTGATTTTCTCATTTAACATCAGCAAATGTCAAACTGAACACACTTTCATGGCCCCTCCTGACCGTCGGTTATGTTTGACCTGGACCTAATGACCAGCTTCCAACACTTCTTCAATATGGCCTGTTTATCACTGTGTCGGCAACGGGGAGAACGCATAGCGGGGTAATGAGATCCACTTGGAAAAATACCTTGTGTTAGTGCCCTTCTTACAGATGCATGCAGGGAGAAAAGTCCAACTAACATCATGATCACAACAAATCGGAAATGTTAAATGACAAAATCGAATTGTTAACCCTTTCTGCGCCAAACCAGAGAAAAGTCGGGTTTCGTCGCCAGCGGTTGAGCGCCATACCCGAGAATTCTTGGGTTTTGATCCTTTGATATTTTTCCTTTGATCCCCGTTCTAGACACTCAGCCGGAGCTCCCTAGGTCTCCCTAGCACATCTGCCTACATTGGAATTGCAATGGCGATTGAATCTCGCCAGGTGGCAGTATCGCCTACCTTTTGAACTGGGGATATCATTTGTCTTCCAGTACTGATTTACCTCCGGCTGTTTCCACCTAGGAGTGGATCACAACATAGCAATCGGTGGAAGATTTGGTGCCTCAGAGCTATTATTTCCCGTATGGTAGCCATGCCCAATATACACGAGTAATTGCGATCGCCATGGGATCGACTGGGATTTATTCATTTTGGAGTACTTTCTGACTGAGGTAAGGTATATCTTAGGTAACCTGCTGGTATTTTTTTAACGTAAAACATGCTTCTGTACCGATCACAGTGTCGTATTTTACCGGACGTAAAACATGCTTTTTGTAACAATTGCAGATTCTAGTTAAAACGACCCCCCCCCCCCCCCCTTGATGATTTTGTGAAGACACATATGTATGTGGTATATACCTTTGATTTGGAAGTATTTGGGGTTTCAGGCGAGCAACCAGAACGATTTGGCAGTTAAATGACAAAATCTAACATAACAAAATATCCCATTTTCTCATGTTCTATTTTCAACTTCAGAACAAAATCAAAACAACGAAAATCTGTTATTGGTTTTCTGATTTGATATTTGTAAACAAACAATGAAATAACAGTGTTTTTTTTATTTTGATATGAAATGGTTAAATGACATGGATACTAATAGAACATCATTCATCTCACAGTGAAATTACACCGGGTTTCAAATAAGACCGTATTCAGGAAACCCAATCCCAGTATTTTCCATTTCTGACGGAAAGTCCTAGAATGATTATAATTAGCTGATGGCCTGACCTCGTCTCTCTGTCCTGCCCACGCTTCTCTCCCCCGTCCCCGTCTTTACCCATCATCCTCTCTGTCAGGGTGGCTGGACGACATCGGACTCCCGCAGTACAAGACCCAATTTGACGAGGGACGAGTGGACGGACGCATGCTGCACTACATGACGGTGGTGAGTCCTGGAGAGACGGACGAGGCCCTCCCTCTACCCCCCCCTCCCCTCCCTCTACACCCCCCCCCCCTCTCTTTACCCCCCAGGCCATGGATGAGTGGCTCCGATCATCACTCTGCCGTCTCGCATTAGGCGGAGTGGGACTGGACGGCATGGGGGGAGGACGTTTAGTAGGCTACTGCTGGAGAGGACCTGGTCTCATCACTGCATGATCTGTGTGATTACAACAAAATATAGACTTAAACTAGAATTACAAATATTAAGAAAAGGAATGCTAAGATAAAAAATCTTAAAAAAGATAAAGTATTTAGATAGATAGATAGATAGATAGATAGATAGATAGATAGATAGATAGATAGATAGATAGATAGATAGATAGATAGATAGATAGATAGATAGATAGATAGATAGATAGGCAAGCGATACCGGAGTCTCAAGGCGAGCACAGAAAGACTCAGAAGAAGCTTCTATCCCCAGGCCATCAGGCTGCTAAACGAACAATGAACACTACACAACAACAACCACCAAACGCACATAGCACACACATCCACACGCACACACTCACTTTAAACAAACACACTGTAGCACCCACTCCACACACTTTATAGCACACACCCACTTTAAACAAACACACTGTAGCACCCACTCCCCACACTTTATATTTATTGATGAAGGATTGCACTACAACTCGTACACCTTACTGTAAATTGTACCTAAATTGTACCTCATCCCATTTCTGCTTTGCACTATATAGTACTGTACATTAGTACACTGCATAGTATTGTATATTATATGGTAACTCAGAACATTGTACATATGTCTATACCGAACACTGTGACCTCATTTTCTTCTTCTAAATTACATGCTATACTATGTTATTTGATACTATCTTGTCTAGCACAGTCTCTGGAGCGTAACAGTAAGAAGCATTTTGTATGAAAGTATTCTGTACTTCTGTATGACAACTATTAAAGAAACTTGAATAGATAGATAGATAGATAGATAGATAGATAGATAGATAGATAGATAGATAGATAGATAGATAGATAGATAGATAGATAGATAGATAGATAGATAGATAGATAGATTAGTGCAATAGTAATATATAATGTACAGGTGATTCAACTGGATATAAAATATATAGATTACTACTACTGAGTAATAGTGCTAATCATATGTATGTACACATTGTACAGAGTTGTAGTATTAATATTGACAGTGATAAAGACACTGGCATAAAGTCATACTGGCCAGCAGCGTAACTAGTAAGAGTAGGTAAGGGATATGTACAGATATAGATATAGTACTGTATTTACAGATGTGTAAAAAGGATTACTGAATGACATTAGAATGACAGTATTATGTTATGCACACACAGAAATATCACCTCTTATATATCCGCTTATAATTGCGTCTCTAGATATTATTGGATATGTATGGGATATGTACATATATGTACAGATATAGATATAGTATAAAAAGTGTAAACAGGATTATATGTGTAATTGGTGGTGACTGGTGTTACTGTGTGTCCCTCAGGATGACGTCCTCTCTCTGAAGGTGGGCAGCGTCCTGCATCACCTCAGTATCAAGAGGGCCATCCAGGTGCTGCGGCTCAACAACTATGAGCCCAACTGCCTGCGGCGCCGCCCCTCTGACGAGGTGAGTTCACAGTCACTGAGAAGAATCCCTCTTGAGCCATACATTGAGGCCATGTCCAGACGAAAGCCTGGCTTGTTTGAGTGTACTTTATGACCC
Source organism: Notolepis coatsorum (assembly GCF_963971535.1). Lineage (NCBI taxonomy): Eukaryota > Metazoa > Chordata > Actinopteri > Aulopiformes > Paralepididae > Notolepis > Notolepis coatsorum. The sequence goes on along the minus strand of NC_140182.1, from coordinate 79,297,030 downwards.
TCCAAGGAACCTATAAATGGTAAATGGCCCCACTGTCGCCCCTATAAAAGAAGGAAGGGTAGCGTGTAACGCACATCAACGGGATCAGCCGTCTCCTTGTTTATGACCCGTCATTTAAACAAGTTATTACCTCTGATGTCAGTATCATCAGCAATTTGCCCACCTGTTCAAGACTTCTGGAATTCCGTCATCAATACACTATCCCGGGTCATGAGCTGCAGAATTCCTCTCTCCCCCTCCCTCTGCCTACTTGGGGATACTACTGCTATCAATTTATTGGTCCAGAACACCAAACCCCTACTCGTTTCTCTAGCTGTTGCCAAGAAAACTATCCTCTTAAACTGGAAGACAAGAAAACATTTGAATACTGGGCAATGGTTGGGCCTTCTCTCAAATTACATATCACAGGAAACAATCTCAACCGTGGATCACATCGAAGTCTCACAATTTAATAACATCTGGGAATTGCTTGTGGATAATCTAGGCTCCTAATCATAGGAGATTGACCTGTGAGCCATCCACTCCATAACCCACCCTTCTCTCAATCCCCCTCCTCACCCGGTACTTTACTCACTCCCCTCTCTGCCCCCCCCCCCTTTCCCTTGTCATGTGTATTCGTTGTTGTCCTTCATTGTCTTTGGTTGTAATTTGTTTGTCAATGTCTAGTCTGAGTTCCCCCCCTCCGAGAGGGCAATGAAATATATTTTTTTAATATTTTTCTTATTTTACTACACTTTTTATTTAATTTTGTACTGTAAACAGTTAAAACGTATAATAAATAATAAATTTGTCCCCCGAAGAGGGGGGGGGGGTGGATGGAGTGCCCTCAAAAAAGGGCAAAAAAAAAGAAAAGAAAAAAAAAGAATCATCAGCAATTTGTTGCATTGTTAACTAGCTAACGTTTGATATATTGGTTGATTTCTTCAGATAGCTTGTATATTTGTTGGTGTTCTGATGTGACGACCCTTCCTTCTTTTACGGTTTCCTTGTGACGCTCAAGGAACTTTAAACGTTCATTATTTCATGTTTTAAGTACACGATTAACCTTAATCTTCATCGCTCATTTGTTCGATTTATTCATCCTTCCTCCTCTCGTGTCGTGCTCTCCTAGAACAACATCTCCCCGGCAGAGGTCTCCCAGTGGACCAACCACAGGGTGATGGAGTGGCTGCGGTCAGTGGACCTGGCAGAGTACGCCCCCAACCTGAGAGGCAGCGGGGTGCACGGGGGCCTGATGGTGAGAGAGGCACACGCTAAGAGAGAACCGGGATTCAGGAACATTTTATTTGCCAAATCCGAAACATGTACGGGAATCCTTCTCGGTAATGACACGGGCACAGAGGCGTTCTAGAACTGAAAGATCCACAGTATGACAGACACACACAGTATGACCGCAGGGACAGTATATCACTCTCTATACAGTATATTATGAACTTACATAAAAGATAGTTACAGTGCAGAAGCTTATGTTAAGTATAATTTAAACAAAGATCCCTATGTGCACAGATTGGGTCAGGGTCATTACCACAAGCCCTAGAGACTGGCAGATTTAATGCCACCCCAGAGAAGGACGGTCTTTGTTTGGTGTGTGAGTTAGAGGTGACATTGAGAATGAGGTTAACTTTTTTGTTTTACTGTCCTGTTTACGAGGACGTAAGGGAAGTACTTTTTAGTAAAACGTCCTCCATGTATGTTGATTTTCTTGAGCTGGGTGAACTTGTTGCAGATTATATTTGTCAAGCTTGGAGAGAGGAGACAGAATATTTTATTTAAGAGCGAGCTCTAATCTGTATTTATGTAATCTGTATTTCGATAATGTAATGTAATAATCGAACACTGCAACAGTATTTTTTGTGTCTTATAAACCCATGAGTGTTGGGCACTTTGTGTGCGTGACATCAAAATACAATAATCAATCAATTATATACATGGTATTACTGTATGATGTAAATCAGAGGAACCCATAGAGCTCCCTTGAAGCTCTTATAACTTGCTCCCCCCACAGGTTCTGGAGCCACGTTTCAATGTGGAGACCATGGCCCTCCTGCTGAACATCCCCCCCAACAAGACGCTGCTCCGACGCCACCTGGCCACCCACTTCAACCTGCTGGTGGGCTCGGAGTCACAGCAGCTCAAGCAGGAGTGTCTGGAGAACCCAGACTACACCCTGCTCACCGCCACCGCCAAGGTCAAGGTAGGACACCACGAGCAAGTGAGGGCAGATAGGGGCTTGGGTAAGCCGGCCGACAGCTGTGTTCCACATCCTTCATAAGATAAGATAAGATATTCCTTTATTGATCCCCTTGGGGAAATTCAGGCATCATAGCAGCATGGGGTAGGGGAGAGGGGAGGTACAGGTATGGACAGGGTAATAGTAGAAAGACATCAATATAGGCAATAAAATTATAGTACAGTAGGGCGCCCCAGTGGCGAACCACATAACGCGCTGAGTCGCGGCACGGCCGACCCGGGTTCGATTTCCGGACCCGTTGTTATTTGCCGAATGTCTTCCCCCCACTCTGTCTCCCGTTCCTCCTCTCTCTCTCTCTCTCTACTGGACTGCCCAGTAGTAAAAAGCGATAAACGCTAAAAAATTTATCTTTAAAAAAAAATATATAGTACAGTAGAAAAGTAAAAAAAAATAAGCCGTATACAACAATACAATTAACTCTGAATATAAGCATATGAGCAAGTAGGCAGTGTGATCAAAGGTGCAGATGAGGGTCTGTACGCCCTATCAGTTATATTATATGTTACAATACATATGGTCAATAACACTTAGAATCTGAATATATACTATGAGTAAGTAAAGTGTACAGTATACACAGGTGCAGTATACACAAGATACCCTAACTAGCATGATATACGTCATACGTTGTGCATTGTAGTCTGTGCAATTTAGGCGAGAGTCAGACACACTTAGTGATCAGACATCCCTAGTAGTTCTCGCCTCTCGAAGGGGCCTCTCGAAGGGTTACAGGGAAAGGGGACAAAAAATAAATTAAATAAAATAGAAAAGAGACAGACAATTCATACATCACAGAGGTATGGGAAATAATTAAAACACATCAAACAAACAACCAAATAAAATGACACAGTATGTAATACATGAAGCAGAACAGACACATTATAGTTAACACATCCACCGCCATAAACGGCTTACGATGGGTTTGCTGATCATGCGAATTCCGCCAATCCACGGCGTACGACGTTATTGAGATCATATTTAATTTTTTCACCATGGTATTCATAATTCCCTCACCCAGCCTCGGCTGAGACAGTGGGACTCGGCACAACCATGCAACGCTTCAATACCGCCGCCTGGTGGATGATCGGGCGAGTTACTACCGGAAATGGATCTCTGGTGATCTCGGTGCATCTGGGAATTCCGTCCGGCAGTCACATATTGTTGCGGGACTCTAGACACACATCCGTGTATATGGATCGCTGCCATAACTCAATAATCTATATGATTTGGGCGTTTATTGCGCCATACAAACCAGAAATGGATCTAGTCGATCAATGTCAAATAAGTGGGATCTTGTTCCTCCAGTCTCATCGGCGAACGATAAGAGGACAGTAACGTTACTTTCAGCTTGATGGTTTATTCTTTTCAATGCAAACCGCTCTGATCAATATATCACCCATACTACATAAAGCATTTACTGACGATCACGGAATTATAAACGACCCCCCCCCCCCCCTTTCATCCGCGCATGATGAGTCATAACGTTTAGGGTCGTATTCAGTTGGATTTTTTTATATAGCGTGTATCACGAATAAACTGCAATCGATAATCTATATTATGCGTTTAGGCCTATAACTAGCGTCCTAGGAATTACTGCAGAAAACGATAAAAACATACTTATATTCTAGACGTATTTTCGTATGAATATATGAATGAAAAAGTATAACGTTCCTACATCCTGAACGATAGATAATCGATGTTGAATGGGCCATAGTAATGTCAATTTAGCAATACAATTTAAAAAGTTATAGCCCTGCAAAGAAGGTGAACATCTCCATAGGCTTAGACTGGTGGCAGTGATCATACATTGATGGATATAAGCGTGGCTGTTAATGTGTTAAAAGGCTGGGTGACAGTTGCAGGTGTGTGTAAACATCCTTAATAAAAGTAGTGAGGGTGACCCTGGTGACCTGTCCTCTAGCGCCCCCTTATGGACTCATAGGCTGGGTCTGTTGAGGCTTCTGTTTCTGTCATCTACTCAGTAGATGTTTTGCAGTGTTGCATGTGAAAGTAATGGCAAAGCCAAGTCATTCTTTATTCGTATTGCACAATTCATACTCTGGGAAATGTGTGCTTTGTTAGACCTCGGTGGAGGTCTTCACTCTACGGAGTGCATTCGGCTAGTTGATATCTGACCTGCTCATGCTTAACGTCCCCAGAATGCAGACTGAGTTTGGAAAGTTAGCCTTTTGTTTTAATGGCCCGGCTTCTTGGAATGATCTTCAACTCTCGCCTGAAAAGCAATACCCAGCTATCCTATGGACCGTTTAAAAACATGTTTACAAACCTCCCTGCTTCAGTCTGTGACTGTATTTAACTTTGATATTTTTTTTTCTTTCATCTATTTCTAATATGCCTGTAATCTCGACAGCGTTGTAAATTATGAAAACCGCAATTTCATTCTTTGAGTATAAATAATGATTGAATGAATAATACCAACGTTAATACATCCTCTTCGGGCGGAGCATGTGCAGAGCTCTGTGTATATCTCATGGTGGTCCAATAAAGGCTCCTCTGTCTCCTCCGTCCCTCCCAGCCCAAGAAGCTGCCGTTCGGGAGCTTTGGCAGCCTGAGGAAGAAGAGGCAGGATGAGAATGAGGAGTACGTCTGTCCGATGGACGTGGAGATGCCGAAGGGACGCAGCTTCCAGAAGGGCTACGGAGGGGAGCTGCAAATCTACGAGGACGACCTGGACCGGCTAGAGCAGGTGGGGTGGAGAACAGGACATATTTACAGGGCCATGAGGCTCGCCAGGTGTTTTTTACAGAACTTAAAATAATTAACCGTGGAAATCTTGCTTTTGTTGGGAGGCATTTACCACCTGCGTCATTTCCTTGGGGAAATTCAGGAATATATCAGCTGATGGCATTACCTTCTCGATTTAACTTTTTTAACATCTCTTTATTGAAAATCTATTCTAGTATACATAATACGACACCTAGTCCTACCACCCAGTCCTACCATCCAGTCCTACCACCCAGTCCTACCACCCAGTCCCATCACCCAGTCCCACCACCCAGTCCTACCACCCAGTCCCACCCTGGGGCGACAGTGGCTCAGGAGGTAAAGCGGTCGTCTGGTAATTGGAAGGTTCCCGGTTCGATTCCCACTGTGTCGAAGTTCCTAGAGCAAGACACTTAACCTCTAACTGCTCCCGATGAGCAGGTTGGCACCTTGCATGGTTGCCTCCGCCGTCGATGTGTGAATCTGAAGCATAAATTGTAAAGCACTTTGGATAAAAGCACTATAGAAATGCTGTCCATTTACCATTTACCCCAGCAGGCTACAACTATTCACAGCTGACAATAATAGAGGGAATTACATAAAGGTGCATAACAAAAAAACACCAAAAAACACAAACATACTCTCACTCACTCACTCACGCAATCTTTATTTAATCTGGAAGGATCATTGAGAGCAAGCTCTCATTTACAATGACGTCAAGAAACACATAATAAATATAAAACACACAGACATAAAGAGAATGAGAATGTATACAGCTGTACATACTTGATCCACATGTTCTTGCATTCCTACATAAAGAGAGCACTATAAGTCACTCCCAATGTGTCCCAGTGACTGTAGTGAAGTAAAATATAAACGAGCTCCACGTGTTACTGAACCCCCCTCAGGGTGAACGGGATATTTTCTAGTTTCAGACGGAACATGACATCCTTCAGCCATCTGGCTCAATCTCACTTTTCGGACATCTCAGTTCATGGGTGTAAAGTAAACTGGAAGTAATTATTTTGCAGATGGAGGACTCCGAGGGAACCGTGCGACAGATCGGAGCTTTCTCCGAGGGCATCCAGAACCTGACGGTAAGAATTCATCCAGTGGAACTGTATCGAGGCATGTATACACAGTGTACCCGGCAGCGTGGCTACATGAGTAGAGCTCCGGATTCATGATCGGAAGATCACAGGTTCGAGCCCCGGTCAAGGCCATTGTTGGAAAGTGTTGTTGTCCAGCAGGGAGCACTCTGTCCTCTGGACTTGTCAGTAACAATGCCCTTGTTACAATGATAGGGACACCATACAGCTGCGAGTGCCGTCCTTCGGATGAGACGCTAAACCGAGGTCCTGACTGAATTTGGTTGTTAAAGAACCCTATCTATCGCAAAGAGTAGGGGTTTCCCTGACTTTCCTGGCCAAATTCACAATCAGGTCTCTGACATCAAGGCCACCTAATCATCCCTCCCCCTTAATTGGCTGACATCAATCCCTGTCTCCTGAGCCATTCAGCCATTGTGTAGTGTGATGTGTGCCTGGTACCAGTGTATGGCAGCCATTGAGCCTGCGTAGCCCAAGGTTGCGTGCTACCAGTGGTGGTGAAGGAGGCTATTTCCACCCTACATTGTGGGGAGCACTTGGAGTGTCTAGAAAAGCACTAAATAAATGTAATGATCATTCATTTGTTATCATCATCAGATAGATTTACGAGATTAATAACCCCTCCCCGCATTGTGTGTGTTGTGAACGCAGAGCATGCTGAAAGACGACGAATTCTTCACGATGACCTCCAACTCTCCCAACCTCAGCGTGACGGACGAGGACTCGAACGCGTGAGGCGGTCCCACAGTGGCACGTCCCCCGCCGTGACCCTGGCGCTGCTGTGAAAGAAACTCTGTGTCAAGCTGCCAACCCTCTCCACTAGCCCACAGACTGCCCCCCCCCCCCAGATCCCCACTAAAACATCACAGATCTCCTTAGTGTTACACTCTTTTTCTCCCATCCCAATTTAGTCATTATGCCAATTCCCTTCCTGGTCGTTGCGTGCATTGCCCCACTGTCGGTCCTGGGAGGGTGTAGACTATCACATGCCTCCTCCGATACATGTGGAGTTGCCAGCCGCTTCTTTTCAACTGACAGCAAGGAGTTTCACTGGGAGAACGTAATGCGTGCAGAGGTTTACGCTATCTCCCCCAGATCCCCTCCCTGCTGAACAGGCGCCCCGACCGACCAATAGGAGTCGCAGTTTACAACGACCAGGACACATACCCCACCAGCTTCCCACCTGCGAACACTGACAATTGTGTTCGTAGGGACGACTGACCAAGACGGAGGTACCGCTGACAGCTGGATTCGAACCCAGAGTCTCTGCAGTGGTAGGCGAGTGCTTAGACCTCTACGCTACCCAGCCACACCTTTAGTGTTACATTCTTAAGACGAGCCAAAAGTGTTACGAAAAGTTCCTCGATAAAAGTCAAACCTACACTCCTGGTACCCATCGTCGCTCCTCTTAAACGCCACTGTATTTGTAGTCATCTCCGTAGGACGGACGAAGAATTTTAGGGCAACGCCACCATTTTTTCACCGACCAGCTGGTTACTGGAGACTTTTGTACTGGTTCGTTTTATACTGGGCATCACTTCTGCGTTTTTCATTTTTAACCGATTCATCACCCAGCACGAAAAAATAATAATTAACATTTGGATCATGCAAATAAAGAGTTAATATATGTCTTATTTTTATGCCTTTAAACGATATAACTAATGGGTTATAATATTTCCCATAAGAGATGGAATTTATTCAACATGTACTGAGCCCATGTTCTCTGTCAAAACTCCAAACTCCAAAACATGTGTAACCGCTCTGATTAAACGCAAACTTTTTATATTCGTAACATATTTTGAAAATGTTTGGAAAAGTTATTTCTTTGCACGCCTTTATTATAACACAGTACACAAAGTCTAATGCATACAATTTGTTTCTAAGTATCATTGCATGGTATTTAAATCCAAATTAGTAACGGAAGGTGGAAGCTTGTCATTTATTGTATTTTTCTTTTTCTACAGATAGATTTACTATGGAATCCTGTTGACAGCCAGATAGTTATGTTGTAAGTTACATATTCAGAGAGTGGAGAGTGACTGAGGCAACGTGAGAATATCACAACGTGCTGATGATACTCTGCTGCCCTCAACCACAGCTGAGAAGAAAGTTTGTACTGTGTACGGTTTACGTGAATACATTTCTGAGGTCAATAAAATAATTTAAACAGGTCGGAGATATTTTGTCTTTCAATTTAACAAGCCGGTTCTTCTTCGATTTTTTGTTGTAATGGTTTTGTTAGTGGTATTTTTTTTATAAAATACGTTAAAATGAGTGGTCTACAGTTCAAGCTCTTAGCTCTACATTCTGACAGCCATGACTGTAATAAAGTGTTTGGTCAGTAACATGGGTCTCCCAGTCCCTCAGAAAATAAATAGTCTGGTATCCCATTCCCACTTTATCCAATCAGGAGAGAGAACTCCACACAATGGTCTGACAAAAAAATAAGAAATAAAAACTAGTTTTAACCAAATATGTGCTTGAAACAAGTGGCTTGGCAAGATTTCTTAAAATAAGTAAAAATATCTAATATTTCTCTTCTGATTGGATACAGTTGTAACAGGATTACAGAACATTTATTTTCTGTTTACTGCAGAGTGGAGGGACTGGGAGACCCATGTTATTTGAACAGAAAAAAACACTTGCAGCACCTTTAACCACTGTAATTTGATTAAACAATCGTATACTAATATACAAGTGAGCACCAACAGGTATAGTGATGGTTACAGTTATCAGATGTTGCAGATGTTCAGTTACTTCACCCTCAGTAAGGGATAGATAATTGTTTTTGTGTTTCTGTGATAAACACAAATCACTACTCTTGTATATTCAAAGCTGCCTGCCTCCATTGTCTTTGGAGAAATGCATTTGGCACAAGATTAAAGAATATCATTCATGGCCCTTTCTGGGAAATAGACACTTTGAAGGCAACAGAACATTTTAGCATTCTGTTGAGTGTATTGTGTTTTATAAACGTGTATGAACTGTAGACATTCATGATTATGTGTCTGGTGAAGCATTTGGTTGAGCTTGTTTCAAAGGTTTGACTTTTAAGGGTTTCGGTTCCTTGATAACGTGGGCCAGGGGAGCTCTCAAACACCAGCTGACACTTGTCCGGGCAGGCAACCAACTGACCATATGAGTTTCAGGAACCCCAAAAATACTAGTCGTAGAAACCTTCATTTTCACCCAAATCCAAGTCTAGCCGTACTTAATCCGAACCTGGACACCCTTATGGTTAGTTTTCACCCAAAGCCAAGTCTAGCCATACTTAATCCTAGCCTGGACACCCGTATGGTTTGTTTTCACTCAAAGCCAAGTCTAGCAGTACTTAATCCTAACCCGGTTAGATTCCAGGTCCTCCCGGGCAGCGTGTCGAAGTGTCCTTGAGCAAGATACTTAACCCCCAATTGCTCCCGATGAGCAGGTTGGCACCTTGCATGGTTGCCCCCGCCGTCTGTGTGAATGTGTGAGTGAATGGGTAAAATGAGAGGAACAAATTGTAAAGCATTTTGCATAAAAGCACTATATAAATGCAGTCCACGCGAGGCACTTTATGCACTCCTCTACATTGGAAATTAATTGAATGCAGCCGCGATGCTAGACTTGGCTGGAGGCGGTCAGAACAACCCATTAAAGACATCTTCCTGGTCCACTTTATCTCCTTCTGTATGGAGAGGGGCCTCCACAACGGCATTGTTACCACTTAGCAGTAAAGTGACCAAACACAGCAGAGCCTGCTGCAGAGGGTGGTCTAGCACTCTGGGCAACTCCTAGTTACTGGTGCAGACCTGGCAGTTGATGGAAGACGGGACCTCTGGATGGGATTCCAGTAGCGGAAGAGAAGGAGGTTGGAAGGAACAGGCACCAGACCGCCCTCTGTTCTGGAACAAGTCAGACAAAGCTTGCCAAAAGCTCAAACAGTGAACTCCAGTCCAAGCCCACGTGGTTGAACTCAAAATACAAAGAAACAGACTAAGAAGTGATGTAAACACCATGATCAAATCCACACACAAAAAATTCATCAATGACAAAACTTAGGAAAACAAAAACAAACCCAGTGAACTTTGGAAATTACTCAACAACCAACTAGGCTGCAGCAAAAAACTAAAAACCAGATTTACAAACATAAAGACAGAAAACACTCATCACAGACAAGCCGGATGTGGCCAAATACCTAAACATATTCTTTACAAACATAGCCACAACACTGGTTAATAAACTACCCTCCCACTCAGGGCATTTTGGGGTAGAACACATCTTAGCCTACTACAAAAACCTAGGGGTCCGCAAAAAGACGACTTCAAACTTGAAATGGTAACAACAGATGAGATACTAAAAAAACTGAGCGCCCTCCAACCTAACAAGGCCACTGGCCATTACAATATCCCCTCCAAATTCCTCAGAGACTCAGCAGCCGCCATCACCCCAGTCATCACACACATAATAAACCTCTCCATAAAACAGGGACACGTCCCCTCAAAGTTGCGAGAGTGACCCCCCTGCACAAGCAAGGCGGGAAAAATTCGAATACGAATTCCAATCTGGCTTCAGAACATCCCACTCCACTGACACATGCCTTCTCTATTTGAACGACCACATCAAACAAGAGGTGGACGCGGGCAAATACTGCGGCATGGTCATGCTGGACCTACAAAAGGCCTTCGACACTGTCAATCACTCCATTCTGATTGACAAGCTAAAAGCATGGTTTTGATCATTTATCAGTGAGCTGGATGCAATCCTACCTGGAGGGGAGAGAACAGATGGTAGAGGTAAACGGTATACTCTATCCCCCCCCCCCTCCCAGTGAGCTGTGGTGTTCCACAAGGAAACATACTAGGACCGTTACTAATTTATGCAAATGTCATGTCGTCAGCTTGTGACTGCAACTTGTTCCTGTTCGCGGACGACTCAGCCCTGCTGGTCTCTGACAAGAACAAGTTACAGGTTGAAAAAACCCTCAGCTCAGAACTAGGCAGAATCTGCACCTGGCTCGTTGATAACAAACTATCATTACACCTGGGTAAAACAGAGTCCATTCTCTTCAGATCAAATAACAAACTCAGCAAGACCAACGGCTTCTCTGTTACAGTGGGTGACAATATTGTCACAAGGAAAGATGAAATTACATACCTGGGTTCCATCCTAGAGGCGTCAACCAACGAACAAGATTCTTGTACCGGATCTCCTCTCTGGTAAACAAGAATACCCTGAAGAAGACTCTAACAGGAGTCTACGACTATGCTTGCACCTCATGGTACCAAAGCACCTCAAAAGCACTAAAAAGTCTCCTGAGAGGCTCCTGACAGTCCGGAGGTCTAACCTCAAGCTCAGGGGGGGCCGTGCCTTTGCTATCGCAGCCCCTGAACTGTGGAACAGCATTCCCACCTTCATTAGGCTCGCCCCCTCGATAGATGCCTTCAAATCGAGGCTCAAAACCCACTTCTACCTACTAGCCTTTCCCGTTCACTGACTCATGCCCTGTTTTCCTGTGTTTCATGTGTTTGCCTGTGTGCCCTCCCATAAAACGGAGTGTGATTGTTGTCAATATGTATCTATGTGTATCTACCCTCTGTACAGCACTTTGGTTGACACGTGTCATGTGAAATGTGCTATATAAATAAATCTGATTGATTGATTGATTGATTGAAAAACAAGATTACAAACATCACAAAACAAACTGGTCAGACTACTGCTTGACCTTACTCCTAAAACTCACCTCGCCCCTGCCCATTTTGACAACCTAGGATGGCTTAGAGTAGATGACAGAGTACAGCAACTTGCAATGGGCCTGGTCTACAAGATACACTACACCACTAAGGTACCCATATACATGTCGAAATACTTCCCAAAGGTCAGTGAATACCACGACCACAACACCAGAGGGAGTTCCACAAATCATATTCAACCCAGATTCGGCACAAACAAGGGACTAAACACGTTTTGCAATTATGCCATCAATGTGGAACGCCCTATACCCATAGCCGTAAAAAAAATTGAATCCCTACCCACCTTCAAAACCGCTCTCAAAGAGCACCTACGGGAGGCTGTAACTCGAAACTGGCCCCTGTAAATGTCCAACCCCCCCCTCCCACCCCCTCTTAATGTACAGTTTCCTCCCCCTCGTATGTATACATTTTCTGTTAGGATCTCTGTTTAACAGTACTATATATTTGCATATCTTGTATGTCACAAATGTAACAGTACTGTATACCTGTATGTCATAAATGTCATGATATATATCTGTATGTTGTGTATGTCATAAATGTCATTATGAATTGAAAATGGGGGACCCTGATGTAAACAAGATGAAAGTCTTTCTCTGGTCTGCACCCCCTTAACAATTGTGTGTATTGAGCCGTACTGTATTGTACCCATTATCCAATCTGTTAATAAAGTTTTCAATCAATCAATCAGGAGCTCTGCTCTCTAGTGGAGAAGGATTGTCATGGTCAACCTCCCAGAGAGGTGATGTCAGGGGAGAGATGCTACATGTCACTACACTGACTGGCAACATGTGGAGATGAATTCCTTCTTTGGCAACAAAGCATCATTCTTCACCATCAGGGAGTTTGTTGAAGGATGTCTGAACAAAAGGAATTAAGCAAAAGATAAGATGAGATATTCCTTTATTGATCCCCTTGGTTATATTATACGTTACAATAAATATAGGCTATGATGTAGACTGAATACTTTACATTGAATTTGTGTTAACTTCATGTTCCATTTTACTCATAATAACATGGTACAGGTCTAAAACTAGACTTCCTACAATACTTTGTTATTTAACTTTATTTAATACGTAAATTATTTACTGAGATTAGATATTGTATTATAAAATGTAATGTATGTTAGTTGATCAAATTTATTGAAGCATACACTCAGGCACGTTGGAAGGGGGTGCGGGGGTGCTGCAGCACCCCCCCCCCCCCTCAGTTATTGCAAAAAAAATGTTTATGTTTTTTTTTATGACAGTATTTATATATTTGTATATTATATACTGTAACTGTATAACTGTAACACTGTATATTATAAGTTTATCCTGCTCAAAGCACTTCACCATTTTAATATTGTGTGTATTGAGCCGGCCCGTACTGTATTGTAGCCATTCTCCAATCTGTTAAATAAAGTTTTCATTCATTCATTACACTACTGTACGTACACAATCATACGTGTAAAACCGACAAGATTGCAGCAGAGTAGATTTTCGAGTGATGACAGACTGTCACAGACTGATTGAATGACAGGTGAAACAACTAATTGTATTCACCTCCCGTCTCCCGCCCTTCCCACGCGCCACGAACCACTGAGCTACTGTGATACAGTTCTTGCGCAGTCAGTCGATTTGAGCTAGTATACTTTGCTAGCACAGAATGTCTCACTCGCAGAAAAGAAAAATATCAGATTTCTTTTCGAAACGTCCCGCCGGTCCCAGTGACAGTCCCACTAAATCTGATAAACGTCAGAGAGAGACAGAGACGACAGGTTCAGACTAGTTCAGCCTCAGCATCAGGTATTGAAGAGTTAACTGAGTCTGTTCCCCTATACCCCCCTCGGGCGCCAGGGGCTTCCACTGAGGGGTGATGCAAATAGGGATGGGGTGTTATGGCCATAGATATATATAGATATCTATGGTTATGGCAGCTCATGATGGAAAGAGTGCGCACCGAGTCTGATCCCGAGTTGAAGAATTGGCTCCAAAAGAGAGACAACTGGATGTCCAACAACATCCAAAACAAAATCTTACAGCTGTTTGCCCATGACAAATTAGAGGCAAAGCATCCAAAAGCCCATTCTTTGGCTTGAGCGCTGACGGAACCACTGGTGTCACTCACTGGAAAAGAACAATTCTCGTGTAATATACAGTTCGCCGATGACAACTTGGAAGCTCAGAACTTTTTTTCTTTTTTAATAAATGGAAATGTATGGTTGAAACATGCAAACGTTCAAACGCACACACACTAATAAGCATTGGAGGCTTTTAACCAGGGCTGGACTGGGGAAATCATTCAGGCCAGGAAATATAGTGCAAAATATAGCCCCAGTCAGGCCACTTTTTAAGCAGGGGGTCTGGGGGTCCCCCACCAGGATTTTTTTTTGTTACAAAGACTTCATTTCCTGCATTCTGGTGCAGGATTTTTTTTATTTGTACCCTTTAAATGCCAGTGTTTGTGATGGCATCACAAATGATTGTTAAAAAACAGGCTAGCATATATGATTAGCAACAACGATTTTGATGGATTTTCAGTTTTTTTGTAATTGATAAATAGGCCTACAATATTTTATTCAACTTCAGCCCTGATCATAACACCACATATTCATTTGATAATTCTAACCCTCATGCCAGTGTGTGTGATGGCATATATTTGCAATATATCAAATGCAAAGTAGATTTTTCTGGGGGGGATTATTACAGGCTAGCATGTGTCAATGATTAGCAGTTTTTTGTAAGGGTCCCGCCTCCACCAATCACATGCGGCTCCCTTTGTGTGTGTGTGAGAGCAAGAGAGAGAGAGAGATAGTTCTCCAACTTGTGTGAGTTGCAGTGATCTCCTGGTTGTTCCCCACCTAGGTTATCTAACTATTGCGCTGGTGCAACTAGAAACACTGGCCTGGCCTGCTTCTAAGTTCAGTGGCCTGACTGCAAAACAAAACAAAAAAAATCATCTGGCGACGCCCCCGCGGCGGCTCAAAGGCCGCACCCCCTACCGATTTAAAGTTCCAACGTGCCTGCATACACTCTCTCACTATCTCTTGAAATAATACACAAGCCTACTGTAGCTACTGGCAGATCCCATAATAAAAAAGGAACGCAATGATCTTTTTGTCAACTAATCTCAGGCGTTGGCTGAGTAGATTCATGAGGAGACCTTGGGGGACCCTGATGTAAACAAGACGAAAGTCTTTCTCTGGTCTGCATCCCCTGCTGTACTTGATTGATTGATTGAAAAGTTTATTAACAGATTGCAGAATGGGTACAGTACAGTACAGCTCAATACATACAATTGTTAAGAGGATGCAGACCTGAGAAAGACTTTCGTCTTGTTTCCATCAGGGTCCCCCATTTTCAATTCATCATATGACACACATGACATACAGATAGACAGTACTGCTACATCTATACATTTATGACATACCAGATTTTCAAATACAGTACTGTTTGTGATACTAAAAAAAATCCAGAAGAAGAGTATATAATATACATTTGACATAGAAACTGTGCATTGGGGGAGGTTGGGTAGGTGGGGTGGGGCTGTACATTGGAGGTGGGGGGGGGGTTGGGTAGGGGGGGACACACTGTACATTGGAATACTAACATACATTTGACATGGACTGTAGTCTGTACCCATTCTGCAATCTGTTAATAAAGTTTTCAATCAATCAGAGATTACTCGATTGAGCAAGGTTTCTCATCGAATACGCATGCGCACGTCGCAGCGTCCAGGGCAAGGCAGGCGCCAGTGGAACTTCGGTCATCGTGATTCAAACTAACGTCTGCTGTACTGAAAGTTCGCAAGAGGCACCATGGCTGCAAGGTAACGAGTTATTTACCTGTTTACTTGTTTCGTTAGAGCTAAAACACTCTGCTCAATTTCTGAAGTTAGCGGGCAGATAACGGTAGATTAGATTCAGATTAGATTAACATTTACATTTAGTCATTTAGCTGACGCTTTTAGTTGTATCCAAGGCGATTTACAAGTTCTGTACGACAAGTCATCAGGAAGGGCACAACTCTATCAGCTGAGTAACAATGTTCATCAAAGTGTTAACTTGAGTGCTACAGTGTAGTTTATTATGACAAGTGCATGACAGTAAGGTTAGCTAGGGTTAGATTTTTTCTTTCTTCATTTCATGGTTGAAGAAGTGCGTCTTTAGTCGACGGCGAAAGATTGGACGGGTTTCGGTTTCGGCTGATTTACATTTATTGTCATTATACAGTATAACAAGTACAGTATCTGTATCTGTTACTTGTTACCCGTGGTTGTATGTCCTGCGTATTCACCCTGACCCCCCAACCCAATGTACAGTTTATACTGGATATCAAATATTCTGTGTGTTTTTATTTGTTCTCAGTTCTTGAGTCTTGTATTAGCTGAAATAAAAATATGTTTATAATTTTTTTCAGAGTAAAAATAAAATGCGTCTTCTTCTTCTTCTTCTTCTTCTTCTTCTTCTTCGTATTATTATTATTATTATTATTATTATTATTATTATTATTATTATTATTATTTATTATTTATTATTATTATTATTATTATTATTATTATTATTATTATTATTATTATTATTATTATTATTATTATTATGCAATAGCTTGAAGCTTCTTCTGAATTAGTTAATAAACACAGATATGGTAGTAATACCCCCTATGAGGCAGGCAGGCGAATCACATCGGATTTAATGCTATTGAAAACAAAGATGGATGTCAATAACAATGCACTTCTATTAATGCTCCAGGGGGAAACAAGATGTTCTCCATACGTTGCACACACCTTCTCAGTAGCCTAGTACAGGGGTTCCCAAACTTTTCAGGCCGGGGCCCAGAAAATAAGGCGTCAGAGAGCCGCGGCCCAATGCACATCGTCTGGCTTTTTTTTTTTTTTTTTTTGCCAGGCGACCGATTTTTTAAGCCAAATATCACTTCAATCCTATTAAGTTAGTTCAAGTTAGTTATTCATTTATATGTGCTATTTATGAGAGGGCTAACTTGTTGCAAAATAATAATGATAATAATAATAGCCTCATTAAAATACTATTGTTGCTTCTGTTGTTTTCAGCGTTTTATGTGCATAATCTGTTATTTAGTTTGAAATGTTCGTTGAAATAAGTAGATTTTTCATTTTTGTTTATTTATTAAGTTAATATAAAACCATATAGTCACATTTTAGAATACAATAGAATAGAATTTTAGAATACAACTAGAAACACTGTCCTGGCCTGCTTCTAAGTTCAGTGACCTGACAAATTTAAAAAAAAATAAAAAAAAATATATATATTTTTTTTTATATATTTATTTATTTTTTATTTTTTTTTTATCATCTCGCGGCCCACCCGTGGCTGCTCGCGGCCCACCTTTGGGTCGCGACCCCGACTTTGGGAACCACTGGCCTAGTACACCTGCACAGGTCTGAACATGCCCTGCACACAGCCATGTCGACATGCTTATTGGCAGAGAAGAAGGCCTTCTCACGCAGCGTGACAGATTCAGGTCACACTGAAACCTGAGACATGCAGGCTACACAGCTATTCAATATTCAAATTGGGATGAATCTGCAGCCAAGGGGAAAACATCTGGTAGCCTAGACTCAGAGCAAGCTCATCCTAGGAAGCGCCCGCAGTAACGAATGATGCTTATAGTCTGTGTCAACTGACAAGCCCTGAAGCCAACGTTAGTCTGCCAAGGTTTCAACAGGGGTGGTGACGTGTGTGTGTGTGTGTGTGCGTGCATGTGTGTGTGTCTCTCTCATTGTTGTGTTAGCTTGTCAGTCTGCAGCCCCTCAGTATGCTTCCTCTTGAAGAACTTGATTTACTGTGGATGTGCAAACCTGGCGATCTTTCTTAAAATGTTTGTGTGCATTCATAGTTAATTATATTGTTTACACTGCCTATTTTAACTTTTCTACTGTACTATAATTTCATTACCAAGTTTCAAGTTTCTTTATTAGTTGTTGTAAGAGCCTGTGTTTTTAGTTATGTATTATTATTATTATTATTATTATTATTATTATTATTATTATTATTATTATTATTATTATTATTATTATTATTATTATTATATCAAATAGAAGGATATGTTAATGATTCACCTCAGTTGTATTGTGGGCTGTGGTTCACCTGACTTGCCTGAACGGCACTGTCTAGGCCAGGGCTATTCAACTAAATTGTTCAGGGGGCCACATTGTCAGAAACCCAAGGGGCCAGGGGCCGGACTGCCACGGCGCCTCCCCGTGCTATGAATATATGTACACTTGACACAACACGCAACCATATTTTCACAACTTTTATTTAACTACATTGCAAAAGTAGTATACTTTTCAAAAAAAGTGCTTCATTTATGTGCCACATCTGCAACATCTCCTGCAAAAAGTGCTTCATTTATGACTGTGCAACAACTGCAACATCTCCTCTTCAACATTTCAATATAAAAATAAAATAAAAAACAAACAAGTGCATGATGTGCATCTGAACATTCTAACATCAACACTTGAACAAAAAAACACATTTATAGTGCAGCTGAGCTTATGAAAAAGTGCTTCATGTCTGTGCAACAACAGCAAATCACAGCATCTTATTAGCACTTATTGTCCACTCTTAACTCTCAAACATCAGGGGGGTGGGGGGCAGACAGGCCTAGCCTACATACACACATCTAATGAGAGCGATTGCACTTCTTTGACTGGGCAATGGCAGAGAAAGAGGGTTCATAGGAAGTGAGGGCTACCCGCAAACAGTGATGCAAATGCTCATTTGTCAAGGAGGCACGGTTGCTTGTTTTAATGGCATTCATGTGAGAGAAACTGGATTCACAGGTGTATGTTGAGCCAAACATTGTTAGCACAGATATTGCCAGCGTTTTTATTTTGGGGAATGTCTTGACATGAATACACTTTATCCAAAATGTTGTGGTGGATTCATTCTCAAGTGCCTGCTTCAGAGCAGGTGATGCTTGCATGTCAATTATTTCAAGTTGCAGGAGACCTTCATCAATGTGAAGTGATGCAAGGAACTCTTGTCCTTTTGTGGAAATAGCAGCTACATTGGCAAATGGGTTGCTCACAAAATGCATCAATTCTCTGGACATGTCAAATTCATCAAATCGACTTGCAAAGTTTTCCCTCAATTTATCAATGAAATCTGTCATTAATTGAGTGACTTTTGGCTCAATTGTGCGTGTTAACGTTGACATGAAAAGAAAAAAGTAAATTAATGAGCGGAGCGGCAGAGCTTGCGGAATTATGTAACCGTCCTAATCCGCCATGATTTTCATTCGGCGCTTCAGCTCACCTGGCAGAGCAGCGGTCCTGCGATCCGTTGTTGACGAGTTCGAATCCCATCAAATTTTTCTTTTTTAACGTGATTTTTTTTTTTTACGTGTATTCTTTCGCCGGTTAAGGTTAGGCATGGTTAAGGTTTTTTTTTTTTTTGATCCACTTTTTCTCCCATTTTTCCATATTTTCTCCCATCCCAATTTCGTATCATCCAATTCAACCCTCCCCTGTCACGAACGCTGTTTCTTGCCTCCCACAAGCCGGCTGCAATGTGGACTAAGTCATACATAGCACAAGTCCCCTCCGGTACTTGAGGTAACAGCAGTCGCATCTTTTCACCTGCGCAGCTCGTTCTCTCAGTGTCGAGGAGTAACGCGTGGGAGGCTCACGCTGCCCCCGACACTTCCTGATTTTACTGCGCAGGCGCACCAACCGACTTGTAGGAGTCGCTTGTTCACAACGTTCGATCCCCACCCTTCAGTTTTCCCTCCCCGTAATACGGCCAATGTGTATTACTGCGGACGACCAGCCAAACTGAAAAACAATGTGGAGAGCTGGATTCGAACACGCGAATCCTAGCGTCTCCACACTGGTGGCGAGTGACTTGTCCACTACACCACCTAGCCGCCCCTATGGCATGGTTAAGGTTAAGGTTAAGGTTAGGCATTGTTTCGGAGTTGGTTAAGGTTAGAACGGTTAAGTTTAGGCGCTGTTAAGGAGCTGGTTAAGGTTAGAGTTTGTCTTAGAGAATGGCAATATTCTTTCTATGGTTAAGGTTAGGCATGGTTAAGGTTAGGCATTGTTTCGGAGTTGGTTAAGGTTAGAACGGTTAAGTTTAGGCGCTGTTAAGGAGCTGGTTAAGGTTAGAGTTTGTGTTAGAGAATGGCAATAGACAGCCTATTTCCGCGCGACAGCTCTCAGCAGCCTCGTTGCTCGTCCTGAGTTTGCCGCGTCACGTGCCTGTCGGGGCCAATCAGGCCTACCCCGGAAGTAACTTACTGTTGCGGAACAGTAACACGCTACCAGTCACTGCGCAGCTGAGGGCATAAATTAGTGATGGTAATCACCTGGGTGGGTGTAGAACGGGAAAGGCACACAGTTTTCTGACCGCTTTGGTCCCAGCTTCGATGTGAATTGATTTTCTAAATAAATCGGATATCCATTGATATCTGACAACGGAACTCAGAGTGTGGAGACTATTATTGGATAGAAAGCGTGTCCACGGAATACTTCCCGACTGCCTCTAGAAGCGGAGGCCGCTACAGTTGTCATAAAAAAAAATACAGAATACTTCTCAATGAAATGCTTTTTTTCTGTTATGAGCTCTTGGGAGTGTGCTAGATAAAAGTAGATAAAAAGTATAAAATAGAATAGAAAGTCAAAAGTATGTAAGCAAAAAGTGTTCAGTCAATATACACACACATATATATATACAATATACAATACAGAGTAAAAATGAGTAACAGTGAGTTACAGTACAATACAGTATACAGTACAATGCAGAAATGGGATGAGGTACAACTTAGGTAAGGTGCAATGAGGTATGAATTGTAGTGCAAATCTCTTTACCAATAAATATAAAGTGTGCTAAAGTGAGTAAAGTGGATGCTACAGTGAGTGTTTATTTAAAGTGAGTGTGTGTATGTGTGTGCTGTGAGTGTAGTTGATGGTTTGTTTGTTTGTTACATAGTGTTATTGTCGTTGAGCATCCTGATGGCCTGGGGATAGAAGCTCCTTCTGAGTCTCTCTGTACTGGCCATGAGATTCTGGTATCGCTTGCCTGACCGCAGCAGTTCAAAGAGGCAGTTGTTTGGATGGCTTGATTATTCTCTTAGCCTTGCCCATGCAACGGTTGTTGTAAATGTCCTGGAGAGTGGGAAGCCCACTTCCAATTGTGCGTTCGGCTGAACGGGCCACTCTCTGTAGTCTGCTACGGTCTTGTGCGGTGCTATTCCCAAACCAGGAGGTGATGTTACCCGTCAGGATGCTCTCTATTGTGCATGAGTAGAAGTTCTTGAGTATCTTCTGACTCACTTTGAACTTAAACTTACTTACTTAAAACTGTTCACTCTCTCGACCGGTGCCCCGACGATGCTGAGGGGGCTGTAGTCCCACTCCCTGGCCCCCGTCCTCCTAAAGTCCACAATCATCTCTTTTGTTTTGCTGACGTTCAGGGAGAGGCAGTTCCCCTGACACCACCACGCCAGATCCTCTACCTCATCCAGGTAGGCCCTCTCGTCGTTTGCAGAGATCAGGCCCACCACTACTGTGTGGTCAGCAAACTTGATGATTGTGTTGTTGTTCCGCTGTGCCACACAGTTATGTGTGTACACAGCGAGTAGAGGAGGGGACTCAGAACACAGCCCTGGGGGGCCCCTGTGTTGAGGGTGATGGATGAGGAGGTGCAGTTGCCTGCTCTCACCACCTGGGGTCTTCCCGTCAGGAAGTCCAAGACCCACTGGCAGAGGTCATAGTTCAAGCCCAGGTCCCTGAGCTTGGCTACGAGTTTGGAGGGGACTATGGTATTGAATGCTGAGCTGTAGTCGATGAATAGCATTCTCACATAGTTCCCCTGCCTCTTGTCCAGGTGTGATGCTGCTCTGTGCAGCACATGGGCTATGGCGTCCTCCGTGGACCTGTTGGGGCAATATGCAAATTGCAGGGGGTCCAGGTTGATGGGGAGGGAGGAACAGATGTAGCCCTTCACAAGCTTCTCAAAGCACTTCATGGCTATGGAGGTGAGACTGTACTACATGTATATTACATCAGTGTTAAACCACTGTGAGCGGCCCGGAGTGGATTGGAGCGGAGGAGAACTCTTGCTCCGGACGCCGCGCCGACCCATTTTAAAACCCACTCCTCGCTCACGTCAAAAGCGCCCGCTCCGCTCCCCGCGCCGCTCACGCGCCGCACCGCTCACGTGCACTGGTAGTCATTAATATTAATACCTGTATTATGTCTTCTACTATTACCATGTACCTGTACCTCCCCTCCCCCATGCTGCTATGATGTCTGAATTTCCCCAAGGGGATCAGTAAATTAATATCTTATCTTATCTTAAAATGAAGCAGTAACTGGCTCATCACTAGGTGTTTTCTCATGTCACATAACTGTGTTGCAGGTTCTCCTGTGGGTTCCTTGCCCTCCTGCTTGCAGTGTTGGTCACTGACCTGGACGCAAGGTATGGAAAGTTGCTGTGGAATCACGGTGTATAATAAATAACTCTTGCTTTCTGTCAGCTTTTGTTAACTGTTTCTGTGCCTCTTTTTATTTCCCAAGCCAAGCTGTGAACCAGGA
Source organism: Notolepis coatsorum (assembly GCF_963971535.1). Taxonomy (NCBI): domain Eukaryota; kingdom Metazoa; phylum Chordata; class Actinopteri; order Aulopiformes; family Paralepididae; genus Notolepis; species Notolepis coatsorum. The sequence continues at coordinate 79,274,660 of NC_140182.1, read as the reverse complement.
GCTGTCCAATATCTTTAATGAACTTTGGAACCTGGATGTCAACCGCATGAAGCCTGGGATCGACTACACCATCAATATTCAGGTGTGGTGCATTGCTTCATTGTTATAAGGCAGTACTATCTTTTAGTTCTGTTTTAGGAAAAAAGTAAGTCATTTTGTTGCTGTTTTTTGTTGTCCAGGGTAAAGCTGACTTTGTCAACCAAGGCAGCCACTCTGTAAGAGACCACGCCTCTCGGCCTCTGTTCTCTAATGTCAACGAGAACAAACTGGCGAGCATCAACACGTTCGCCCGTAAGTGTCTTTGTAAGAGTCTGTAGATTAAAGATGTTGTAAGCGATATTCTTTTGTTAAAGTAAGTGGTCTACGGTACATGTTCAAATATCTCTACATTCAGACAGCCATCACTGATGCAGAGTGTTTGGTCAGTAACATTGGTCTCCCAGTCCCTCCGCTCTGCAGTAAACAGAATGTTTATTTTATGGTATCCCATTCTTACTTCATCCAATCAGGAGAGAGAACTAAAATGAAATAAGAAATAAAAACTAATTTAAAGCAAATTTGTGCTTGAAACAAGTAAAAAAGAATCTGCCAGACCAGTAAGCTAATTTGGCTTGGCAAGCTTTCTTGAAATAAGTACAAATATCTAGGGCTCTTTCTCCTGATTGGATAAAGTTGGACAGGATACCAGAACATTGATTTTCTGTTTAGTGCAGAGCGGAGGGACTGGGAGACCCATGTTAGTGGCCAAACACTATATCAGTGATGGCTGTGAAAATGTAGAGCACTTATTTGAACAAAATACCACTTATAGCACCTTTATTATACCTAATTATATAACTGCAAAAGAAAATGTATGATCCCAACATTTCCTTTTGTCATCCACCAATAGCATGGAATAACTGTTCCCCCGTTTCTGTCGTTTGTCCGCTACAGGTTTCATGAAGCTTCTGGACAACTATGAGAAGTCCACAGGCGTGGCAGAACAGGTGACTGCTGAGGAGCAGAGAGAGACCAACCTCTTCCTGGATGCCATCTTGGAGACAGAGGTCATGAAGGTAAATTGGACATGGTACAAAATATATTGTATACAGTAGCTCTACGAATCGGATAATATATTACTACAACGTATGCCGTATATCATGCCTGTTAGGGTACCTTGTGTATACTGCATCTTGTGTATACTGTTTGCTTTTACTCTTACTCATAGTCTGTATTCAGATAAAAAATGTATATAATATATTTATTATATAACATATCATATAACGTATATATTTTTCTCATATTACTATATTCAGATCAAATTTTATTGCCTATATTTATGTCTTTCTACTATTACCCTGCCCATAGCTGTACCTCCCCCCTCCCCCATGCTGCTATGATGCCCAAATTTCCCCAAGGGGATCATATCTTATCTTATCTTAATATATCTATCTATGTTTAAGTTAAGTATTGTGTGATTTTGTGTGAAGGGCGGACTAGCAAAGTAAGATTTTCATTGTATGGCAAACTGTCTGTTTAACTGTGCACATGACAATAAACAATCTTGAATCTTGAATCTATTATAAACTGGCTCTGCAATGTGACATTACTGAACCATGAATAATCATGTTTTCAACCATATGGAAACCTTCGTATTTCAGCCGTTTAAAAACCCCACTAATATGAACCTCTTGGTGATGGAGATTGTAATGTTTGGATGAGTTGAGAGAGATGAAAATAGTGTGCCATGCTTTATCAAATATGAAACATACAATAATCAAATATGAAACATTCCAATAAGCCATGCAGCCTAATTCACGTCTAACTCTGCTGGTCCCCGATGGATGAAGTATGTAATTACATAAACAGCCGGGACCTGCATCATCACCAACTTTAATTTACCAAGCAAGTTAATTAATTGCCAACCAGCAAAGTCTCAACAATATCCCATTTAGTCAGTTTGAATGCCTGTGGGCTTGTAATAGGTTGAACTGTTTAGTGGCCTGTTGATTTAAATTCTTTGTAGCTTCAAGTTGTTTTGGATGGGTTGGCTACGTTGTTTTGTTTTCCTTGTGGTCTGTGCAGCTGCATTCCTGAGAGAGTTGTCTCTTCCTGTTTCACTGTGTCACTGGATCAGACCATGATGTTTCTGAGAAAAACACTGCGGTACATATAAAACATCTGTGTGGAGGCTTGGAATGCTGCCTTGGCTTGGGTTCTTCCCTCAGAGTGCTGTCGATCACATGGACATCTCACTGAACGGAAAGGCACATTTGTGCAACAGACCCAGGATGAACATAGCTACGATATGTTAAAATTGTGAATAGCATTTGACGATCCGTAATTAATATTGAATATCGTGTTCCTCAAAACCACTTTTTTATAAATGGTAAATGGCTGCATTTATATAGCGCTTTTATCCAAATCGCTTTACAATTTGTTCCTCACATTTTACCCATTCACTCACACACCGACAGCAGAGGCAACCATGCAAGGTGCCAACCTGCTCATCGGGAGCAGTTAGAACTATTATAAACTATACTACACACCCAAGGAAGAACTTAATTTTAGAAATGGTTGAAGATTCTTTGCAAATATATGCAAGTATTGTAAATGTAAATGTTGGATTTTCTTTGCTTAGGTTGTGATGCAAAGATTAGATTAGATTAGATTAAAATGTATTGTCTATATACAGTACAAGTACAATACCACAAAAAGATGTTTGGCGTCAAACTAGAGTGCAAATGTAACAGTAAAGTGCAACAGCAATATACAATGTACAGGTAATTAAACTGGGTATAAAATAAATAAATTAGTACTACTGAGTAATAGTGCTAATCAGATGTATGTACAGAGTTGTAGTATTAATATGTACAGTGATACAGGTATAAAGACACTATGGTAGTCATACTGGCCAACAGTGTAACTAGTAAGAGTAGGTAAGGTACAGATATAGATATAGTATCACTATCTACAGATATGTAAAAGAATGATACGCAGGTACAGTAATTACAGACAGATGTTGTTAGATGTTTCTGTAATCAGCCAGTATCACCTCGTCATCTGTGTTCGTGAAGTTTCTGCGTTGTGTTTATTTCTCTCTCTGAAGTCGACCTTCTCATACTGGCTGTACAACTTTGTCATCCCCCTTAATGCAATCCGTAATCATAAGACTTCGACACTGGCAGATGTGGTACCTTTCTTGGAAAAAACGTTGTTTATTCCATAAACAAAGCCTCTGTACCAGATGGAAAACAGTTCTGTATTGTCCTTGAAAAGCCTTAGAAGTAGAGCTGCCGCGGTATCGGTATTACCGCGGTATCGCTGTTACATCATGCCCACCGCAGCGTTGGGCTGAATACCGGCATCACCGCTGTTTTTTATTATATTATTATTATTAAACGCTCTCGTTGGGCTTGCGGCTCTGCAGATATACCCTACTTCTCTGTCGAGATTCCAAGCGACCCTATTGGGTACCAGAAAAGTCACATGAAACACTGCAGACCACTGATTGGTCAGAAGAGATACGCGTCACATGCTTGGAGCATCTTGCAGTGCTTTTACTTCCTGAATCTCAGCCATCACAACACGGCTAATAGTACGTTAGCTCCCACCGGAGACCGGAGTGGATTACCGACGCCGTCGCTCCTCAGGGAACGAGACATAATGATTTTACTGCAACGAAATGTTATAATAAAAGCCCTTCGTTCTATACACTTGTCTGATTGAAAACTTTATTAACAGACCGCAGAATGGGTACAACTCGGCACGCTCTGAGCAAAGAAAGGAACTTAGATATTAATTGAGTAACGCTTGCCTTGCTATGGTCCGGTAAATACGAACGTGTAACTATACTAACGTTAATGCCACAAATCGAATGCCTTTGTAATCATAAGTAGTAACGTTATAATAATAAGAAGAAGAAAGAGTCGGGGGGGTAACCGGCGGGCGCGCCGCTACCACCCCTGCTCGCGACACCGAGGGGAGACTTCGAATCCGTGTTTCACTTTTAATAACGAATGCGTGCATGCCGAATCCCAAACAATATTCATGCTGCAAAGTCATCCTCTAAAGATAGACATTTAGACTAGAGGCAGGCTATATGCTATAAAGAGTAGACTACAAAAAAAATGCATTCAAACTTTTTTTTTTTTGTGTGTGTGTAATGCGGTAATAACCGCGGCGGTAGGAAGTATTTTGCAAATGTGTGCGGTAAGGAAAACATCAATACCGCGGCAGCTCTACTTAGAAGGAACTAAATTCATTATTCTAACGATCTCTCTCCTGTCACCCCGCTCGGTGGTCGTGCGGCCTAGCTGTCCAAAGGCCTTCCCTGTCAGCCGAAGCCAGTGATGTCGTGGCACTCCATTCCTCCCCCATTTCAAAGTCTCTGTCAATGCGTGTGCTCGCGTCTGCTTCGTGTCTTAAACTAACTTATCCTGGAAGAAATGGGATGCACCGATATGAAAATTTGCCACCGATACCGATACCGATTGTTCAACTAACACAATCGGCCGATGCCGATACCGATACCGATATTTGTGGCAAAAATTTTTGTTTAATATATATATATTTTTTTTGTAATATTTTTTTTTTATGAAACTACTGTATATTTGTGTTACAAATTGTGCTCACCGATATGAACATAGGCCTCTTTACTTACTTAAAAAAGGAAACATCAAGAAATAGCACTATCTCTCTCCCAGTATGGTCTGCCGGGCTGCAGCTAGGTACTAGTTCTCCCAGTATGGTCTACCGGGCTGCAGCTGGATACTATTGTCTCAACCAGAGCTCTCACAATGAAATTTTGATTGACAGTCGATTCTGCCAATTACGTCACACACCGCTTGCACCCGCCTCTGCTGTTACCACCAATCGGCAAGCGCGTACATACATTTTTTACTTCCGCTTTTGTCCGCCATTGATTTTGACGAGAGCTGAGCTCTACAACAACAACACGTTAGATCCCCGCGGCGGCACGGCCGCCGTTTAGCTTTTAGCTCCGCAGGATGACTAAACGAGGCATAATGATTTTACTGCAACAAATGTTATAATAAAACAAAGCCTTTCTATACATGTGTCTGATTGAAAACTTTATTAACAGATTGCAGAATGGGTAAAACTCAGGGCTCTATGAGCAACGGAAGGAACTGAGCTAGTATGAACGAGTAATGGTTGCTACGTTCGGGTAAATAATATGCTGATGTTATTGAACGTGTAACACTAACTATATAACGTTAATGCCACAAAACGAATGCATTTGTTAATCATAAGTAGTAACTTTGATGCAGTAGCTTGTGTGTGTGTGGGCCGGGGGCGGCGTTGTGCAGGTCGCGACGCGACTGAACTTTTTTTTGCCTTTTGACGCGACACAAATTGATGGATATTTATCGGCTACTGCCATCGGCACATTCGAGCTTATCGGCCGGTAGGCCGATTGCAGTCAACAAGGCACTTATCGGCCGATACTGATACCCGACCGATACATCGGTGCACCCCTAATCATAACGTCTTCTCCCTAGCAACAGGGGCCCGCCCCCTTTTCTTGTTAATACGTGACGCGCTGCCATGGCAACGGCTCTTCACCTTTAGCATGGTTCTATCGATCTCAAACTCTCCCCATAGCTCTCTCTCTAGGGCGCACAATCTCTCTCTCTCTCTCTAGGGCGCCGCTATGCCCGGCCGCCTGTCTGTGCGCTCCGTCGAGATTGTGCTTACTTTTGTTAATATTTATAGTTTTAAGAGTTTTGTCTGTACCAACAGTAGGTGCATTTAATGTGTATGACCGTCAGTCACTTATAGACATCGGATTACGGGAAAATTACCGATTGGATTACTCCCTGGATCAGCTTTCTGAACCGCAGCAATGGCCTGTTGAGATCCTGAGAACACCAGGACCAGGTCTTGACCCAAGGAACAAAGGAATCACCAGACGGCGTGGGAAGAGAGCTGGGATCCGTAACAGACTGAGAACCAGACGACACCGAACGCCACTACCCAGTATATTGCTAGCCAATGTACAATCAATTGACAATAAACTGGACGACATCCGAGCAAGGATTCAATTCCAGAGAGACATTAGAGACTGCAATGTTCTCTGCTTCATTGAAACGTGGCTGTCGCCAGAAACCCCAGATCACGCCATACAACCGGCCGATCACTTCTTCATCCACCGCAAGGACAGATCAGCAGAGTCCGGCAAACAGCGTGGAGGAGGTATCGCCTTCATGTTTAACAACAATTGGAGCGATCCAGCTAACGTGAAGGAATTATCGAACCACTGCTGCCCAGACCTGGAATATATAACCATCAAGTGTCGTCCTTTCTTCCTCCCGAGGGAGTTAACGGCGATCGTCCTGGTCGGAGTGTATATTCCACCGCAAGCCAGCAATAGTGTCGCGCTCTCCAGACTCCACGATGAGGTAAATAGAATCCAAGCCGCGAACGTTAACGCCGCCATTGTAGTAGTGGGTGATTTCAATAGCGCCAATCTGAGAAAGGTTTTGCCTGACTTCTATCAGCATGTGACTTGTAACACCAGAGGCGGTAACATCCTAGATCACTGTTACACGCAATTCAAGGGTGGCTACAAGGCTCATTCTGCTAGTGGCTTTGGTAAGTCTGATCACGCTGCCATTTTCCTTTCACCAAAGTACAAGCAAAGAATCAAGAGCACTCCTGTAGTCTCGCGAGAGGTGCAGAAATGGGATTTGACGTCAGAGGAGACGCTCCAGGCTGCGTTTGAGTGCACAGACTGGAGCGTGTTCCGCGACACAGATAACATTAATGTCTACACGGAAACAGTGCTGGACTATGTTCGTACTTTGGTGGAAGAAACAATCCCCACTACCACAATTAGAGTTTACCCAAATCAAAAACCCTGGGTAGACAAATCCGTCCGTGAAGCTCTGAGAGCGCGCACCAAAGCATACAACGACGGCCTAGTGGCAGGCAACATGAATGACCACAAGGTGGCGCGATACAACGTAAGGAGGACAGTGACAGAGGCCAAACGGCGCTACAGGGATAAAATTGAACTCCAGTTTGAACAGGCTGACTCTAGAGCTATGTGGCAGGGGCTCAAAACGATGACAGACTACAAAGGCGCCTCCCTCAAACTGAACAGTGACATCTCCTTAGCAAATGACCTCAATACCTTCTATGCGAGGTTTGACGCTGGTAATAACAACACCAGCCCACAAGCCACGGCAATGGGGGGGGGGGGGGGGGGGGGTCTGCTGCTGATGGAGACTAAAGTGTTCAGGGTAACAGAGCATGAGGTGAGGCGGACCTTTAAAAAAGTGAATATCAGGAAGGCAGCAGGACCGGACGGCATCCCCGGCCACGTCCTAAAAGTCTGTGCCGACCAACTGGCCCCGGTATTCACTGACATATTTAACCTGTCCTTAGAACAGGCTGTCATCCCCACCTGCCTGAAGAAGTCCACTATTATCCCTGTACCCAAAAAATCCAAGCCTGCTTGCCTCAACGACTACCGCCCTGTAGCTCTCACCTGCATAGCCATGAAGTGCTTTGAGAAGCTAGTAAAGGGCTACATCTGCTCCTCCCTCCCCATCAACATGGACCCCCTGCAATTTGCATACCACCCCAACAGGTCCACGGAGGACGCCATAGCCCATGTGCTGCACACAGCAGCATCACACCTGGACAACAGGAAGGGGAACTATGTGAGAATGCTATTCATCGACTACAGCTCGGCATTCAATACCATAGTCCCCTCCATACTCATAGCCAAGCTCAGGGACCTGGGCTTGAACTATGACCTCTGCCAGTGGGTCTTGGACTTCCTGACGGGCAGACCCCAGGTGGTGAGAGCAGGCAACTGCACCTCCTCATCCATCACCCTCAACATAGGGGCCCCCCAGGGCTGTGTTCTGAGTCCCCTCCTCTACTCCCTGTACACACACGACTGTGTGGCTCAGCGGAGTAGCAATACAATCATCAAATTTGCTGACGACACAGTGGTGGTGGGCCTGATCTCTGCCAACGACGAGAGGGCCTACCTGGAAGAGGTCAAGGTCCTGGCGGGATGGTGCCAGGAAAACAGCCTCTTCCTGAACGTCAGCAAAACAAAGGAGATGATTGTGAACTTCAGGAGGTCGGGGGTCAAGGACTACAGCCCCCTCAGCATCGACGGGGCACCGGTTGAGAGAGTCAACAGCTTTAAGTACCTCGGAGCCTACATATCCGAGGACTTGACATGGACCACACACATTGACAGTGTTGTGAAGAAGGCACGACAACGCCTCTACTTCCTCAGGCGCCTAAGGAAGTTCCAAGTCAGTCAGAAGATCCTTAAGAACTTCTACTCATGTACAATAGAGAGCATCCTGACTGGCAACATCACCTCCTGGTTTGGGAATAGCACTGCACAAGACCGAAGCAGACTACAAAGAGTGACACGTTCAGCCGAACGCACAATTGGAGGGGGGCTCCCCACCCTCCAGAACATTTACAACAAGCGGTGCAGGGGCAAGGCTAAGAGAATCATTAAAGACTCCAGTCACCCGAACAACTGCCTCTTTGAACTGCTGCGGTCAGGCAAGCGATACCGGAGTCTCAAGGCGAGCACAGAAAGACTCAGAAGAAGCTTCTATCCCCAGGCCATCAGGCTGCTAAACGAACAATGAACACTACACAACAACAACCATCAAACGCACATAGCACACACATCCACATGCACACACTCACTTTAAACAAACACACTGTAGCACCCACTCCACACACTTTATAGCACACACTCACTTTAAACAAACACACTGTAGCACCCACTCCCCACACTTTATATTTATTGATGAAGGATTGCACTACAACTCGTACACCTTACTGTAAATTGTACCTAAATTGTACCTCATCCCATTTCTGCTTTGCACTATATAGTATTGTACATTAGTACACTGCATAGTATTGTATATTATATGGTAACTCAGTTACGTCTATTCTGCATCGAACATTGTACATATGTCTATACTGAACACTGTGACCTCATTTTCTACTTCTAAATTACATGCTATACTATGTTATTTGATATTATCTTGTCTAGCACAGTCTCTGGAGCGTAACAGTAAGAAGCATTTTGTATGAAAGTATTCTGTACTTCTGTATGACAACTATTAAAGAAACTTGAAACTTGAAAACTCTCTGACCAAACCTGCCTGCTCTCCGTGCTTATCTCGATTGTTTTTGTTACAAACCTGCTGATGACCTTGGCATTCACACACCCTGCTTGCTACCGTGGAGACACACACTGGCTGCCGGCTACTTTTAAGATCTATAGATCCGTCTGAGTAGATGCTGTCACCCACCGATATATACATTATATACACATTGAAAAACATAGATTCCTTCATTGTGAATACATTTTGTTTTAGTTTTTCACTCCTATCAGATGGTTTTACCTTTTATATATCCAAGATATTTGTATTACTTGTTTTTAAGATACATTTGAAATGTATATATATATATATAAAAATCAAATATGAGATTCATAAACTGGTATGTCAGAAAATATATTGTACTATTGAAAATGTTGATTATGAATGAATTTGAAACTCTTGCATCACTAGGGCTGTCTTAAATACTTCGAAACTTCGAAGCTTCGTTCGATGGCACAAGCTTCGAACATTAAAAAAAAATCGAAGTTTAAAAAAAAAGAATAAAAAAAAAGAAAATGTTTAAAAAAAAAAAAAATTCAATTTTTTTTTTTTTACTTCGATTTGTGTGCGTGTGTGTGTGTGTGTGTGTGTGTGTGTGAGAACTACCCATCCCAGTTAGGACAGCCGAATCCCGTCCAATCTTTCGCCGTCGACTAAAGACTCACTTCTTCAACCATTATCTGAAATGATAAAAGAAAAAAAAAATCTAACCGTGACTAACCTTACTGTCATGCACTTTTCCTAATAAACTAACCTACACTGTAACACGCAACACTTTGATAAACATTGTTACTCAGCTGATAGAGTTGTACCCTTCTTGCTGTCTTGTCGTACAGAACTTGTAAGTCGCTTTGGATAAAAGCGTCAGCTAAATGACTGTGTGTGTGTGTGTGTGTGTGTGTGTGTGTCAGGGTTTCCGTTAGAATTTTTTTTGCAGGTCTGAGTGTCCGGTAGATTTCAATCTACCGGACAAATGGGATAAATTCCGGTCAGAGTTTATTGAGCTTAAAAACAATTGATAGGCCTATATAAAGAATGACATCATCAAGGCATTTATAATATTTTAACTTAAAACTAGGCTACTTTTGCGTATATACAGTCATTAATATATTCCAAATAAAATAAGTCCCTCGAGACTTCGTGCTGCTGCCGACTTGAGGTGTCGGTGGGCAGTCTGCCCGACCTTAATAAACAGCAGTCTGTTATAATCACATTTTTATGAGCTAACGAATTCCGTTATATTGGACATTTGTATTAATTATATCAAGCGAAGAACTGAGAAATTTGGCAGAGAGAGACGGCAACATTATCGTGGGTTTGCGTGATGTATATCTCCACCTCCCAACGACTTGGTGCTGGTCATAATGTCCTGTGAAAATAATTCCCTCGAAACACAATTTGATTATTTGAATTGTATTAAAATAGGCTAAAATTAAATAGCCTATGCGATGAACGAAACAATCATTTGTTTCATCGTTGCTTCACCAAGCAGCCGGTCTAATAATGACATCCTGTTGTCAGCGCGAGCTGGCTGCTGATATATTTACGTGAAGCATGGAGCAGCAGTGTTTTTAGGTCCGGTCTGGAAACCGCTCAGCAGCACCCCCACCCAACAGCTGAATTGCCAATGGCTGAATTGGAGTACTGCACCCTGCCGGCCGGCAGATGGATGCTTCTCGCAAATATATCAGCAGCCAGCTCGCGCTGACAACAGGATGTCATTATTAGACCGGCTGCTTGGTGAAGCAACGATGAAACAAATGTAATGATTGTTTGTTTCGTTCATCGCATAGGCTATTTAATTTTAGCCTATTTTAATACAATTCAAATAATCTAATTGTGTTTAGAGGGAATTATTTTCACCGGACATTATGACCGGAGAGATTAAATATGTCGGACTTCAACAGATTTTGCCGGTCAAATACCGGTAATTACCGGCTAACGGAAACGCTTGTGTGTGTGTGTGTGTGCGCGCGCGCGCATGGGGCCATTGGGTGGGGCCGGGGGACAAATACACTGGAGGAAAGTAACCCAGCTCAGCACTGCCCAAATTATATAAATGTAAATGTATATCATCACTATTGCCTGTTTGAAGGATATCATCCTCAAATACATATACACCTACATGCCTTGTAGAATTCCACACATAAGAAAGAAAGATACTGGGATGAATAAACAAAATAGGAAATAAAATTTAGATAAGGTGCTACTGAGATGTTTTGGTGAGTTCTTTTTTTTTTGTGGAAGTTGCCCTTCTTAAAAATGCATGAACATTCACTGATAATTGGTCTGTAGTGGAGTCTACAAGGTCTACATTGCCGGACCATGTAGAATCCGGACCTTGTAGACTGACATAATTCTGTGCATAGTTTAGTCTACACAGGCCATATTTCAAATAATCAAAATCTTACTTCATTCATCTTAAACATTCTTGATTTGGGGGATTGGTAGTTCCCATGAAATCTGAAGTTGTTCAAACGACAACAGCGATCCACCTTGAATTAAATCACACAGCCGAGTGAAACCTTGTTGGCTCAGTCACGAAAGGGGCTACTTAATTAATTAATCCAACCCACTTTATTTATAGAGCACATTTAAAAACAACAAAGTTTATGAAAGTGCAAGTACAAGTCCCACAACATAAGATAAAAAAATAATAATAATAATAAAAAAAAAAAAAAAAATCTCGAAGCTTCGAATTAAAATCGAAGCTCGGCCCCGAAGCTTCGATTGCCAAAAAAAGCTTCGAAGGTCAGCCCTATGCATCACACAGTCAATTCTCTCCTTTCATTGAATCAATTGTATAACATGGAACAACTGAATGTGGTTATGAGTTATGATCAGGGGAGGAAATTAGGCCACTTTACTCGCCAATTGCGAGTATTTTTTACGTTTGGCGAGTAATTCATGAAGAGCACTCGCCAGTCTGGCGAGTACTAGTAATTACAAAACAAAACAAAAAAATCATTCTGCAATCTGCTGATTCGCTCACTGGCACAAACCGAACTCTGACTCCCCCCTTGATTCCTCCCATTTGCGCCACATAATAATCAGACCATAACCAATGAACATCATCGTTGTACAGATGCGCTCTAAGCTCCTCCAATGAACACTCGTTTTCTAGAAGATGCCGCCCATCTAGGGGAAGTGGACAGACCACTGCGCGCAGACGTACAAACTCCTGCCACCGGCAGCCGGCTTGACAACGTAGACAAACTTACAAAAACACATGAGTGGATGAAAATAATTGCATGTAGAGTCGTCGCTTTCGGATATCGGTGCGGTCTGACATGGGGGCGAACAACAGCACGCGACGCGTCTCCTTCGAGTCGGATGAGAATGACAAGTCAACCAGCATTAGCCGGCTAGCTACCTAGCATGTAACAAGCTACCATAACGCGCATTCAACATAGTGGACTATACTGAGCGGCTTTGCTTAAATGCAGCCGAGTGACATTTTATTATTACCGGGTTTCCCAGCATATCACCACTCGCCCATATTCCCTTCACAACGGTGATGTTGTCATACTTGGCATTCAGAACACACCTGCTGAACCCCTAGCGTTGTCGATTCGGTTCCAATGTATTGTCATCTTACAGCACAAGTACAGTACAACCAGAATACATTTGGCATACAACCAAAGTGCAAATGTAACAAGTCAAGTTCAAGTTGTTTTATTTAGCTATTACATTACAGTGAAATGCTTGGTTCTTTCACTGCCCAACCCAGTATTGATTGATTGAAAACTTTATTAACAGATTGCAGAATGGGTACAATACAGTACAGCTCAATACACACAATTGTTAAGGGGATGCAGACCAGAGAAGGACTTTAGTCTTGTTTACATCAGGGTCCCCCATTTCAGTCCTGTTTGCTTAATGCCTTGTCCACTTCCTCCACACTCCAATATGTTATGATGCATTGAAAATGGGGGACCCTGATGTAAACAAGACGAAAGTCTTTCTCTGGTCTGCATCCCCTTAACAATTGTATGTATTGAACTGTACTGTACCCATTCTGCAATCTGTTAATAAACTTTTCAATCAATCAATCCCTTCAACCCTGCTCCTGTCAAACCTGCTCTTTCCATTCCCTCCATCATGTCCCCCCTTTCTGATGAATATTTCCTGCACTTAAGAGTCAGACACACATTCCTAGTAGTTGAGCTGTGATGAATGAAAACTTTATTTAACAGATTGCAGAATGGGTACAGTACAGTACGGCTCAATACATGCAATTGTTAAGGGGATGCAGACCAGAGAAAGACTTTCGTCTTGTTTACATCAGGGTCCCCCATTTTCAATTCATTTTCAATTCATCATTCAGTATAACCTAGACCAGCCCAACCCAGCATCATTCACTGCCCAGTTCAGCCCAACCCAGTCCAGAATAGTTCCCTCTTTCATGTTAATATGTGATTTAATGATGTAATATTTTGAAGAGTAGAGACAGTGTGATTAATTTACTATGATTGAAAATCAATTTAGACGAAGACGTACAAAGAAGTAATTATCACAATTAGCGATTTTTTTTGTCTGGTAAAAAATCTATTTGGCTGGTAAAAAAAATCAGATACCCGCCAGTTGGCTGGTAAGCCAAAAAGTTAGTTTCCTCCCCTGGTTATGATATGTTATAATATGTGCTGTATGTAATTTCCTTACAGCGCGCTCACATGTACCTGGTTAGCAAGGGCCAGTCCAGCTCTAACCTGAGGCAGTTCAGGAGTCAGGTGTACCTGATCTGGTTCCACCTCTACCACAGGGACAGGAACGGAGGGTAAGACACCAAGACAGCTTTAAGCTTTATCGGCTTGAACTCTTTCACTACCACACTACAAAGGGTTAACGCTTTCACTACCACACTACAGAAGGTTAACCCTTTCACTACCACACTACAGAAGGTTAACGCTTTCACTACCACACTACAGAAGGTTAACTCTTTCACTACCACACTACAGAAGGTTAACGCTTTCACTACCACACTACAGAAGGTTAACTCTTTCACTACCACACTACAGAAGGTTAATGCTTTCACTACCACACTACAAAGGATTAACCTTTCATTACCACACTACGGAAGCTTTCACTACCACACTACAGAAGGTTAACCTTTTCACCACCACACTACAAAGGGTTAACACTTTCACTACCACACCACAAAGGGTTAACGCTTTCACTACCACACTACAGATAGTTATATTTCGTATTGGCATCGCGTCCCGCTCTTAAGCCATACCGAGATATACCTCATCTCATGTACCTAGTGTACTCCATCAACGAATAAACAAAAAAATACACCCATCACCTGCCAGGCCCCGCCCCTAGTGGTGTACTATAAAGTACTAGGCGTGGTCACCACTCACTCTTCCTCTATTTTCGTTTCCATCATAGCGGATGCAAGACGCCCTATGTAACTAGTTGTTATGAAAAGTTTAGAGAAATTGCGTAATATTGAATGCAACGACACGTCGGGCCTATTCTGATGTTTCCTCATCTTGTGGCAGCGAGGGGCAGCGTGCGAGGTTTGGCTATCGAGCCGGCTCGCACACAGGTAGGCCCTGTGTCATCAGGCATTGTTGCTAGTGTTAGTAATGCTGTGAAGTGTGTGTCGGCGCCAGGGGCGGGATGGCTTGGTGAACGTTCCCCTGAAGTGGACGGGTTCCAGGCGATCCTGGAGCGTGCTCCTAACACTAATGCTAATGCTAATGCTAACGCTAATGCTGAAATGGGTCACTGTTCTAATGTTCCCCGCCGTGGGATGTTGCCGCTTTTCCCTCCTCTTAACCGGTTCATTAATGAAGGTCAGTCGGTAGCTAATGTGGGGGGTTTTGCTGAGTCCTATTTACCCTTTTTACGGGTAAATGGGTTGACAACAGGGTGCAGGGCGGGTGTACCGTGGCTAAGTAGCCAGGTAGCTTTGATCCTGTGCCCCGGCGGGGTTGAACGGTGTCCCACCCGGAAGCCGATGCTTGAGAGCGAATCGGCTCGGCGGGTGGCAGTATGGACGGATGAGAGCTATACTGCTGCAGGATGGTATTTAGCGGCGGCCAGTGTTGTGGCTCAGCTGACTATTTTCCTGTCCACATTAGCGTCGGGTAGTGGGGCTACGGGACCAGCCGACGCTGAAAACATTTTGCATGTTTGTGGTGTTAGAGATCTTGACTCAGTCGCAAGCTATAACTGCGGGGAGGATTAGGATGCTATCAACGTTTGTTAATAGGCAGGTCTGGTTGGAGCAATCTCCTCTTGGGGAAGAAGAAAGGTTTTCTCTCCTCACGGCTCCTTTTTCCACAGAGGGACTTTTTGGTCGTTCTGCGGAGGCGCAGGCGGTTGTTGATCTGGGTCCCACACCGCCTCACGCTATGCAGCCAGAGGTTGGAGCACGGCCTCGTCAGCGACTGTGGCGAGGCCCTCGACAGGCGGCCATGTTTCCCCCGCCAGTGGTACCCTGGGCGGAGAGTCAACAGGGGTCCACAAGGCCGACAGCCTTGGCGGCCGAGGGATCGGCCATTTTGGGTGTACTCGGCTTGGGAAATACAAGCCGTCGTCATTCTGCCGCGAACAGCCTGCTCCCCGCTCACTCCTCTCTCCGTTACCCACGGAAGCGGGGCTCTGATCGTTTTCCTTTGGCTGCGGGCCGCGAACCTTCTTTGAAGCGCATGCGGCCCCACTTTTTGCTTCTCATGGGGACAGGGGCTGACACCCAGTTGATGGCTGAGCCTGGGTCTGTCCGTGAGAATGTTGTGCTGTCGCGTGGCTCCTGCACCACACGTTGTGTGATGGGTGAGCCTGGTGTTACGGCTGCCACTATTTACAGTGGTCAGCAGGGGGACTCGAGGCCTCTTCGGTTGAATGCTCAGCACGGGTTACCCCGGCCTCGCCTTCGCCAGGCGGGGTATCACGCTGATGCCTCCCACTCCCGTGAGAGCAGCAGTGGTCTGCAAAGAAGAGGCGAGTGTGATTTGGGTGATAGCAACCCATGGGGTCCTCACGCCTTGCATGTCTAGCTGTAGAACAACTCCTCAGCATGCGCTAGAGGGGTGTTCAGGGGGGGAGCGTGTGTCAACCAGTTTGATGGCAGCTTCTCCCAAACCGGCCCTTTCTGTCGGGGTCCCCCCTTGGGTGCGACCTCCCTGTCCGCGTTGGCGGGTTCAGGGGCTACGCACAGCGGGAGGGACCGGGCCACCTATCTACTGTTCCTTGTGGCCCAGCGTCAGTTGACTGCGGGTGCGCTTTGGGATTATTATCACATATGGCGACAAGAATGCCGTTTGGAGGGGTGGATGGAGAGAACGTTGAGGGAGGGGCTTGTTTTGCAGTTTGCACAACCCCACCCTCCGTTTTCAGGTTTGGTGCAGACCCTATTGTCAGGGTCAGAAGCAGTGACAGCCCTGGCCGACGAGATCCAATCTCTGTTGGCGAAGCAGGCTATAGTCGTGGTCCCGAGAGAGGACACGATGTCAGGCGTCTACTCCCGTTATTTTCTGGTGCCCAAAAAAACGGGAGGGGTCAGACCTATACTGGATCTGTCCGCGTTCAATCGTCTGATTGTGGCGAGACCATTCAGGATGTTGACCGTCAAACTCCTGCTGCTTGCTGTCAGAGGGGGAGACTGGTTCACCTCCATAGACCTGAAGGATGCGTATTTTCACATCCCGATTTTCCCTCCTCACAAGAAGTTCCTACGGTTCCTGTTTCAGGGCGTAGCATACGAGTACCAGAGGTTGCCGTTCGGCTATTCTCTGGCTCCCCGCACATTCACCAAGTGCGTAGCGACGGCGCTGGAGCCTCTACGTCGTCGGGGAATACGGATTCTATTCTATCTCGACGACATTCTACTCCTCAGCCGGTCGGAGGAGGTCGCCAGGTCTCATACCAGGCTGGTGGTGGAATTCCTCACCAGGCTGGGTTTTGCTGTGAACTGGAAGAAGAGTACGCCTCTTCCCAGTCAACAGGTGGAGTACTTGGGCTTGACGTTGAGGTCGAGGCCCATGATTGTAATCCTCTCGGAGCAACGGAGGGTGTCTATCCTCCACGCGCTCAGGGGTTTCCGTCTTGGAAAGACGGTCACGGCGCTGCAAGTGATGCGCCTGCTCGGGACGGTTCCTTTGTCGATATGGGAGGATCTCGCCCATTGGAGAAGGCCTGGTATCCTCACCATTGGGGTCCCCATGGGCAGCAGGCGCTCACACGTCACAGTCTTCACCGACGCTTCCCTCACGGGTTGGGGAGGGACGTGTCGGACCAACGCAGTGGGGGGCAGCTGGACGGTCCATGCTGCCCGGTCTACCCTGCACATCAATGTGTTGGAATTGAGGGCGGTCCTCCTGGTCCTCAAACGGTTCGTCCACCTGGTGGTAGGCGAGCACGTTCTGGTCAGAACGGACAGTATGACGGCAGCGGCGTATATCAACAGGCAGGGTGGGACGCGATCCATCCGCCTGCGCCGGGCGGCGGTCGAACTCTGGCTATGGGCATCTCGCAGGCTGCGCAGTCTGAGGGCGCTCCACATCCCTGTTATGGAGAATGTGGGCGCGGATATGATGTGTCGGGGCGGTCCTCGTGTCGGCGAGTGGGAACTGCGCCACGATATAGTCAGGCAGATCTGGGATCGCTTCGGGGAGGCTTCAGTGGATCTGTTTGCGAGCCGACGCTCTCACAAGTGCCCCTTGTGGTTCTCGGTCAGTCGGGCAGATCATCCCCCCTTGGGGGTGGATGCCTTCTCGATGTTTCCATGGCCGCCCGGCCTTCTGTACGCCTTTCCTCCTATACAGCTGTTGGGTCAGCTGTTGGAGCGGATACGGCAGTGTGGTTCCCGGTCCTGATCCAGCTACTGGTAGCTCCGCCATGGCTTATTCCTTGGTCGGCGACGGCCCTCTCTCAAGCACACGGGTCGCTGTTTCAGTACCCGGTGTTGTGCCAACGTCTGATGGTGTGGCTGGTGAGAGGGTAAATCTGGAGAGGATGGACCCTTCTGTGGTTGATACCATCCGGAATGCGCATGCTCCCTCCACTGTCACGCTTTACGCGGGCAGATGGCGTATGTTTCAAGAGTGGTGTAAGGCGGGGGGCAGGGACCCGGTGTCCTGCCCCCTGGATGCTGTCCTTGTTTACCTTCGACGGTGAGGGTATATGCAGCAGCTATATCCTCTTATCATGAGGGATTTGAGGGTGATGTTTTGTTCAGCCACCCTCTTGTGAAGCGTTTCCTGCTTGGCGCCCGACGCGTTAAGCCGGTAAAACGCTCTTTGGCTCCGAGTTGGGATCTTCAATTGGTCCTCGGTCGGTTGTCCTTGGCCCTGTTTGAGCCTCTTGAGCAAGCGCCGTTGGAACAGCTGTTGTTCAAGACCGCGTTCTTGCTGGCCGTCACCTCCGCTAAACTCGTGGGTAAGCTTTGTGCTCTCTCGGTACGACCAGAGTGCCTGTCTTTTCGTTCCGATTGCGGTGCCACTCTGCGGCCTAATCCTGCCTTCGTGCCTAAAAATAACCGGAGTTCCTTCCGCTCCAGGGATATTGTGGTTCAGGCGTTTCATCCACCTCCTCACGCTAGTGAGTTGGAGGCGGGCCTTCACCTGTCATGTCCGGTCCGGGCTTTGGGGATTTACCTCAGCCGTACTCAGGGCCTCAGGGCTACCGATCAGCTCTTTGTCTGTTACGGTGGTTCTCGTGCTGGTAAGGCACTATCGAAACAGCGCCTGTCCCATTGGTTGTGCGAGGGCATTGCCCTTTGCTACACGTTGGCCGGGCTGGCTCCCCCTGGGGGCGTCAGGGCGCACTCCACTCGTGGGGTGGCAGCCTCTGCCGCTCTGCTGGGTGGGTCCTCGGTGGAGGACATCTGTGCTGCAGCTTCATGGTCCTCCCCGGGTCCCTTCGTAAGGTTTTACCTCATGGACATGACCGGGGGTTCTGTCTCCCAGGCGGTTCTGAGGTCTGTGGCCTCTCCTGCTTCCCGTCCTTTGGTGGGGTAGCAGGGGTGTGTGGGTATGGGCCACAGTGTGTTGTGTCACACGTGGTTCCGCCTGTGCTGTGTGTTCAAGGGGTTCTAGTTCTCTCTTGTTCGCACTCGGGTGGAGTTGACTGTGCCCCCTCTTCATTTGGAAGGATGGGGTGACGGGACTCCCCTCCCCCTTGATGTGGGCTTACGGGTCCTCAGGGGGTGCATCTGTCGGGCCTCGCGTCCGCTCTACCCCATATCTCGGTATGGCTTAAGAGCGGGACGCGATGCCAATACGAAATATAACGACAGGTTATGTATATAACCTAGTTATATGAGTACTGGCTAAGCGTCCCGCTCTTAGCGTGCCCTGAGTTCCCTTGGGGAAACTTTTCTTTGGAAACGATTTTTTCCGAGGAAGAGTGAGTGGTGACCACGCCTAGTACTTTATAGTACGCCACTAGGGGCGGGGCCTGGCAGGTGATGGGTGTATTTTTTTGTTTATTCGTTGATGGAGTACACTAGGTACATGAGATGAGGTATATCTCGGTATGGCTTAAGAGCGGGACGCTTAGCCAGTACTCATATAACTAGGTTATATACATAACCTGTCGTTAACCCTTTCACTACCACACTACAGACGGTTAACCTTTCACTACCACACTACAGAAGGTTAACCTTTTTACTACCACACTACAGAAGGTTAACCTTTCACTACCACACTACAGAAGGTTAACCTATTTACTACCACACTACAGAAGGTTGAAAGGCCTCAAGCCTCAGGTTCCTGTTCAGGGACTTTTCCAGGCCACAACACAACTTAGTAAATTTTGTTTTATCCACGGGATGTAGGCTTATTAAAAGAAAGCACTGTTAACTGAAGTACACTCAGGGCTCTCCCCAGGGTTTTCAAACAAGATGGTGCTGAGTCACAACTAGTGGAGGAACAGGAAGTTATGGAAACTGTTAGCAAATGCAAAAACAAGACATCTACTGACTGTAATGATCTAAGCATATCACTTGGAACAATGGATACCATAGTACAACCGTTTACCTTCATACGCAACTTGTCATTCAGGAATGGTGTATTCCCAAATCAAATGAAAAGGGCAAAGGTCATCCCAGTCTACAAAGCAGGCAATAAACAACACTTCACAAACTACAGACCAATTTCCTTGCTCTCACAGTTCTCAAAAGTACTGGAGAAATTATTTGTGGACAGGTTGGATCACTTTGTAGAAAATAATAACTTACTAACTGAGAACCAATACGGTTTTAGAGCCAACAGATCGCCCTCAATGGCATTGATTGAATTAACTGAAGAAATAATAACAAACATAGATACAAAGTTGTACACAGTTGGAGTCTTTGTAGACTTAAAGAAGGCCTTTGACACAATAGATCACAAAATCCTTATAAGGAAAATGGTTAAATATGGCTTCAGAGGGGTTGTGTCAGATTGGCTTGAAAGCTACATAAAAACAGAGAACAAATTGTACAACTTGGAGATTGCAAATCTAGATGTATGAAAATAATGTGTGGAGTCCCTCAAGGCTCGGTTCTGGGACCCAAACTGTTTAATCTATATCTTAATGATTTGTGCTCTGTGTCAAATGTATTGAAGTGTATACTATTTGCTGATAATACTAACATGTTCTGTACAGTGGAGGACATCCAGCAGCTTATGACGGTCTTAACAATAGAAATGAATAAATACAAACTCTGGTTTGATATAAATAAATTATCTTTAAATCTAAATAAAACAAAATGTATGGTATTTGGAAACCGCCAGATAAAAACAGACATTCAGTTGATAATAGATAATAATAGAATAGAAAGAGTATATGAAAATAAATTCCTGGGAGTGATTTTAGACCATAAACTCTGCTGAAAACCCCATATAGAATATGTGAGGGCTAAGATGGCAAAGAGCATCTCAATTATTAGTAAGGTGAGACATGTACTCAATCCCAACTTATTGCACACTGTACTGTGCAATGATCTTGCCTTACCTGCATTACTGCACAGAGGTATCGGGTAACACATACAAAACAACCATAAATACATTGACTATCCTACAAAAAAGAGATATAATCAATAAGAAATAATCAATTACCGGTAAATGTAGGAAGCAAATGTCTGGATAAAGAGGGGGGATACAACCTCAGAGGACCATTGAACTTCAAAAAACCTGTGATGAAAACCAACCTGAAAATAATGTGTATCTCCTCTTACGGAGCCACACTGTGGAATGGGCTAGACTAGAGGATGAACTAAAATATTGTGAAAATATAAATCAATTCAAATCTAGACTAAAAAAATCTATTTTTGATAGGTACAGAAGGGAAGAAGAGCTTTAATTGCATATTAATAAAGAAAAATACGTATGATATTGTATTGTACGTTATATCATATTACATTATATAATCATATTATAATTAATTTGTATATTATATTGAACTATATTTGCAGTATATGCTATTATATTATGGTACTGTATTGTATATATCATGTACTATATATCTCACATCACATTATATGTGCTGTATATACACTATTATGTACTATATACTATTATACATACTATTATATACTGCAGGTATACTATACTGTAATGTGTACTGTAATGTGTACTATATGTGTGTACTGTAATGTGTACTATATGTATGTACTATGTATGTATGTATGTAAATGAAAAAACAAAAAGAAAAGAAACGTAAGTCTTCAGGGGTAGGGCCCGACAAGCCTAGTGCTTCTCCCTAGCCCTTTTCGGACAATTGGACAATGCTGCAATAGCAGTTGGTAAAACTTTGACGATTTATGGAATGACCGTTGTTATGTGTCCAAAGCCCGAAATAAGAAATAACTGAACTGAACTGAACTAAGGCAAAATAAATCTTAAAGAAAGCCATTTGCTGTAAATTCTTAACTTAAAAACATTTAAGTTCCAAATAAGTTATTTATTTATGTACAGTGTATAAGGTTACGCAATAGTTTAACGTAGAACACAAAAACACATGGTGGCACTGGCGTGTTGTCATAATGGCCATTGTTAAACAATTGTCTGAATTCGCCTCGCCTTCATGGTGAGTTTGACAAGCTTCCATCTGGAAGGCGCTGTAGAATTCCCCTAGCCGCCATCAGCAAGGCTGCCGACTAGGTCCAGAAAATCTTGCCACATCACTCCCATCTTAGTTTCCCTTCACTGGCTCCCCATCAAATTCAGAATTCACTTTAAGGTTCTGGTTATCACATATAGAGCACTCCATGGTCAGGCACCTGCCTACATCTGCGATCTACTGCGTCCATACACCACAAACAGATCACTCAGGTCATCTGATCAGGGCTTGCTGGCTGTCCCCCGGTCTAGATTGAAGACAAAAGGGGACAGAGCCTTCGAAACCGTGGCCCCCAGGCTATGGAATGCTCTGCCCTTGGACCTTAGATCTGTGGTCTCTGTAAACACCTTTAATAAGCAGCTAAAGACTGTACTGTTCAAACAGGCGTTTGGCTAATTATGCTCTGTGTAAATCTTCTATGTCTCTTTATCTGTTTTGGTTTTCCTGATCTTTCACGTTTTTAATTATTTTCTTTTACCATGCTGCTATCTTTGCACTTTATTGATGTTTTTACTATGTGAAGCACTTTGTGACCCTGGTTTGTGAAAGGTGCTATATAAATAAACTTTACTTACTTACTTACTTACTTACTTACTTACTTACTATCTATCTATCTATCTATCTATCTATCTATCTATCTATCTATCTATCTATCTATCTATCTATCTATCTATCTATCTATCTATCTATCTATCTATCTATCTATCGATCTATCTATCGATCTATCTATTGTTTTACCATTGTTTAGGGAAAGCTCTGTACACTGTCTTAGGGCCCAGCAGGCTCCACTAATCCATCAAAAAACTGAAATAAAACAGATAGAAGGTATATTATTTCTAGATGGAAGGTATATTTATTTTTATTTACGTATTTAGCCTTTATTTAAATCAGGTGTGTCCTGTTGAGTTCCAGGATCTCTTTTACACGGGAGACCTAGCCAAGAATAGCAGCAACACAAGAGTTTGAGAATAAACAATAAAGACATTACAGATAAAAGTAACATCACAAAATTATCAGATAAAATATTTGCACACAGAAAACCTGGTTTTAATAGGCTTCACCGTCAGCCTTAAATACATTCAGGGTTACCAAGCTTTGAGTTTTAAGATCAGACTGAAGATTGTTCCAAGCTGTGGGTGCGGAAAACCTAAACGCTTTTTTTCCCATTTCTGTTCGGACTTTGGGAACAACAAAATGCAGAGTCCTTTGAACAGAGATTGTAATTTAATTAAATTTAATTCAATTTAATTTCCATCGTTCAAGTTTAAAAGAGACCATAAGTAAATCTAAACCATAGCCAAGAATGGCCCTGTACATCAGAACATACCAATGACTGAGCTGACATGCGCATAAGGAAGGCCAGTTCACTTCATATAATATATTATACAATGGTGAGTAAGAGAAAAAATAATACATCCAGAGCTTTTAGAAAGGTGTAAAATAAAAGTATTGCTTTTCCCCCCAAAGAATTATTGATTAATGAATTTATAATTTTCTTTTAAATGCTGCAGGTCCAAAATGAATGTTATTTCACATGTTGCGTGCATATGTTACTGTATTATCTCCTCCCTACTATCTATGTGAAATGCACCTGATTGGATAAATGACATGCTGGTGCTCTAGTGCGACATCTAGTGGCTGAATGCTATCTATAGCACATTTAATGCATTCAAGATGAACAATAATGATGTCTTTGAATGTTTTGGAAGTAGGGTTTATTTTAGTTATGAGATTTGTGGATTCTAAAGTAATAATGTCTTCAACAGTGTGGATTCCAGTGGATTTGAGCATGTCTTTGTTGGAGAGACCAGGTCTGGAGGAGAGATAGTTGGTTTCCACAACTGGGTCCAGTTTTACCTGCAGGAGAAGAGCAGGAACTTGGACTATAAAGGATACAAGGCCAGGGAGCGTGACGCTGTAAGAATATATAGTCTATTATGTAGACATATGTAGGTATAGACTTCAATTGACCTATCTCAAACCCCCCTCTTTTCTTGACCCTTGATCCTCTAATCACAGGGTTTGAGATAGGTTTATTATATCTGCTGCATATTGTCTTATCTTTTTCTTAATTCTGTAACAAGGCATCTGCAGGGTAGTAAAAGTCTTCAAAAGTAAATTCATAATTCTCAATTGAAGGCCTTAAAAGGCATTAACAAGTTTAATTTGCACGGGTATAGATTTTTTTGCTAGTATGGTCATTCAAGTGGTGCTCTAAGTGGTATTAAAAAGGTCCTTAAAAAGTCTTAAATGTAACTTGTTGAAACCTGCTGATACCCTGTGTAATGTATTTTGAACACAGTAGGATACACAAGATAAAAAGAAAATACATATACTTATACGTGTGGCATTGCTATTCCTGTTGTCACTAACCATAATCCTACCAATCTTATTCTTCCTTGACATGGTACTGATTGCTCTCTTTACATCCACAGCCAGATCAGGACGACCATGTCCTCAACCTGCAGTTCAGCTGGCACGGCCTGGTGAAGCCCGTGGGCAGTGCTTTCGTCGGGGCCAGCCCGGAGTTTGAGATGGCCCTCTTCACCATCGTCTTCCTCATCAACACGGAGAGGCGCACCGGCGTGGTGGTGAACATCGACCAGTGTCAGATGGAGCTGGTGGTCATCAGACACGGACGCTCCCTCGGCACGGCCTACCCCAAGCTGCTCAGCAGCAACAGCAGGCATCTGGCACATCATTCACACTAAAGTGTAGGAGAGGAGGCACTACACTACACTGCCTACATCTGTAAGGAAAGTGGGCAGCATACTACCTTTTGTATTTTCTTTTATTGAGACAGTAGGAAGGATGAGAGTAGGGGAGACACAGGAGAGAAGGTTCTTTATTGAGACAGTAGGAAGGCTGAAAGGGAGACAGACTAGGGAGACACAGGAGAGAAGGTTCTGGTTAGATTTGACCCAAGCCCAGCAGAGGTTGATGTGGTTCCAGAGGCAGGGGGTCTTAACTATCTGGGCGCAACTTTACATTTTTTGTATTCTAGTTTTTAAATAGTGACATTAAAGGGGTGGTTCTGATTTTTGGACCCCTAGACCAGCCCTGCGCATGGAGCCCTTTCAGTCAGCTTGTACAGATGACAGCTTAATGACCCCATTCACTTTGCATTGGTTTGTGGTTAACAGTATGAGGAACAGCATGGATTATGCTGAGAAAAGGATTCTACCAACCGACAACATCAGTGGTAATAGGGCTAGGATTCCAAACATCTGAAATATCCCTTTAACCCATAAAATATGCACTAATGAATCGGGCCCGTAGAGTATACAAGAAAGCATCAATAACTATGATTCTATTGATAGAATATGTGTAGATCATATGAAACTCTCAGGACCATGTGTTAGGCACTAGTTTTTATTCATATTTTAAATAAGTCATATCAAACAATAATTATGCTGCAGAAGAATATGCAATGAAAGGTAATAATGTTTTATTCAAACGGATGTTTTTGTAAATCTGATACAGTCTTGTTTTCCATACAACATTTGGTTTTAATAAAGTCATGGTGTTTATTGTCTCACTGACACTGTGGTCAATGTAATTCATAAGAATGGCTACTTACCAATTCACATTTCATTCACAGAGTCAAAACACACCTCTTCACGGTTTGCATACTCTTCCTCTCCCTCACCAGATTAGCACATTTACCATGTTATACACTGGGGATGCCAACAGTAGTGCATGCTTGGTTTGAACCTGTTGCTGTGACAACAGGAACGCTACCCACAAGCCATGGGTGACCCTTGTCTTAAAGGACCAGACCAGTGTTTTCAGAGTCATTCTTGCCTTAATACAAAAACCAAGGTGCCCATATTTTTTTATAATCTTTTACCGTTACTCACAAATGTGGTAGTCATTTTCTCCTGATTCACCACTGCCATTGGCTTCCAGTGTATCTGAAAATGTGTCTTATGTAAACACCACATTTGACTAAATGCCATGTTAACATTATGTGTCACTTATTTTCTGAGGTTTTCCATTGTGATATAATACAGTATCTGAAGAAGAATTCTGCTCTTCCTTTTTAGGCACAATAGCCACTTTTCAGGGGAAAACAAAAACCTTTCAGGAAAATAAATGCACCTCAGATGGTATTTTAGTCAGATGTTAGCATGGTATTTTAGTCAAATGTTAGCATGTCATTTTAGTCAGATGTTAGCATGGTATTTTAGTCAGATGTTAGCATTGTATTTGAGTCAGATGTTAGCATGGTATTTTAGTCAGACGTGGTGACTCATGGGTTTATGTAGTGTTTAAGACACATTTTCAGAATTGTTCAGTAATGGTAAAATAATGCAAGAATGACTTCTAACCGACATGTCAAAAAAAATAGTATGATCCTTTAAGACCCACATAAGGGCATCATTTAAGCATTACATCACGCCAGGAGTGTGTTATACGAATTAGATCATGCCTAGGGGTGGTTGTTAGGCCCGAGGCGCAGCCGAGGGGCTAAGGGGTGTTCCCCAACAATTGAGTAGTAAATCAAGATATTACTGTTTCATGTTACTTAAATCCTCTTCTCAAAGACTGATCTGTCTGTCATCTAATACCTTTCCATAGTTTAAAGAGACTCCATCTTTTTCCCAGCATATTTTCATTCTTATTGATTTTGTAGGTTACCTTTTCTATACTATATAATTTGTCCTCTACAGTTTTTTTTTTTTTTTTTATTGGTCTTTTTCCCCCTCCATTTTCCTCCGATTTTTCTCCCATCCCAATGTTAGTCGTATGCCAATTCCCAGTCCCTTCCTGATCGCTGCGCACTTACCCCCCACAGTCAGATCATCTGGGAGAGTGGAGGCTACCACGTGCTTCCTCCGACACACGTCCAGCCAATCACCGCTTCTTTTCACCTGGCAGCGCGGATTCTCATTGAGAGGGCGTAGCGTGTGGGAGGACCACACTATCCCCCTCACGTCCAATCCGCGCTTAGCAGGCGCCCCGACCGAACTGTAGGAGTCGCTGTTTACAACGACCCGGACCCACCCCGCCAGCTTCTCCCACCCTCTGATACAGCCAATTGTATCAGTGCAGACGGCCAGCCAAGCTGGTGACAACCCCGGAGCTGTGAGCTGGATTCGAGCAGGCGAATCGAGCTCACAGCTCCGGGGCTGGTGACGAACGCAATCTCCGCTCGGCCACCTAACCGCCTGTCCTCTACAGTTTCTAACCATTTGTTTACTTTCGGGGGTTCACGTTTTTTCCAAGCTCTTGTTATTTGCTTAAGTGCTGCAGCTCTCAAAATAAAATAAAAGGTATAATTCTTCTTTTTGTAGGTTTTTGGGGCGTGTTCCTAACAGTATATCATGTTTTTCTAGATACCCCATTTTTTCGAACATCTGTTCCATTATGTGTAAAATATCTTTTTTTTTATACATGTGAAGAATATATGTGTATAATATATGTATATGTGTATAATTACTCTTAGTCATGGGTTTCAATGAAAACCAGATGATTTTGTGGTCAGCAGATGAAGAATGATAAAAATCATATGACTGCATGAAGTCAGATTGTTTTGATATTGAAATCAAATATCAAATTGTTCAGTACGCCCTTGTTGAGAATGCAATGATCTATGAATAATGCAAATTGGTAACAATAATTGATATTTACCAGGAATTCCAAGTCTGCATCTTATTATTCTTTCAAGCCAATAATCTACTCAGTTTTCTGTGTCTGCTTAAGCTAAATGTATCAAGGTACAAACTACACGTTATGACAGGTTGGACGGTCAGTGACATCATTCACACACGTGCAACATGTGCAAATCAGATTTCAGGGAAGTAACCTTTTTGGTAGTGGTGGTACAGACTACAGAGAAGCTCTCCCTCTCCAGGGGAAGAATGTGAATGAGACGTTCTGTTGACAAGTTCTGCATAAATAATAATGTATTTAAACCTTAACCTTACAAAAAACGTTTTTGAGTGGAGGGGATCTTTAAAAGTGGTGCTATGGATATAGATGTCCAATGAGGAGAGTGCGCTGTTATTTCTATCTTTTGTATTGTATTGCCTAGGCTCTCACCTACTTGGTTTCCCGTGATTGTGGCCTATGTTGTGGAATATTCAAATGAGCCAAGACAGTAAGCTGTAGGAATTCAGACGAGTCAAATATAAAAATATGGAATTGTTCATATTTTCTTGCAATAAAAGTAACGTTTTCCGTGTAGCAAAATTCTGCCTAATCTGGCTAAAATTTGGGTGCGTGAGGTGGTGGCCAAAGAATGGACAGTTGGACGCACTCAAGAGCCACATTTCTACTTTTTCACTTTACCTATAATAATGCAATCGTAGAGGATTATAATAGTTACACTATGCGGAATTCAACTCACCCTGTATAGTTTTGTCTTAACACGGACTTTTTATAGTGTTACACCCAGCGAGTTTGCATGCTGCAGTTGCTTCCGTTTGCAAGATAAACACTGGCAATGTGTCCATGGTTCTTGGTCTTTGAACTTGAATAACACAAAATAGCCATGGACATAACGCTACTTGGAGAGGAATTTGGAGACATGAGTACCGAAGAACTCGCGGCTCCTGTCGACACAGTTGAGGTAAACGTTAACTCGTGGTGTTGACACAGCATAGGCTAACGTTAGTTGTTGTATTGGTGTAAACGTAGGATAGTTGTCAAACAATCCAATAAACGACTATTACACTGTTATATTTACCTTTAGTTCACATTTCCACATGTTGTGATTTAGTCCCGGGTATTGACATTAAGTTAACAATTAAAGGTGTTGTAACTTAAGTGTTTTTCTCTTTTTTTGTTATAGTAAGTGGTCTACAACAGTACATAGCTCTACATTATGACATTCATCACTGTTTATAGTGTCTGGTCATGTGGTCAGTCACATGGGTCTTCCAGTCCCTTCGCTCTGCAGTAAACATTAAATACATTTTCTGGTATCCCTTCCCACTTTATCCAACCAGGAGAGAGAACCCCACACAATTGTCTGACACAAATTTAATAAAAACGAGTTTTAAGCAAATCTGTGCTTGATAGAAATAGAATAATCTACCAGAGCAGTGAGAGAATCAGATTTCTTGAAATAAGTAAAAAATATATAGGGCTATCTCTTCTGATTGGATAACGTTGGAACAGGATACCAGTTTTTCTTCTGTTTACTGCAGAGTGGAGGTACTGTGAGACCCATGTTACTGACCAAACAAAACACTATATCATTAATGGCTGTCAGAATGTAGAGCTATTTAACACATAAGAAAATACCACGTTAAGCACCTTTAGGAATCGATGTCATGTCTGTGGCCCAGTCAACATTGTAAACATGCACCACTCTCCTAAAGCTAGAAATCAGATAGAGATCCCTCAAATTACAATGCCACCTGGATCAAGACTCTATGGAGCCATGACATGTTAAGCTCTGTAAGAGTTCCAAACATACCAAACATGGTATATATTCTAGTATTGTAAGCAGGTCTGAACCAGAATTGAAACCTCATTTAAGCTGCAAGCATTTCATTTCCCAAAGACAGTTCGTTGTCTATGAAGCAGCCCTGGATGTTACACCCAGGTCACATCACACATTTGAGGGATCTCAGATTTCTAGCATTAAGAGAAAGTGGTGCTCCCGGGAATATTAACGTCAAGCAATACCGTGACTTATTAAATTGGCCGGCATTCTCTTCCTAAGGCAGGTCTCACTGTTACAGTAACAACATTTTTTTTGGTTATATCCCTTAATTGTAAATATCAACACTTCTTTGACAGGAAAAATGGAAACTGTTGCCAGCTTTCCTGAAGGTAAACAAAAGGGCTTTTTAAATTTACAATATCTTCCTCGTATCAATTTCCAGCTATTTGTCATCACGTCGTTACAGATTACACAATGCTTCTGTTTCTCTGCTAATGTTTAACCTTCCTGTCTGCAGGTGAAAGGACTGGTGAAGCAGCACATCGACTCCTTCAACTACTTCATCAACGTGGAGGTACAACTTTTGTCTGATTTTATGACGTGCGTCAGCCAAAGCTGATTCAACTGTATCTGCATGTAAACATGACTGTCGTTGTCCATAGATAAAGAAGATCATGAAGGCGAATGAAAAGATCACAAGTGATGCTGATCCAATGTGGTACCTGAAGTAAGTCAGATACCTCCTTTATCACACAGCTACACTAGAGACTCACAGAACTTTTTACACTAGAGACGCACAGAACAGTTTTTTACACACACACTTTCTGCTGACTCCTTTATCACACAGCAGTAATCCAGTTACACTAGAGACGCACAGAACCTTTTACACACAAACTTGTTGTTTGTCTCCATTATTCTTATTTTTTTATCCACTTTTTCTCTTTTTCTATTTTTCTTCCATCCCAATTCCACTGTGCCAATTCTCCCCTCCCCTGTCTTGAACGTTGCTCGCATATGCCCCCCACTGGCCGGTTGTAGGGAGGATAGAAGCCTTGCTTCACGTGTCCCCTCCGATACACGAGGAGGCAGCCTGTCACATCTTTTCACCTGCCAGTACGGACTCTCATTGGCGAGGTGTAACGTGTGGGAGGCTCACACTACCCCCACCATTTCCTGTCTCTGCTGTGCAGGCGTCCCCAACCGACCTGTAGGAGTCGCTGTCCACAACGTCCAGATTGCGTCTATGCTTTCCACAACAAATTCGTGTTTCCACGTTCGAGTTTTGCGCTCTGATTAGCCACGCGCGTTTCTGGTCATGTGACATGTGCGCCAATCGTGGGACGGCAAGTTCTGCGCCTATTTCCGGGTCTAACAGCCTGCAAACTACCTAACGCCTAGTTTATCACTGGTTAAGCTTAGGCGACTCTTTCGCAGTTGGTTATGGTTAGAGTTTGGAATCAGGGCAGGCGTTCTATCGCCATGCTCTAAGACAAACTCTAACCTTAACCAACTTCGAAAGAGCGCCTAAGCTTAACCATCCAGAAACACGCGTGGCCAATCAGAGACGTGGAAACACGAATTTGTTGTGGAAAGTATTCAGGCGTCCAGATTACCACCCATCGACTTCCACCCGCTAACTCTGCCAATTGAGTTAGTATGACGGCTGGCCCAAGCCGGAGGCAACGCCGACCGCCGGAGTCGAACCCGGTGTCTCTTGTGTTGGTGACGAGCACAATGTCCGCTGCGCCACCCAGCCGCCCTTTGTCTCCATTATTCTTATCTGCATGAGTGAATTAATAATAATGAAACCCCCTTTGTTTCCAGATACCTCAACATCTACGTCGGCATGCCTGACGTCGAAGAGAGCTTCAATGTGACTAGGCCTGTTTCTCCTCATGAGGTTTGTTGTCCATAACATTAACCCTTTCTCTGCCACGCTTATATCCATCCTTGTAGCCAGTCTGCCAGCTCTATTTGTCTATGGAGATGTTCACCTACTTTGCAGGGCTATAACTTTTTAAATTGTATTGCTAAATTGACATTACTATGGCCCATTCAACATCGATTAGCTATCGTTCAGGGTGTAGGAACGTTTTACTTTTTCATTCATACAAAAATACGGTCTAGAGCATAGGTGTCAAACTCATGGCCCGCGGGCCAAATTTATGCAAATGACATGTCGTCAGCTTGTGACTGCAACTTGTTCCTGTTTGCGGACGACTCAGCCCTGCTGGTCTCTGACAAGAACAAGTTACAGGTTGAAAAAGCCCTCAGCTCGGAACTAGGCAAAATCTGCATATGGCTCGCCGACAACAAACTATCATTACACATGGGCAAAACAGAGTCCATTCTCTTCGGTTCAAATAACAAACTCAGCAAGACCGACGGCTTCTCGGTTACAGTGGGTGACAATATTATCACAAGGAAAGATGAAATTACCTACCTGGGTTCCATCCTAGAGGCTAATCTTTCCTGTGACAAAATGGCATCCAATGTAATAAAAAAAGTCAACCAACGAACGCGATTCTTGTACCGGATCTCCTCTCTGGTAAACAAGAATACCCTGAAGACTCTAGCAGGAGCACTCATTCAAGGGTACTACGACTATGCTTGCACCTCATGGTACCAAAGCACCTCAAAGGCACTAAAAAACAAATTACAAACATCTCAAAACAAGCTAGTCAGACTACTACTTGACCTGACTCCTAGAACCCACCTCACCCCTGCCCACTTTGACAACCTAGGATGGCTTAGAGTAGACGACAGAGTACAGCAACTTGCAATGGGCCTGGTCTACAAGATACACTACGCGACCAAGGTACCCATGTACATGTCAAAATACTTCCCAAAGGTCAGTGAATACCACGATCACAACACCAGAGGGAGCTCCACAAATCATGTAAAACCCAGATTCGGCTCAAACAAGGGACTAAACACGTTTCGCAATTATGCCACATCAATGTGGAACGCCCTGCCTAAAGCTGTAAAGGAATGTGAATCACTACCCACCTTCAAAAACACTCTCAAAAAACACCTACGTGAGACTGCAATTCGAAACTGGCCCCTACAAATGTCCTAACCTAGTTGTACAGTAAATGACCAAGTAAGGCTTTGTCAATATTCCAATGTACAGTGTAAAATGTGTGTGTGTCCCCTACCCAACCCCCTCCCCCCCCCCACACCTCCAATGTACAGCCCTCACCCAACCCACCCAACCCCACCCCACCAACCTCCTCCAATGTACAGTTTCTACGCCAAATGTATATACACTCCTTTTCTGGACACTTTTGTATCACAAACAGTACTGTATTTGCAAATCTGATATGTCATAAATGTATAGATGTAGCAGTACTGTCTATCTGTATGTCATGTATGTCATATATGTTATGATGAATTGAAAATGGGGGACCCTGATGTAAACAAGACGAAAGTCTTTCTCTGGTCTGCATCCCCTTAACAATTGTATGTATTGAGATGTACTGTACTGTACCCATTCTGCAATCTGTTAATAAACTTTTCAATCAATCAATCAATCAAAGCCTGCCACGTCATTTGATGTGGCCCCCCAAGAGCTCTAGTAAACATTTTTTCTTTTTTTTTTTTTTTATATATAAACATTAATCTTGGGTTAAAAAATAGCGGCGTTAAAATAATTGTGGGTTAATGCGTTAATAAATCTTTAACTTTGACAGCCTTAGTTATTACACATTCTTACACATACATGTAGGTATTGATGAAGTAACAAAGGAAAAAAGCCAAAAGCACTTACTCAGACATTCTTTGACAATTTTACAGCCCAAAATACAAAAAATATCCAGGCGGAATAGGTAACAAAGGGTTGAAGAAATATTGTCTGAACTGTCAGATGCAAACTGGCTGTGTGACATAACCGAGCATCTCGCTCAATTGAATAAGAAGCTGTAGGGACGCAAACAAGTCCCACCCAAAACCAATATAGTTGTGAACTGAGACAACCCTTATTTTGTTAGTTTTGAGTACAGTTACAGTTGTGTGTTCATGCAGACACATAATAGCAATTTCATTACGAATTGATTTGATTTTATTTTATTAGGGATCCCCATTAGCTGGTGCGATAGCAACCAGCTAGTCTTCCTGGGGTCCACACACAAAAAAACACACAAAAACAATCACTATTGCAAAAAACAAAATTATTAAAAGTCAGTACACACAATGCATAATGAACCTACTGTAACAATTAATATAGCTAAAATTACATTAGTGTAAAACAAAAACAAAAAATTACTTTACAGTGTTAAAAACAATTTAAAAACAATTGAATTGAAAATGGTGGACCCTGATGTAAACAAGTCGAAAGTCTTTCTCTGGTCTGCATCCCCTTAACAATTGTGTGTATTGAGCTGTACTGTACTGTACCCATTCTGCAATCTGTTAATTAAAGCTCTGGTCTGCATCCCCTTAACAATTGTGTGTATTGAGCTGTACTGTACTGTACCCATTCTGCAATCTGTTAATTAAAGTTAATTAAACTATCTTCCATTAGTTGGATGTATGGCCTCTGCAAGGTTGTGTGCAGCCATTTGTTTTTGTAACATCTGCTACATCTGTCCCACGTGTTCTTTGCAGCTCAGTTGTTAGTTCTGCCCCTCTTGACTGTGACAAAAAGGTTTTGAACAAACTTAATGTCATAGCTTGTATTTGATGATCTTCTTCTTTGTTATTTACTTGAATAGTTTGATCATTGATTAATGGAGTAATATGGGGTTCTGATAAACAAAAATTATTTGTTAAAATAACATAAGCTAACATATATTTTTACATCTATGCAAATGCATATGCAATATGTATAACTTGAATAAGTAATAA
This sequence comes from Notolepis coatsorum, assembly GCF_963971535.1. NCBI lineage: Eukaryota > Metazoa > Chordata > Actinopteri > Aulopiformes > Paralepididae > Notolepis > Notolepis coatsorum. The sequence goes on along the minus strand of NC_140182.1, from coordinate 79,240,211 downwards.
ATACAGAAACAACATGTTTAACAATATGTAAATGAGTAGCTACATTTATTTTACATTACATTAACATTTATACGGTCTTTGGCCCTTTGAGGGCAACCATAATGCTGATGTGGCCCTCTGTGAAAATGAGTTTGACACCCCTGGTCTAGAGTATAAATATGTTTTTATCGTTTTCTGCAGTATTTCATAGAACGTGAGTTATAGCCATTTATGCATATATATGATCATCAAATGAAGTTTGATAGCGATTGACGCCAGATTAAAAATTTCAATTGTACAAGGTCCTAAACGTCATGACTCATCATCTGCTGGTGACCGGAGGGGGGGGGGGGGGGGGGGGTTGTTTATAATGCAATGACCGACGTTAAATGTTTCATGTAGTATGGGTGATATATTGATCATAGCAGTTTGTATGGATAATAATAATCAAAAACGCTGAAACTCACAGCAGCTTCCTCGTAGCGATGGGGGATGATACTGGAGCAAAAAGATCGCTATTATGGGATGTTGATCTAGGCGAACCATTTCCGGGTTGTATAATACTATATACGTCCAAATAATGTTGTTTATCGAGTTATGGCAACGGATCGATTATCCAGTGTGTCCAGATGGAGTCCCGCGAGCGGTAGCGAGTGGCGGACGGAATAGGGGGGACACCAAGCACTTCACCTCGCCGATCGGCCACCAGGTGGCGGTATTGAAGCGCTGGAGAGTTGAGCGGAGTCCTACAGCACCAGTCAATGATCCGTGGGTGAAATATGAATACCATGACAGAAATTTGAAATATTGATCTCAAAGACGCTGTAAAACGTTTGGCAGATTACGCATGGCGAGGAATGACATCTTAACACGTCATTGGCGATTAAAGGGTTAATGGACAGTCTGTGTCATTCTTGCCTCGATAGGAGCGAGTACCTTAGTGAGTTGGTCATCGTCTCTTTTCCATATTTGGTAGCTAATATCTGGTATCCGTCTTGGCATAAGGTCCCCACTAGGTGTCCCCTTCTGAAGAAGTTCCATGACCAGGGTTAGAAATGTACACTTTGATGGTACAATTAATAATAATAATAATAATAATAATAATAATAATAATAATAATAATAATATCTTAGATTTATATAGAGCCTTTCAGGAGACCCAAGGCACTTAACAGGAGGGGGCAACTAGGGGAAGGGGATTGGGGAACAACGTAACAACAGTAAAAAAGAAAAGAGGGAAATCAGGCAGAGTAATTTACAAATTTGGTGAAGAGGTGGGTTTTGAGTTGGGATTTGAAAGAGTGCAGGGATGTAGCACTACGGATGTTTGGAGGGAGGGAGTTCTAGAGGGTGGGTGCGGCAACAGAGAAGGCTCTGGGACCAACAGTCCGCAGGTTGGTGGTGGGAATGGAGAGGAGACCGGAGTCAGAGGACCGCAGCCTCTGGGGTGGGATGTAGGGATGGAGGAGGTCAGCTAGGTACCGGGGGGCAAGGGAGTGAAGGGATTTGTAGGTGATGAGAGGATCTTGAAATTGATTCAGGACTCGACTGGGCCCCAGTGGAGGTGGATGATGGAACAATAATGGAAAAACCTGCCGAACAATGAAATCCGTTCAAGGCAAGAATGACACAACACGCGTGTTTGTCAAAAGCACTGGTATTGGCCATCGTCACCACCAGTGTTTTGACAAATTTATTTGCATACATTTGAAAGACCTAGGGGCAAATTCACAAAGGATGGATTGTGCGGTCCTAATTGCACCTTTAACTGCGCGAGTTTAGTGCACGGTATCTGCTCCCTCTTTGCGCGCTATTCACTAAAGGCCAGAATATACTGGAAAACTGACACGTACACGGCTGCAGACACGATGCACACGCGGCTCTGTTTATAGTCCATTTTTGGTGTCTGTAAGCGTAAGCGCCGCGTGCTTATGTTATGACAGCTGGCACATGCGCAGTTGGCGTGCATATCCAATGGGGGTATCCGCACGGTCACAAAATCTGGCAGGCACACGGACATGGATATGCGCACCGACTGCGCATGTTCCCAGCTGTCATAACATAAGCATGCGACGCTGACGCTTACTGACACCAAAAATGGACTATAAACAGAGTGCATGTACGTGTCAGTTTTCGAGTATATTCGGGCCTTTAGGACATTGCGCGGATGAGATACTAACGCAAACACGCCCATGGGTGTGCAGTTTGTTCCTGATTTTCTCCAGCGCAGTTTGCTCACGGAGCAGTTTGCACCTGACAGCGCTTTTGGCAAATATCAGGAAGGGGAAAAATCAACCTGAAATGAGAGAGAGAGGGAATTAAGCTCTTATTATTCTTGTTATTGCTGTTATTGCTTCCATTGTTATGAATGAGAGAACCCACAGCACAATCACGTTCACAATGAGGAAATAACATGACTTCTACTGGCGTATCATTTGTAATATAAATAAATGTATCAATACATTAATCGATCAATAACCTACATATTATTACCATGCTATTTATGTTAGTTATTAATTAACTAATTTAGTTCATCATTTATATGTGCTGCTTAATATAGGCTACATAAACAAATCTGTCTATTTATTGATACTCATCAATCGACAATCATGACGTTGCATTACTGCTGATCAGCACGCCTTTCAGGTTAACTGGTAAAAAAAAATGTAAGTGGTAACGTTAGAAAGCTATGATCTCCAGACATGTTTTGGCCATTCAAGACCATTTTCAAATGTCCAATCTAACGAATTTTGTTTGCTCATAAAATGCTTAAAATGTTAAATGTGATTATAATAGACGACTGTTAACACATTCAGAGCCGGCCGGATATTAGCATATTAGGGCTTGTAGGCCAGCGCTTTAATCAATGGGAGGACAGGGATATTTGCGAATGCTTAAACTATATCTTAAATTATGGTTATGGGTCTAAAACACCCCTCGCTTATCAATGATATTCCAGAGAAAGACGCGATAATAGCCCTTTAGTGGAATACACAAAACATGTTGTAATCTTTCGGCTGATTTATGAATAGTTTTCAAATAAACGCTAGATTATCGATAGTATGTGTCCTTATGCACGCTAGAGAAGCAGGCTGAAAAATCGTTTATCCGTGCCTTGCTCCGCGCCAACGGCACACACACACACACCTACACACACACACACACACACACACACACACACACGTTGTGACCGCTGTGAAAAAAACATCTGATTAACCCAATACTGGTAACATAGATTCCTTACCTCACATCTGATGTTCTGCAAAAAGATTAATCCAATTCCTGATCGCCATTCCAGATATTGATCACGTTTATTGATCCAACGTTATAGTCCAAAACACATAATCCAAGCTGCTCCCAGCCTCCCCAGTCAATGTGGTAACACGATACTGCATGCCCGAGAAGGGAAACCCGGACCGCAGTTTTTTTTCTGATGCACAACCCCAGCCAATCCAATCCAATGATGTGCAATACCATCCGGGAGACGATAGGCGGCGGTATTTGCCCTTTTGCGAGCTCAGACCCATTCCCAACGATAAAAAAAATAAATAACGATTAAAACCCAACTATACTCGTGATTGGCACGCAAGCCATGGCGAGTTAACCCGACTATCATCGTGATTGGCACGGAATGGGTTAATGTATAGGACGTGCACGGGGCAGACTGCAGACAGGCCATCAGAATGTTAATTTGGGATAAATAAATAATAATGGGGGCGGCTAAGTGGCGCAGTGGGCAAGGCACTCGCCACTAATGCAGCTCTCGGCATTGCTACCAGCTTGGCTGGTCGTTCATACTAATACAATTGGCAGTATTAGGGGGTGGGAAGCTGGTGGGTGGGGATCGGACGTTGTGGACAGCGACTCCTACAGGTCGGTTGGTGTGCCTGCGCAGCAGAATCAGGAAGCAACGAGGGCGGCGTGTCCCTCCCACGCAGACCCTGGCCGCTGAGAGATCGCGTTGTTCAGGTGAAAAGATGCGACGGCTGCCTCCTCGTGTACCGGAGGGGACACGTGATGCAAGGCTTGGTCCACATTGCAGCCGACCTGTGGGAGGCATGGCCTAACAGCGTTCGAGACAGGGGAGGGTAGAATTGGACAATACGAAATTGGGATGGGAGAAAAATAGAAAAATGGGAGAAAAAGTAGATCAAAAAAATATATAATAATAATGGGTTTCGTTATTTATTTTCTCAATTCTCCGCTTGAAATAATTAATGTAAATGTCATCAGATAACAGCTCATCAGATAACAGCTCATCAGATAACAGCTCATCACATAACAGCTCATCAAATAACAGCTCATCACATAACCGCTCATCAGATAACAGCTCATTTGATTATAATAATAATACAACTTTTATTTTTATAGCACCTTTCATACAGAAACTGCAGCTCAAAGTGCTTCACAACAGAAAAAAGACAGGCATAAAATGAGCACAGAAAGTTCAGACATAAAATCACAGTTTTTCACATTAGGATCTAACATTCCACCTTGTTTATGGTTTGATTCAGTTTAAAAAATAGACAATAATAAAAAGAGTAAGATAGAATAGACAGACTAAAACAGTGCAATAAAATAGTTCTGGATTACTGTTTTACAGTTTAGTCGTCTTTACCTTCTCTGTTTGGTATCCACAGTTTAAAACCTGACAGTCTTCCCTCCTTTTTGATACCCACTTTGACCCTTCGAACCTCCCACTCAGGGCAAACCTCCCTCTCAGGGCGCAGTTCTAGGCCTGGGTCCTACACAGTTTTAAAGCCTGACAGTCTTTCTTGTTTGATACCCACACCGTTTAATACCTGACAGTTTTGAATCTGTAATAAAAAGCAATAGACAGAGTAAAATAGTGCAGTGCATTAGAATAGAATAGACAGTAAAATTATGCAACAGTGCAGTGCAATAAAAAGTAAAGTAAAATAGAAGTGCAATAAAATAGAATGGACAGAGTAAAATAGTGCTACAGTACAATCAACAGTGGAGTGTATTAAAAGGCTATGGTGAAGAGGTAAGTTTTTAGCTTATTTTTGAAAATATTAAGATATCTAGCTTCCCTAATGTCTATAGGTAGTGTGTTCCATAACTTTGGTGCATAGTTTGCAAAAATGTGTGCTGTTGTTTTCTACAGTGCCGGCTCAGAGACATGACATACTCTGCCTCCATCACAGTGGACATAGAGTACACACGAGGCAGTCAGAGAATCATCCGCAACGCTCTGCCCATCGGAAGGTATAGCACCCTCTCTTTCTCCTCTTAAATGTGCTGATTCAGGTTCAGATTCTAGAGGTGTAATAATGATGCATTATTGTGATTCTTATGCTAGCTGCCATTTTACATTTTAATTTGTGTCAGTAACCACAACAGAATACTTGTAACGTCCAGTAACCCTCTCGCACATTGTCAAGTCAAGTGTTCCTTTATTAATCTCCTTGGGGAAATTCATGTGACATAGCAGCATGGGGGGATGGGTGTACAGGTAGGGTAGGTAGTAATAATAATAGAACATAGAACAAAGTGCAAGTAGTAATGATAATAGTGATAACGGTAGTAGTAGTGAACAGTAGTGAGTGGCAGGATTCAATCAGACAGTACTAGTAGTAATAGTGATGATGGTATACATGGTCCAAACCGTAGTAACACACTGCACCAGAGTCTGTGCAGTATTTATTATTATTATATATTTTTAAATTATCTTTATTAGCTTTTTCTGGTCGCGCAGGACCGACAGCTTTTTTTGGCCATGCAGGACCGACAGAGGAGAGAGGGGGAAACGGGAGGAAGACATGCAGCATATGGCCACCGGGTCTGGGAAACGAACCCGGGGATACCTAGGGCTGGGCGATATGGCCAAAAACGTTATCGCGATAAAATTATAAAATTATTTTCATATAACTCGATATTGATAATTATCGTCGATATAATGTCTGTCAAGTTTAATTAACTTATTATGCCCAGCGCCGATGGACGGGCTATTAATAGACTTGTTTTTCTGCTGCGAATGTCTCGAGTTGATGTCGTCATCAGTCCGCGCACGTTAGCAGTTAGCCAGAGCGAGCAGTGTATCCCATGACAAAGTACTAAATATCCCTAAAATACTCTGTTCCTCCCCAATACATTGCAACAACGTCCACCGTATACCACACACTACTATAACCGTGGCATCAGAATTCACGCCACACACATACTCGGCACGTAAATATATAAAATAGCGCCGTGCAAGCTAATTATCCTAGCGAGCCAAACGATACAATTGCGCCGTGCAAGCTAATTATCCTAGCGAGCCATATTGCCAAAGTACTAAATATCCCTAAAATACTCTGTTCCGCCCCAATACATTGCAACGACGTCCACCGTATACCACACACTACTATAACCGTGGCATCAGAATTCACGCCACACACATACTAAGCACAAGCTAATTAGCCTAGCCAGCCTTGTTGTTGAGTCCTACCTCCGGGTCTCCTTCCGGGTCTCCTTCCGCTGTCGGCCATCTCCTTCACTGATTGGTTGTTAGTGCGTGTGCTCATATCCAAGCTTGGAAAATCGATATCGAAACTTTGCGACCACGTTTCATGTTTATTTCGAGGAAATAATTTATCGCGATAGTTATCGTTATCGTTTTATCGCCCAGCCCTAGGGCGACCGCTTCGCGACTCAGCACGCTATGTGGTGTGCTACTGGAGCGCCCCTGCAGTATTTATTCAGTCAGATAGTCCCAACAGTGTTTATTATTAACACATTGGGTGCCATGCCCCTTTGCACAGATAACCCCTTGAGTGCCAGCGCTTTAGTCAATGGGAGATCGGGGATATTTGCGAACGCTTAAACTATATCTTAAATTATGGCTATGGACTTATCAATGACTTGCTTGCAGTCAACATGTACGAAACTGACTGTTTTTTCATTGGTACATTTCCGTTTTATACCGTTTTGAATACGAGTATAGTTTCGGAGAGTTCTAATAATTTCAGAGAAATTCCGCGATAATAGCCCTTTAGTGGAATACACAAAACACGTCATTTTTCGGCTGATTTATGAATAGTTTTCAAATAAATGCTAGATTATCGATAGTATATGCAGGCTGAAAAATCTATTATCCATGACCTGGTCAGCGCTAACGTCATACACGCACACACACACACACAGACACGTTGTGATCGCTATGAAAAAAACATCTGATTAACCCAATACTGGTAAAATAGAGTCCTTACCTCACATCAGATGTTCTGCAAAAAGATTAATCCAATTCCTGATCGCCATTCCAAATATTGATCGCCTTTATTGATCCAACGTTATAGTCCGAAACACATAATCGAAAGCTGCTCCGAGCCTCCCCAGTGAATGTGGATGAAAAATGAATGGATATCGCTAATAAAACAAATAACGATTAAATAACGAGAACTCGTTATTGGCAACCAACGCATGGCGAGAAATAACGAGAAATCTTGTTGTTGGCACCCAATGTGTTAAGAGTCAGATAGTCCTAACATTGTTTATTATTAACTCTTTCTGCGCCATACCAGAGAAAAGTTGGGTTTCGTCACCATGCGCTGAGCGCCATACCCGAGAATTCTCGGGTTTTTATCCTTTGATCCCCGTTCTATAAACTCTGCCGGAGCTCCCTAGGTCTCCCTGGCTCATCTGCCTACGTTGGAATTGCAATGACGATCGAATCTCACCAGGTGGCAGTATCGCCTACCTTTTGAACTGGGGATATCACTTGTCTTGTGATCCACTCCGACTTTTTCCACCTAGTGGATCACAACATAGCAATCGGTGGAAGATTTGGTGCTATTCTTTCCCGTATTGTATCCATGCTCAATATACACGAGTAATTGCGATCGCCATGGGATCGACTGGGATTTATTCATTTTGGAGTACTTTCTTAGGTCTATCTTAGGTAACCTGCTGGTATTTTTTTAACGTAAAACATGCTTCTGTACCGATCAGTGTCGTGTTTTACCGGACGTAAAACATGCTCGACAAACACGATCGCAGTTTCTAGTTAAAACGACCCCCCCCCCTTGATGATTTTGTGAAGACACATATGTACATGGTATATACCTTTGATTTGGAAGTATTTCGGGTTTCAGGCGATTTGGGTATATTGCATAATATAATGCGTCATATCTTGCTATCTATGAAAAAAGACTGGATTATTTTGGAAAGGGTCGAATAGCGTGTAATAGTGCACAAACTACAGTATGTAGAAATTAACTGATTGGTCAGTGATGGACTATGAACAATGCCTGTCAAATGAGCCATACTATTGTCTCCATAGCTATAATACAGAACACACGATGGGTCTGCAAACATCGCTAAAATGGTCATTAACGCTGGCGCCAAACAGTGCAGATGGCGATAGCTGGTGGCCGTCAATGAGTTAAGAGTCAGATAGTCCTAACAGTGTTTATTATTAAGAGTCAGATAGTTCTAACAGTGTTTATTATTAAGAGTCAGATAGTCCTAACAGTGTTTATTATTAAGAATCAGATGGTTCTAACAGTGTTTATTATTAACTCATTCAGCGCCAGCGATTATCCTCATCCCTGTAGTCAATGGGCCACGCTTTAAAAGATAGGCATTTTCACTGTGCGTCATGATGTTTGCAGAGCTATATCTATATTCTATATTATAGCTATGGAGACAATACTATTGCTCATTTGACGGTCACTATCTCTCGTCCAACATGTAAAAAATAGTTAATTTCTTCATGTATACGTTTGCGTGTTATCCCGTGGTGAATATTGTATAGTTTTAGAGTGATCCGGGCTAATTCCTGGAAGCTGAGTTATGGAGCGCTATGTGCATTTTGCCAAAGTTGTTTGCGTTGCTGGCCTGGACACGATATTATTTCCAGATCAAAGGTATATAATCGTCAGCAACGGCATACGGTTTGAATATTACATACGTTGATTGTTGCGATCCATGTGAAATCATTGTTGGATCAAAGTAGGCTGATGTCATAATAGTCCTTACCTTTGCTAGGAGTTATTCAATTTTTTTTATTTTTTTTGTCTACTTTTTCTCCCATTTTTTTAATTTTTCTCCCATCCCAATTTCCTATCGTTCAATTCTACTGCGCAGGCGCACCAACCGACCTGTAGGAGTCGCTGTCCACAACGTCCGATCCCCACCCCTCAGTTTTCCCTCCCCCTAATACTGCCAATAGACCTATCTCAAACCCTGCCCCTTTTCTTGATCCTCCAATCACAGCTGTCGCTTACCTCGGACTTCCTCGCGACAGCTGTGATTGGAGGACCAAGAAAAGAGGGCAGGGTTTTGAGACAGGTCCATTGTATTAGTACCAGAGCATGTGAGCGGAGCGCTCGAAAAATCCGCTCTTCGCTCTAGATGTCTGGTTCCGCTCCCATCCGCTCATGTTGGCCCGCCCCCCCCAAGTCGCTCACCGCTCCGCTCACCTTCATTTACGAATCAAGCGCTCCCTGCTCCACATCGCTCCACAGCTCGCTCAGCAGAATCTTTTTTGGAGCATGATGTAAATGAGCTTGATTTGACCAAACTACAACAGTCTACACCCCCTGGGCCCCTTAACAATTGTTTGTATTGAGCCGTATTGTAATTGTACCCATTCTGCAATGTTAAATAACGTTGTTTATCCATTCAACTAGCTCTACTAAGCGATGGTAGCTAGCCTAGCCACAATGCTATGGTCGCTGCCATTCACGTTAGCATGTAACCTAACAACAACAACAATGGCGGAATATACTTTGGTCTAGCAGGATGTGAGTGACGGTTCACCCTTCTCATTGGTTGAAAATGGCCTTCATGTTTGTACATTGTCACCTGTTGCTTTGGCATTGTACTACATGTATATTACATCAGTGTTAAACCACTGTGAGCGGCCCGGAGCGGATTGGAGCGGAGGAGAACTCTCGCTTCGGATGTTGCGCCGACTCATTTTAAAACCCACTCCGTCGCTCACGGCAAAACCGCCCGCTCCGCTCCCCGCGCCGCTCTTGCGCCGCGCCGCTCACATGCCCTGATTAGTACGGATGACCAGCCAAACTGAAAACAATGTGGAGAGCTGGACTCGAACCCAGCGTCTCCAGAATTGGTGGTGAGTGCCTTGCCCACTGCACCACCTAGCCACCCTTATTCCAAAATGTATAATCCAATTGTCTGAATGCAATTTCCAGTATTGATGTCCATCGGGTCCCTGACATGAAATGGCACAAAATATGCATCAAGTGTGCTGGACGCGTTCCAAGTTGCTCGATTGAAGCGTTTCACTTGCCGGGGTCCAAATTCTCCCCCCGGACCATATAAAATGTAACACAGTGTGAAATAAGGTTTCAAAGGGTAGGCCATACTGCCACCTAGCAGGATTTGGCCGGCGTTGCACTCTCGAGTTCTCAATGAGTTCCAATTATAACACTGAGGTCCGAGAGAGTGTATAGAATATTAAAATCGAAAAAACTATGAAAACCCGAGAAATCTCGGGTTTTGGCGCTCAACCGCTGGTGAGATAACCCGAGAAATCTCGGGGTTGGCGCAGAAAGTGTTAAGGCGAGACAGTACCCCCTAATAGGCAAATTAAAACTAAGATAATTTTTTCAGAATTGTATGTTTATATATGCAAATGAGGCATGTCCTCATTAAATATGCACACATTTGCATATATCGCCAAGACACGAATCACCAAAATGGATAATGCCATATTCAAAAACTTGGTTTCATTTTGTTGATACATTCAAAAAGAAACTTTTTACAGAAGGGATTGTGGCCATGTCCTCAGCCCATACATCAGGAAATACTGTCTACTGTCATAATAAAATAGATATTTGCCTAGTTTTGGTATAAATTGTACTATAAATCCGGCTATGAATAATATATCAACAAACCCTTCTGTAATTAGAAGCAGGATATGGATAGAAAGAAATGTGGAATGTTTGTCGTGTGTAGGTACTAGGAAAATGTCTTTGTGTGTAAGTAAAATGCATAAAAACCCGTTTTTGAGAAAACAACCTCAAAGTTTTGTATTGTAAAATTCCAAATGAACAACTTGCCTATCTATTTTAGTGATTGGCTGCTGATACAAAGGATGTTGTCAAGTTTGGTTGCGATAAGATTGTACGTCACAAATAGAGGTTTCCAACGATACCAAACTTGCCATGGTGCACGCAGTAGCCACTTCAGAACAGTTTTGTGTAAAAGTAGTAACTTTTGGCAAATTTATGAAGAGTCAGATAGTTCGAACAGTGTTTATTATTAAGAGTCAGATAGTCCTAACAGTGTTTATTATTAAGAGTCAGATAGTCCTAACAGTTCTCAAGATCACCAGCCATTAGTTCTCCAGCAATTGGCAGCAGTCCGTGCCCACGGTTGTAGAACCTGATGGCTACTGGCACGAAGGACTGGCCGAAGCGGTCGTGGGGGGATGTGTCTATGGCTGAACGTGCTCCTCATTCTGGCTAGCTCCTCATATGAGGGGTGGGAGGGGTTGTCCAGTATAGCATCCATCTTTTTCCTCGTCCTCCTCTTGGCCACCACCTCTAGTTTGAGCAGCTCGACTCCCAATACTTAACACTACATGCATGGTAGGCAGGGACTACAGATGAAAACTAGCTCATTAGCTAATTCTGGCACATTTACAGGGTTCCCACGGTACCTGGAAAACATTGAAAACATGGGATTAATTTTTTCATTTTCCAGGTATGGAAAGGCATGGAAACTGAGCAAAAGTGACCAATTACATGGAAATAGAAACAGTTGTCCTGGAAAATTTTATTGGATGATGTGTAATAAAATTTAACTATTGAGCACAGAATTAACATGAGTTTATAAAAACCCTTCACACGTGAACAGCTTTTACTGTAGATAGAAATGGATGATCCCATGTTGTAGAGCATGCTCTTGGCATCCTATATGTTGGAATTTGATGCAGGCTACTTGGTGAGCCAAGGGAGCCTTGGCATCTACAGTGAAACTTCTTATGCAAGTTTATCCTCAAATGTAAGTAGCTGTGTTTTAACTGTGGTAAACCTGGGTTTATCAACGTTAGTTAGTAAGCAGTGCAATCTTGCTAACTAGCTAGCCAACGTTAGCTCTCATAACGAGCCAGTTAGCCAGCACCAGGTACAGTAGCTAGCCAACGTTAGCTCTCATAACGAGCCAGTTAGCCAGCGTGAGGTACAGTAGCTACCAACGTTAGCTCTCATAACGAGGCAGTTAGCCAGTGCCAGGTACAGTAGCTACCAACGTTAGCTCTAATAACGAGCCAGTTAGCCAGCGCCAGGTACAGTAGCTAGCCAACGTTAGCTCTCATAACGAGCCAGTTAGCCAGCGCCAAGTACAGAAGCTAGCCAACGTTAGCTCTCATAACAAGCCAGTTAGCCAGCGCCAGGTACAGTAGCTACCAACGTTAGCTCTCATAACGAGGCAGTTAGCCAGTGCCAGGTCCAGTAGCTACCAACGTTAGCTCTCATAACGAGCCAGTTAGCCAGCGCCAGGTACAGTAGCTAGCCAACGTTGGCTCTCATAACGAGCCAGTTAGCCAGCGCCAGGTACAGTAGCTAGCCAACGTTAGCTCTCATAACGAGCCAGTTAGCCAGCGCCCGGTACAGTAGCTAGCCAACGTTAGCTCTCATAACGAGCCAGTTAGCCAGCGCCAGGTACAGTAGCTAGCCAACGTTAGCTCTCATAACGAGCCAGTTAGCCAGTGCCAGGTACAGTAGCTAGCCAACGTTAGCTCTCATAACGAGCCAGTTAGCCAGCGCCAGGTACAGTAGTTAGCCAACGTTAGCTCTCATAACGAGCCAGTTAGCCAGCGCCAGGTACAGTAGCTAGCCAACGTTAGCTCTCATAACGAGCCAGTTAGCCAGTGCCAGGTACAGTAGCTAGCCAACGTTAGCTCTCATAACGAGCCAGTTAGCCAGCGCCAGGTACAGTAGTTAGCCAACGTTAGCTCTCATAACGAGCCAGTTAGCCAGCGCCAGGTACAGTAGCTACCAACGTTAGCTCTCATAACGATAGCCAGTTAGCCAGCGCCGGGTACAGTAGCTAGCCAACGTTAGCTCTCATAACGAGCCAGTTAGCCAGCGCCAGGTACAGTAGCTACCAACGTTAGCTCTCATAACGAGGCAGTTAGCCAGTGCCAGGTACAGTAGCTACCAACGTTAGCTCTCATAACGAGCCAGTTAGCCAGCGCCAGGTACAGTAGCTAGCCAACGTTAGCTCTCATAACGAGCCAGTTAGCCAGCGCCAGGTACAGTAGCTAGCCAATGTTAGCTCTCATAACGAGCCAGTTAGCCAGCGCCAGGTACAGTAGCTAGCCAACGTTAGCTCTCATAACGAGCCAGTTAGCCAGCGCCAGGTACAGTAGCTAGCCAACGTTAGCTCTCATAACGAGCCAGTTAGCCAGTGCCAGGTACAGTAGCTAGCCAACGTTAGCTCTCATAACGAGCCAGTTAGCCAGCGCCAGGTACAGTAGCTAGCCAACGTTAGCTCTCATAACGAGCCAGTTAGCCAGCGCCAGGTACAGTAGCTACCAACGTTAGCTCTCATAACGATAGCCAGTTAGCCAGCGCTGGGTACAGTAGCTAGCCAACGTTAGCTCTCATAACGAGCCAGTTAGGCAGCGCCAGGTACAGTATCTAGCCAACGTTAGCTCTCATAACGATAGCCAGTTAGCCAGCCCCGGGTACAGTAGCTAGCCAACGTTAGCTCTCATAACGAGCCAGTTAGCCATGAAGAGAAGAGGCCGCGAAGATGGAAGAGAAGGATGACAGAGGAAAAGGGAGAACAGTGGAGAGGAGTTGAGAAGAGTAGGAAGAGAAGACAGGAGCGGACACAAGGGGAGGTGTGGAGAGAAGAGGACAGGATGAGATAGGAGAGGAGTGGAAGAGAGAACATCATATCAATCCCAGTGCTCATGTGTTCCAGTTCAATAAATTGTTGTTCATCTACAGCTTGTTGCATTATTTCATGCATTGATATTATCAATAAGACATAATCTCTAAGCATTTACAATGTAGACTTGACTGGCACATCTTTTAAATCAAGTAAGTAGTCAGGTGTCCTAGGGGGTTGTGTGTGTGAGGGGAGGGGGGCGCGGATGGGGGTGGAAAACTTCAGGGGCCTATAGATCATCACTTAATATGGTACCTGGAAAATCAGTAGGTAGTATGGAAAAAAATTTCAAGGCAAGCGTGGGAACCCTGATTTACATTGATGTGGAAACTGAAGATGTTGATTAATGTGCACTGTCCCTGGGTAAAAAATAAATAGATAAACTTAAACTTGTGTTGTGTTTGGATACTGTTTTGAACTGTGTTTTTACCCAGGATGCCCATCATGCTGCGCAGCTCAAACTGTGTCCTCACAGGGAAGACGCCGATGGAGTACGCTAAACTCAATGAATGTCCTCTGGATCCAGGTATGAAAACCACACCTGTCAGCTTAGGATCTTATTCAGGATTTTATTTTGATCCCCATTAACTGATGCAAAGCATCAGCTACTCTTCCTGGGCTCCACACAAAACATAAAAACATGACTACTGCAAGCCTTAGTGCTCAATTCTGATCAGCAATTTCATACATATAAGCACAATAAATAAGCAATAATACACGAGAAGCCGTGGTATGTCATGAATATTGCCACAGCTGTGATGCGCCCGCAGGCACAAGAGTGAAGCTCGAGTGCCGTAGGCATCACAGCCGTGGCAATATTCATGACATACCACAGGCTTCCGAGTGTATTATTGCTTTTATACAAGGGGTTGCGTCAGGAAAAATATAGGATGATACAGACAATTCTAGGGTCTTTTATATCGATTTCAATGAACTTGGCGTAGAAAAATAGTTCCTAAAGATGTCTCGTTGCTATGGAATTTCAAATGGAGTAGGCTCTCAACAGTGGGCATGGGTACCTTTCACATTTGAACCGATACCGGTACCTGTGAATCGATACCGGTACCCAACGGTACCTTTTTTCGGTACTTTAATCTCAAGAAACTTTATTTACCTACCTCAGTCGTATAAAAAATCCAAAATCCAAACTTCAAATAACTACAATTTCGACAGTTTTCGGCTTGTCATTGCTCCGACTGCTTTGTTGTTGAATCAAGTCAAATCCTAGGTAAGCATATATTGTGCGTGTGAACGTTGACATGAAAAGAAAAAAGTAAAATGTTTTTTTTTTTTTTTTTTTTTTATATATATTTTTTCGGTATCTCACTTGATTCGATACTCGGTAGTACCGACGTGTTTCGGTTCGGTACCTCAAAAGTACCGAATTCGGTACCCATCCCTACTCAACAGGCTTGGCAACGCAAACTAATGACGTATTAGTCTAATGCAAGCGAAAGTCGGAGAAAGTCATCAGCACCTTGGGGGATCAGCACCTTGGACAGTTCCGGGAGTTGGGCCAATTCAATGCCCAGGCCGTCGACTTGGTGGTGTTGATTTCATTGTGGCTTTTCTCCAGCGTATCCAGCTCGTCTTTCGTTGGATTGGCATGTCTAATAATGCTGTTTTTCTGAATACCGTTATATGTAGGCCCGTCCTCTATATCTATCCACTCGTTTATGGTTAACGGGTACGTTAAATCAAGTAACGTTGTCCGCGGAGTAGGTCATGTTGACACAGTTTCCGTTTGATGAATGGCAGTTGAAACTTTGTACAACATTCTAAAGCCAGCGCAGTGGTATATTGATGGTGATTTAACCGTGAGTATATCATGAATATACTCACTGTTTAGAACACTCTCGACCAATCACAATGCATGGTCGTAACTACCTGTTGTATAAATAAGAATAAACAATACAAATCAGCTAAGACAGTTACAAGTCGACACACAGTGGTCGGAGATCATACTTTTAAATGCAGCAAAAGAAGGAAGAACCTTCAACTTCAGGGTCAGTTGGAGGACATTCCAGGTGTTGGAAGCATCAAAGGAAAAAGCAGTTGTTCCTAGTTCAGAGCAAACTGGAGGAACCCTAAGAACCAACCAGTCATTTGAACATGTAGAAAAGTTTCCAAGATCCCATTCCAACAATGTTGTGATTGATGTAAGAGGGACGTTTACCAATAAGGGCTTTACAAATTTACAAATACCAATGGTAGTTATGCCTTTCAACCAGAGAAGGCCACCCAACCTTTTCACAAAGGACACAGTGGTGGGTATCATATCTGTCACCAGTAATAAATCTGAGGGCTGAATCTGAGCTTTGATTGTGTTCTAGATTTAGGAGATGTGTAGCGCCCTCTGGTGGCGTTTTCTGGTACGGTGGGTTTGTGTGTCTAGAGCTGAATGTGAGTTGACTATACAAACAATTAGTAATTTTCAATACATTACCATTTCTAAAAAAAATAGTTATGCTGCCAGCCTCTCCTCAACTTTCAACCAGGAGACACTGACACGTTGTTTACATTATACCTCAATGTGCATCGAAGGTCAAGACGACTCAAATATAATGTGTGAGTGCTCTTAATGCTCATCCCTAATAGTGTTTTATGTTCACAGGCGGATACTTCATCGTCAAGGGTCAGGAGAAGGTCATTCTGATCCAAGAACAGCTGTCCAAGAATCGCATCATTGTGGAACAGGACAGAAAGGGTGCCGTTGGAGCCTCTGTCACCAGGTACTGCCCCAGGATCTGTCATCACTATTAGTTGAATCTAAATTGCGTTATAAGGGAAACTACAAAATCACTGGATAGTCAAAGAACTTGAAAGCCATTTTTCTCAGTTTGTGCGTGCGTGTGTGCGGTCTCAGCTGTTGGTGTCATAGCAGCATGGGGGAGGGGAGGTATGGGCATGGTAATAGTAGAAAGATATAAATATAGACAATAAAATTTGCTCTGAAGATAAATACTGGTGCAGATGAGGGTCTGTATGCCCTATTATTGGTTATATTATATGTTACAGTAAATATATAGGCAATAGGGCTGAGCCCAAACATTCGAACCTTCGAACCTTTGTTCGTTACGTTGGCATTCGAATTCTAAATCAACATTCTAATTTTTCATTTTTAATTAAATTTCTTTTTTTTTTTTTTTTTTTTTTATTAATTCTGTTTAAACCAATGGGGTTTTTCTTCACAGTTGCAGATAAAGATTAGGCTACACTAATATTATAGTATTAAAAAAAACTGATGAGTTATATTCAGAAAGTTGATTTAATTGATTTAGTTGGGCTGGGGCTTCTCCCTGGGCTGGGTGTGGGGCTGGAAAGTTGATTTAATAAAAAAAAAAACTCATTTAATCAGATTAATCACTTTATTCAAATTGAGGATTTAGTTTGAGGATATTTATTAAAAAATATATATATCTATAAAAAAAATAGAATTTTTTATTTTTTAAGGTTCGAACGTCCGTTCGAAAAACCCTGACGAAGTTCGAATCCCAAAAACAGGCTTCGGGGACAGCCTTAATAGGAAATAAAGTATTTGAATCTGAATATATACTAAGAGTAAAAGTAAACACACGGTGCAGTATACACAAGGTACCCTAACTGGCATGATATACGTCATACATTGGCTGCGGTTACATGGTGACTTTTAATTCCGAATTATAACTTCGGAATCAAATCATTCGGATGTAAAAAAAAATCATGCGAGTTTACATGTCAAATCTTAATTCCGACAAGGTGTTTACATGAAAGTCACTGTCTAATCGGGAGTTTTCAAGTCATCGTAAGGTTTGGGGCTGGGAAGGCTTCTGATTGGGTAAACGTAAACAGGATATTAACGTCATTACGTATAAACTGTCCATGTAAACGCAGCCAATGTAGTTCGTGCCGGTTTTGGTTGTTAAGAGTCAGACACACTTAGTGGTCAGACATTCCTAATAGTTCTCGAGTTCTGCAGCCGAGCTATCAGTAGAGCCTGTGCCCACTACAAACTCGGTGCGTAAACCTTTATTCAAATCTAAACCTTGTCTCAATAAAGGTGTTACACATGGTCGTTTTTAGCATACACACTCTACTCTTCTCTCTACTGATGTGCACCTTGCCCAGCAACTGTTTTGATGTGTGTATAACTATCACCTCCACCTTCCTCTGTGATACTGTCCTATTCCAGCTCCACCCACGAGAAGAAGAGCAGGACTAATATTATCGTCAAGCAGGGCCGATTCTACCTGAGACACAACACGCTGTCGGAGGACGCGCCCATCGCCATTATATTCAAGGTAAAGAGGTTGTCTCTGACGTGAATACACAGACATACCCAAGAACACTGCATAGACACGGCACATCCAGTAGGGGGCGCTACTGGATTAAAAGATAACAGAACATTATGTCCATGCAGTAAGGTTCCACTTTTCCATGCATAAAATAACAACCATTTTATTTTTGTAAGTTTTGTAGTTTTTCCACATTTTTATATTTCCTTTGTTCGATTCAACCCTGAGTGTCTATATTCAGCGATTATACAGAATCAAGGCCTGCATTCAGCCAGAGATATATGGTTCTTCGCCCCGGGATAATTAAGTTATATCTTGTTGCATTTAATAGTTCCAACAGTTTCATGTTTCATCCATTTCACTCGTGGAGAATGTCAGATTTGTCCAGCTGGCATCATCAACTTCTGTTCTGTTCTGTTTGGAAGTTTGTGTCAACTGTGAGTGCAGCGTCTTCTACTCATTACCCACGGAACATGTTTGCATGCCTGGTTTTGTTTGCTCTGCACTTGTGCGTCCTGGGTGCGTTCCTCTCCGCTCTCTCTCCATGAGTTCAGCAGAGCTGCCAACACGGCCCCAGATCCAGGATCCGTTCCCACAGCTCCGTATTTCCATAAGCAAATGTCAAGGCAACCTTATGACTCCCAGCCCACCTCCCTCCCTGTGTACTCAGTCCTGTCCCCTCCGTGTGTACTCAGTCCTGTCCCCTCCCTGTGTACTCAGTTCTGTCCCCTCAGTGTGTATTCAGTCCTGTCCCCTCCATGTTTTTATGATTTTATTTTCTGATTCAGATTCAGATTGTCACAGCTTTTTTAAATGTTCATACATTCAGAAAAACTTGAATTTTCCCAGCTCTTCAACCACAGTACATTTTTAAACAACACTGCAAAACGATCTATACAAACTATACAATTTTGTATAGATCACAGTTTTTTTACAAAGTAATTTTTTTTTATTATTCTTGGCTTATTTCTGTGTGTACACTCGACATGACTGTAAATGAGGGAAACCTTTACAGTCTAGGTAATTAATGGGAAACACATAATGATCATGTAGTATAAGGAGGTAGCCCTATCAGCTATAAATCAATATATAATGATGTAGTATAAGGAGGTAGCCCTATCAGCTATAGATCAATATATAATGATGTAGTACAAGGAGGTAGGCCTATCAGCTATAGATCAATATATTATGATGTAGTATAATGATGTATTACCAATAAGCTACTTGATCAGAGTAACAGCCTGTAATCTGTTGTTCTACATTCCTAATCTATCCACACACACACCTTCTCCTGTATCTTGTACCACTGCTACTCTCTTCATTCAAACCTAACGTCCTCCTGTCGTCCCGTACAACCAGGGCATGGGTGTGGAGAGTGACCAGGAAATTGTGCAGATGATTGGTACGGAGGAGCACGTCATGGCTAACTTCTCTCCCAGCCTGGAGGAATGCCAGAAAGCCCAGATCTTCACCCAAATTCAGGTACCGTTACCCCCCAGAGCTGCTCTTCAGAACCAGGCTGTTCACAGTAGGAAGAACAGGATGTTTTACTTGAGGCACCCAAACATAGACACCCTAACTATATCACTCAGCTCAAGATAAGATAAGATAATATAAAATACGATATTCCTTTATTGATCCCTGGGTGTCATAGCAGCATGGGAGAGGGGGGGGTACAGGTATGGGCGGGGTAATAGTAGAAAGACATGAATGTATTAATTAGTAACGTTAAGTTATCAGAGTGAGCGGACTTCTCTTCAGACAGAGTTCACAAATATTCTTAGAAAATAGAATCTCGATTCTCAAAGCCAAGTTTTACGTAATCAAATCTTTCTTTTCTACTACATTGTATCGATCTGATCTGCATGGTTTGTTCACCATAGTGGCGCTGGAATTGTATATGTCATGTATTTTAATATTAGAGAACAGGGTGGGTGGTCTCAAGAGAAATACTTCAGTCTGATTAACCTTTGACCCTTTGTCTAGTTTTGTAGTGCGGTCCAGAGTGTCGCTGAGTCAGGTGTGTGTGTGTGTTTTTTTTTCTGTATAGAGGATTACTTGCCCTCAGTCGCATCCTTTGTGCTTCACTTGACCTCCTGCAGCACTGATCCTGTGTACATTTATAGGCTCTACTCTGAATTCAACACATTAGATTAGATTAAAATGTATTGTCATCATACAGCACAAGTACAGTACAAGGAAAATAAGTTTGGCATCCAACCAGAGTGCAAATGTAACAGTAAAGTGCAATAGTAATATACAATGTACAGGTGATTAAACTGGGTATAAAATATATTAATTAGTACTACAGAGTAATAGTGCTAATCAGATGTATGTACAGAGTTGTAGTATTAATATGTACAGTGATACAGGTATGAAGACATTATGGTAATAAGTCGTACTGGCCAGCAGCGTAACTAGTAAGAGTAGGTAAGGGATATGTACACATATAGATATAGTATCTACAGATATGTAAAAAGAATTACATCTGAATGACAGTATCATCTCATCCACTATGAGTAGCATAGAAGGGGATTGGGTTTCTTCATTGAGCGCTTATCCTTAGGGCACAAGTATCTTATGTTTTATTATTAATTATGCACATACAGAATACCGTTGAATGCAGCCTTTCAGATTAAAGTAATCACTTCTTTTCTCAATGCACCAATTATATATCCTTTTCACTTAGTGGCTTTAGACATTATTGGCAAAACATACTTGTTCTTATATCCTACTGTGTGTCTCTCAGGCTTTGAAATACCTGGGGAATAAGGTGCGGAGGCAGCGCATGTGGGGAGGCCCCAAGAAGACCAAGATGGAGGAGGCCAGAGAACTTCTAGCTTCACTTATCCTCACACATGTACCTGTAAGTATACACACACACACACACACACACACACACACACACACACACACACACACACACACACACACACACACACACACACACACACACACACACACACACACACACACACACACACATATATATATATACACGCATATATACACACGCACACACACAGCTTTGGGAAAAATGGAAACTAAAACGTACTTATTCATTGTAGACTATATTTTAAGTGTCTTATTCTCAGGCTCTTGACTGAGCACTTTCTACTCTCTAAAGTCTTAGCACTGCTCATTTTGGCTCCTAGCTACAGTATGTTGGTGATGCTAAAATGGGAGCTTACTCTACTAGGACTGTCCTCGGCTAACAAGTCTTAATCATGTACTTGGTTGACTAATTGATTTGTTGGTTTAACATTAATGTATTTCCCACATGCAATAATGTGGAAGAACCTCTGCTTATCAGAGATGTACATATAATTTTTCAGAACATAACTCATTAACTCATTCATCGCCAGACCCGAGGATAGTCTGGTTAACTCGCCAGCAGTTGAGCACCATACCCAAGTATAGTCGGGTTTTCATCGTTATTTATTTTATTAGATTTTAGATCATTCTGAGATCGCTAGAGTGCAATACCGGCTGCATCCTGCTAGGTGGCAGTATCGCCCACCCTTTGAAACCTTATTGCACACCGTGTGTTACATCTAAACCCCTCCGGGGGCGCAGAATTTTGGTTCAGGCAAGTCTAGCGGTTCACCCGATCACATTGAAACGCGTCCAATGTCCCTCGATGCATGTGTTGTGCCGGATTATGTCAGGGACCCAATGGACACCAATACTGGAAATCGCGATCAGACAATTGGAATATTCTTTTTGGGATACCTCCTAGTAAAGGTAAGGACTATATGACATCAATCCTACTTTGATCCAACCATGATTTCACATCGATCGCAACGATCATGTAACATACTCCAATACTTATGCCGTTGCTGACGATCAAAGCATCAAAAAACGACCCCCCTCCCTTTCATGCATTCATGATGAAACATAATACCTATTATATACATTTGAATTGGAAATAATAGCATGTCCAGGCGAGCAACGCCGACGCTTTTAGCAAAATTCACGTATTGCTCCATAGCGCCGTTTTCAGGAATTAGCCAGGATCACTCTGAAACTATACAATATTCACCACGGTATAACACGCGAACGTACATGCAAATTTCTATTATTTTTCACATGTTGAACGATGGATAGTTGATGTCAAATGAGCCATAGTATTGTCTCCATAGCTATAATATAGAATATAGATATAGCCCTGCAAACACCGCCACGCATCCCTATCTCTTAAAGCGGTAGCCCATTGAGTACAAGGATGGCTTACACCGCTGGCGTCCAAAGTGTTAAGCATGGCACATAGAAAAAATATGAATTGACTTAAGGTCAACTAAGACCAAACCAGCAGATGAATCAACTAATAAACTAGGACCAAACAGACAGATGAATGGATTAATGGAACGAGAGGGGCCAGCCCTATACTCTACTGTTGCTCTTGTTATAAGATACTCTGGATAAGAACATCTGCTAAACACCTCAAATGTATATGTAAAATGCTAACCTTCAGTGATATAATGATTATGTAATAATATAATGATAATGCATAATGTTAACCTTCAGTTAACCTTCTACTCCCTGTACACACACGACTGTGTGGCTCAGCGGAGTAGCAACACAATCATCAAATTTGCTGACGACACAGTGGTGGTGGGCCTGATCTCTGCAAACGACGAGAGGGCCTACCTGGATGAGGTCAAGGTCCTGGCGGGATGGTGCCAGGAAAACAGCCTCTCCCTGAACGTCAGCAAAACAAAAGAGATGATTGTGGACTTCAGAAGGTCGGGGGTCAAGGACTACAGCCCCCCCCCCCCCCCCCCCCCCCTCAGCATCGACGGGGCACCGGTTGAGAGAGTGAACAGCTTTAAGTACCTCGGAGCCTACATATCCGAGGACTTGACATGGACCACACACATTGACAGTGTTGTGAAGAAGGCACGACAACGCCTCTACTTCCTCAGGCGCCTAAGGAAGTTCCAAGTCAGTCAGAAGATCCTTAAGAACTTCTACTCATGTACAATAGAGAGCATACTGACTGGCAACATCACCTCCTGGTTTGGGAATAGCACTGCACAAGACCGAAGCAGACTACAAAGAGTGACGCGTTCAGCCGAACGCACAATTGGAGGGGGGCTCCCCACCCTCTAGAACATTTACAACAAGCGGTGCAGGGGCAAGGCTAAGAGAATCATTAAGGACTCCAGTCACCCGAACAACTGCCTCTTTGAACTGCTGCGGTCAGGCAAGCGATACCGGAGTCTCAAGGCGAGCACAGAAAGACTCAGAAGAAGCTTCTATCCCCAGGCCATCAGGCTGCTCAACAACAATGAACACTACACAACAACCATCAAACGCACATAGCACACACATCCACACGCACACACTCACTTTAAACAAACACACTGTAGCACCCACTCCCCACACTTTATAGCACACACTCACTTTAAACAAACACACTGTAGCACCCACTCCCCACACTTTATATTTATTGATAAAGGATTGCACTACAACTCGTACACCTTACTGTAAATTGTACCTAAATTGAACCTCATCCCATTTCTGCTTTGCACTATATAGTATTGTATATTAGTACACTGCATAGTATTGTATATTATATGGTAACTCAGTTACGTCTATTCTGCATCGAACATTTTACATACCATACCGTATGTCTATACTGAACACTGTGACCTCATTTTCTACTTCTAATTTACATGCTATACTATGTTATTGATACTTATCTTGTCTAGCACAGTCTCTGGAGCGTAACAGTAAGAAGCATTTTGTATAAAAGTATTCTGTACTTCTGTATGACAACTATTAAAGAAACTTGAAAAACTTGAAACTTGAAGTGACATGACTGGCTGCTTTATTTATATAATGATAATGTAATAATATAATAATAATGAATAATGTTAATCTTCAGTGACATGACTGTCTGCTTTATTTATGTAATGATAATGTAATAATATAATAATAATGAATAATGTTAACCTTCAGTGACATGACTGGCTGCTTTATTTTCTTACAAACAGTAGCTCAAATCCCTGTTATTACAACACAATTTGATTTGTCCTTTAGGTGAAGGAGTTCAACTTTCGGGCGAAGTGCATCTACCTGGCGGTGATGGTGCGCAGGGTCATCCTGGCCCAGGGGAACAACAAGGTGGACGACAGAGACTATTATGGGAATAAGCGTCTGGAGCTGGCTGGACAGGTACTTCTGTCTGGGGGAATCTCTCAAACAGGCACTTTGATATAGAGGCCTTGCGTAGGAATATCTGTGTAGTTCTCTTTCTTACAACATGGCTGCTTGTAATAGGGCTGCTCAATTATGGCAGAAATCTTAATCACAATTAATTTGATTGATATTGAAATCACGATTATTAAACGCAATTACTCATTGATTTGAGAACATCATGTGACGACGACTCAATTTGCTTTACAGTACCTTTCTTCTCGACCGAAGATTGCCTTTCTGTCGTCTTCTACAAGTTACTAAAGATGTTTCAAAGTAACTGAAGATGCGCGTAGTGGCTCCTCCCTCTCGACACAATGCTGAAACTACTGTTTGCAGAGGACGCG
Source organism: Notolepis coatsorum (assembly GCF_963971535.1). Taxonomy (NCBI): domain Eukaryota; kingdom Metazoa; phylum Chordata; class Actinopteri; order Aulopiformes; family Paralepididae; genus Notolepis; species Notolepis coatsorum. The sequence continues at coordinate 79,215,539 of NC_140182.1, read as the reverse complement.
ACAATAATGTTATTATCTAGATTATTTTGCTTTCATGATCGTGGGAAGACGAAATTGTAGTTAAATTTGAAACTTGATTAATCGCTCATCTCTGGCTTGTAACCATTGGTAATCGCTTTAAAAATTAAATGGCTACTTTCTGTACAGTGGTAGATCAGGTAAAACAATGGAAAAGAAAATGGCTACTTTCTGTACAGTGGTAGATCAGGTAAAACACTGGAAAAGAAAAGGCTTACTTTCTGTACAGTAGAGGAGGTAAAACACTGGAAAAGAAAAGGCTTACTTTCTGTATAGTAGAGGAGGTAAAACACTGGAAAAGAAAAGGCTTACTTTCTGTAGAGGTAGAGCAGGTAAAACACTGGAAAAGAAAAGGCCTACTTTCTGTACCGTAGAGGAGGTAAAACACTGGAAAAGAAAAGGCCTACTTTCTATACAGTAGAGGAGGTAAAACACTGGAAAAGAAAATGGCTACTTTCTGTACAGTAGAGGAGGTAAAACACTGGAAAAGAAAATGCTTACTTTCTGTACAGTAGATCAGGTAAAACACTGGAAAAGAAAAGGCCTACTTTCTGTACAGTGGGAGAGCAGGTAAAACACTGGAAAAGAAAAGGCCTACTTTCTGTACAGTAGAGGTAGAGCAGGTAAAACACTGGAAAAGAAAAGGCTTACATTCTGTACAGTAGAGGAGGTAAAACACTGGACAAAAAAAGGCTTACTTTCTGTACAGTAGAGGAGGTAAAACACTGGAAAAGAAAAGGCTTACTTTCTGTACAGTAGAGGTAGAGCAGGTAAAACACTGGAAAAGAAAAGGCCTACTTTCTGTACAGTAGAGGTAGAGCAGGTAAAACACTGGAAAAGAAAAAGGCTTACTTTCTGTACAGTAGCGGTAGAGCAGGTAAAACACTGTAAAAGAACAGGCCTACTTTCTGTACTGTGGGAGAGGAGGTAAAACACTGGAAGAGAACAGGCCTACTTTCTGTACAGTAGCGGTAGAGCAGGTAAAACACTGGAAAAGAAAAGGCCTACTTTCTGTACAGTAGAGGTAGAGCAGGTAAAACACTGGAAAAGAAAAGGCCTACTTTCTGTACAGTAGAGGTAGAGCAGGTAAAACACTGGAAAAGAAAAGGCTTACGTTCTGTACAGTAGAGGAGGTAAAACACTGGAAAAGAAAAGGCTTACTTTCTGTACAGTAGAGGAGGTAAAACACTGGAAAAGAAAATGGCTACTTTCTGTACAGTAGAGGTAGAGCAGGTAAAACACTGGAAAAGAAAAGGCTTACGTTCTGTACAGTAGAGGAGGTAAAACACTGGAAAAGAAAAGGCTTACTTTCTGTACAGTAGAGGAGGTAAAACACTGGAAAAGAAAATGGCTACTTTCTGTACAGTAGAGGTAGAGCAGGTAAAACACTGGAAAAGAAAAGGCTTACTTTCTGTACAGTAGAGGAGGTAAAACACTGGAAAAGAAAAGGCTTACTTTCTGTACAGTAGAGGAGGTAAACACTGGAAAAGAAAAGGCTTACTTTCTGTACAGTAGCGGTAGAGCAGGTAAAACACTGGAAAAGAAAAGGCCTACTTTCTGTACAGTAGAGGTAGAGCAGGTAAAACACTGGAAAAGAAAAGGCCTACTTTCTGTACAGTAGAGGTAGAGCAGGTAAAACACTGGAAAAGAACAGGCCTACTTTCTGTACTGTGGGAGAGGAGGTAAAACACTGGAAAAGCATTATATTATTGATCTCGGAGCTCTTATATCCAAAGCGCTTTTACAACTTATGCCTCACATTCACCCATTCGCTCACACATTCACACACCGACAGCGGAGGCGACAGTGCAAGGTGCCGACCTGCTCATCGGGAGAAGTTAGGGGTTAGGTGTCTTGCTCAAGGACACTTCGACACGCTGCCGTGAGGAACCTTCCGATTACCAGATGACAACTCTACCTCCTGAGCTACTGTCAAGTTTAAAGTTTTGTTTTATTTGCCACATAAGGTACACATTGGTACATTATAGTGAAATGCTTGGTTCTGTATGAGCCCCCTGAGATTGTGCTTCATAGTAAAATAAGTTAAAGAATAAGGACCAACACTATACAAAATATACAATCCACAAAACTAAAGTACAAAATGCAAAAATTTGGTAGAAGAGTCACCCCTAATGTAATATACTTTTATAATATTTCCCCTTTTTTAGTATGGATCTAAAGCCACACACACACACACACGCACAAAACAAGTGTGATGTGTATTCACGCCATGTGAGTGTAAATATTCCAATAGCACAGATGCCCGCTCTGGGGAGACAGGACCCCAGGGTTTTGGGGGCAGCATGGCTGCAGGCCTTGATCTCTCACCCGTTTCCTTTGTTTCAGCCTCCTTCCTTTTATTAATACTCTCATTATATTTGTCCTCTTGCTTTGTTTTTGCTTTGTTTTGTTTCCCTCCCTCCCTCCCTCCCTCCCTCCCTCCCTCCCTCCCTCCCTCCCTCCCTCTGTACTCCTACCCGCCTGGTTTTGTCGGGGGAGAGATATGCGACGGCAGCAGAATCCCAGCGCAGGGGAAACGGAGGGATTCCTCAGCGCTGTGACAATAGAATTTGTCCGCCTTGACTGGAGCGATTGAGCTAATCCGCCGGGCCCGCTCTGATAATGTAATTACGGCTGTCTTAAGGCCTTTAATTTCCCCCCAGCCTGATCCGTGTGAGGCTATGGGGGTGAGGGGGTTTCAATAGGGGGCTTACACTCTCACAACGCCGGCAATCTCTTCGCTCTCCAATTACGATTCTCTGACATTCAACTAATTGGCCCGGCTGCGTGGCAGAAGCTTAATTTCTTTATTAATTTCTGCCTGTTTGTTTTGATGTATGCTATTGTGGCGGGCGGGTGGGGGTTATGAGAGAGGTTGCCTCCTGGAGGCCCTGGCTGAGAAGGAGAGGGGCCAGGTCAGGCTTATCGGGGAGCTGGCACACCTGGTTATTAAATCTGACGTTGAGCTGATAACAACACCGGAGCCGCTGTGTGTCTCCTGATGATGTGAAGATGACTCCATCTTAGACGGCACCGCTGGCGTTCCCGCTTTGACGTCTAGTTTGGGAAACTTGATGTCAACTCTGTAAATGTAAATGGTCTCTAACTACACGCCCTCAAGACCCCTACGATCTGCATCTTCTAACTACACACCCTCAAGACCCCTACGCTCTGCATCTTCTAACTACACACCCTCAAGACCCCTACGCTCTGCATCTTCTAACTACACACCTTCAAGACCCCTACGCTCTGCATCTTCTAACTACACACCCTCAAGACCCCTACGCTCTGCATCTTCTAACTACACACCCTCAAGACCCCTACGCTCTGCATCTTCTAACTACACACCCTCAAGACCCCTACGCTCTGCATCTTCTAACGACACACCCTCAAGACCCCTACGCTTTGCATCTTCTAACTACACACCCTCAAGATCCCTACGCTCTGCATCTTCTAACTACACACCCTCAAGACCCCTACGCTCTGCATCTTCTAACTACACACCCTCAAGACCCCTACGCTCTGCATCTTCTAACGACACACCCTCAAGACCCCTACGCTCTGCATCTTCTAACTACACACCCTCAAGATCCCTACACTCTGTATCTTCTAACTACACACCCTCAAGACCCTTACACTCTGTATCTTCTAACTACACACCCTCAAGACCCCTACGCTCTGCATCTTCTAACTACACACCCTCGAGACCCCTACGCTCTGCATCTTCTAACTACATGCCCTCAAGACCCCTACGCTCTGCATCTTCTAACTACATGCCGTCAAGACCCCTACACTCTGCATCTTCTAACTACATGCCCTCAAGACCCCTCCGCTCTGCATCTTCTAATTACACACCCTCAATACCCCTACACTCTGCATCTTCTAAGTACACGCTCTTAAGACCCCTACGCTCTGCATCTTTTAACTACATGCCCATAACTCATTCAACGCCAGTCACGAGTATAGTCGGGTTAACTCGCCGACCGTTCAGCGCCAATCACGAGTATAGTCGGGGTTTGGTCGTTATTTCTTTTATTAGTTATATCCATTCATTTTCATCCATCCAGCCTGATGTTATCATTGGGAATGGGTCTGAGCTCGCAAAAGGGCAAATACCGCCGCCTACGCCTTCCAGCTGGTATTGCACTCCATTGGAAATGCTGTAGTTTATTTTCTGGGACGATCCGAGCCGTGCGGGCGGGGTTTAAATACTCAGGCGAGGTAGGCCTCAACAATGATGGCATGGAACAGTAACCCCGCCCGCCCGTTCATGTGTAATGCTCGGTAATGTGGGACGGACCTCCACGAGCAGTATTTGGAATGGTTATCAGATAATTGGATTATTTCTTTTGCATTACATCAGATACCAGGCAGGCCACGTGAGCGGATCGGCGCGGCCGAGAAATCCGCTCTTCGCTCTTTAAAGCTTGGTCCGCTCCGCTAATCGATCATGTTGACCCCGCCCCCAAGTCGCTCTCCGCTCGCTCCCCGCTCACCTTGAATCGAGCCCCGCGCCAGATCGCTCGGCAGATTTTTTTTTTTTTTTTGGAGCATGGTGTAAATCAGCTCAAACTACAACAGTCTACACCCCCTGGGCCCCTTAACAATTGTTTGTATTGAGCCGCATTGTAATTGTACCCATTCTGCAATGTTAAATAACGTTGTTTATCCATCCACTAGCTCTATTAAGCGATGATAGGCTAGCCGAGCCACAATGCTATGGTCGCTGCCATTAACGTTAGCATGTAAGCTAACGTCAACAACAATGGCGTCGATACGTTTTCTAACAGGAGTGAGTGTGGGCGTCTCTACAGTGACAAAGCCTGAACCGGATATCACAGGTTCACCCTTCTCATTGGTTGAAAATGGCCTTCATGTTTGTACATCGCCATCTGTTGCTTTGGCATTGTACTGCATGTATATTACATCAACAGTGTTAAACCACTGTGAGCGACCTGGAGTGGATTGGAGCGGAGGAGAACTCTCGCTCCGGACGTCGCGCCGACCCATTTTAAAACCCACTCCTCGCTCACGTCAAAACCGCCCGCTCCGCGCCCCGCGCCGATCACGCTCCGATCCGCTCACATGGCCTGATACCAGGTAAGAACACTATATATAAAATCTTGCGTTGATCTGATATTTCTTTCTACCCCGATCGAAGCTGTGTGTGTGTGGCTGTGTGCCGTTGGGTTGGAGGAGGTGGCGGGGGAGCCCCGTGGTCCAGGGCTCTTTTCATTGTTGCATGAGGAAGGATAATAATGATGATCTAGCGTTGATTTCAGGAAGATTCGATAATCGGGTGAAAAATGACAACGTGTTTAGTGTATTCGACTAAATGGCTATTATCACGTCTTTTCCTGGAATTACTCAGAAGCACACAAACTATTCATATTCAAAACGGTATAAAACGGAAATGTACAGATGAAAAAACAATCTGTTTCGTGGATGTTGACTGGAAGCAACTCACTGACAGTCGACGGGTGTATTAGACCCATAGATATAATATAAGATATATTTTAAGCACTCGCAAGTGAACAAAGCGCCTCATTGACTTACAGCGCTGGCATAATAGCGCCCTCTGGCGCCCCGACCCGTGGCGCAGAATGAGTTAAGACCCCTACACTCTGCATCTTCTGGCTGCTTCAGACCCACTCCCATCTGAGCTCCTGGGGGGTCATCAAAGCGAAGCAGGCTGTTCTCGATCCACAATGGTGGAATGAACTTCCCACCACAGTCGAGCTTCAAACTTCAATCAATATCTGAAATATAAATAGATAAACTAACCTTCTTACTGTCTTTTTACTATTCTGTACCTTACTACTATGATACCATACTCAAGTTCAACACTATTTTTGAAGAACAATGCCACTGACCCTTAGCTGCCAGAGTTGTACCCCTCCTGCTGACCTGTTGCACAATTTGTAAGTTGCTTAAGCGTCCGCTAAATGACTACATGTACATTTCAACTACTTGGTGTATTAGCGAGTGACGGTCTGTCCATCCTGTGTTGCAGCTCCTGTCTCTGCTGTTTGAGGATCTCTTTAAGAAGTTCAACTCTGAGCTGAAAAAGATTGCTGACCAGATCATCCCCAAGCAAAGGGCGGCTCAGTTCGACGTGGTCAAACACATGCGCCAGGATCAGATCACCAACGGCATGGTCAACGCCATATCCACGGTTAGTAGACCGACGTACGCGTTAAAGTCCCTATGAAGCGGCTAGCAGAATACTATTTGATTCCACATAGTTATGCGTTTCCTGTAAAAACAGGAAGCTAGGGAGAGACTTGTCGATATTGATTGGGATTTACAGTAGCCAATAGCGCTGAGCAAGCTAATATTAAACATTTGTTCAATTTAGTTAAAGAAGCAGAGTGCTCGCTTAGTTACAATGTGCTGTAAATGTTATTCTATAAAGTATTTAATTGGACGCAAAATGAGTGTGCAGGATGACTCATTCTTAAATATTATTCCAGGAAATTACAAACTCTAAAATACCATTAAGAAAACCTACCTTTTTTGTCATTGTTGGGACAGATACTGCCGTATAAGTGACAACCAGTGCAATACATTATGTGATAAAAGAACATACACATCTATTTTGATTTCATGGGGCCTTTAACAGTGTGTTCAATAGTGAAAATAGTCAAGTAATATTCATACTTTCTTAGACAACGCTGGAAACTGTTAATTAAAGACCATCTTAGCATTGGCTGTTACATTTGGTAGCTGACATAGCTCTTCATGTTTGGTAGCAGATGCTAGCGCTACTGCTAGCTAACAGCCAAAGAGGATGCTAGATGCTTTGCATTGTGGAATAGATGGACAATCTTTTATGACATTAAACATGGGGCCAGCCATACAGTCCATTGTGAAACATGGGAACAGCAAAACATTTTCAATACTTCAAAAGTACATTTACAAATGTGATTCCTGATTTGAATAATCAAATAATGTATTATTCGGACCGTCCCATATAAGTGGAGTAATATATTCTTGTGTTGTCTAGGAAAACACCCAAAAAGGCCCATTTTCGTATTTTTCACATGCTGTGTTCCATTGAACCTCAATGAATTTTCCCCAAACTTTACAAAAGTAATTTTTATGTGCGTCCGAAAAAAATGCAACCCCAGACATTTTGATGCACCATATAAGTGGCCACTGAATTTGAATATGGGATGAATGTGTTTGTCATTGGGTCTGTTCCGTCTGTCCACAGGGGAACTGGTCCCTGAAGAGGTTCAAGATGGACCGGCAGGGCGTGACCCAGGTCCTGTCCCGGCTCTCCTTCATCTCCGCCCTGGGCATGATGACCAGGATCTCCTCCCAGTTTGAGAAGACCAGGAAGGTCAGCGGGCCCCGCTCCCTGCAGCCCTCCCAGTGGGGGATGCTGTGTCCCTCAGACACCCCTGAAGGAGAGGTGAGGTGGAACCCATGGAAGCTGAGGCTGAGGGTCATGTTGGTGATGATGATGATGATGATGATGATGATGATGACGATGGTGGTGATGATGATGATGGTTAGGGCTTAACGATGTGCAAAAAATATATTGTGATTATTTTGACAAATATTGCAATTGCAGGGCGGCTACGTGGTGCAGTGGGCAAGGCGCTCACCATGAATGCTGGAGACGCTGGGTTCGCCTGTTCGAGCCCAGCGCTCCACATTGCTTTCAGTTTAGCTGGTCGTCCGTACTAATACACATTGGCAGTATTGGGGGGTGGGAAACTGATGGGTGGGGATCGGGCGTTGTGGACAGCGACTCCTACAGGTCGGTTGGTGCGCCTGCGCAGTAGAATCAGTAAGCGATGGGGGCGGTGCCCCTTCAAAGCGCAGACCCCTGACGCTGAAAGATCGCGCCACGCAGGTGAAAAGATGCGACTGCTGTTACCTCGAGTATCGGAGGGGACTCGTGCTATGTATGACTTAGTCCACATTGCAGCCGGCTTGTGGGAGGCAAGAAACAGCGTTCGAGACAGGGGAGGATTGAATTGGATGATACGAAATTGGGATGGGAGAAAAATAGAAAATGGGAGAAAAAGTGGATAAAAAAAAAATATTGCAATTGCGATATGATTCATGATGATATTAGAGGACATCACAACTAAAATGATGTGATGTGATTTTTGTCTGGGTTCTGTGCCAAACAAAGATGTATTCTTAGGTCTGTAGAATGTGATCTATAGGCCAGGACATCTTATGCAGCCTCCTGCTATTTGGATAGGCCTTAGTGGTTTCAATATAACTTTGATTAATTGTTGAGCCCTAATGGTGATGATGGTTATGATGGTGATGATGAGGATGATGCTGATACATTTTTACATATACTGTAGTCTGTAGAACTTTTCAGGGTAATGATAATAATAATAGCTTGGATTTATATAGCGCCTTTCAAGAAACCCTTTCAAGAAGCTTTACAAGGCAACAAAAAAGACATAAGGAATATACTAAATAAATAATAACAATAAATGACAGGTAGACGACTAGAGGCCGTAGTCCTTGGTGAACGGGTGCAAGAAGCAAATAAAAACATTATACATTATTAAAAACATAACATAAAATCAAACTACCAACAGAGCATAGATATCATGAAAGACGTATGAACAGAAGGTTTTAACAGATAAAAGCAGTAGAGAGGAGTCAGATGGCCCACAGCGCTGCTTCAGACACACTGCCTCTGTGTGAAACAGCTCTGGATGTTGAATGTCTGTGAACCGATAAGCTGTCAAGTTGAAACTGGATGGACCATTGCCTACTTTTTCCCCTCTGTGTGCGTGTACGTACAGTACCAGAGAGAGAGAGGTACGTACAGTACCAGAGAGAGAGAGAGGTACGTACAGTACCTGAGAGAGGGAGAGAGAGGTACGTACAGTACCTGAGAGAGAGAGAGAGAGAAAAAACAACGGTTATTGCCAGAAAAGGGTGTGCACAACATAGTGACATAGAGATCTAGAAAGACATAGCAAGTTGTCTCAGTGAGCACTCAGCTCTGTCCAGGGTGCCAAATGGTCAGTGGCCCCAATCCCCCCTGAGACTTTCTCTACTTGTTAAAATGGAGCTATTTATGCTTGCATGTAAAAATTTAGATTTGCCCACTGTAAATACACACACAAGATTAGCCTACTGTAAAATACACACACACACACACACACACACACACACACACACACACACACACACACAGATTTGCCCACTGTAAATACACACACACAAACACACACAGAGAGCTACAGATTAGCGTACTGTAAATACACACACAGACTAGCCTACTGTAAATACACACACATGCATATTTGCCCACTGTAAATACACACACACACAGAGATACAGACTAGCCTACTGTAAATACACGAGAACTCTAGTCTTTTTTAGGGCTGACCCCTATTAGTCGATTAGTCGACTAATTGGTCGAAAGGAGCCGTAGTCGACTAACCAACCTCTTAGTCGAATAGTAAAAAATAAATAAAAATTATCATTCTTTCCAAAAGAAAAGACGCCTAGAAGCGTGGCTAACGCTAATGGCACGCATACCAGAGGCTAACTGCCTACGAAAACAGGCACAGAGGCACTGAAAGAGGATTTCACCCATCTAATGAACACACTAGACTAGACAAATATCAAGATGTATCCATCAGTGGACCAATTGCATGCTTTTGCAGAGGACAGAAGCCTTCAGTCGACTCCTTCAGACATTAAGCATCCCCCACAGCCCAAATGGAATGATACAAAAAAATTTTAAATAATAATTTTTTTTTGAAAATATTTAGATTTTTTTCTTTTTTCGACCAATAGTCGACCAATAGTCGACTAACGGCACATTTTGGCCAATCATAGTCGACCATCCAAATCCTTAGTCGGGGACAGCCCTAGTCTTTTTTTTATCCACTTTTTCTCCTTTTTTCCATTTTTTTTCTTCTCTCATCTCAATGTGCCAATTCTCCCGTCCCCTGTCTTGAACGTTGCTCGCATATGCCCCCCACTGGCCGGTTGTAGGGAGGATAGAAGCCTTGCATCACGTGTCCCCTCTGGTACATGAGGAGGCAGCTTGTCACATCTTTTCACCTGCCAGAGCGGACTCTCATTGGCGAGGTGTAACGTGTGGGAGGCTCACACTACCCCCGCCATTTCCTGTCTCTGCTGTGCAGGCGTCCCCAACCGACCTGTAGGAGTCGCTGTCCACAACGTCCAGATTACCACCCATCGACTTCCACCCGCTAACTCTGCCAATTGAGTTAGTATGACGGCCGGCCCAAGCAGGAGGCAACGCCGACAGCCGGAGTCGAACCCGGTGTCTCTTGGGTTGGTGACGAGCGCAATGTCCGCTGCGCCACCCAGCTGCCTTACGAGAACTCTAGTCTCAAATAATAACACGTATGAATATTTTGGTGAACACTTAAGACTGAAGCTACAACATTTCTCTTTTAGGACGTGGTGCTGTGTGTGACATTAGCCTGTGTTCCCTGTATAGTACTATGTAGTGCTAGCCTTTTAACTGTCTGTATGGTTCTGTATTCCCTGTACTATGTAGTAGCTAACCTTTTAACTGTCTGTATGGTTCTGTGTGTTCCCTGTACTCCTAACATTTTAACTGTGTATGGTTCTGTGTGTTCCCTGTACTCCTAACCTTTTAACTGTGTGTATGGTTCTGTGTTCTCCTCCTGCCAGGCCTGTGGTCTGGTGAAGAACCTCGCCCTGATGACCCACATCACCACAGACATGGAGGACGGTCCCATCATCAAGCTGGCCTTTAACCTGGGGGTGGAGGACGTCAACCTGCTGTGTGGAGAGGAGCTGTCCTACCCCAGCGTTTTCCTCGTCTTCCTCAACGGTACCTCACTCACTCACTCACTCACTCACTCACTCACTCACTCACTCACTCACTCACTCACTCACTCACTCACTCACTCACTCACTCACTCACTCACTCACTCACAGACCCCTCCGCTCTGCATCATATCTGAGCTCCTGGAGGGTCATCAAAGTGAATTCTCTGTCCTCGCTCTACAATGGTGGAACAAACTCCAACAATCTTCCACCGCTTACAAAATAAATAAAAAAATTACCTTCTTACTGTCTTTTTACTATTATGTACCTTACTACTATGCTACTATACTTATACTACTACCTATCATGCTATACTATACTACTATGCACTATAGTGGAACAAACTTCCAACCACAGTCAGGACAGCCAAAACCTGCCCAATTCTCCGCCGTCGACTAAATCAATATCTGAAATTATTATATATATATATTTATAATAATAACCTTCTTACTGTCTTTTTATTATTATGTACCTTACTACTATGCTACTATTCTTATACTATGATGCTAATTATGTCTATACTACTATACACTCAGAGTGTAACACTCAAGTTCAACACTATTTGACAAACAATCTTAGGTGTACCCTTCCTGCTGACTTGTTGTTCACAATTTGTAGGTCGCTTTGAATAAAAGCTTCAGCTAAATATAAATGCACAGGCAAATAAATATACATAGAAGGAATTAGGTTTCTACCAGTTTGCTTATGCTTTTGTAATTGATGACGTTAAAAGAACCTTTTCAGCCCGTTTTAAATGTAAAGCCTCAGAACATGAAGGGAAGACATTATGAAATGTCGAGTTATTTTTACACGGCAGCTGATAAGTCGTTAATTGTTACAGTACGCGTGAGTAAGTATTGTTCTTAAGACGGGACTTGGCCCATTAATTACTGTATACCTCCCAAGCCACTGATAACTGTCAAATTATATTGGCTGCCATACCATTTAATTAGCTGGCAACAGCGGGTGTCATGGCTCTTCAGGGCGCGCTCCCTGCACATCTGCCCAGTGCACCGTGAGTCCTCATTCCTCCTCCGTCCGCTAGACGTCTCTGTCTGCTGGGTCTGATAGGAAGCACAACCCCTGCAGGACGAGCTGTGCACACAGCGGCTGCAAGCCTCTTGAGGGATGTGTTCAGAGGATGCCACTCTACATGCATGTTCCACATGACTGTTGGACGCTTTCTTTCCGTTTGTGAATGTGGGCTTTGTGCAAGTGTATTCTGGTTCTCCCAACGGGTATATGAATCGGAAGAATCAGAAAGGTCTTTATCGCCAAGTAAGTTTGCACATGCAAGGAATTAGTTTTGGTCGTTTGGTGCAACATTAACAGTAGAGGAAATGGTAAAAAAATATTGTGCATTTATATAGCAGCTTGTATCCAAAGCGCTTTACAATTTGTTCCTCACATTTTACCCATTCACTCACACAAGTAACCATGCAAGGTGCCAACCTGCTCATCAGAAGCAGTTAGGGCAGTGGCGGCTGGTGAAAATTATTCTAGGTGGGGCAGTGCCATATTCAATCATTTTCAGTAACTACAGTATATAACCAGACCTGCAAACTGATAAGAGGTGAAAAGGTGACATGTTTACAAGCCTGTAGGGGTTTGTGGGCATTGTCCCCCAGAAGAAAATCATTGTGATTTTAACATGTAAATGAAGCACTCAGAGAAGAAAATAAATGGAAAAGACAACCCTTACCCGCACAATTACATTTTCATATCATAATATCATAAAGCAGAGGCTGAGACTTTTGCTGCCGGTAGAACTGGAAGAGCCGTCGAGTGTCGCGCTAACCCTTCGAGAAGCTTTGTGGTCCGGGCTTGAACTTTCCATAAATGTGTCCATAAATCCATTTAGTTAGATCCAACACTGTCTGAATGTATCTTGATTATTATCAATTTCCGACGACAACAACTACTAGCGTTAGTTATTTCCTGGTTGACGTGATTTGGGACGTGATGTCTGCGCCAAGCTCTTTTATTTGTATTTTCTCCACCAAATTTCACCTCTCAAATGGCTTTTGGAGAAAGGATATTATTGAATTTGGGGGCAGCTGTAATCCTGTCTCTTGAGTCCCTGCGTTCATCATTGTCGTCATCACGTCAGTCCGCACCACCTAACACACCAATGACTCTGCTTGGGGCGCTAAATAAATCACCCTTTAGGCATCATATTTGACGCCCAGTCAGTGGGGCGATGTTTCTAGCGCCCCAGAAGAGAGAGGGGATGAACCGGAAGCATAAACAATGATTTATATTTTATATATTACACGTTATTGTGCATTTTAAACACAAACATACTTAAAATTGTATAAGTAATAATTTTTTATTTAAAAAAAGATTATTATATTTTTTGCGGTCAAAATCTACTATAATAGAAACATCCAAAACCACTTTCCACCAGGGGGGCGGCGCCCTAGTGCCCTCTATGGACCAGCCGCCACTGAGTTAGGGGTTAAGTGTCCTGCTCACACTGCCCGGGATGAGCGGGAATCGAACCGGGAAACTCCAGACCCCCCCCCCCCCACCAATAAGGTAGAATAAAATTAAATGTACAATAGAATATAGGACAGGGCTCTACAATTGTGCACAATGTAGTAGAGTATATACACTAAATTAGAATATAACTACAGTGGAATAGAATATGTAGCAGGGATGTGCAATTGTGCAGTATTGTGCAAAAAGTATGAACAGTGTCATGTGCAGATGGCAAAATGTATGAACAGTGGGGGCGCTCCAGTAGCACACCACATAGTGCGCTGAGTCGCGAAGCGGTCGCCCCGGGTTCGATTCCCCGACCCGGTGGCCATATGCCGCATGTCCTCCCCTCTTCTCCTCCCGCTTCTCCCTCTGTCGGTCCTGTGTGGCCAAAAGGTCCTGCTTTGACCAAAAAAGCTGAAAATGCTATAAATAAAATCTAAAAATAAAAAGGTATGAACAGCCTGACAGGAAACAACAACTCGGGTCAAACAGAACAAGTAGGGCTGAGAATCTTTGAGGAATTCCACGATTTGGATTTCGATGTGCATCTAATTGCATCTCTCTCTCTCTCTCTCTCTCTCTTCCCCCCCCCCCCCCCTGTGCCCAGGTAACATCCTGGGTGTGATCAGAGACCACCAGAAGCTGGTCAGCACCTTCAGGTTGATGCGCAGGGCCGGCTTCATCAATGAGTTTGTGTCCATCTCCACCAACCGGACGGACCGCTGTGTCTACGTTTCCTCCGATGGGGGGCGGCTCTGCAGGTACGGAACCCGACGGGACGTCAAACCTACGACCTCTCTAGGCATTGAGGTCTAGATTTTGTTACAGAACCACAGTTAGTTTAGTTTATCAATAACAAATGCACAGGCATGCATACATTACATACATTGCCCTACACTATGCTGTCCCTGGTGTTGTGATTGTGACCAACTCTTACATATAGAAAGTAATTCCTCAGATAGATTGGAGCATTGTTATGAATGATTCTGTGAACCAGGCACAGTTTAATTTGTTTGTCCCTTGCTTCAACAGGGAGCCAGTTAAGTTAAAAATGGCTCCTGCCCACATGTGCATGGAGGCCCAACCTCAAAACAACCATGATTAATTTATTTTGGGCCATTTGTAATTTGGGATTTACAGTAGAGGACGACCTCTCTGGCTCAGGTAGAACTGCTTTAATTACAGTAGAGGAAAACATATCTGGCTCAGGTAGAACTGCTTTAATTACAGTAGAGGAAAACATCTCTGGCTCAGGTAGAACTGCTTTAATTACAGTAGAGGAAAACATATCTGGCTCAGGTAGAACTGCTTTATTTACAATAGAGGAAAACATCTCTGGCTCAGGTAGAACTGCTTTATTTACAGTAGAGGAAAACATATCTGGCTCAGGTAGAACTGCTTTAATTACAGTAGAGGGGTGGAGGGAAGGACATGGAGAATGGAGATGGTTTTCTAAGATGAAAGATGGTTTCAACTTTCTCATGATCTTTGAACTATAAATCCATAACTTGCTAAAGACTGTTAACACTTTCAGTGCTGGGCCGTGTTTTCCTTTTTACCTCGTTGATGCCACGGTCCACGGCCCATGTAACGTTAATATTGCCTAATCTATGTTTTAAATTATGCTATGTGTCTAATCTGCCCATCGCTTATCAAAGAATCATTTTCCAGTCAACATTGGCAAAGCAGATTGTGTTTTTATCGCTTCATTTCCTTTTTATAGCATTTTGAAAACCACTCGGTTTCGAAGAAAAAACAACACATTCCATGATAATCGCCTTTTACTGGAATATTCCAGAACGTTATCATTTGTCGGTCTATTTATGAATCGTTTTCAAATAAACGCTAGATGGTCGATAGTATATGTGTGCGCACGCACGCTCGTGCCGTGCGCTGATAATCGCTGCTATTATTTCCTCATGGCTTTTACAGTGAAACAGCCATATCACATATAGTGGAAACGCTTATATCTCCATGAAAACGAGTCTGATTATCCTAACACTGATAACATAGATTCCTTACCTGACATCAGATGGTATCCAAATGGTATATTCCAATTCCTGATCACCATTAGTAAAAATCGATAAGTATATTTATCCAACGTGTGTACAGTATAACCCATGATCGCCGCGGCTCAGAGGCTCCAGAATGAACTCTGGTAACTCCGGCTGCATGGGTGAGAAGTAAAATGTGGACTGGAATATTTTTTTCCCCATCCATTTTCATTGAGTCCATTCCAAAAGGGTGATTTACCATCTGGGAGACGATAGGGGGCGCTTTTTTCACATCTGATCGCCGGCGGCCCCTGGATCTCCAACGGTAGGCTCGCGTGATGCAATATGATTTCAGATCGCTAATAAAAAATAAAATAAAAAATTCAGAGAAAAGCCGTGACGTGACTTTCAACGTCACGATCGTAAACCCGAGATTAGCCGTGAGTGGCGCTCAAAGTGTTAAGACTCACAACATACAAGTTTTGTAAGACAAAGGTTAATGGCAATCTAGAATATGATCTATTGAATTGCCTTGATAATAACCTGTATCATTCTATACAGTATCTGTACATATCCCTTACCTACTCTTACTAGTTACGCTGCTGGCCAGTACGACTTACTACCATAGTGTCTTTATACCTGTATCACTGTACATATTAATACTACAACTCTGTACATACATCCGATTATCACTATTACTCAAGTAGTAGTCATTTATATATTTTATACCCAGTTTAATCACCCATACATTGTATATTACTATTGCACTTTATCGTTACATTTGCACTCTGGTTGGATGACAAACTTATTTTCGTTGTACTGTACTTGCTGTATAATGACAATACATTTGAATCTAATCTAATTGTGATGATTCAAGTTTAAACCTGAGTTGTTGTTTCCCGTCAGGCCGTACATCATAGTGAAGAAGGGACAACCAATGGTGAAGAACAGACACATGGAGGAGCTGTCCCAGGGCTACAGGTGTGTGTGTGTGTGTGTGTGTGTGTGTGTGTGTGTGTGTGTGTGTGTGTGTGTGTGTGTGTGTGGTGTGTGGGTGGGTGGGTGGGTGGGTGGGTGGGTGGGTGGGTGGGTGGGGGTGGGTGGGTTAGGGCTGCACGATTAATCCTAAAAAAATCGTGATCTCGATTCATAGACGTATGACGACTATTCTGATCTATTTGCGTCAAAATGGAGATCAGTTGCATTAAAACACTTGCTCTATTCCTCTATGCATTCACGTCACGCTGCATTCACGCGTTGACTTATTTGCTTCGGTATCAATCACACCTAACTTAGGGCGTTTTCACACCTGTAGTTCGTTTGCTTTGTTCCGATTCAGGGAGACACAGGGACTATAATGATACAATGTTGCATTTGTCCCTTAGTTTGTTTGTGTTCACACGGCTGTGTTAACAGCGGACCAAAACAAACGCATGCGCGAGCAAACTGTCACTCTTTGTTCAGATTTTGGGGTGTGCCCCCCCGCCTAACCCTGAATCTCTGCGTTACATTGAAATCGGGGAGGCGGGAGCAAATGAATGAATGTGGATGAGAGCTGTGATGTAAATCGGCCGATTTAGTTCTGATCGATTAGGAATGGGTCGCGCCGTGTTCAGGAAACTCTGGCGCATAAGTCTATTGGATCATGTCTCCAGCTCCCCCACAGCCGTAGCTGCAACCACTTACATCAAGGCTCTCATCCACATTCATTCATATGCTCCCCCCGCTCTCTCCTCCCCGATTTCAATGTAACGCGGAAAATAAAGACTACAAACTGATCCCGCCCACAATTCAATATGAAAGTGTCATCATGCAGCGCGTATACAGTACGGCAAGTGAGTTGTGTCGGTTTGTTAAGTCGATTGCATTCTCACATTCTCCCTCTCTAGGCGGTCTCGGCCCGCTTGTTTTGTTCCGCAACAGAATGCGATTGCTGTGTTCACATATGCCCAAATTAACTGAAATAGGGGGTAAACGCTCCATGTTCCGGAACAACAGCTCCAAACGAGCTAGGTGTGAAAACGCCCCTACACGATGTAAAGCAAAACACGCTATTAATTCAACATTCAATATATTTTCTTACTTTTGTGTTGACTTGTTGCCAGATTCCAGTTTTTGGGTTCCAGATAAGAGGTAGGAGCTGGACAACACAATGGTTTCATAGCCTGAAGTCTTATAGTCATACAGTCCAAAGTTTATAAAAAATACCACGGAAAATGAGTGAGTGAATTTTTGTAATGTGTGTACAGCGTGATTATCCAAAATGGCTGTCCACTTCATAACATTCTGACACTAGAGTCAGGACAAAGTGGTCATTTGACAGAGCGCTTGTCAAATGACGCACGCTTGTCATGACGCCCTGAGCTGACTGACGAGAGCAAAGTGCACGGGCGTAAGAGAGGAAAAGAGACTTGAGTTATTTTGTATGTTACAAGATACTTTAAATCAAGCACTTTCATATATGTTATGTTGTCTGTTTAAGAAAGTGCAATAAATGTTTTTATTGAAAAAATAAGAGTCGCGTGAGAGAATCGTGATCTCAATTCTTAGGGAGAAAAATCGTGATTCACATTTTAGCAAGAATTGTGCAGCCCTAGTGTGTGTGTTTCGTTGTACTGTACTTGTTCAATACATTTTAATCTAATCTAAATTATCACAATTTCTCTTTTTTCTGGCATCAGAACCTTTGAGGATTTCCTCCATGAGAGTTTGGTGGAGTACCTGGACGTGAACGAGGAGAACGATTGTCAAATCGCCCTTTATGAGCACATGATAACCAAGTATGCTATATTAAAACAATTATAATAATCACGTTCACCCTGTTCATGTGATTCCACCCGTGCTTCTCTTATTTATGTATTTGTATTTCCATAGAATAACGACACACTTGGAGATCGAGCCCTTCACTCTACTAGGAGTGTGTGCTGGTCTGATCCCCTACCCCCATCATAACCAGTCCCCTCGAAACACCTACCAGTGTGCTATGGGCAAGCAGGCCATGGGTAAGACGCCTTCTGAGTTCAGTCTGTCCTCTCACTGACCAGGTCCTCTCGCTGAGCAGGTCCTCTCACTGAGCAGGTCCTCTCACTGAGCAGGTCCTCTCACTGACCAGGTCCTCTCACTGAGCAGGTCCTCTCACTGAGCACGTCCTCTCACTGACCAGGTCCTCTCACTAGCCAGTTCCTCTCACTGACCAGGTCCTCTCACTAGCCAGGTCCTCTCACTGACCAGGTCCTCTCTCTAGCCAGGTCCTCTCACTGACCAGGTCCTCTCACTAGCCAGGTCCTCAGGTCCTCTCACTGACCAGGCCCTCTCACTAGCCAGGTCCTCTCACTGACCAGGTCCTCTCTCTAGCCAGGTCCTCTCACTGACCAGGTCCTCAGGTCCTCTCACTGACCAGGTCCTCTCACTAGCCAGGTCCTCTCTCTAGCCAGGTCCTCTCACTGACCAGGTCCTCTCACTAGCCAGGTCCTCAGGTCCTCTCACTGACCAGGCCCTCTCTCTAGCCAGGTCCTCTCACTGACCAGGTCCTCTCTCTAGCCAGGTCCTCTCACTAGCCAGGTCCTCTCACTAGTCAGGTCCTCTCTCTAGCCGGGTCCTCTCACTAGCCAGGGTCCTCTCTCTAGCCAGGTCGCGTGTAGCTTTATGCCAAGCAAGCAGTGCAAAAATTTACCGTAGTGGCGTGCAGTAATGCGCCTTTCATTTTCCGCCGCCCAGCGCCCAGGTCGCGCGGAAATAGGCTGTCTATTGCCATTCTCTTTGACAAACTCTAACCTTAACCAGCTCCTTAACAACGCCTAAACTTAACCGTTCTAACCTTAACCAACTCCGAAACAATGCCTAACCTTAACCTTAACCTTAACCATGCCTAACCTTAACCATAGAAATTATATTGCCATTCTCTTTGACAAACTCTAACCTTAACCAGCTCCTTAACAGCGCCTAAACTTAACCGTTCTAACCTTAACCAACTCCGAAACAATGCCTAACCTTAACCTTAACCTTAACCATGCCTAACCTTAACCGGCGAAAGAATACACGTTAAAAAAAAATCACGTTAAAAAATATTTTCGATGGGATTCGAACTCGCCAGCAAACGAGCCATAGGATCCACAGCCATGTGTCCTTGCCAATTGAGCTATTGCTAGATACTGAATAAGGGGCGGTGACTTATATATATTGAGCTCCGCTCGTGTCGAACCAAGGCGGGATCTCATGCGCATGCGCGGGCACCTCGCGCGAGCACGCCGGCGCACGCACGCACCTGAGCGAGCACGCCGCCGCCGGTGCACGCACGGTAGCATTTGTCTGAAAAGAAGGGCGCTTTACCGCACTGGCGTGCGGTGACGAATGCGGAAGCATTTTTGCACTGCTTGCTTGGCATTAACATACAGGCAGCCAGGTCTACCTCTACCCACCCCAGTTAGGACAGCCGAAACCCATCCAATCTTTCGTCATCGACTAAAGACGCACTTCTTCAACCATTATCTGAAATAATAATAATAATAAAAAAAATCTAACCCTAACTAACCTTACTGTCATGCACATGTCCTAATAAACTAACCTACACTGTAGCACTCAACACTTTGATGAACATTGTTACTCAGCTGATAGAGTTGTGCCCTTCCTGATGACTTGTCGTACAGAACTTGTAAGTCGCTTTGGATAAAAGCGTCAGCTAAATGACTAAATGTAAATGTAAAATGTAATGTAAGACCTTACCTGTGCCCCTGTATCACTTGTCCCTGCTGTTTTTTGACTAAAAAACATCCCTATGTCCATTTTCCTTCTTTTTTTTCACCTAGTAAAAGTGAGATAATTGACAATATCAAAACATTCTAGGGCTGTACCGAATAGTTCGAAGCTTCGTTCATAATGTTGACATTCAAATTCTAAATCAACATTAACTCATTCCCCGCCAACGACAAGTATACTCGTTATTGGCCGCCAATCGTTGGACGCTAACAACGAGTATACTCGTTATTTGATCGTTATTTATTTTATTTGCTATTTCCATTCATAAATCATCCAGGAAGGCTGTGTTACCATAGGGAATGAGTCTGGGATCGCAAAAGTCACAAAAAAAAATCCAATACCGCCGCCTGGTGGTATGCGGCCGATGTTGCACTCCCTTTGAGACTGTGTATGTGGCTCTGTGTCGATGAATGTCATCCGGGCGGACTTTTCGAGTAGGCTGGACCGATGGCTTTACCCGATCGCATTGAATAGTTTTCGGGACCCCCTATTCATTATGCTGTGGTGGGTTATGTCCTGGCCCAAATGGACATACGATCTAGCAGATGGCAATCAAATAATTGGAATATTCTTTTTGGAATCTCATCGGCCACAGGTAAGAGCAATCTAATGTCACTTTCAGCTTGATTGTGCTTTGTTTTCATAGCCATCGCCCTGATCAGCGTATGCTGTTGTATAGGGGTGGGAATCACCAGTTTCATCACGATACGATACGATATCGATTCTTTGGACAACGATACGATATTTTCCGATATCACAAAGTCTGCCACGATACGATACGATTCGATTCAGGTGCCTGCGATCGATATGAGACGATATTATATGCCCATTTAACACAATCAGTAACATTTAAATCAACACAAAAAAAGGCAATGGAAATATCATTTGACATTTTTATTTTTGATCTCTTCCAGACATTTAAATGAAAAACAATCCTATCAGGATCCTATCCTATCACAGCGCTGTATTTTGGCTGGAAAAGGCATATTGGGAGTCAGAAGGTGCAGTACCGGCCAGATCCTGTTAGTGGGGCTATCTCGAGAATGCAGTAACTCCCCCTCCTTCCCAGTCCCTAGTTTCTCTCTATCGCTCTATCAGCTTAGCTTAGTTATCTCACGCTAACGCAACGTTAATTTCTGTATTTAACGCGACGTGGGCATAAAGGAATGGCGAGGATGGAAAGCATGTTAGATGCATTTCACCCCTTGTGGGGAAAAAAACAACAGGCACTTATTTCGGGCAAAATAGGCGGACTCTGAAGCAATGCTGTCTAACGTCTACACACGCTGAGCTACTGTTGTTGTAGCCGGGCGGATATGCTCACGAGGGGATTTTCAAAATAAGAGCATCGCAATATGAATAGATCTTTTTACGTTGCATCGATCCTATTTGATAATTGATAATAGATTGATATATCGTCCCACCCCTACTGTTGTACTAACGAATGCCGTTATTGACAATCAATTAATCAGAAACAACCCCCCCCCCTCCCTTTCATTCATGATGGAACATAATATACCGATCATATGCATTTGAATTTTTTATTGTAGCGTGTATAGGGACGAAATGCCAATGGATTAAGTATAATATGCGTCGCAGCCTATTACTAGCCTCCCAGGGATTACCCTAAACCGCTCAAAAACCACGGTATAAAACGGGAATGTATGGATGGAAAAAATATTCCTTTTTCACATCTTGAACGATAGATACTCGATGTCAAATGGGCCATAGTATTGCATCCATAGCTATAATATTGATAATATAGTTATAGCCCTGCAAACAAGGTGAGCGACTCCCATCGTTTACAGCGGTGGCAGTAGCTACTACAGGATAAGGCTAATAGCTGGCAGTCAATGAGTTAAATTTTTTTATTAAAAAGATTTTTAATATATATTAATTGGCCAAGGTATGGCTAGTGCCATACCAAAACGACACCCCTGCTCCCACTAGCCAGGTCCGCTCTCTAGCCAGGTCCTCTCACTGACCAGGTCCTCTCACTAGCCATGTCCTCTCCTAGCCAGGTCCTCTCAGGTCCTCTCACTAGCCAGGTCCTCTCACTAGCCAGGTCCTCTCAGGTTCTCTCTCTAGCAGTGTTAATTTCGTCAGCAATTTTTTTTTCTTAGTCGTGTCTCAAATGCTCTCTTTCATTTAGTCAAGTTTTAGTCAACTACAGGTCTGAGCATTTTTGTTTGTCTTTTTTGTTTAGTTTCGATTTCGTCTTTTTTGTTTAGTCTCGCCACTCAGTTATAGCCTCATAAGTTGGCGTGAGCTTTTTCTAAACAAAAAAAGTTCTGTATTCATAGTGGCTCCGCTCGGCGTCACTCATGCACTATCCTCGCATATGTGCACGCGCACTGAATAAAATTCCACAATGTACCTTTATCCCAGTATTCGTCTGACCACACCCCTCGTTAGCTTACCTTCATAAGCAGGTGTGTGGTCACCTGCTCTCCTCCTTCTCGCTTTCACCACAAGGAAGTGCCTTCGGTAGATCCCCACTTGACGTGATGTGATGGTCGGAGAAGAGTTGGAAAACAAGAGATACGTTGACATCATATCTTTATTTTCTCTCTCACTATTTTCGAGAAAATACGGCGATATTGTCTTCGTCACTGGAGTGTCTGGAAGATGGTGATCATTCTAAAAACCTCCACCGGTTTTCGTATTGGGAGCACGCCGCTACATGCCTCCCAACTACAGTCTTCCTTGCTGCGGCTGGTTGGGGTGAAACCCTCCAGCGATACAGCTGGACTGTAGGACGCGCCGCTGTTGTGAGAAGCGGTGGGTTCCAGGTTGGTGAGTAATGTTGCTTGCGAGCGCCGCTTGTCTGTTAGTGCTATGGGGGTTAGCTGACAATGTTTACGAAAACCGGCCCCAGATTTGGGTCCTTTGTTCAGCCTCTTAGGCAACGGCGGAGGACCTTGGTCTGAAGCCCATTATAGTTAACTAGTGGGCCACGACCAGTAACACTGGTGATCCCTGTGTTTCTGGACGAGTGGATGTTTCTCTGTCACCGTGTAGGCCCCGTCTTTCATATACAAATGAGAGTATACCCTCACGAGGAAATATGGGCATAGATGTTCGTTATCGGAAGATCTGTGTTCAAGTCAGCTACAGCTATGGGACTTGTGCTGGCTCCGTCGGATGTTGGTAAAATCACCGTTGTAAAACTGTGTTAACATCTCGTTTCTCTTCTCTCTTAAAAGGTGAGGAGGGTTTCAGAATGGCGGCCTGTCTGAGTGTGACTTGTTGTATCGTTGTGTACGAGTTCAGGTGATAGCTGCTTAGCTTGCGAGACCAGTCTAACTCAAGGAAGATACACCTGGCGCCATAACCAGGTACTGAAGTGCTTGGCTGCCGAACTTGAGAACAAGAGAGTAACCACCAACGCCATGCCTCTAAATGCCCAAACTACCTTCCCACGGAAAACAACCTTCATCCGGGAAGGGGAGAAACGGCGGACCAAGCCGTCACCTCCGAACTCAGGCCCACTGAACGCAGCCCGGGATTGGGAAATGCGGGTAGACCTCAGCCAGAGGCTTACCTTCCCATAGAGACGCATCATGGGCTGCTAAATGAACACGTGGTGCCACTGTGCGACACACACCCAGGCCTGATCAGCCTGTGGTGGGCCAACCTCGGCAGAGGGTGTATTGTGATAAATGGCCGAAACACCCAATGAGGTCGGGGAACACAACTGAAGATGTGTCGTACTGGTGATCATCACGTGATCATTGCCAAATTCCACCCCACTCCAACCTCATTCAATTGTTGTGCTGAATATTTAGGGATCTTTAACAACTAGTCCTATTAAGAATCCGTGCTAGTTGTGGCCTACTGTGTAGCCAGTCAGCTGTTAGCTGCGGCGCTAGCTCGCTGTGTTTACCAAGCCTGTTGTGTTACTAGGCTAGGTAACGTTAGCTTGCTGCTATCGGCCGAGAGCGGCCGTTAGCTTAATGCTACACTGTTGAACGTGCTGTGACTATAACATGTTTTAAACATTCTTGACTACGACGTCATCTTTGACAGAGGATGTTCGTCGAACCTGCCCTGAGCCAGGCCGGCGAGGACTGCGTCAACAAGGAGCACCGTAGCGGCGGGTTGGAGCAGCGAGCTGCCCGTGTCGTCAAACACAGGAGGCTGTGTTACTTCGGTGCCATGTTAGAGACTGCAATTTGCTTGATCTGCGCTCCCGGTAGGCAAGGTCCTGACCAGACCTTGAACACTTCTTCTTGCTTTCCCTTCTAAATGTTTTGTAAATAACGATGTTTTCCAAAACGAGTGTTGCTGCACTACATTTAGGATACGACGCGAGTTATGTGTGAATTGTCTTGTCACTGGTCTCCATGCAAATCGGGTTATTGTTACAGATGTGAAAATGATCTGGTTTGTTGTGTTGAGACACATTGTGTGTTCATGTACCGTGTACTCACAACTAAGGGGGTTAAACTAACCTATAAAGCTATGCTTAGTGACATATGAGTAAAGAATGATTCTTTTCTCAGCCTGTAATGACAATGAACAGTGTGTTCACATATTAACAGGTTTACCTGTTTAACTGGCCGTTTTAAGGGTAAAGTAGGAGGGTTGTGTTTCCCCCCGGTTCCCTGGGGACTTCTTCATCCTCCTCAGACATGTTGTTACACTATATTGTGTCACTGTGTGGTAGGGATACGATGTAACCCTTAGCTTAGTTGCTGGGGTTGTGCTAACCGCTTGAGAAACTTTATTTTCCTAAAGAAAAGATTGTTTGGTCGCTTTTTCGTGTGTGCTTAGCAAGGCCTGTGGCCGATACTAATCGAGAATTGTGTATTCTCTCATTATGAAAAACGGCGTTCCTCTGTAGAGTGTTTTTGCCATTTTTTGTAGGTGATAATGGGTTGTGTGTGTCGTGTGACCTACAACTGGGTTGGGCTGGCCACAGAAGCACATGTGTAAGTCTGATACCGGAGCTCTTGAGAGGGCCCTCTCTATTCTGTGTTTTTTCCTTAGTAAAAATCAGATAGCAGGTTGGCACATGCACTGTGTGAAGCTGTTAGACGCTTCATGGAGCTGACTATGACTGCGTCAAGTGCGTCATACTCTTTTTTGTCATTACATCGTATCATGGGTGTGGGGTCGTAAAGGGGTGAACTGGTAACCTTTTCTCCCCCTTTTTTCTGTTGGTCAGGGGTAAACCCACCTGTCCTTCAAGGTTCCTGTCACGTTGCGGTTCGGCACGTTACAGGGTGAGGGGGGGGGGGAGTTTCCTGGTCCCACGCCCTGGAATATTGGGCGTGTGCACCGCAGAAATTCTCCCGCCATAGAGTACGTCACTGTGCGCGTCTCTGTTGGTAGGACTTCCGTGTGCTGTTCAGGTCCATATGATGGATCTGTTTCGGGGGGTGGTCAGGGCTCCTCCTCACGAAGCTCCTATTCGGGCCTTCTGTGAGTTGGGACTCTCCTTCCATGTGAGGGAGCCTCCTCAGAGTACAGAGCCTCCTCAGATTGTCAAGGTGAGTGGAACCTCAAGAAGGAGTCCTACTCTATTGTGTGTGTATTCGATTCAATTCGATTATTGAGTGTGTATGGGTTCAGTGCCTCCTCCCCGGAGAGCCCTAAAACCAAACTTTTACATGGCTCAAGGTGCAATATATTCTTTTCAATCTGTACAGCTCGCGTGGGAAGTCTCTCTGGGGATTTCCGTCTCCTCCCTATGGGAGGGTGGTGGGATGTTTCACATTTTTACCCCGGCTGTGTAGACTGGGATACATACTGTTGGTGCTTCCTTCTTTTCTATTAAGAAGAGTTGGAGTTAGGAAGCATCACACCCCTCTTGTCGTTCCCCTGGGCGCCTTGGGGATTCAATGACAGGTCTAAATAGCCTGTTCATTGATGTGGTTGTGTCCCGACGCACGTATAGTGCTAGCTCGGGGTGTTCTGTAATCAGGCGAATGACTGGCACGCCTTGGTTGCTTGAGGTTAAAACAGCGTTTTTATAAAGCAACTGGGATGGAGGTTTTTCCTCTTCCGACGACCTGTTTTGGTTGTCGACGGATTCTCGTTCATATCTGGGGGATGATGACGGAATGGATCTGAACATATGTAGAGGGGTCTCACGCCCTGGGGGTGGGCCACCGGGCGCGGTTCGCACTGAACGTCTGGGTGGCGCCTTCTTTTCATGTTTAAGATCAACACGCATATCTTCTCCTGGAGTAGGCATGTCGGCGTGGTTAGGGCACGGGACTGGTTCTGGTCACGCTGGTCCGGATCAGTTAAACCCGTTGTCCGCCGGGGTGTGCAGATCTGCTGTTCTGGTACCCTGAGGGACTTGGGCTTTTTCAGGGGGAAAATGCCAGGTCGGTCCGGGTGTCACAGGGTTAAGCGCTATGGAGACCCTGGTTGGGTACATTTTGTACTCTGCACTGTCGTAATGGCTTACGGCCATGCCAACCTGTACACGCTCGATCTCGTCAGATCTCGGCCGCTACGCAGGTTGGTCCTGGTTAGTACTTGGTTGGGAGACCGCCTGGGAATACCAAGTACGGTGTGCTTGGGGCTGGTTCTCCATTCTTTTCGCTCCTCTCTCACGCATGGCGAAGAGGGGCCTGTTGGGGTGGTCTTTGACCTTCTCTGGTGACCCTGTGCTTCCCGTATCGCCGGGCCCGGTCCGAAGTAAAGTTTCGTCGACCCGTAGGCCTGGGTTAACCCTTTTTTGAAAACTGAAACACTTGTACTGCGGTATAGCCGGTGTATACCCGCAGGTGTGTTTTGGAGTTTTTTCTTGAGGGGTTATAGGAACAACCACCGCATTGGGTAACACCAAGGTGGTTGATTCCCTGGTGTGTTGGAGCAGTGTCAACTCCCGGGTTACCCGGTTGAGGGTGCCCCTGCACGTTCATGACGTCTGCCAATCGTGTCAGCCTTCTCTGCCTCAACCCCTCTGGGTGGGTTTTTTTTAAATGGAGGCTTGGTCATGCAACAACGCCAGCATACGCCCCTTCCGCCGGGGCGGCTGTTTTCAGCTGACTCCTTTGGCGCCTGTCTCGTCCGCAGTGCTCCAGGCTCAGGTTACAGCCTGTTGCCTGGTTTTTTCCCGGTGCGCTGCCTGCTTCCGTTGGTTAACCTTTTTTGTGTGCTTACGGCCATGCTGACTGACTGTTCTGCAGGGTCAGTGTGCCAGGTGGTGTACTATTGGGGGGACAGGGCCCGCTCGGCTGGGGGGCCTTTGTCCGAATACGCTGGCGATGTGGGGGGGCGGGGTCACTAAGTGCCCACCTGGTGGGGTCTTGATGCTGGCATCATGGACTTCTCCGGGCCCCCGTTCCAGGGGGTCCAGTCCCTTTGGTGGGTCTGGGCCTTCCTTCGCGCTCCGCTGCTACGGCCTTGCCACGGGGTTGGGTTTGCCCTTGACCCCGTGATTCTGGGGGCAGTAACGAGGTTGTTCCCTCCGTTCGTTCCCGGGTGGCATGCGGGTTGTGCGTGTGTGTAGTCGTGGGGTCAGGCCACGGTCTGCTCACCCTGTGCGTTGAGTTGCTTGAGTGCCTCTTCGCACGGTCGGGTCCGTTGCCCTCCCGGGAAACCTCCAATAGGGGGGGTGCCCTCCATTAGGGGGGGTCGGGGGGGCTCGGCCCTCCCTGTTCTGATGGTTGTGGGGGGCCTTCAGCGGGGTGTATTTGTCGGCCGGTGGCTCCCGCTCGGCCTCCCTTGTGCATGAGTGACGCCGAGCGGAGCCACTATGAATACAGAACGATAGATTATGACTATAACCAAGTTCTGTTAATAGTGGTGACGCTCGGCGTCCGATGCCGCTGCAGCCCTTGATCTCACCTTGTGGTGAAAGCTTGGGAAGGAGGAGAGCAGGTGACCACACACCTGCTTATGAAGGTAAGCTAACGAGGGGTGTGGTCAGACTAATACTGGGATAAAGGTACATTGTGGAATTTTATTCAGTGCGCGTGCACATATGCGAGGATAGTGCATGAGTGACGCCGAGCGTCACCACTATTAACAGAACTTCGCTAACGTTAGTGCTAGCTGGTTAGACTTATGTAAGCTATTTAACACAATGGCCGCCAACAACGAGTCAACTCGTTATAGCCGCCATTAGGGCTGCAACTAATGACTATTTTGGTAGTCGACTAATCTGTCTTATTTTTTCGATTTGTCGACTAATCGAAAAACAATTATATAAAAAAATTATTTTAATTTAAAAAAAATTGCACTACCTATCTTTGTGAAAGTGGCTTCTCAGCTCTGGTCCAGCTGAAGACAGAGCAGAGGAACAGATTGGACATTGAGCATGACCTCAGAGTTGCTTTGAGACTCTTGTCAGGACCAAACAACATCCCCAGTTATCCCATTAGTTCCCCCAAACTTACTGTCGGTCTGTTATGTTAAGCTAAGAAGTCTTCAGCTGGCTGGACCAGAGCTGAGAAGCCACTTTCACAAAGATAGGTAGTGCACAAAAAAAAATATATATATATATATATATAATAATAATAATAATAATAAAAAAAAAATGTATGACTAATCGATGCAACAATTCCTCGTCGACGATTTTTTATAATCGACATCGTCGATTATGTCGACTAATCGTTGCAGCCCTAGCCGCCATTGAATTCTGCCAACAACAAGTATACTCGTTATTGGATCATTATTTCTTTTATTCGCTATTTCCATTCATAATTCATCCTGCTGTGCTGTGGAAATGTGTGGCACTCTGTCTGAGATCGCCGCCTACCGCCTTGCGGACGCTATTGCACTCCATTTGAAATGATGTGGCATTGTGGCTTGTTGTCTGGGCCGAGCTGCGGTGTGTGAGCGGGGTCTAAATACTTCGGCAAGACAAGCACTTATAACACAAGCATCGACGAGGGTCCGCCCCCCCCGGGTTCATGTTCAATGCTGGATAACGTTGGATACACGATCGCGACCAGTATTATGAATGGCGATCAGATAATTGGATTATTCTTTTTGCAGTACATCATAGACAAGGTAAGGACTATATCTTATCAATCTTTCGTTGATCCGATAATTCTTTCCCCGCGATCGGGGTGTGTGTGGTGTGTGTGTGTGTAACGTATCCCGTTGGTAGCGATCAAAGCACGGAGGGGCGCCCCGCCCCCTCCCCCTTTTATGCATGCATGATGAAACATAATACCGATAATCTAGCGTTGATTTCAGATTGATTGTTGATCCAAGCGAGGAATGGCAACGTGTTTAGTGAATTGCACTAAAACGCTGTTTAGCAGCGTTTCCCGGGATTACACAGAACTACCCTAAAGCTATACTCATATTTACCACGGTATAAAACGGGAATGTATTGATGAAAAAATGATCAGTTTTTTGCAACTTGACCGGAAGAAACTCAATGACAATCGGCTATGTCATTAGATCCATAGCTATAATATTTAATATAGTTTCAGCACTACAAACACCGGCATATACCCCCATTTCATTACAGCGCTAGCACAAACGGCCATACGCCCACAGCGACCTCCGGCAGTCAATGAGTTAATGTGTTCTATTGTGGTGGATCAACATAATGTAGCGATCCGTCATGCAGTAATGTAGGGAAGAAAGAGGAGAGTTTCCTTTTCTGTATGGTGCTTTATTTCCAGCTCAATATGGGGTCTTATACAACGGCATGCAAATGTCTCGATTCTGATTGGCTGAAACAGTCATTTTACACGTCTTTATTGGCAACAATCCACGCTGCTGGCCCAGGACCCGCCCACAACCGACCCACATCACATCACTCCGCCGGATCACAAGAAGGTGGCCAATAATCTTTACAAATGGATATGTTGATGCGACTAAACGACTAAATATCAAGCGATTCTGTCACAGCGAATGTCTTAGTCGTTTAAACAATGTTGGATGATGTAATTGATGGGTCTTGAATCATTCTGTAACAAAAGAAAAATCGCGGATTGATTGATGGATTAATTTGCGATTTTTTTTCAATTTCTTTTTCCTTTCGACTGTCAGCGCTCGCTCTAGTCTCCACCCACCGCCACACACCCCCCCCACACACATACACACACACACGCACACACACACACGCACGCACACGCACGCACACACACTCTGCCTGCAACGCGGGGGATAGTCAGAGAGCTGGGTGCTGCGCTGTTCTAAGTGAGCATGGCCTATTGAGTTGATTGATTGATTGATTGCTAATTTTATTACTGTACGCTTGGTTTCCAACTGGTTAAGTTTAGGCCCTCTACAGTAGGTTTAAAAAAATAAATAAAAGAATAGGGCGAAGAAAACGTTTTTTTCCTATAGGGCAAAGAAGACTTTTTAATTTGTTTTACCTACTTTATATAGAAGCATCTAAGAATGAAGTTCTATGGAAAGTAGGTCTGCATTCCCTTAACAATTGTGTGTATTGAGCCGTACTGTATTGTACCCATTCTGCATCTGGTAATAAAATGTTCAATCAATCATTCCAATAATACACAGTTGGATGTGTTAGTTGGTTGGATGCACTTCAAGCTGCTTCCACATGAGGCAACTTCTCTCAATCATTCCAATAATACACAGTTGGATGTGTTAGTTTGGTTGGATGCACTTCAAGCTGCTTCCACATGGAGGCAACTTGTCTTTTTTGTAGTTGTGGGAACTACTTTTTCTGGCGGATGGTTTTTTCAATAAATCTTCGATTAATGTGTGTTTATTGTATAGAAATAAGGTTGGATGAATTTAGCAGTTGTATAAAAGCTTTACATCACTTGCAGTCGTGATTTGTGACCAATAAACCATGCCTAGGGGGGTCTAACGACCCTCGGCTGCGCCTCGGGCCTAACGACCACCCCTAGGCATGGTTTATTGGTCACAAACCACTCCTGCGCGTGATGTAATGCTTAATTACATGTTGTTGATACTTCCCTTCTCATACACAACACAGCTACCTGCTAATACGCTAGCTTCACAACAACAACGTAACATCCGGTCCGTCCTCCCATATCTCCCGGGGGGAAACAACGCCCACAGCATAACAGTGGTGCCCCTAAGACCATACAACTAGAGCGACACACAAAACCCCACAACATTACAATAATTCACCCACGTAACGATGTGTTGGGGATAAGGGTTCCGCACTGACAATTATGTTTGTTACTTTCCTGTCGGCAAACAAGTTCCTGTTAGCTAGCAAGTAGCAAATAAGCAGTGTTGATGTTGAATAAACGTTTAGCAAGATTTTATTTTGCAAACTACATTTTGTGTCGTAGTTTTTAGTCAACGACATTGCATGAATAATTTCGTCACGTTAGTGTCACATGATCTCCATTAACATGACGTCTCGTCTCGTTTTTGTCATTGGAAAAAGCTACGTTGACGACCATATTAGTCATAGTTTTCATTGACTAAATTAACACTGCTCTCTAGCCAGGTCCTCTCTCTAGCCAGGTCCTCTCACTAGCCACCAGGTCCTCTCACTAGCCACCAGGTCCTCTCAGGTCCTCTCACTAGCCACCAGGTCCTCTCCGGTCCTCTCACTAGCCAGGTCCTCTCTCTAGCCAGGTCCTCTCTCTAGCCAGGTCCTCTCACTAGCCAGGTCCTCTCTCTAGCCAGGTCCTCTCTCTAGCCAGGTCCTCTCTCTAGCCAGGTCCTCTCTCTAGCCAGGTCCTCTCTCTAGCCAGGTCCTCTCACTAGCCAGGTCCTCTCTCTAGCCAGGTCCTCTCTCTAGCCAGGTCCTCTCTCTAGCCAGGTCCTCTCTCTAGCCAGGTCCTCTCTCTAGCCAGGTCCTCTCTCTAGCCAGGTCCTCTCTCTAGCCAGGTCCTCTCTCTAGCCAGGTCCTCTCTCTAGCCAGGTCCTCTCACTAGCCAGGTCCTCTAGCCAAGTCCTCTCTAGCCAGGTCCTCTAGCCAGGTCCACTCTCTAGCCAGGTCCTCTAGCCAGGTCCACTCTCTAGCCAGGTCCTCTAGCCAGGTCCACTCTCTAGCCAGGTCCTCTAGCCAGGTCCTCTCTCTAGCCAGGTCCTCTCACTAGCCAGGTCCTCTAGCCAAGTCCTCTCTCTAGCCAGGTCCTCTAACCAGGTCCACTCTCTAGCCAGGTCCTCTAGCCAGGTCCACTCTCTAGCCAGGTCCTCTAGCCAGGTCCTCTCACTAGCCAGGTCCTCTCACTAGCCAGGTCCTCTCACTAGCCAGGTCCTCTCACTAGCCAGGTCCTCTCTCTCTAGCCAGGTCCTCTCACTAGCCAGGTCCTCTCACTAGCCAGGTCCTCTCACTAGCCAGGTCCTCTCACTAGCCAGGTCCTCTCTCTAGCCACGTCCTCTCACTAGGCAGGTCCTCTGCTACTGAAGAGGAACCTTTTGAGGACCAGGAATCCTTTGTGAAACATGCTCCATACAGTAGCAGTATTTATCCGATGAAACATAATACCGATAATCTAGCGTTGATTTCAGATTGATTGTTGATCCAAGCGAGGAATGGCAACGTGTTTAGTGAATTGCACTAAAACGCTGTTTAGCAGCGTTTCCCGGGATTACACAGAACTACCCTAAAGCTATACTCATATTTACCACGGTATAAAACGGGAATGTATTGATGAAAAAATTATCAGTTTTTTGCAACTTGACCGGAAGAAACTCTGACAATCGGCTATGTCATTAGATCCATAGCTATAATATTTAATATAGTTTCAGCACTACAAACACCGGCATATACCCCCATTTCATTACAGCGCTGGCACAAACGGCCTATACGCCCACAGCGACCTCCGGCAGTCAATGAGTTAATGTGTTCTATTGTGGTGGATCAACATAATGTAGCGATCCGTCATGCAGTAATGTAGGGAAGAAAGAGGAGAGTTTCCTTTTCTGTATGGTGCTTTATTTCCAGCTCAATATGGGGTCTTACATGTTGTTGATACTTCCCTTCTCATACACAACACAGCTACCTGCTAATACGCTAGCTTCACAACAACAACGTAACATCCGGTCCGTCCTCCCATATCTCCCGGGGGGAAACAACGCCCACAGCATAACAGTGGTGCCCCTAAGACCATACAACTAGAGCGACACACAAAACCCCACAACATTACAATAATTCACCCACGTAACGATGTGTTGGGGATAAGGGTTCCGCACTGACAATTATGTTTGTTACTTTCCTGTCTGCAAACAAGTTCCTGTTAGCTAGCAAGTAGCAAATAAGCAGTGTTGAAGTTGATGTTGAATAAACGTTTAGCAAGATTTTATTTTGCAAACTACATTTTGTGTCGTAGTTTTTAGTCAACGACATTGCATGAATAATTTCGTCACGTTAGTGTCACATGATCTCCATTAACATGACGTCTCGTCTCGTTTTTGTCATTGGAAAAAGCTACGTTGACGACCATATTAGTCATAGTTTTCATTGACTAAATTAACACTGCTCTCTAGCCAGGTCCTCTCTCTAGCCAGGTCCTCTCTCTAGCCAGGTCCTCTCACTAGCCACCAGGTCCTCTCACTAGCCAGGTCCTCTCTCTAGCCAGGTCCTCTCTCTAGCCAGGTCCTCTCTCTAGCCAGGTCCTCTCACTAGCCAGGTCCTCTCACTAGCCACCAGGTCCTCTCACTAGCCACCAGGTCCTCTCACTAGCCACCAGGTCCTCTCAGGTCCTCTCACTAGCCACCAGGTCCTCTCACTAGCCAGGTCCTCTCTCTAGCCAGGTCCTCTCTCTAGCCAGGTCCTCTCTCTAGCCAGGTCCTCTCTCTAGCCAGGTCCTCTCTCTAGCCAGGTCCTCTCTCGAGCCAGGTCCTCTCTCTAGCCAGGTCCTCTAGCCAAGTCCTCTCTCTAGCCAGGTCCTCTAGCCAGGTCCACTCTCTAGCCAGGTCCTCTAGCCAGGTCCACTCTCTAGCCAGGTCCACTCTCTAGCCAGGTCCTCTAGCCAGGTCCTCTCTCTAGCCAGGTCCTCTAGCCAGGTCCTCTCACTAGCCAGGTCCTCTCTCTCTAGCCAGGTCCTCTCACTAGCCAGGTCCTCTCACTAGCCAGGTCCTCTCAGGTCCTCTCACTAGCCAGGTCCTCTCACTAGCCAGGTCCTCTCTCACTAGCCAGGTCCTCTCTCTCTAGCCAGGTCCTCTCACTAGCCAGGTCCTCTCACTAGCCAGGTCCTCTCACTAGCCAGGTCCTCTCACTAGCCAGGTCCTCTCACTAGCCAGGTCCTCTCACTAGCCAGGTCCTCTCACTAGCCAGGTCCTCTCTCACTAGCCAGGTCCTCTCACTAGCCAGGTCCTCTCACTAGCCAGGTCCTCTCTCTAGCCAGGTCCTCTCTCTAGCCAGGTCCTCTCTCTAGCCAGATCCTCTCACTAGCCAGGTCCTCTCACTAGCCAGGTCCTCTCACTAGCCAGGTCCTCTCACTAGGCAGGTCCTCTGCTACTGAAGAGGAACCTTTTGAGGATCAGGAATCCTTTGTGAAACATGCTCCATACAGTAGCAGTATTTATCCGTGTACATGCACACACACACCTAATACTCGGATCAGTGAGATCTTTCATGCACACTGTTCCTCACATTCCCCCACACCCCCCCCCCCCCACCCCGCCCCCCCCAAAAAGACCTGCCAATCACTCTCTGTCACCCACACCCACAAAAATATGCGCTACTCCTTGTCAGAATACATTTCTATGTTTGATCGAGTGTCTCTATGTGCGTGTCTGCGTGCGTGCGTGTGTGTGTGTGTGTCATTGTGTGTATGCGCATGGACATCAAACACAGGGGGGGGCGCTTGCGTAGGTTCTTCTTTGTGTTGTGTGTGTGCAGAGGCCCTTTCCCTGCCAGTCACCCAGAGTGTCATTAGCAATTCATTGTGTCTGCTCTGGCTGTGCTCAGGAGGTCAGTGTGCTCAGCTGCAAGAGACCACAGAGAGAGAGCGCACCCACCAGCTCCCTGGTAACCAACACTTCCCCAAACGCCACTGCTAACATTCATAAGAGCCTCCCGCCAGCCCCACCCCCACCCCCCCTGCTCTCTCTCTCTCTCTCTCTCTCTCTCTCTCTCTCTCTCTCTCTCTCTCTCTCTCTCTCTCTCTCTCTCTCTCTCTCTCTCTCTCTCTCTCTCTCTCTCTCTCTCTCTCTCTCTCTCTCTCTCTCTCTCTCTCTCTCTCTCTCCTCCAGCCCCCCCTCTATCTTCCTCCATCCCACCCCTTCTCTCTCTCTCTCTTCCTCCAGTCCCCCTCCTCTCTCTCTCTGTCTCTCTCTCTCCCTCCAGCCCCCTCTCTCTCTTCCTCCAGCCCCCCCTCTCTCTTCCTCCACCCCCTCTCTCTCTTCCTCCAGCCCCCCCCCCTCTCTCTCTTCCTCCATCCCACCCCTCCCCCCTCTCTGTCTCTCTCACTCTTCCTCCAGCCCCCACTCATCTCTCTCTCTTCCTCCAGCCCCCCCTCCCCTCTCTCTCTCTCTCTCATCCTCCAGCCCCCCCCCCCTCTCTCTCTCTCTCTCTCTCTCTCTCTCTCTCTCTCTCTCGCTTCCACCCCCCATCTTTACAAAAACACAGACTGGAACTATATTTGGCCCAATATCCTTTGCCTTGCCTGTTTTGTGCGGACGGGCCTATACATGTGCAAATCCGGCTGTGCCGCCCGGGGCCCATTATCACAGGCTCTGTGCTTGTAGCCTGATTGTGAAGTAATAGCATCTGACAAAATGTCAAGGCCTCCGGGGAGGGCGGCCATTATGCCGTAACCTGCCGTGCTCCTCCGCCCTCCGTTGCTGCTGCACGGAGACGGTCCTCCTCAGCGGCCCCGGCCCCCGCAGGACAGCAGGATTAGAGGCTTGTAATGCGTGTTCCGTCATGAAGCGCTTGGTTTGACACGTCATGCGGATACCGTTGAGGTTCAGGGTTTTGAAAATGTTGATCTGTGTATTTATTTTAATTTAATTTAAAAAAAAAAATTAGATGCATTTCGTTTTTGAGGGGGGTCCTCAACACAAAGCATAACGTTAATAACATCCAGACAAAACAAAATATAAACTATAACAAATGATAAACAATTAAATGACGCAAAACAATAAACATACAAAGACATGAACATAGAACAAGAGCTCTCATGCTCCTAACCCCAAACCACACACCATTGCATTGATTGTATTACAAATATCAAAAAACAAAAACAAGTACATTTTAAATAATCAAGCAATGAAACCTTAGACATGGAAAGATGTAATTGATCTGAATGAGCTGGTAAATTATTCCTATCAGATGGTGCTTTAACCTCTTACCTGGCAACGGCCTGGGCCCTTTTAAGGACAATTTGCCCACCGGTGGAACACGGCACTTTGCGAGCGTCTAGCGTCTCGGGTCTACATTATACAACATATTATATATAGAATTAAAGCCCTATTTGTTACCGTTCGAGTGCCACCTCACTCGACAAAATCCGTTCAGCTTTTCTCGAGTTACATGCCATGTCGGGTGTGCGACTTGTACACGCAAGAGTCAGATTACCACCCCGACTCCCGAGGCTCTGGAACTGTCAATCATTCGCCGATTATTGGACAGGGTTGTAGCCAATGAGTGTAGCTTTCCAATGATACCCCATGTGGGGTTGTGCAATTCAGGGATCTAGGTGAAAATTTATGAGCGAAAACAGGAAGTGAAAGATACACGAAATGCATTGCCGTCAATGAGGAAATGGATTACTGGAGAGCTTTTTTCTTTGTACACAGTTGACAAATCGCTCTAAATCACCCATTTCTGAACGAATTTTTATGAAATTTTGACCTGTACTACATAAGATTTCAGGCTATGGAACCGATGTTTTTGGATATCATTTTTTTGGATATCGCAACTACTACAGAAAAACATGACTACACAATTACAAGTACAACTCAAGTTCAGCCCTATGTTACTCTATTTCATTAGCACTAAAAGTGATTTTTCTTTATTGTGTAAGAAACTTCAGAATGTTATCTTTCAAAAGAGACCAGGCTTATGCATGTGCTATAAGTATAAAGTATAAAGATACGCTTTTCAAAAAAAGTATGCAGTCCTCAAGTTCAAGTAAAAAAATTGCCACTTTTCTGGGTGACTGTTAAGAGGTTAAACCTAAAACCTCAATTTCCTTTAATATTCTAGAAAATAAATGTAATTGATTATTTGAAAAAGATACTACCGGTAAACATCTTTCAATGTCTATGGTGTATTACCTGGGGGGGGGAAATTCACGTAAATATATTTTGCATTACAAAAGTTCTATGAATGTTTAAAAACAAGGTAGGGGATCACTTACATGTTACATTTAAAAAGAAAAAAAAATACATTTAGCAAAATCCATATTTGAATGTATCCTTTGAACTCCTCTCTCAGGTACTATCGGCTACAACCAGCGGAACCGCATCGACACCCTGATGTACCTGCTGGGCTACCCCCAGAAGCCCATGGTCAAGACCAAGACCATCGAGCTGATCAACTTCGAGAAGCTCCCCGCCGGCCAGAACGCCACCATTGCCGTCATGAGCTACAGCGGCTACGACATAGAGGACGCCCTGGTGCTGAACAAGGCCTCGCTCGACAGAGGTGAGACGACTGACGTTATGGTGCTGAACAAGGCCTCGCTCGATAGAGGTGAGAGACGACTGACGTTATGGTGCTGAACAAGGCCTCGCTCGACAGAGGTGAGACGACTGACGTTATGGTGCTGAACAAGGCCTCGCTCGATAGAGGTGAGAGACGACTGACGTTATGGTGCTGAACAAGGCCTCGCTCGATAGAGGTGAGAGACGACTGACGTTATGGTGCTGAACAAGGCCTCGCTCGACAGGTGAGAGACGACTGACGTTATGGTGTTGAACAACGCCTCGCTCGACAGAGGTGTGAGACGACTGACGTTATGGTGCTGAACAAGGCCTCGCTCGACAGGTGAGAGACGACTGACGTTATGGTGCTGAACAACGCCTCGCTCGACAGAGGTGAGAGACGACTGACGTTATGGTGCTGAACAACGCCTCGCTCGACAGAGGTGAGAGACGACTGACGTTATGGTGCTGAACAACGCCTCGCTCGACAGAGGTGAGAGACGACTGACGTTATGGTGCTGAACAAGGCCTCGCTCGACAGGTGAGAGACGACTGACGTTATGGTGCTGAACAACGCCTCGCTCGACAGAGGTGAGAGACGACTGACGTTATGGTGCTGAACAAGGCCTCGCTCGACAGGTGAGAGACGACTGACGTTATGGTGCTGAACAAGGCCTCGCTCGACAGGTGAGAGACGACTGACGTTATGGTGCTAAACAACGCCTCGCTCGACAGGTGAGAGACTACTGACGTTATGGTGCTGAACAACGCCTCGCTCGACAGAGGTGAGAGACGACTGACGTTATGGTGCTGAACAACGCCTCGCTCGACAGAGGTGAGAGACGACTGACGTTATGGTGCTGAACAAGGCCTCGCTCGACAGGTGAGAGACGACTGACGTTATGGTGCTTCAGAGTTTTGTCTGTATAGTACAGTTTTTGTCCCCTGTGACATTTTTGTGTATCTTTCTTGATATCACAGATTTGGTGCATCTTGATAATAATCTTCACCTGATTTTAAATGTTGTTGTTTTGAAGGGGGGGGGGGGGGGGGATATTGCACCTCTGCACCTTTTTACACACTTTACTTTCTCATATTTCTTATATTCAGAATTATATTGTTTACACTGTTTATTTTTATCTTTATTATAATTGTATTGCCTATATTTATGTCTCTCTACTATTACCCTGCCCATACCTGTACCTCCCCTCCCCCCTCCCCCATGTTGCTATGATGCCCGAATTTCCCCAAGGGGATCAATAAAGGAATATCTTATCTTATTTACTTAACGTAACTTATGTAATTATCCATTTCACTGTACTGCCCTGCAGAAGCTAACCACAATAACTACAATCTTTTTCAAAAAGATTCTTCTCAATATCTGTTTTATCTTGTGACAAAAGTTTCAGAGTTCAGTTGCTCTGTTTTAGTGAAAAGGGGTATAAAGAATTGCAGTAACTACAAAATCACTGGATAGTCAAATAACTTTAAACTTTTTTTCAGTTCCTCTGTTTGTGTGTAGCTTCTGCAGGGCAGTGTAGCGTTACCCACAGAAAGGCTCCTCTGTGTATTAAATCAAACCCTGTTTTACATCCAGGATTTGGAAGGTGTCTGGTCTACAAGAACGCCAAGTGCACCCTGAGGCGCTACACCAACCAGACCTTTGACAAGGTGATGGGCCCCATGCTGGACGCGGCCACGCGCCAGCCCATCTGGAGGCACCGGATCCTGGACGCCGACGGCATCTGCTCACCCGGTGAGTCCCGGCAGGGATGGTGGAGATTCACTACGCTTAACCTGACTTCATCTCACCATGCTCTAGCTTCTTAAAGGAACTGTTGCTCCTGTTGCTCTGAAAATCCTGGAATAGACGTGGAATTTTTTAAATGGTGTTTTCCAGGCCTGGAAAAGTTGTGGAAATGTCCAAAACGTTTTGGAAGTGTTTGTTCAAAATCTCTGTAATGTCTGGTTTGGCTGCACCTTTGACAGAATAACAATCCAAACAGCACATTTTCTGATTACATAAGCCTGTAGTCAGTGTTTGCTTGCCAAAACAATACATTCAAAGAAGCGATCCAAAAAGTACCATTTGAACATTAACACAGACAGGAAATGACACTATATATCATGGAAAGGTATTGGAATTTGATTAGGGGCAAAAAGTGTCTGAACCCTGTGAAGAGATTTAATACAATAGGGAGCATAGTGTGTTTTATTCTTATGCATCCTTTTTTTATTATTTTATTATTTTTTAATCTTTTTTCGTTTTTCTCCCATCCCAATGTTAGTCGTTATGCCAATTCCCAATCCCCTTCCTGGTCGCTGTGCACCTACCCCCTACAGTCGGTCTGGGAGAGTGGAGGCTATCACATGCTTCTTCCGACACATGTGTAGCCAATCAACCGCTTCTTTTCACCTGGCAGCGCGGACTCTCACCGAGAGGGTGTAACGTGTGGAAGGATCACACTACCCCCCTTAGATCCTTTCCTCGCTGAGCAGGCGTCCCGACCGAACTGTAGGAGTCGCTATTTACAACGACCAGGACCCACCCACCGGCTTTCCCACCCTCTTAACACTGCAAATTGTGTTAGTACGACGGCCGGCCAAGCTGGAAGCAATGCAGAGAGCTGGGCTCGATACCAGTATCTCCTGCGTTGGTGGCGAGCGCCTTGCCCACTGCGCCACCCGGCCGCCTGCTATTCTTATGCATCCTTAAACAGAAT
Source organism: Notolepis coatsorum (assembly GCF_963971535.1). NCBI lineage: Eukaryota > Metazoa > Chordata > Actinopteri > Aulopiformes > Paralepididae > Notolepis > Notolepis coatsorum. The sequence continues at coordinate 79,175,266 of NC_140182.1, read as the reverse complement.
GCACATTTTGCTATTCCAATGATCTCGGACAGTCTATAAACATGGAAAACTGTCTCTCTAAGCTGGAAATCAGAGCATCGAGACTTAAATCTGTGTCGTCATCAAGTGAATGAATTAGTGGCCGACTTGGTGCGCCAAACGAGTTTCATGTGGCCTAAATGTAGGGCTCATAGCTCTGAATCAGAAAATGTACCCGTATCCCAGTGAAATCACCATGGTTACGGGCACAGTGTCCTCGGAGTTGTTCCACTATTCACTGTCTGTGGAGCAGCTCCAGGATTTGTCTGGTGATGACGTCATCACTAGAGTCTCTCTGGTGTTCCGCTTAACTCATTCTCTGCCACGTTGTTTCCGGGATATGCCATGCATTAAACCAATGTAGTCAGTCACCTTGTTTGCAGGGCTATAACTATATTCTATATTATAGCTATGGATGCAATACTATGGCCCATTTGACATAGAGTATCTATCGTTCAAGATGTGAAAAAGAAATAATTTTTCCATCCATAAATTCCCGTTTTATACCGTGGTGAATATAAGTATGGTTTTAGAGCGGTTTAGGGTAATTCCTGGGAGGCTAGTAATAGCCTGCGACGTGTATTGTATTAAATAGTGTGTTGTGTATATATTATCCATTGGCATTTCGTCCCTATACACACTACAATTAAAGATTTAAATGCATATGATCCATATGATCGGTATATTATGTTCCATCATGCATGCATGAATGAAAGGGGGGGGGGGGGGTTGTTTCTGATTAATTGATTGTCAATAACGCCATTCGTTAGTACAACAGCATACGTTGATGGCTATGAAGAAAATGCACAACCAAGCTGAAATTTACGTTAAATTGCTCTTGCCTATGGCCGATGATATTCCAAAAAGAATATTCCAATTATTTGATTGCCATCTGCTAGATCATAATATGATCCATATTATGTCCATTTGGCCCATGCCATAACCCCCCACAGCATAATGAATCCGGCCATCCCGAAAGCGATTCAATGCGATCGGGTGAAGATCTTGATCCACGTTACAAGAAAACTCCGCCCGGATGACTTTCAATGACGCACAGCCCCATACACAGAGTCAGAAAGGAAGTGCGACATCGGCCGCATACCACCAGGCGGCGGGATTGGACCTTTGCGATCTCAGCCACACAGTACCACAGCCTTCCAGGATGATTTATGAATGGAAATAGTGAATAAAAGAAATAACGATCATAATAATGAGTATACTCGTTGTTGGCGTCCAACGATTGGCGGGCTATAACGAGTATACTCGTCGATGGTGGGGAATGAGTTAAGGAGAGACATGTTCATATTTACAAAACACGTCAATCGCACTGAATTTTTATCGGCACACCTCTATTTTGGTCGTGCCCACACCCCTTTTGGGGGAGAACAAACAGGGATTAGATGGTGTTTGTTCATAAACTACTACTTTAGGACAAAACACACTGATATAAATTACACTGAAGAGCATCGTTGTCCAAAAATAGTCATTACCTCTTAGTTTTAGGTCACTTGGAGATTCATAAGTTAATATTAAATGTCCAGGTAGGGAAATGGAGAAATACTGTATATTGCTGTTGCACTTCACTGTTACATTTACACTCTGGTTGGATGCCAAACTTATTTTAGTTTTACTGTACTTGTGATGTATAATGACGATACATTTTAATCTAATGTAATGTAATTTAATCTAATCTAATATCCTGCAGCTGGGAAATAGGCCTGAAAACAGATCAGATCTAACTTTTCACAATGGTGTGAACCCTCAATGGTCCAGTGTTGGAAAGTAATTGATTAACTTAACATGATGCGCTAACAAAACAAACCTTTAAAACAATGTAAGCATTCTGCTGACAGTTTCTATACAGGCCAAATACAATGGTGCTCAGTAGGAACAGTGTCTTGTGTTTTCCCCAAAAGTAGGTGCGGCCGTGGAAAAAGAAATAGAGAAAAAGTACCCGGTTGTGACGTATTTCTTATGTATCCGATACAAAAGCAGTTTGATTGGTCCGTCTTCACGGATGCGTGCGTCTCATGTGCTTACAGGTGAGAAAGTGGAGAACAAGCAGGTCCTGGTGAACAAGTCGATGCCAACAGTCACCCAGACACCACTGGAGGGCAGTACCCAGCCAGGACAGCCCCAGTACAGAGACGTGCCTGTCAGGTGAGGATCTGTCAGATCTCTAACCAACCGTAGGACTGGTCCAGGAACAGCCTTCAGTACCTGTAGCTACTCTACCACTCGGGTTGCTACAGATCTTTGGACGTGAGATGATTGTGAACATGTGAGGTAGATCGGGGGGTGATATGGATGAAAGAGAATCATTCATGATGATATGGATGAAGGTCTTTTTTCTGATATTCAATAAATATTGTAATATAGCATGTACAATAATACTGTATATATATTTATTAGTGCTGTCAATCGATTCAAATATTTAATCGCATGATTGTCCATAGTTAACTCGCGATTAATCGCAAATTAATCGCATAAAAAAAATATGTATCTACCTTAAACGGATCTTTTTCAAGTTCCAAGTTTTAATACTCTTATCAACATGAGAGTCAACAAATGCTTGCTTTATGCAGCCATTTAACACAAAAGGATGACCCTCATGCATTGCAAATTTGCATCAAATTCAAAACAGAGTGATGCACAAAATAACTTAAAAGAAAATAATAATTTAAAACAATGAATAAAGTGTGCATGAAATAATAGGGGAAGGAAAATGTTAGGAACTTGTTACTTTCACCCACACAAGGGCTGAGGACTCACACCCCCGCTTCCCCTCTCTCACACACACACTCTCCCAGCTCTCTTTCTCTCTTGCCCCTTCCTCATCTCTCTCACCCCCCCTCTCTCTCTATCTCTCTCACACACACACACACACACACACACACACACACACACACACACACACACACACACACACACACACACACACACACACACACACACACACACACACACACACACACACACTTTGAGTCAGAAACAAACATAGTATCAATGAGAGTATCAATAATACACCTGAGTGAAGTCTAGAGAAAAAAATATATACATTTTTTTTTATTTTTTATTTCTAAAAAGTTAATCGTGAGTTAAAAAAAATAGTGGCGTTAATAGAATTGTGCGTTAATACCGCGTTAACTTTGACAGCCTTAATATTTATACTTACCGTATATATATATATATCCACATCTGTCTGTACATACCTGCATATAATCCTTGTTACATATCCATATATACCATATCTACCGGTATATCTATACATATCACTTACCTACTCTTACAGGTTAGGCTGCTGGCTAGTATGACTTACTACCATAGTGTCTCTATACCTGTATCACTGTACATATTAATACTACAACTCTGTACATACATCTGAGTAGCACTATTAGTACTCAGTTATATATGTTATACACAGTTTAATCACCTGTACATTGTATATTACTATTGCACTTTACTGTTACATTTGCACTCAACTTGTACTGTTGTACTGTACTTGTGCTGTATAATGGCAATACATTTGAATTGAATCTAATCTAATCTCACAGTTTTAGTTGAGCTAATCCTACTAGAATCAGCCGTGTTATTAATCTCTCTCTCCTCCTGCGTTTTTGTAGCTACAAGGGTTCAACAGACTCCTACATAGAGAAGGTAATGATCTCGTCCAACGCTGAAGACGCCTTCCTCATCAAGATCCTGCTGCGTCAGACCAGGAGGCCGGAGATTGGAGACAAGTTTAGCAGTAGACATGGACAGAAAGGTAAACACAGCCTCCATGACGTTCTGGAATGGCGATTATTGTCGAACAAACAATTGTGATTACGGATTTGTCACATTCGATTTGAATCTAAAGTGCACCCAGATCAGTGATAAATGGTGCATTTATATAGCGATTTAATCCAAAGCGCTTAACAATTTTGTTACTCACATTCACCCATTCACTCACACATTCACACACACCAACGGCAGAAGAAACGATGCAAGGTGCCAACCTGCTCATCGGGAGCAGTTAGAGGTTAAGTGTCTTGCTCAAGGACACTTCGACACTAGGGATGGGAATTGATAAGATTTTATCTATACGATTCCATTATCGATTCTGCTTATCGATCCGATTCTTTATCGATTCCCTTATCGATCCCTGATAAATTTATAATTTAAAGAAATAAATTGGAAATGCAACAGAACTAAGCTGGTTAGAATAACAACATGCAACTTGACATTTCTGCTTGTCATTTATTGTTGAGCCCCCATGTCAGAAAAATACACTTAAATAAAATAATGTATTTGAGATTCTCTTAACCTGTTCCACCCCACGGGGACGGTACCGACCCCTTTTGACATTATTATCATATATTAATATTTTTATGAGTGATGCAATAAATTAGCGTTTTTAAAATCAAACGTTTTCAAGTATTAATATCACTACTATGTTACAAATGCATGTAGAATGTAAAACGTTAGGTTGGCAATAGTTTAGCAATAGGTTAAAAGTGGACTTATATCGTTTTAAGTTTTCTATTTCCAATCGTTTTTTGACCCGGAACCGGAAATGGAAATGTTGAACCATGGGAATTGGAATCTTTTTGCGGCCATTTTGTAGAGGACATCGCTAGCTATCGTTCAGCGTTGGAATTTCTCCGTTCTACACTTCCTGTGGTCCACTATGGTGGTTCAAAGTTCAGCGTTCTGAATGAATCATATCAATAATTGTTATGATTCGCGATAATAAGCTACAAAAGGTAACGTTTTTGACAAATATTGAAACGCAGTCAGTTTCTCCACACTATTGTTATCATGTAGGAAGAATTAGATCTGAAATTAGTTACAAAATGGTTATACTGTGGGGGAAATAAAATAGTACAGTCGATTACAGTAAATATCAGTATCTGTTATTATGCAAGCCTGGTGATACTATATCCAAATTGAACTCGGCCATTTGAAAGATACTATATGTATATATATATAAATGTGCGAATTGGCTATAATAAGGTAATGTATAAGCATATATTCTATATTCTATAATAATATTTCAAATTGCATTGGTCCGGATGGGAGAATTCAGTACTGTATATACAGAACCTTCAGTTTGATCATCTTCCCTTTATTAATTTCCTTAGATCTTTTGTACACATGATCTCAAGAGGGTACTGAATGAGCTCAGTGGCAGTTTTTTAAGTTTGGTCATTATTATCATGGTTTTATTCACTGTCAAAGATGAAAAGAAAAATCATAATTCATATTTTCCTTTGTTTCATCACAATTTAAGCAAGCCTAGTAATAGACACAATATTTCTGACACTGAGAATACATTCATTGAGGTCCATAGATGTTCCTAGATACATATGCAATAGCCCTTGTAGAAGTGGAGCAATATTCCATTTACCTAGGTATACATTTTATGCAGATTTTGGTTAAACTAATTTATTTATTTTTAGATTTTTTTTATTCTTAAACTAATTTAATCTATTGAATAACGACCTGTTGAATGCAACTACAGTTCAATATCTTAAACTAATTTAATCTATTGAACTGTAGTTGCATTGAACAGGTCGTTATTCCTGACTCCTCTGTCATCTGTTCTTTCAAAAGACCATCGAGCGCACACACACACACGCACAGACGGCTCCCTCCACGTAGTCCCCGCTCGCCCCCACCCTACCTGAGCCCAGTCAGCTGTCATCTCTCTCTGTTGCGTGATACCCGTGATTGGTCTGTCTGTATCAGCTTGGTTAACTAGCGTTAGCTCCGTGGCTAATCTTGGGTTACCCTGAATTAAATCAATGACTAGGTTATAAAACATTGGAGTAGAACGTTAAACAGCGGGAGCATTTCGGGAGCATATGACCAAAACCCAGGCAAATTCTATGCTCTGCTGCTGTGTTGCTCTATGCTCTGCTGCTGTGTTGCTCCATGTTCTGCTGCTGTGTTGCTCTATGCTAATGTTCTGTTGCTGTGTTTCTCTATGTTCATGATCTGATGTTGTGTTGCTCTATGTTCATGATCTGATGTGTTGCTCAATGTTCATGATCTGATGTGTTGCTCTATGTTCTGCTGCTGTGTTGCTCTATGCTGTGCTGCTGTGTTGCTCTATGTTAATGCTCTGCTGCTGTGTTGCTCTATGTTCTGCTGCTGTTTTGCTCTATGTTCATGCTCTGCTGCTGTGTTGCTCTATGTTCATGTGCTGCTGCTGTGTTGCTCTATGTTCATGATCTGATGTGTTGCTCAATGTTCATGATCTGATGTGTTGCTCTATGTTCTGCTGCTGTGTTGCTCTATGCTGTGCTGCTGTGTTGCTCTATGTTAATGCTCTGCTGCTGTGTTGCTCTATGTTCTGCTGCTGTTTTGCTCTATGTTCATGCTCTGCTGCTGTGTTGCTCTATGTTCATGATCTGATGTGTTGCTCTATGTTCATGCTCTGCTGCTGTGTTGCTCTATATTCATGATCTGATGTTGTGTTGCTCTATGTTCATGATCTGATGTGTTGCTCTATGTTCATGATCTGATGTGTTGCTCTATGTTCATGCTCTGCTGCTGTGTTGCTCTATGTTCATGATCTGATGTGTTGCTCTATGTTCATGATCTGATGTGTTGCTCTATGCTCATTATCTGCTGCTGTGTTGCTCCATGTTCTGCTGCTGTGTTGCTCTATGCGTTGCTGCTGTGTTCATGCTCTGTTGTGGTGTTGCTCTGCTTCTGCTGTGTTGCTCTATGCTCGGGCACAAAAAAAAAAGTTTGGTTCCTGTTGGTTGTCAGTTAACACATCCCACGCCGGAAACTTATGACGTGTTTCAAGTTCATGCAAATTCTGCCAATCCACGGCGTACGACATTATTGAGATCATATTTCATTTTTTCGCCATGTTATTCATAATTCCCTCACGGAGCCTCGTCTGATGCAGTGGGAGCATGCACAACTCTGCAACGCTTCAATACTGCCCCCTGGTGAATGATCGGCGAGTTGCCAAACCGGATATGGACGAGTTGATCTCGGTGCGTCTTGGAAATGCGTCCGGCACTCGCATATTGTTGCGGGACTGTATTGTATACACACGTCCGTGTGTAGCGATCGCTGCCATAACGCAATAATCGATACGATTTGGCCGTTGTTTATGATTATACAAACCGGAAATGGATTTAGGAGATCGCCGTCAAATAAGTGGGATCTTTTTCCTCCAGTCTCATCGTCGAACGGTAAGAGGAGCGCATTTGTTTATTATTATCCATGCAAACTGCTCTGCTCAATATATCACCCATACTACATAAAGCATTTACCGACGATCACGGAATTATAAACGACCCCCCCCCCCCCCCCCCCCGTTCATCCGCACATGATCAGTCATAACGTTTAGGATCATGTACAGTTGAAATTTTTAATATAGCGTGTATCGCCAACAAACGGCATTTGATAATCTATATATGCGTTTATGCCTATATCTCACGTTCTAGGAATTACTGCAGAAAACGATAAAAACATATTTATATTCTAGACGGTATTTTCGTATGAATCTATGAATGAAAAAGTAAAACGTTCCTACATCCTGAACGATAGATAATCGATGTTGAATGGGCCATAGTAATGTCAATTTAGCAATACAATTTAAAAAGTTATAGCCCTGCAAAGAAGGTGAACATCTCCATAGGCTTACAGTGCTGGCAGAGAGTGGTATAAGATGCTCAAATTATGTGGCAGGGAATGTGTTAAGGCCATGAGTAGGTAGGGAATTTATCTTCTTTTCTTTTTTTTCTTTTATCTCTTCCCACGGCGACTATGGGAATTTCTTTATTTAATTAAAATGTTCACGACAAGATGGATGCATGTACTCTGCCAGCATGTTTAATATCCATAATACTAAAGGTTTGACTAAGATTTTTATGAAACTTTATTGTAAATATTTTAAATTTTTTTATTTTTATATATATTGTTTTAAACTGATAAAATAAATTGGGTCGCACCTAAATCGGCAGGGTCGCACGGAAACCGGAACCAAACCATTATTTTTGTTAGGCCTCATGGTCTGCTGTTGTGTTGCTCTATGTTCATTCTCTGCTGCTGTGTTGCTCTATGTTCATTCTCTGCTGCTGTGTTGCTCTATGTTCATTCTCTGCTGCTGTGTTGCTCTATGTTCATTCTCTGCTGCTGTGTTGCTCTGTTCATTCTCTGCTGCTGTGTTGCTCTATGTGCATGCTCTGCTGCTGTGTTGCTCTATGCTCTGCTGTTGTGTTGCTCTATGTTCATGCTCTGCTGCTGTGTTGCTCTATGTGCATGCTCTGCTGCTGTGTTGCTCTATGCTCTGCTGTTGTGTTGCTCTATGTTCATGCTCTGCTGCTGTGTTGCTCTATGCTCTGCTGCTGTGTTGCTCTATGTTCATTCTCTGCTGCTGTGTTGCTCTATGCTCTGCTGTTGTGTTGCTCTATGCTCTGCTGTTGTGTTGTTCTATGTTCATGCTCTGCTGCTGTGTTGCTCTATGTTCATGCTCTGCTGTTGTGTTGCTCTATGTTCTGCTGTTGTGTTGCTCTATGTTCAATTGCTCTGCTGCTGTGTTGCTCTATGTTCATGCTCTGCTGCTGTGTTGCTCTATGTTCATTCTCTGCTGCTGTGTTGCTCTATGTTCATTCTCTGCTGCTGTGTTGCTCTATGTTCATTCTCTGCTGCTGTGTTGCTCTATGCTCTGCTGCTGTGTTGCTCTATGTGCATGCTCTGCTGTTGTGTTGCTCTATGCTCTGCTGCTGTGTTGCTCTATGTGCATGCTCTGCTGTTGTGTTGCTCTATGCTCTGTTGCTGTGTTGCTCTATGTGCATGCTCTGCTGTTGTGTTGCTCTATGCTCTGCTGTTGTGTTGCTCTATGCTCATGCTCTGCTGTTGCTCACAAATGTTGCTGCAGCTTGCTATGTGTACTCTGCATCTCACCCTCCATCACCTCAGCCTCCACCTGTTGCTTGGATCTGCTTCTACAGTATGTACTGTAGGGGGGATATAGTTTGCTTCCTGTTTGCTAGGGGAGATGTCATATATTAAATAAAATATTATGAACAATCAAAAAGTGATTTGTCCTGGCTGAATTTAAGTAATTACCTAGACTTAGAAAAATAATTGCAATCATCTCCTAAATTACGATCACACAATTAATTGACTATTGCAGCAGCCCTGCACACTGTAACAGTCTCACTCTGTTCTCATCACAGGGAGATGTTGAGCTCAAAACATTAACATTCACGACACAGGTACAGTATGTGTGACGTCACAATGTTCACTACAGTTCACTACATAGCGGTGAACGTCTCTACAGCCCCAGAAATAATTTTCTTGACACATGTTAACATAGTAACAATGTGGCTGCCATGTTAGAGAGGGGGGAGGGGAGGTACAGGTATGGGCAGGGTAATAGTCGAAAGACATAAATATATATGAATATAAAAAAGTAAATGTAAAAATATGAGGGAAAATAAACAGTGTAAACATGAGGGTATGCCCTATCGGTTATAATATACGTTACTAGTGATGCACGATATATCGGCCGCCGATATAATATCGGCCGATATGGCCACTTTTTTACACATCGGTATCGGTCCGATATCAAGATAGGGCAGATATGGGCAGATAAAAAAAATAAATAAAAAATTATCTTCAGTCATTTCTGAAAATAAGTTACAAAAGTAAAAAGAAAATGCGTTTTGGAAAATAGCTCTTTATTTGATTATCATAAAAAAGTGTTATATACAGAGATATCGACATAGGTAAATATCGGTATCGGCCAGAACAGCAATATTAATATCGGTTATCGGTATCAGCCACAATTTTCACATCGGTGCATCACTATACATTACCATAAATATAGGCAATAAGGAATTTGAATCTGAATATATATACTATGAGTAAGAGTAAAAGTAAACGGATATACATCACACGTTGCAGTCCGTGCAGGATAAGTGTCATCCTTTTTGCAAGACAAGCATCTATGTGTCTGTCTGTCTGTCTGTCTGTCTGTCTGTCTGTCTGTCTGCTGGAGAGCATTTGTTGAGTCAAGTCCCAGAGCCTGTTGCTCCACTACAGTGCACCCCCCCCCCCCCCTCTCCTCATTTTTCGAGGGCTGCTTTTCAATTAATTGGCCCTTTGTCCTGCGCCAGACTATGCAAATGTATTACACCCCAGCAGTACTCCGCTGCTCCTGGGAAAAGTGTTTACAACCTCTATTGTTTTGCTGCACCTCCCCTATAGAGGGGCCTGTATGATGTTTTAATCAGAAAGCTAACTGGCGCCATGCATAATTTACTCACTTCATTAACGGCGTGGCGGTCAGCGCGGGACGGGGACAATGTCTCCTGTCTCCCCGTCCTGGAGGGGACCGGGGTCACCCCGGGGTTAGCGAGAGAAGGGGCTCTGCTGCATCGGCACGGAGAGACCAGAGGTGCAACCGAGTGGAGTTCAGATCGCTGTGTACATCGTATGTTACTAGTTACACTGCTGGCCAGTATGACCTACTACCATAGTGTCTTTATACCTGTATCACTGTATTAACACTACAACTCTGTACGTACATCGGATTAGCACTATACTCAGTAATACAAATTTATATATTTTATACCCAGTTTAATCACATTGTATATTACCGTCGCACTTTACAGTTACATTCGCACTCTGGTTGGATGCCAAACTTCTTTTTGTTGTATTGTACTTGTGCTGTATGATGACAATACATTTTAATCTAATCTAATGTAGCAGCGTGTAGCTATGACTTGGTGACTAGCATGTACAACAATATTTATTCTTACCATATATATATCTATCCACATCTGTCTGTACATACTGTACCTGCATATAATCCTTTTTACATATCTGTACATACTATATGTATATCTGTACATATCCCTTACCTACTCTTACTAGTTACACTGCTGGCCAGTATGACTTACTACTACCATAGTGTCTTTATACCTAACCTGTATCACTGTACATATTAATACTACAACTCTGTACAACTCTGATTAGCACTCAGTAATTCGTTTAAACTAATTTATATATTTTATACCCAGTTTAATCACCAGTTTAATCACATTGTATATTACTATTGAACTTTACTGTTTGCAACTCTGGCTGGATGCCAAACTTCTTTTCGTTGTACTGTACTTGTGCTGTATGATGACAATAGCAGCGCAGCATGTAGATATGGCTTGGTGACTGCTGAGTGTTACACTGAATTAATGTTTTCGCACTGATAAAGTTGAGATTTATTTATTTATTTATTATTTATTTTAGCGGTAATGTCGGGTGGTTTTATAACCCCATACCGGTATGAGGCCAATTCGTTTTGCTTGTGCTGCTGTTGCTCAGCCATAAGCCGCTGAACGTACAGGCCTACGTTTAGTAGCTTCATGGTGGATAGAGACCAGAGTGGATGTGAGTTGGTTGTGATGTAAAGTAGGTTAGCTTATTACATCCTACAACACCAGGCCCAGCCACTCGTGAACCCTCCCCATAAGGCCCGGGACAAAATACGTTAATTATTTACCGGTGACCCACACGCGCACGCCCCCACGCAGACACACACACAAGCCTATACACAGCTGTGGTGGCTGTTCGGGGGGGGGGTGGGGGTGGAGGGGGTGGGGGGGTGTAGGAGAGGGGTGGTGTGGGGCTCATTGTGATGCCGCCACTGTGGAGCTGAGAGGCTGTGATGGAGGCTGCTGTTGTCTTGCCTTTCTCCACTGATTTCATGCCTCTTTTATCATTCACTCTCAAAACAAACAACACCGGGTAACTGGTCTCTCTCTCTCTCTTACTCTCTGTCTCTCTAACTCTCTCTCACTCACTCACTCACTCACTCACTCACTCACTCACTCACTCACTCTCTCTAACTCTCTCACTCACACTCTAACTCTCTCTAACTCTCTTACTTACTATCTCCTCTCTCTTGCTCTCTCTCTCTCTAACTCCCCCTCTCTCTGTCTCTTTCTCTCTCTTACCGTCTCTCTCCCTCTCTCTAACTCTCTAACTCCCTCTCTCTTTCTCTCACTCTCTGTCTCTATTTCCTTCTAACCCTCTCTTTCTCTCTACTCTTTCTCTCTACTCTTTCTCTCTAACTATATCTCTAACTCTTTTTCTCCTTTTCTCTCTCTCTCTCTCTCTCTCTGGTCATGTTCTTCTAGTTTATTTGCCACTCTTTCAGCCTACTTTATTCTCTAATATTCACCCACCTTTTACTCCCCTATTCCCTCTCTCTTTTCTTTCCACTCAGATTTCTTTCTTTTTTTCTTTCTTTCTTTCTTGGCTCTCTCATATTCTCATTATTCTCTCTTCCTGTTCTCTCCTTCCTGTTGGATGACTTTCTTCTTCTTCTCTTATACGGCTGCCCTCTTGTTTCCCTTCAGACCAACATCCTGTTGTAAGGCATCAACGGCCTGCGTTGTGTAGCCGACTGCTCCGCTAATACTAGTGCATTTTTCCCACGTGCAAAGGATTCAATTTCTCCTCGAGTTCACTCCCCCCATCCCCCCTCCCCTCTCCACTTCCTCCGCGTTGAAATCGAAAGTCACGGATGTGTAGTCCATGGTCTAAAGCACCTTCCTCTGCTTCCTGCTCCCCTCCTCTTCTCTCTCTCTCTCTCTCTCTCTCTCTCTCTCTCTCTCTCTCTCTCTCTCCCTTCTCTCTTTTTTCATTTGCAAATGGGCCTACAATCTGTTTACCCTGGCCAGGGAAGAGTGCTTTTGGGCCCCCCTCTGTAAACATTTGCGCTCACACTTAAGGCCCCTGGGCTACCCGGGGCCCCTGTCCTCCGTGTCGTGTGAATCAAGAGAGGACCCTGTGTCCGTCCACATGAGTTTGGAGACGCTCGGCTGAACTGGGAGGTCTGTTCTTTTTAAAGGTTTGCAAAGCGGTTTAGAAAGAATGGACGGCCGGTGACGGTAACATGTTGGTGAAATGTACATGTCCTGGTAAAATACCAGTCTAAACTCTTGCAGGGTTTGGTAGATAATGGAACGATGCTACTCTGCTCAATCCAATCTGCATTTTGCTATGATGCCCCTCTAGCTCATGGAATGAACTCCCAACAGTCCTTAAAGCTTGAGATTCTCCCCTTGCAGAGTTTAAAACCTTGATCGCCAACCTTTGTCAATCAAGTTGTACGTGTTTTAATTGATTGTTATCCTTACTTGTCTTATTGTTGTGATTTTATATGCCCTTTTTGCCCTTTCTGTACTGTATCTGTATGTACACTCGACGTGACTGTAAATGAGGGAAACCTCAGTTGCCTTTCGAGTTTAAATAAAGGTATGAAATTGGTTTTGGTCTCTGTTGAAACGTTTTGATGACCAGATGATTATTGTTCACAATAATCAGGGGCGACAGCAGCTCAGGAAGGAGAGCTGGTCGCCTGGTATTCGGAAGGTTCCCGGTTCCTCCTGGCAGCGTGTCAAAGTGTCCTTGAGCAAGACCCCTAACCCCTAACTGCTCCTGATGAGCAGGTTGGCACCTTGCATGGTCGCCTCCTCCGTCGGTGTGTGAGTGAATGGGTGAATGTGAGGCATAAGTTGTGAAGAGCTTTGGATAAAAGCTGCTATATAAAGGCAGTCTGTTTACCATTGTTCACAAAGACTTTGTGTGCACGCCCTGCTCTGTTGATCTATAAGTCCTGTATATAAGATAAGATAAGCTGAGATACAATATTCCTTTATTGATCCCCTTGGCGAAATGTGGGCGTCATAGCAGCATGGGGGGGGGGGGGGGGTGCACAGGTATGAGCAGGGTAATAGTAGAAGACATAAATATAGGCAATACAATATATTTATTTGAATATAAAAATATGAGAAAATATGATATTGTGTATTGATCTATTCTAGGCTCTATCTTGGTTTCCCACAGATGTGCCTTCAACCTGTTAAAGTGTCTTTGTGTCTCCTATCTGTCTGTCCCTTAGGTGTGTGTGGCCTGATCGTCCCCCAGGAAGACATGCCATTCTGTGACTCGGGCATCTGTCCCGACATCATCATGAACCCTCACGGATACCCTTCCAGAATGACGGTACGGCTGCTCGCCGAGGACAAACCATCTTTTAGAACATTTCACAAAAGTCTCAGGCTCAGAAAAACAATTTACATAAACAAATTTATAAACATTTGTTTTTTATTTGAAGATCAGGATATCTGCAGGGTATTAAAAAGTATTAAATTCATAATTCTCAATTGAAGGTATTAAAAAGTCTTTGTATTAAACATTTGTATTAAATTGGCGGCTAAGTGGCGCAGTGGGCAAGGCCCAGCTCTCGGCATTGCTACCGACTTAGCTGGTCATTCATACTAACACAATTGGCAGTGTTAGGGGTGGGAAAGCCAGTGGGTGGGGATTGGACGTTGTGGACAGCGACTCCTACAGGTCGGTTGGTGCGCCTGTACAGCACAATCAGGGAGTATCGGAGGCAGCGTGAGCCTCCCACGCGTTACTCCTCGCCACTGAGAGATCGTGCTGTTCAGGTGAAAAGATGAGACAGCTGCCTCCTCGTGTACCGGAGGGGACACGTGATGCAAGGCTTGGTCCTCACTGCAGCCGACCAGTGGGAGGCATAGTCTAACAACGTTCGAGGCAGGGGAGGGGAGAATTGAAGGGAGAATTGGCGAGGTGAAATTGGGATGGGAGAAAAATGGAAAATAAGGAGAAAAAGTGGATAAAAAAAATAAAACATTTGTATTAAATTGTAAGTGCTATTAAGTGGTCTTAAAAAGTCTTAAATTTAACTTATTGAAACCTGCTGATACCCTGGTAAGATGGTAGTTTGGACCATAATCCAGGAAGCCTTTTAGATAATTCTTTAATTTGCATCCTCTGGCTTTTGTACCCGGGTCTGATATCCACCAGAGCCAGAATCACAACAGTAGCCGTGTTGACCCTCACCCTTCACACGCTCTCCTGAGACAAAGCCCTCATTATTCCAGCCACTCACTTCTTCGGGTTATCATTGGCTTCCAGAACACACGTCCATTGACAACACTAAGCAGCCAATCTTATTGTTCACAAACAGATATTTGTCACCGTGGAAACGGGCGGCGAGAGAGAGAGCGAAAGTCGGCGGCAACGTCTAGGAAGATTTATCCAACGAATAAGAGCGTGTCTAAATCTTAGAGCGTCTGACACTCTCTCTTAAACGCTGAACTTCTTCCTAGGAAAAAAACACCTAGTTTTAAACATTGTATCCCACTGAGTCCTGCTTGTTGCTTCAGTTTTTGTGTTCTTTTCAGTGGTACTGTTAACTTTAATGATCTTTACCCACGGAGTTGTCCCCTCCCCTGTGTATTTGCTAGCTGTGGTTGTGGTCGTCATGGAAAAGACACAGCAATGTTTGGCCTGGGAGGACGGATCTGTGGGCTGAGAGTGAAATGAGGAGTAGGTGTTTCCTTTTATACGACGGGGTCAGGGGTCACCTGGCTGTGACCTTAGATCAGTCATCCTTAAGACTGCTGGTTTTAACCCACAGTGGCGCGTTTGTAAGCTATATAATCTCCACTGTGAACTCGTTCTGCGATATCGGTAGAATAAGGGCCCCGAGGTAGGCGTGGGGTCAGTTTGTTTTTCTTTTCAAATCGATTCGAAATGTGAATTGAGGCTACATCTCACTAATTTCAGGGCATTTGATCTCAAATGTTTAGTATTCATAGACTGGTTAAGAGCCTTTTTATGACTACCATTAAGAAAGAAATCCAGATTTAAAGACGATCCACTTCCTCACTTGATGGAACTGAAAGTGAATTTAGATTAGATTAGATTCAAATGTATTGTCATTATACAACAGTACAACGAAAAGATGTTTGGCATCCAACCAGAGTGCAAATGTAGCAGTAAAGTGCAATAGTAATATACAATGTACAGGTGATTAAACTGGGTATAAAATATGAGTACTACTGAGTAATAGTGCTAATCAGATGTATGTACAGAGTTGTACTATTAATATGTACAGGTATAAAGACACTATGGTATTGTATGTATCTGTGTGTATGAGAGAGGGATGTGCGCATGTGTGTTTGTGCATAATCTTCCGTTATCCTTTAAGGTTTAAGAGGGGAGGTTGCTTATAAGCCCTTGGGCTTTTTGACCTTTCCTGCACATTTGAACTGTTCTTCTTTTACTTATTTTATTCCAGAATGTATGTTTGTATTTGCAAATAACAATAAACAAACAAACAATACAGTATATACGGTAAGAATAAATATATATGCTGTAGGCTATATGCAGCATTATTATTAGGGGTGGGAATCACCAGTTTCATCACGATACGATACGATATCGATTCTTTGGACAACGATACGATATTTGCCGATATCACAAAGTCTGCCACGATACGATACGATTCAATTCAGGTGCCTGCGATCGATATGAGGCGATATTATGTGCCCATTTAACACAATCAGTCACATTTAGATCAACTAAAAAAAGGCTACGGAAATATCAATTGATGTATTTATTTTTGAGCTCTTCCAGACATTTAAATGAAAAACAATCTATTGTTTTTAATACAAATAGACCTCCTGTTCACTTTTGTTTTTATATATTGAGCTTTAACACACACACACACACACACACACACACACACACACACACACACACACACACACACACACACACACACACACACAGTCCCCCACAGCCCCCACCCCTCCTCCTTCCACTCTCCTGTTCTCTCTCACGGTTAGCTGCTTAGCTTTTAAGCAGCCAACGCGACGTTCATTTAGATATTTAACGCGACGTTGGCATAAAGGAATGGCGACGATGCAACGCCTGTTATATGCATTTGACCCGTTGCGGGGAAAAAACTGCACAGACTTATATCGGCTCGCAAAATAGACGCTCTGTAGTGCTTTACAGCAGACGCAAACACTGCTGTAATGTCTACACGGAGTTTCACAATACTGGGCGCCGGCGGATATGACTCGCAGGGATTTTCAAAATAAGAGTATCGCAATATGAATCGATCTTTTTACGTTGCATCGATCCTATTTGATTATTGATAATAGATCGATATATCGATCTGGATCGATGTATTGTCCCACCCCTAATTATTATGCTATCATACAGAGTTGTACCCATTCCTGGTTAATTTCTTAAGCTAAGATTGCATGTGAATTACATTCTGTTTGTTATTATGAGTCATGATACGGATGTTGAGGTTCACTGTGTTTCACTGGCAGGTGGGGAAGCTGATAGAGCTGCTGGCTGGGAAGGCAGGCGTCCTGGACGGAAAGTTTCACTACGGCACGGCGTTCGGCGGCAGCAAGGTGAAGGACGTGTGTGAGGATCTGATCCGTTACGGATACAACTACCAGGGCAAGGACTACGTCACCTCCGGAATCACCGGGTAAGAAGTTCTACCGTGTTCTCGAATGATATCGGAATTTAGATTTCAGGCCAGCCGGGGGCGTGGTAATTTACATTTACCTTTAGTAATTTAGCTGATGCTTTTATCCAAAGCGACTTACAAGTTCTGTACAACAAGTCAGCAGGAAGGGTACAACTCTGGGATTGCGTTGAACTTGAGTGAGACAGTCTTGAGTGTATAATAGTATAGACATATTAGCATAGAAGGTACTGGTAGTAGTATAGACCAGTGGTTCTCAACTGGTCTAGCCTCGGGACCCAACATTTTCCTTAGTCATTAAGTCGCGACCCAAATTTTTGAACCACTATGATTTATTTCAAATTTTCTTTTTTGCAGTAATACACAATCTTTCACAGTTTCAGTGCCGACCTTGTTTACATTTTTACCCCGTTGAATGCCATCATCCACTTCAATGTTAGCGTTAAAAACGCCTAATCTATGTTTTAAATTATGGCTATGTGTCTAATCTGCCCGTCGCTTATCAATGACTTGTTTGCAGTCAACAACATTGTCGAAACGGATTGTTTTTTAATCGGTTCATATCCTTTTTATAGCATTTCGAAAAGCTATCGTTCTCTCGAAATTTTTTGGAAAATTTAAAGATTCCCCCATAAACGGCATTTATTGGAATATTCTCGAATACACTACTAGACACATTGTCATTTGTCGGCCTATTTATGAATCGTTTTCAAATAAACGCTAGATTATCGATAGTATATGTGTACTTATGCACGCTATAGACGCGGGCTGAAAAATCTATTTTCTCGTTTCCTCAAGATCACACACACACACACACACACATACACACATAGGGACACGCTGTTATCTCAGTGAATACAGCTCCGATTACCCCTTACCTTAGATCAGATGTTCTCCAAAAAGATTATTCCAATTCCTGATCGCCATTCCAAATATCGATCGCGTTTATTGATTGATTATTGGCTGCTGTAAATATATATTCCAGGCTGCTTTCCGTCTCGCGATCAGATCCCTCTTGATCAGACGGCTCGCCAGCACAATGGAGCCAGTTGGCTCCACCTCTACAGATCTACAGATCCCAGGTCAGTCTAATCGACTGACCTGCAGTTACACAGGGATAGACGATAGGGGGCGCTTTTTTCCCATCTGAGCTCCTGGAGGGGCTGCTGTACCAACGGGAGACTCGGTTGATGAAATATGAATTCATATTCATATTCCCTAATAAAAAAATAAAACGACATTTGTCGTCGTCGGCACTCAATGGGGGGGGCTGATAAAACGACAATTGTCATGGCTGGCACTCAAAGTGTTAAAAACATGAAATAAACACAAAAAAGTGCAACTAGGGCTAAAAACCCAATGAAATAAAATTATAATAAATAATATGCTTCTTAGCAGATTTCTTAGCTTAATAACAGACCTAAGTTTGGGGGAACTAATGGGATAACTGGGGTTGCAACAAAAGTGCAACTAGGGCTAAAAACCCAATGAAATAAAATAATAATAATAATAAATAATTATGCTTCTTAGCAGACTTCTTAGCTTAACATAACAGACCTACAGTACGTTTGGGGGAACTAATGGGATAACTGGGGTTGCAACAAAGGTGCAACTAGGGCTAAAAACTCAATGAAATAAAATAATAATAATAAATAATATATCCTTCTTAGCAGACTTCTTAGCTTAACATCCCAGGGAACTAATGGGATAACTGGGGATGTTGTTTGGTCCTGACAAGAGTCTCAAAGCAACTCTGAGGTCATGCTCAATGTCCAATCTGTTCCTCTGCTTTGTCTTCAGCTGGACCAGCGCTGAGAAGCCACTTTCACAAAGATAGGTAGTACAAAATAATAATAATTATATATAAAAAAAATAAAAATAAAAATAAAAAAATTGCCCCGCGACCCACTTTTGGGTCACGACCCACCAGTTGAGAAACACTGGTATAGACGATAGGGATGTTCGATATTGGCTTTTTTTTTACCGATACCAATATTGTCCAACTCTTAATTTCCGATACCGATATATGCAGGGTTTCCCCCCCCCAAAAAACTGAATAATTTCAGGTAGTTATCATTACTTATTACATGGCGTTTTCACATTCGCCGAAATGCTTGCTTGTGATTGGTCAATAGCCTCCCGACAGCGGTCATTATTTTTCAATAATGACCGCTGTGGGACAATAATGACCGCAGTGCGCAGCTGTTCGCAATCAAGCCCACTGACACACACTGTTTCAGTGCAATTAGACACTGCCGGTGTTCTGCTGCCGGCGATGACAGGGGGCGGAGCGACGAGCGGAGTCAGAACGCAGCCAGAACCAGTGTTGCGAGTCGATGTAAAATGAATTAGGTATATTGTTAGTAAGTTAGCCATGTAATAAGCGGGATAATGTATAGCTATACTCGGTCATTGTCGCAAAATAATTGACCTTCACTGACGTTTAAAACACCTCGCCGAAGCGGCTCGGTATTTTAAACTCCGTGTCGGTTAATTATTTTGCGACAATGACCTCGTAGCTATACATTATCCCTTACATATCTCTTGTCGTGGAATTAACACAACACTATGCAGACTTTTGACAATAAATAAAATCAGAATTTGTTCTTACTTGCTTGCCTGGGTAAATAAAGGTTAAATAAATGTTTGTTTTTTTGAAAACCGATACCGATCATTTCCGATATCACATTTGAATGCCAATATCGGTAGGCCGATAATATCGGACATCCCTAATAGACATATTAGCGTAGTAGTATAGATATATTAGCATAGTAGGTAGTAGTATAGACATATTAGAATAGTAGGTAGTAGTATAGACATAGTAGGTAGTAGTATAGAGATATTAGCATAGTAGGTAGTAGTATAGACCTATTAGAATAGTAGATAGTAGCAGGGCTTTGGCAAATCATGCCCCCCACCGAGTTCTACCCCTGGGAGAAATTTTGCGTCGATCTGCGCACGGGCGCGCATGTGGGAGCTTGCGCAAAATCATTCCACGTCGCACAAAACTTTTTTCCCACCATTTTCGCTGATGGAAAGGCATTGGGAAGTTGTAGAACCGACATCTACCCCATGAATATTTCCGCGAGGATCGGAATACGGGCGTGCGCGTGGGAGTTTGCACAAAATCACAGTTGCCCCCCTTTGGCTAATTAGTGAGTGAGAGCACCTAGCCCCGCCGCTCACTATCGCCGACCCGGCTTTAGGAGAGCGACGTTTGACCCGTCTCACGCCCAGTATCGGCACTCCGACATGGCGCTCAAGGGGGGGCCGGGACGGACACCCATCAAGAGTCTCTACAGAACGCGACTCTTCCCAGGCAACCCGCCCCTATCTACTTGCTCACCGATGGCCAGGCTATCTCCCCGGCTGTAGGGTCGTGAGCCGAAAATCAACCGCTCCGGCTCACCGTTTTAGCGTGCTCTGCCCCTGCACGAGGGGTGGGGGCGTTACTCCCCAAACCAGAGGTCGACGCGCTCCGACGCTTATGGGCATATCGACCGCACCCGCCCACAGGCTTTCACTGCGTCTCCTCTGGCCCAGATCCGTCTTCGGCCATATAGACCTAGAACGGATTTGTCCGATACCTTCTCGCCAGCCGCGATCCGCCACCCAGTGACCGAATCCAATAAACGAGTACAATGTCACAGACCTGTGTCCCATTCCTGTCTCTTCCACCGCTTACCTGCGCCTTACCCACGCGCCATGGGAGCACCGTCCAAGATCAGACTCGTACCAGGTGTACTCACCTGAACTTACCTGACTCGGGGGCCCTCAAAATCAGCTGGGCCACTCCAGCGCAGATTTCCACGGGAAATGGAGACTGCCTGGGGGTGCATCCCGTGAATGCACCCCCCTCGTGTCTCAGAGACCCACCTCCCCTACTCTGAGGCCCAGTGGCGGCCGTAGCTCCACTGACTCCTACTGCGCTGGAGGTTGTCTACCTTAGGAGAGTCATAGTTACTCCTGCCGTTTACCCGTGCTCTATTGCCTGCCTGTGGAGGTCGCTTGAAGCCTTTCTCCAACGCGTTCGTGTTTCCGCGTCTCTGATTGGCCAGGTCATGTGACATGTACGCCCAATCGTGGGACCGCAAGTTTCTACACTGGTTAAGCTTAGGCGCTCTTTCGAAGTTGGTTAAGGTTAGAGTTTGTCTTAGAGCATGGCGATAGAACGCCTGCCCTGATTCCAAACTCTAACCTTAACCAACTTCGAAAGAGTCGCCTAAGCTTAAAGGGGAACTCCAACATTTTGGGAAATTAGCTTATTTAACATCTTCCCTGGAGTTAGACAAGAAGATACATACCTTTTTTGTCTCTGTGCGTGCATTTTAGCTTTGGGAATAGACGCTCCGTTAGCATAGCTTAGCTTCATCACTGGAAGTGAGGCAGGACAGTAGCCTTACAGTGCCTTACAGTGTATTGCAAGGTCTGACATTGACCAAACTTGATATGCATGACCTTGGTGGGCTCTAGGTCAACTCCTGAAAAGGGGGTCAATGTCAGACTTTGCAATCAAAAGTTAGGGGGCTAATAACCCTTGCCATAATTTCAGTGCGCCCCCTAACTTTTGATTGCAAGGTCTGACATTGACCCCCTTTTCAGGAGTTGACCTAGAGCCCACCAAGGTCATGCATATCAAGTTTGGTCAATGTCAGACCTTGCAATACACTGTAAGGCACTGTAAGGCTACTGTCCTGCCTCACTTCCAGTGATGAAGCTAAGCTATGCTAACGGAGCGTCTATTCCCAAAGCTAAAATGGCTGCACAGAGACAAAAAAGGTATGTATCTTCTTGTCTAACTCCAGGGAAGATGTTAAATAAGCTAATTTCCCAAAATGTTGGAGTTCCCCTTTAACCAGTGATAAACTAGGCGTTAGGTAGTTTAAGTTTACAGGCTGTTTGACCCGGAAATAGGCGCAGAACTTGCCGTCCCACGATTGGCGCACATGTCACATGACCTGGCCAATCAGAGCGCAAAACGGGAACCCCGAAACACGGACGCGTTGGAGAAAAGCTACACGCGTGGAGGTCAGGAAACCTTGAACTTTGACCCCCCCTCCCATTTGGCGTTAGATGTTATTTTAGCACACACCACACTACTGACATTTTGGAATATATGTATTTTAGATGTTTCGGTTCAAATAAAATCTTATGTCCAAACAAATACATGCAGTTACATTGTCCAATTACCTATATTTCTAACTTTTTGGGTGGGGGCGCGTTTGCAGGGATTTTTGGCTGGTGAAAATGCTGAGTGGCTAGTAGGGGTGGACGGTATGGTCTAAAATGTATATCACAGTATAATTTGAAGCATAGACGGTAACGGTATATATCACGGTATCAGTGTTTCCGTTAGAATATTTTTTTTTGCCTGATAGGCAGGCTATATAAAGAATGACATCCTCAAGGCATGTAGATTTATAATATTTTAACTTAAAACTAGGCTACTTTTGCGTATAAAGTCATTATATTCCAAATAAAATAAGTCCCGAGTCGAGACTCCGTGCTGCTCCCATTGCAAACAGCGAGGCTGGATTTTGCTAGAAGCATATGTAGCTGCAGAGCCGCAGAACCATGGGCGCTTTCAGGAGCCATTGGCAATTCAGCCGTTGGGTGGGGGGGCGCTGTTGAGCGGGCCTGTGACCAGACCTAAAAGCGCCCATGGTTCTGCGGCTCTGCAGCTACATGCTATTCGCAACTCTACTGCTGCAGCCGTCCTCCCACTGCAGCCGTCGTTATCATAACACTACACACATATCATAATGTTTACAGCAAACTAGTTGATCACCAGGTATGTTTTATTAACGTAGAATAATTCATATAAGAAAAACGATAGGGAAATCCCTTACCTTTCTCCACTGGTTAAAAATGCCAGGAACTGAAATTGAAACTTGCTGTGCGCCGCGGTGATATGTTTTTATTATGAAATGACAATTGCGTGTTGACACGCCCACTGCGCGAAGCCTCCTAAATAACTTTTTCCAGTTTGCACATATCTATTATCTATGACTAATTCTATCTATTTTTAGGGGCAAATGCGATTGAAATAGTCGCGCTGTGGTTACATGGCGTCATTGCTCTTTTAGAGCTGCTCTACCGGTTACACGGTATAGTCAAAATCCATACCGTAGAGCAAATTCATACCGTTTATACCGTATACCATTTATACCGTCCACCCCTAGTGGCTAGTGACTTTGGAAAACCACTAGCCACAGTGGCTGCTGAGCCAAAAAGTTAATGTCAAGCCATGGGTAGTAGTATAAACATATTAGCATAGTAGGTAGTAGTATAGACATATTAGCATAGTAGTTAGTATAGACATAATTTAGCATAGTAAGTAGTATAGAGATATTAGCATAGTAGGTAGTAGTATAGACATATTAGCTTAGTAGGTAGTAGTATAGATATATTAGCATATTAGGTAGTAATCTAGACATATTAGCATAGTAGGTAGTAGTATAGAGTCTAGACATATTAGAATAGTAGGTAGTAGTATTAACATAGTAGGTAGTAGTATAGAGATATTAGCATAGTAGGTAGTAGTATAGACATTAGAATTAAATAGTAGGTAGTAGTATAGAGATATTAGCATAGTAGGTAGTAATATAGACATATTAGCATAGTAGGTAGTAGTATAGACATATTAGCATAGTATGTAGTAGTATAGACATAATCTAGCACAGTAGATAGATAGTAATAGAGATATTAGCATAGTAGGTACTAGTAATATAGAGATATTAGCATAGTAGTTGGTAGTATAGACATATTAGCATAGTAGGTAGTAGTATAGACATATTAGCATAGTAGGTAGTAGTATAGACATATTAACATAGTATGTAGTAGTTAAGCATTACATCACACGCAGGAGTGTGTTCTAGGAATTAGATCGTGCCTAGGGGTGGTTGTTAGACCCCCCTAGGCATGATCTAATTCCTATAACACATGACTACAAGTGGTGTAATGTCTTTTATACAATGGCCGAATTCACCCAACCTTATTGCTATAGAATAAACACACAGTAATTGAAGCATAATGGAGATTTATTCACAAAACCATCCACAGAGAAAGTAGATCCAATAGTAGATCCACTAGTAGACACCAGAGGGAGCTCCACAAACCATGTTAAACCCAGATAGACAGTACTGCTACATCTATAACAAATAACGACCGGTAACTTCACTGTGCTTCTTAAACAAGATGTAGCAGTACTGTCTATCTGTATGTCATGTATGTCATATATGTTATGATGCATGGAAAAGGGGGGACCCTGATGTAAGCAAGACGAAAGTTTTTCTCTGGTCTGCATCCCCTTAACAATTATGTGTATTGAGCCGTACTGTATTGTACAAATTCTGCAATCTGGTAATAAAAATGTCAATCAATCAAATCTGACACAAAAAAAAGAAAAAAAAACGTTGGCCATTAAAAAAAATTATATATATTTAATCTCCACGATTTTTCTTATGTTTCACAATGAGTCATGACAAATTAATTACATAATCCATGTGTATGTAACGAACTAACATATTCCAGTTGAGTGTATATTTTTTGGAGGATTCGTTCAAAAGCTATTCATACTTCCATTTTTCTATCTATGGCGGATTGATTCAGACAGAAAAAATTAAGTAATTCGGTTGTGGGAGGGATCTGGGGTCACGTGGAGTGTGTTATACTAAATAACAAATAACAAGTTTCAGCCAATCAGAATCAAGAAATTTGCATGCCATTGTATAATATAGACATAATCTAGCATAGTAGGTAGTAATATAGAGATATTAGCATAGTAGGTACTAGTAATATAGAGATATTAGCATAGTAGTTAGTAGTATAGACATATTAGCATAGTAGGTAGTAGTATAGACATATTAGCATAGTAGGTAGTAGTATAGAGATATTAGCGTAGTATAGAGATATTAGCATAGTAGGTAGTAGTATAGAGATATTAGCATAGTAGGTACTAGGTAGTAATATAGACATATTAGTATAGACATATTAGTATAGTAGGTAATAATATAGGCAAGGTAGATTACAAAGTTAGTATCAAAGTGCATAATAGTAAAAGTTATTTTATATATTTTTTTATCATAATGGATCATCATAGTAATGATCTATTAGCTTGGAAGCTAACCCTGCCCTCTTTTCTTTATCCTCCAATCACAACTGTTGCTTTCCTCAGACATAGCAAAAAGGGCGGGGCTTGAGATCAGATGTTTGATGGTGTTTATCTTCTCCACAGTGAACCACTAGAGGCCTACATCTACTTCGGGCCGGTCTATTATCAGAAACTGAAGCACATGGTGTTGGACAAAATGCACGCCAGGGCCCGCGGTCCCAGAGCTGTGCTCACCAGGTGAGGGAATCGTCATGGTAACTGTTTTAGATTGAGATGTTATTCTCAAAATTGTGGTGTATAGAGTTCTCGCAAGTTCTCAGAGTAATTGTTTTTACAGTATTTCAGAGTAAATCCACCCTAAAAACAGCATACACATTGTGCTATTCCAATGATTTGTGATAATTAAAGGGATAGTTTGGATTTTTGGACATTAACCCTTTCCCCGCCAATAACGTCGTACAACGGGTTTCAAGTTCATGCGAATTCTGCCAATAACGGCGTACGACGTGATTCTGATCATAATTTAATATTTTCGCCATGGTATTCATATTTCACTCACGGAGCCTTGTCCGGATGCTGTGTGAGCCAGCACAACTCTGCACCGCTTCAATACTGCCACCTGGTGGCTGATCGGCGAGTTGCAACCGGAAGTGGATCTCTTGTGATCCTGGTGCGTCTCCCTATTCCGTCCGGCCACTCGTTTATCGTCGCGGGACTCAATACACACACCGTGGATATGGATCTTTGCCATAACTCAATAATCTACATGATTTGGGCGTGTATTAGTAATATACAAACCGGAAATGGATCGCCTAGATCCCCACCACATAACTGGGATCTGTTTGCTCCACTCTCATTGCCCAATGGTACGAGGAGACTGACGTGAGTTTCAGGGTTTTTGTTGATCATTTTCAATACAAACTGCTCTGATCAATATATCACCCATACTACATGAAGCATCTAACGACTATCACGGAATTATAAATGACCCCCCCCCCCCCTCCGTTTACCCGCGCATGATCAGTCATAACGTTTAGGACCATGTACAGTTGAAATTTTTAATATAGCGTTGATCGGTATCAAACTGCATTTGATGATCTAATATATGCATTTGTGCCTATATCTCACGTTCTGGGAAATACTGCAGAAAACGATAACATATTTATACGTTCCTACATCCTGAACGATAGATAATCGATGTTGAATGGGCCATAGTAATGTCAATTTAGCAATACAATTTAAAAAGTTATAGCCCTGCAAAGAAGGTGAACATCTCCATAGACTTACAGTGCTGGCAGAGATCAAACAGCGATGGATATAAGCGTGGCAGAGAATGGGTTAACTGGTATGCAATACTTGATGCAATGCCCAGTAAAGTCACCATGGTTACTGTCATAGTGTACCCATATCCCAATAAACTCTCCATGGTTACTATCATAGTGTCCTCATATCCCTGTAAAGTCACCATGGTTACTGTCATAGTGTCTATAGGAGTTGTATATGGAGCAGCTGCAAGATTCCTCTCTCGATGACATCATCACTAGATTCATGTCTCTCTGGTATTCAGCTTGAGATGAGATTTGTTCATATTTAAAGGAACCTGAGCTGGGCAGTCTTCTAGGAATAAAGGTGAATTCTATCATAGTGTGGATTTTCCCCTTTAACTCTCATCTCCCCTGGCCGTGTCACCTGGCAGGCAGCCCACTGAGGGCCGCTCCAGAGACGGAGGTCTGCGTCTCGGGGAGATGGAGCGTGACTGTCTGATCGGCTACGGGGCGAGCATGCTGCTGCTGGAGCGCCTGATGATCTCCAGCGACGCCTTCGAGGTGGATGTCTGCGGCCAGTGTGGCCTGCTGGGATACTCAGGCTGGTGAGTCAGACCGCTGGTCCTCAAACCCGTCGGCATGAAATGGATTTCTAAATTATACATTTAAAATCAACATCAATATTTGGGTAGGCACTCAAAATTCATAACTAGTTGTAAATATTTGTATATACTTCATGTGTCATCCGTCCACATTCTCATGTCAATTTTAGATTAGATTCTAATGTATTGTCATCATACAATACAATACAGTACAATACAACAAAAAGAGGTTTTGATAGAAGCGTCATTTAGCTGATGCTTTTATCCAAAGCGACTTACAGGTTATTTACAACAAGTCAGCAGGAAGGAAGGGTACAACTCTGGCAGTGTCGAACTTGAGTGCAATTCTGGTAACGGGGTGGGGAATAATGATCTAACTGCATAACGGGCTGCTAGCAAAATCATATGAATTTTGCGATGTCAGAATGCACAGAAGCCACCCTAACTAACTACCTAACAAAAAGGAAGGTAGTCCACATCAATAAAAAAGAGCAATAACTGGGGAGCTCCAGTAGCTTACCACGTACCGCGAGTGCTATTTCAGCGCCGTGGACAACCGCGCTCGCGCGGATCTGGGGCTGAGTGCGTTCGAATCCCGGACGGCAACCGTGCCTTTCCCAGAGTGTCTTCCCCCCCATCTGAACCCTTTCAGCCTGCTTCTGTCGGTCGAACTTGACCAAGTATGAATGCGAAGAAAAGCGATAAACGCTAAAAAGAACCAGGTGACTGGTCAAAGTTTAAAAAAAAAAAAAGAGCAATAACTGACAACAGACAGTATGAAAATGATGTTGCGTGTCATTACATGGACTGACTGTCAACAGCCCTCAACCGCAAAATAATTCATAAATAACTTTCGTCTTCTACTATCATGCACTTTTCCACTAAATATTTTTCCTTGTCTATATCAGGGGTTCCCAAAGTGGGGGTCGCCAGATGATTATAAATAAAATAAAATATTGGCTGGCCGTTCACACTAATACAATTGGCAGTATTAGAGGGTGGGAGAAGCTGGTGGGGTGGGTCCGGGTCGTTGTAAACAGCGACTCCTACAGTTCGGTCAGGGCGCCTGCTAAGCGCGGATAGGATCTAAGTGGGATAGTGTGATCCTTCCACACGCTACGCCCTCTCAGTGAGAATCCGCGCTGCCAGGTGAAAAGAAGCGGTTGATTGGCTGGACGTGTGTCGGAGGAAGCACGTGGTAGCCTCCACTCTCCCAGACCGACTGTGGGGGGTAAGTGCGCAGCGACCAGGAAGGGGATTGGGAATTGGCATAACGACTAACATTGGGATGGGAGAAAATCGGAGGAAAAAGGAGGGGGAAAAAGTAAAAAATAAAATAAAATAAATCCAAACAAAACAATATATATATATTTTTTTTTTATGCAGTCAGGCCACTGAATTTAGAAGCAGGCTAGGCCAGTGTTTCTAGTTGCAGCAGCGCAATAGTTAGATAACCTAGGTGGGGAACAACCAGGAGATCACTGCAACTCACAAGTTGGAGAACTATCTCTCTCTCTCTCTCTCTCTCTCTCTCTCTCTCTCTCTCTCTCTCTCTCTCTCTCTCTCTCTCTCTCTCTCTCGCTCTCTCTCTCTCTCTCTCTCTCGCTCTCACACACACACAAAGGGATCCGCATGTGATTGGTGGAGGCGGGACCCTTACAAAAAACTGTTGTTGCTAATCATTGACACATGCTAGCCTGTAATAATCCCCCCCAGAAAAATCTACTTTGCGTTTGATATATTGCAAATATATGCCATCACACACACTGGCATTTAACGGGTTAGAATTATAAAATGAATATGTGGTGTTATGATCAGGGCTGAAGTTGAATAAAAGATTGTATTTTTTTCAATCTGACATTACAAAAAAACTGAAAATCCATCAAAATCAGTGTTGTTGTTAATCATACATATGCTAGCCTGTTTTTTAACAATCATTTGTGATGCCATCACAAACACTGGCATTTAAAGGCTACAAATAAAAAAATCCATGCACCAGAATGCAGGAAATTAACTCGTTGTAACAAAAGATTTCCTGGTGGGGGACCCCCAGACCCCCCGCTTAAAAAGTGGCCTGACTGGGGCTATATTTTGCACTATATGTCCTGGCCTGAATGATTTCCCCAGTCCAGCCCTGGTTAAAAACCTATAATGCTTATTAGTGTGTGTGCGTTTGAACGTTTGCATGTTTCAACCATACATTTCCATTTATATAAAAAAATAACGCGACCCCCGTTATTTGGGGGTCGTGGCCTGAAAAGTTTGGGAACCCCTGGTCTATATTACTACCTACTATACTAATATGTCTCTACTACTATGCACTCAACATTGCAGCACTCAAGTTTCAACACTGTTTGATGAACATTGTTATTCAGCTGAAAGAGTTGTACCCTTCCTGCTGACTTGTCGTACGGAACTTATAAGTCGCCTTGGATAAAAGCGTCAGCTAAATGACTAAATGTAAACCCGAGTGCGTCATCTGCAGGGAAAAGTCATGCTAGCTAACTTTGCTAATACCAACTGATGCCAACAGAGCTGCCAAGTAAGCTGAAGAGGCTTTGAAAAGGAAGTATTCCTTCCACAGAAAACATTAGCTCTGCAGCAGATTCAGGCTTAGATTCAGGCGGCACGTGGTGTAGTGGTTAACACTGTCGCCTCACAGCAAGAAGGTCCAGGGTTTGATTCCCGCTTGGGGACCAGGTTTCCATGATGCCAGTTACCCAGGTGGGGTATCTCCCGGGCCTTTCTGTGTGGAGTTTGCATGTTCTCCCCGTGCTCGCAAGGCCCCCCCCCCCCCCCCCCATAAGAGAAACCCAATGGAAAAACATGCAAAACAACCGATCGATAACGCTGTCACCTCCGTGACGAAGACGGGCAGGAGCACTTGGATGGTCCCCAGCCCTCGTCTGCTCCCGGCTGCCCTTGGGGGGAAGGACGACGGGATGGGTTAAGCGCAGAGGAGTATCGCATCAGCGATCCTACAGACGATGCATGCGTGTGTGTTCCGGTGTGTGTGCCGCTAACATTGAGTGTTGTTGCATGCCAATTAAAGACCTCTGCGACAGGTCCTGCATTATTATTATTAATTCCCTCTCCCACTCACTCAAGCTGTGACATTAACCCTTTCACTACCACACTACTAAGGGTTAACCTGTGTGGTAGTGTTAACCCTTTGTAGTGTGGTTGTGAAATGGTTAATGAGACACTTGCATCACTAGCAATCTTTCAGTTTCTCCAGTCCACTAAGTCTGACCTGATCTAGCCAGATAATGCATCAGTGAACAATAACATGCTACCCTAAATCCATGAAAGGTTGGGGCTCCCTGCGTCTGATTGGCCAGTCTATTTTTTAACAACAGATCTCTCTCTACATTCTGCTGGTGCGGTTCTTGACATTGCACTGTTTTCTCTGTCTATGTTTCTACAATCTCTGATTGCACATCAACAAGGCATAGTTTGTTCTCGCTGCCTCACAGGATTTTATATCATCCCCAAAAACATGTTTTGTTCTTATTTAATCTGAATGGTCTTGCAAGCTCTTGTACTAATTAATATATATATAGGCATATGTATAGCTCCACATACTTTTGACTAGTGAGGTCACTGCTAATAATCTGTCCGTGTACCCTATAGGGGAAATGTCTCTAATGACAATATAGTCATTTTGACAGTTGGTGTGCCTTGAGATTCTGGTTTTGACAGTCGGTGTGCCTTGAGATTCTGGTTTTGGCAGTTAACCAGGCTGGTCAATTAAGAACAAATTCTTATTTACAATGACGGCCTGGTGAGAGGACAAGAGGGCCTCTTGAAGGGTAACAGGGAAAAGGGCCAAAGAAATGTAATTATTAAATACAATAGAAAAGAGACATCACAGAGGTATGGGAAATTATTTAAACGCATCAAACAAACAACCAAATACAATTACAAGGTGTGTAATACATGAAGCAGAACAGACAAATTACTGTTAAAGGCTGGGTGACAGTTGCAGGTGTGTGTAAACAACTCTGCGATAGAGTGCTCTTAACACTTTGAGTGCCAGCGACGTGTATTGTCGTCTTATCATGCCCCCCGTTGAGTGCCGACGACTAGAGCTGCCGCGATTACCGCATTACCGCGGTATCGCTGTTACATCACGGCCACCGCAGAGTAGGCTGAATACCGCGTCACCGCTGTTTTTTATAATAATAATAATAAATTACCGCCTCTCGTTGGGCTTGCGGCTCTGCAGATATACCCTACTCATCTATCGAGGTTCCAAGCGACCCTATTGGGTACCAGAAAAGTCACGTGAAACATTGCAGACCACTGATTGGTCAGAAGAGAGACGCGTCACACGTTGTAGCGTCATGCAGTGTGTTACCACCAATCGGCAAGCGCGTATTAGGTTTTTACTTCCTGAATGTCAGATCATCACAACACGGCTAATAACGTTAGCTTTAACTCTCCGCCGGAGTGGACTATCATCGCTCCTCAGGAGTACTAAACGAGACATAATGATTTTACTGTCTGCAACGAATGTTATAATAAAAGCCCTTCGTTCTATACACTTGTCTGATTGAAAACTGTATTAACAGACCGCAGAATGGGACAACTCAGCACGCTCCGAGCAAAGAAAGGAACTGAGATATGAGAGTATTGCTTGCCTTGCTATTGTCCGGTAAATACGCTGATGTTATTGAACAACTATATAATGTTAATGCCACAAAACGAATGCCTTTATTATAAAGTAGTAACTTTATAGTAATAATAATAAGAAAGGGTCGGGGGGGTTAGGGGTAACCGAGTGAACGGCGCACGACCAGAGTGGAAACTTCGAATCCGTGTTTCACTTTCAATAACTAATGTGTGCTTGCCGAATCCCAAACAATATTCATGCTGCAAAGTCATCCTCTAAAAATAGACATTTAGACTAGAGGCAGGCTATATGCTATAAAGAGTAGACTACTACTACTAAAAAAAAAAATGCATTCAAACTTTTTTTTTAAATTTTTTGTGTGCATGCGGTAATAACCGCGGCGGTAGGAAATATTTTGCAAATTTGTGCGGTAAGGAAATAATCAATACCGCGGCAGCTCTACCGACGACGCAAATTGTCGTTTTTTTTTAATTTATTGGCGATCTGAATTCATATTTCATCAACCGAGTCTCCCGTTGGTACAGCAGACCCTCTAGGAGCTCAGGTGGGGAAATACCGCCCCCTATCGTCTATCCCTGTGTAACTGCAAGCCATTCGATTATACTGGTGGATCCCTGTGGGGGGAGCCAACTGGCTCCATTATGCTGGCGAGGGATCTGATGATGAGGGAAGTGATCGCGAGTTGGAAAGTAGCGTGGAATATATATTTACAGCAGCCAATAATCAATCAATAAACGCGATCGATATTTGGAATGGCGATCAGGAATTAATTTGAATAATCTTTTTGGAGAACATCTGATCTAAGGTAAGGAGTCTATGTTACCAGTTTTAGGATAATCAGAGCTGTATTCACTGAGATAACAGCGTGTCCCGTATGTGTGTATGTGTGTGTGTGTGATGTTGAGGAAATGAGAGAATAGATTTTTCAGCCCGCTTCTATAGCGTGCATAAGTACACATATACTATCGATAATCTAGCGTTTATTTGAAAACGATTCATAAATAGGGCGACAAATGACAAGGTGTCTAGTGTATTCGAGAATATTCCAATAAATGCCATTTATGGGGGAATCTTTCTATTTTCCGGAAATTTTCGAGAGAATGATAGCTTTTCGAAATGCTATAAAAAGGTATGATATGAACCGATTAAAAAAAACAATCCGTTTTGACAATGTTGACTGCAAACAAGTCATTGATAAGCGACGGGCAGATTAGACACATAGCCATAATTTAAAACATAGATTATGCGTTTTTAACGCTAACATTGAAGTGGGTGGCGGCATTCAAGGGGGTAAAAAGGAAAACACGGCCGGCATCGAAAGTGTTTAACAGTCGATAAAAACGTCTGTCGAGTGCATACCCAAAGTCATTTGAAAGTTATTCTTGAACCTTGAGCACATTCATGAGTCTGGCCTCTTTTGAAAGGAAACATTCAGAATTTTCTTCCACAGCAGGAATACTGACTCTGAGTCCTACTGTAATAGAGTTACAGAGGTTTGAACACACTGAAATAATATATATATTTTTTTATATACTCACATCTGAATTATTTTGCAAACCGATGCCTGCAAAAGAGTTCCAGCTGAGAGGTATGAGCTGGAAAACACAATGGGTCCATAGCCTGAAGTCTTATCTAGTACAAGTCCAAAGTTGATAACAATACCACAGAAAACAGGGTTTTACACAGGGTTTTTCTTTCTTTTTCGGTATGTTTATCCAAAATGTCCATTGGCACCAATGCATTCGCACGTGCAGGAGAGTGTTATTTCGCCAGAGAAAAAAACATATATATCCCCGGAAATATCCCCCACGTCATATATTGTCATTTCCAGAATTTCATTGCCTACAAAAACTGTCAATAATTTTCACCGTCAGAGGTGACTGGTCCGGTCACCGGGAGGCGAAACCGGAGGTGGTCACTTTTTCGAAACTGACACTCGTTGGCTGTTTGGTCTTATAACCCGAAATTGGAAGCATGTAACCAAGTAGGGTGTCAATCAAACTATGTGTTGTTTGATAGACAATAACACAGCGTGACGGCGACAGACGAGGGCAAATGTGCTGCGACGTTAAGAGGTTAAAAGTAATGAGGGGGATCAATTTGTCCATTTCTAAGTCGTTTGCATCTCGTTCCAACTGCTGGATGCATCTCTTGACCAGTTAGAAGTACAGTCACAGAAATAAAGCCCTGTGTTTCTTGTCTTAACTTGTCCCTCTCCTGTCTCTGCTCTGTGTCCCAGGTGCCACTACTGTAAGTCGTCTTGCCACGTGTCGTCCCTGCGCATCCCGTACGCCTGTAAGCTGCTCTTCCAGGAGCTGCAGTCCATGAACATTGTGCCTCGTCTCAAACTGGCTCGCTACAACGACTGAACCGCAGACGGGTTCCGGGTCTATTCCAAGCAGGGAAATACAGGATAACAAACAGACTTAAAGTTTACAAGTGTCAAATGATGTTGGAAGTACGTGGAGCTGCCGCAGCGACGGATGGAGACCGAGCTCTTCCTGAGCCTTTGGTCCCCTTTTTTTTTTTTTTTTTTACATTTTATTTGTTTGTTCCATGTTTTTCAGTATAATTTTATGTCGATAGTTTTTGAAAGCAAGATTCTCATCATTATTTTGCTTTTTCACATCTGT
Organism: Notolepis coatsorum; assembly: GCF_963971535.1. Classification (NCBI taxonomy): domain Eukaryota; kingdom Metazoa; phylum Chordata; class Actinopteri; order Aulopiformes; family Paralepididae; genus Notolepis; species Notolepis coatsorum. The sequence continues at coordinate 79,140,655 of NC_140182.1, read as the reverse complement.
ACATAATAAACATGCAGTGTTTCACCACTCACTGACCCCCCTGTTGTATATTTCTTTGAAGCATACAGTAATAATGACGATTGACATGTCTCAAACCCCGCCCTCATTTCCTGATCCTCCAATCACAACTGTATAGGGCAATAGTCCGCACAAGAGCAGGCATTAGAGGTGTATGAGGGGCCTGTACATTCAGCAGCGTTTGGCTGAGCAACACCAGCACAAGCTAAACTAATTGGCCTCATACTGGTATGGTGTTATAGTACCACCCCAACATTACAGCCAAAATAAATAATAAATAAATCTCAACTTTATCAGAATCAGAAAGGTTTTTATTTCCAATTATTACATGGCGTTTTAACATTCGCCGAAATGCTTGATTGTGATTGGTCAATAGCGCTCGGCAGAGGTCCGTTATTACTCGATAACGGACCTCTGCCGAGCAATAATGACCGCTGTTTGCAGCTGGAGCAATCAAGCCCACTGACACACACTGCATCAGTGCAATCAGTCCACACACCTGCCGCCTGCCGGCGATAATAATAACTTTATTTGGGCTGACAGCGGACGGAGCCACAGAACAACTGCGTCTGCATTTGATCTCGTCTTGTCGATGGTGTAAAATGAATTAGGTATATTGTTAGTAAGTTAGCCATGTAATAAGCGGGATAATGTATAGCCTATACTCAGTCATTGTCGCAAAATAATTGACCTTCACTACGTTTAGAACACCTCGGCGAGGCGCCTCGGTATTCTAAACTGTGTCGGTCAATCATTTTGCGACAATGACCTCGTAGCTATACATTATCCCTTACATAGTTTACACATACAAGGAATTTGATTCGGTAATTTGGTGGGACATTAACTGACAGACAATTACGGTAGAATACAGTTTTATCCGTTTTATTATGTTTTATCAGTGCTAAAACATCCCTTCATACCTACACGCTGCACTGCTATTGCCATCATACAGCACAAGTACAGTACAACAAAAAAATTTGGCATCCAAGCAGAGTGCACATGTAACAGTGAAGTGCGATAGTAATATACAATGTACAGGTGATTCATCTTTTAACAGGGATTGAAGTCAGGATGTGCATTGGAGTCTGTTTGCAGATGTTCTCTCTGCAAACCCCAGGTGATGTCTCCCTCCCATCTTATCAAATATTTTCAGGAGAACGTAAAGTCATATTTCTATTTTTATATATTATATATATATTTCTAAGATTGTTCAATATCCTTACTGATAATAATAATAATAATAATAATAAGAAGACTGCTTTATTTAGATGTCAGATCCTGGGGGCGACACCCAATTAAGACGCGGGGTGGACGACAGGGCGCGGAGCCGGAGGCTTGACACGACAGAAGAGGTGTCAAAAAGGTATTGTACGTCCGTCATCGAGTGTTACGGCAACACGCTCGTTCACTGACAGTAGGAAGAAATGACTCCCATTGTCCTTCATCTTTTCCTCTTTCACCCCCCCCGCCTTCATACTACAAACATGTACGTAGCTCAAACCTGCCACCCCAACACACACACGGCTCGACTGGAACCCTTTGATTGAACAAAAGGAGTGCACATCCATACATTTGGTACTGGTAAAGAGTATGTGAGACAAGGGAGGGTGGAAGAGGGGCCCTTTTTGGTGACTGCACCTGTCTTATTTAATGAGGGTCTAATGAGGGGTTGGCAGTGGCAGGGCAGAGAAAGGATGTCCACTGAGTCCCGTCCCCCCCCCCTTTTTTCTGATTGAAATTAATTAGATCCTCCGTACCAGAGCCCTGTCTTTAGTGGTGAATTATAGGTGAGATTGTTTAGCTTGTCAATTCTCGTGACATAAGATTCCGGTTATGTCTTAATGGAGGATGCTGACGACTCATGTGAATTATGCACTATATCGTTGGCCAGAGGGGCATTGTTCCTTTCGTTTTTCTTTCTTCGTGTATAATTTTCTCATCCTTACTAAGAACTCCTCATCGGAATACTTCCAATACACACTTGAGAGCCATATTTTTTTTTAATTTAAAACAATAGACTGAACCAAATAGATGACATGATGTTAATAATTTCACAACTAGTTAGGAACGGCAGGATGTAGGCGATTTTTTAACGAGAGGTGGCCAGTATGAAGAGATGATGCCAAACGTGGCATCCAACGTGGCAACCTGTGGACACCCCTTGTCCAATCTTAAGACTCTACAGCGGTCACACACACACACACACACACACTGTGTATGTAGTGACACGTGTTCCCAGGTGTCAAAGCGTGGTGCCTGTATGGTGGTGTCCCCAGCACCCCCAGCACCCCCACCACGCCTGCGCGCCACGAGGAGAGAGAGGGAAAAGTCCCCGGTTCCTCTCCGTGGTGTGGTGAGTAATTCAGCCATAATCCCCCTTTCTCCTCTGTCCCCTCTCTCTTTTCTCCCTCTCTCTCTCTTCTCTCCCTCTCTCTCTCTTCTCCCCCCTCTCCTGTGGTTCCATTCATATTCTAATCACAGCTTTCCCTTCTCCAGCTCTCAGGCACTCCATCAGAGCCCTCCCAGCCTTGGGCTTTGCACTTTTACTCCCTTCCTTTGTGACCGTTCTCTCCCTCTCTCTCTCCTAAAAAGAGAGAGACACACCACCCGAAAATAAGGGCCGCAGAGAGAGGGAGAGAGAGAGAGCGAAGTAGAGGGGGGAGAGCGAGAGAACTCTCTTCCAAAAAAATTTCACACATCTTGTGTGTGCACATCTTTTTGGTGAAGGTTAGTCAGAACGTACGACGTGTCCCACTCTATTCGACTGGAGACGGGGGGACGCAGGGGGGGGATGTGTGGATGGTCTCTTTTAGGAGCCATATTGCCAGGTCCTTTTGAGGGGGAAAACGAGAGATGCCAACAAGTGTCCGTTGAATCTTAAGATTGAGATTTTTTGAAATCACAAGGGATGGCGGCAGCGGTGATAGCCGCCGGTCGTGTATGTGTGTGTATTTGGAGCCGTGGGGGGGGGGTGTATAAAAACGTATTAAATGCTATAATGGAGGACGGGGAGGCCACAGTGGTAGGAGTGCGTAGATCTAAGCCTCTTTTTTTTCTCTCTTTGGGGAGGGAGCTTTTCTTATTCAAAACAGCCCCACAAAAGACTTCCAGTGAGCCTTGCCACATCCCCATCTGACTTGGGGCCATTCATCAGGCTGCCGAGCCTATCAATGACATGTCCCCATCAGGGCTCCTATAAAATCAGCCCCTTTCCCATGAAACATCAGCAAACATTTTGACGGGTCTGGCGTTCCCCCCGCTGGATTTCTGGAGTCTCTCAACCCCCCTCCCCCTCCACCGCCACCCACCCACCCCCCCCCCCCTTCACTCCCTCGTTCCCACCTCCCCCTCCTCCTCTCCACCACCACAACCATCACCAACCACCACCACCAGCAACACCAACCCTCCCTCCTCTGCGAAACCTCAGATCCTCAACATCTCCTGCAACAGGCAGTGGTGACGGGAACGTAGGGGAGAGTCCACTGAGGAGGGGGAGAGCGCACTCTGAGCCGTTTTCTTGGAGGAGCCGGTGTCGTTGATGGGAAGAGGATGCAGTGTGGGCTACTGGAGGAGCCTGATATGGATTCCACAGGTTAGTCCTGCCGCTCGGTGTCATCGTCTTTTCCTTTCTTTTTTTTTTTACCTTTGGCTTGGATGTTATGGAGTAAAAATCTGCTTCTGTCCTGCTGGATCACTGTAGCTTCTTCTGATGCTGGACTTCTGGGAGTCTCAAACTTTCTCTACGTGTTAGAGAACATCTCTGAATGTTCGCTTGGCCGTTTGATCTTTTTTTTTTTTATATATTTTTTTTCTTTAAAGTGTTAAAGGTTGTTCATCGCAGACATTATTTTAGTTGTGAGGTTTCGTGGGAAGTGGCGTTGCGGTTTAGTGCCACAAACTTCAGCCCTGGAGGAATATAGCCATTATGGATGATAATAAAATAGAGCTTTAGGGCTCTAACTGTTGTTCTGCGTGATTGCAGTTAACAAATAAACGTTATTGCGTCTATTCAGCTGCCATGTTTCAGAATCTCTTAGTTTTCTTTAAGTGTGAAGCACTCGCTTTTTGTAAAAAAAAATCAGTTAAGCAGACAATTGCAATACACAGTTATCAGGTTGTGTATTGCAAAAACAGGCATTTAGGCTTAGCATGAAATTTATTTATTTATTTTTATCAAAGTGTTGTTTAAAGTTAGTTTGATTGTGTTTTTTTGTAGAAAAAATTGTTGTTTGTTAAAATTAGGACAGGCTATGAATTCAATAAAAAAAATAGTTTATTGAACTTTTATTTAGGCTAGAAATCCTTAGTGTGGGCTCATCTAACTTGAAAGTGCCTTAATAAATGAGCCAACATCCCTCTCGCTTGTTGATCAAATTTAATCCAGTTATTTAGATCCCCACCCTAGCCGTGCTGGTGGCAAACAATTCAACCAGGGATTTGTGCTTCCATGGAGAATTATGTTCACCTCACTGGACTAACTACATCTTTAACAGGGGGCTGTTGTTGGGTTGGTTTAGCAGTAGCAGGTTTCCACAAAATTTTATTATAGATACAAAAATCTTGATTTGTCAGCTGTTGTTTCATCAGCAGGCCAGGAGTAACTACAAAACTATATTTCTAAAACATTTATCTGCGTTAATTATGTGTGCATACTGGAGAATAAAGATAACATAAAACCAGATAAATGGGAATAATAATGACTGAATAATGATAATTACTTACAAAATGATTAGGGACAGGCTACAAGGGGCTGACTGTAATTATGATATCTTGTGTGGATCAGGAAAATAAAGGAGTAATTATTTCTGTTCAAAGGCTCCTGAACACACGCTCGTCCTCTTCTAGAGAAGCTATTGGTTACTAATGGCATTCAGACCTATTAAGCACACGTGCCACTGATCTAGGTGAATCTTCAACCAGTGAGAAGTTCCAAGTCCCTAAAACTTTTCAATTTCTGTGACCCCCTTTGTAAAAAAAGAAACCTCTGACGGAACAGGTTGCCTTGCCAACAGGCTGTCCTGGCAACAGCTGCCATGGTGATTGTTGTCATGTCCCATACGGAAAACAGGATTTACATGACTACAAGAAATACGATGCGCTTTCCTTTCAAGGGGTGCAAAGTAGAATCCAAATACTTTCACTAAAGCTCTCAGATACATGTCATTTACTTGAGTATTTCCGTCTTGGGTACATTTATATTTTTACCCTGTACACCTCGAGGCATATTCAAATTTTAACAGTTTCTTACTAGTTGCCATGAAGAAAATGGTTGATTTGAATCAATGAAAACATTGATTATTTCGGAAATAAATACGCTTACCTTCAAAAGACTCCATGAAATGGTTCCTTATATCATTATATTCAATGAACCTTTTACCTTTTGACACTTAATGACATTTAAATATCAAATACTTCAATATGTATACATTTTGAGTGGAGGACGTTTACTTTGACCAGAGTAGAGTACTTGAAAGGATTTCTGCACCACGACGGTTTTGTCCCAGACACCAGTGGAGCTGTTTCTGAGTTGAAATTAGAATAGGACAATGGCCTCTATTTCACAGGCCCGGTCCAGCAATGTGCACAGGCTCTATTGGGCGTGTGTGTGTGTGTGTGTGTGTGTGTGGTGTGTGTTGTGTGTGTGCTTGCAGTCGAGGAACAATGCAGGATTCCTGCCGCTTTGGTGAAAACATCTCAAACAGAAGCATAGCTGCACTAGTGGTCATACATTATTGATCGTTGTCAATTTGCCTTGTCACATTTTAGAGACATTTAAGGCAGCCTACGTAGGCTGTGATTCACACTGCTTGTAGAAAGCCTTTAGTCTGTCCTTTAGATGAACAAAATCAGGCCTTTACTAATTAACATTAACACGTTTTACTAATTAACATTAATACATTTTACACATTCACATTAATAAGTTTTTAAAGTTTTAAAAAAGAGACACATGTTGCATTATGCAGTGTAAATAAATAAATAAACTTGCTGCAGTATAAAATAAAAGTGCAAAAGTGCCAAATAGACTAATTGTTGGTCTAAATATTAATACTTACTTACTTGTTGTTATATTTGTCATATTTGTATTGCTTTCTTTACCATATTTCTACTGTCTTATTATAGTGACATTATGTTCAGCACTTTGATGCAACTACAGTTGTTTTAAATGTGCTTTAGAAATAAAACGTACTTACTTACACTGAAGGCAGTTGTATTCTTAAGTCTTAAGAACTTCCTAATTTGGCCTTTTTTTTATTTATTTTTTTGGCACATTTATTATATTTGATTGCCCCCCTTTTTGACCTGTGGTTCATTGTGTGTTTTAATTCTAGAGAGCTGGATTGAAAGATGCCTCAATGAGAGTGAGAGTAAGAGGTATTCCAGTCACACCTCCTCTCTGGGGAACATGTCCAACGATGAAAGTAAGCACTGTTTTCAGGATTTAAGCCACAAGCGTTGCTTTGAAAAATGTCGTAAGACAATTCCAAATGGCTGAAGAACAAACCCTCCTATCTGCATAAAGAAAGAAGTGAGGAAAAACCTCATAATGTGCTTATACCTGGTCGGTATCGTTAACACATAATATAGTCCAAAAACTGTGTATTGTATTGGGTATCCTTATAAAATATCGTTCTGCAAGAAAACAACACGAAAACAAAACTTTTTCAAAATTTAGAATTTTTCAGATAGGAGGTTTTGTTCTTCGGCCATCGTCTTATGAGTGTAAATAAAAATGTGTATTCAGTGTTGATAATATTTTACCAGCACGTTCTTTTAGCATTCTGTCGCTTCATTTAGTCTAACTTTGAAACAGAAATGTTTTTGTCTCTTGTAGATGAGGAAAAAGAAAATAGCAGAGCTTCTAAACATTCAACTCCGGCGACGCTGCAATGGTGAGTCTTCATGAACATGGTTCTGTTTCGCCTGTTAGTGAGTTGGTTCGCAAAGGTTAAGCTGCACCTTAGAACAGGTCTTAGAACAGTTTGTCTTCTTCTCTGGTGCGCTATGGAAAAGGTTTCAGTGCAGCAAGGAAGGACTCGCACACGGAGAACAAAAAAAGATTTCAGACTAGAGTGGATTTTAAATGCTGTATATACCGTATATTTATATTTACCGTATATACTATATCTATATCTGTACATATCCCTTACCTACTCTTACTAGTTATACCGCTGGCCAGTATGACTTACTACCATAGTGTCTTTATACCTGTATCACTGTGCATAATACCATAACACTATACATACATCTGATCACTCAGTAGTACTCATTTATATATTTTATATCCAGAAAAAATGTCCGGTCCAAAAAAGGTTTCAGTCCATGTTGAACTTTCCTCAGTGCAGAACGATGATGAGGCAGGTATGAGGAGGCTCCCGGTGTGGGGGTCTATCTATGTTGTAACAGGTGTCAGTGATCTGAAGCCAGCAGGTCAGGTCATTACAAACACATTAGAGTAATATAATTATATAGCATCAACACCTTATCATATACATACTAATATGTATATATATATATATTAGTGCTGTCAATCGATTAAAATATTTAATCTGATTAATTGCATGATTGTCCATAGTTAACTCGCGATTAATCGCAAATTAATTGCATTTTTTTTTATCTACCTTAAACAGATCTTTTTCAAGTTCCAAGTTTTAATATTCTTATCAACATGAGAGTCAACAAATGCTTGCTTTATGCAGCCATTTAACACAAAAGGATGACCCTCATGCATTGCAAATTTGCATCAAATTCAAAACAGAGTGATGCACAAAATAACTTAAAAGAAAATAATAATTTAAAACAATGAATAAAGTGTGCATGAAATAATAGGGGAAAGAAAACGTTAGGAACTTGTTACATTCACCCACATAAGGGCTGAGTACTCACACCCCCCTCTCTCTCTCTCACACACACACACTCTCCTAGCTCTCTTTCTCTCTTGCCCCTTCCTCATCTCTCTCACCCCCCTCTCTCTCTCTATCTCTCACACACACACGCACGCACGCACGCACACACACACACACACACACCCACACACACACACACACACACACACACACACACACACACACACACACACTTTGAGTCAGAAACAAACATAGTATCAATGAGAGTATCAATAATACACCTGAAGTATAGTAAAAAAAGAAAATTTGTATATCATTTTTGCATTGACTCATGAACCTTTTTGAAAATCATCTGACATGAAGATGGAACACATTTATGTTGTTAATATGATTTATATTACTGGTAGTAAGACATTATCGTCCTCTAAGTCAATCTGCACTTTAACATAGGCCTGGGTTGTTTTGATTTCTGTTAGCGCCGCGGATATAAGAAAGGTCTTTAAAACTGAGTCAATGTTGATGGTTTTGTTGAACATTTGTATTTCACAGGAGAGAAACTGTATTCAAAGATCAAAGAAAGCTATTAAAATAGTCTTTGAATCTAAATATACTTTCTTTGTGTTGATTCTACATTAATTCCATGATTTTACTCAAGTAAATATCTGTTACAAGCTTCGGTCTTAAGTAGAAAAATGTGATTAATCACGATTAATTAATTGATAAATTAATCAAGATTAAATACAGAAAATGGTGCGATTAATTAGTAAAAGAAAAATGCATCTATTGACAGCACTAATATATATATATATACATGTATATATATATATACAGATGTTTTCTTTTTCACTGGAAATGGGATCCACTGGTTTAGATCACTGACTAGATGCACATAGGAACCCACATAGGATACCTCATTTTGCACTGTGGAAAGTCCAACATTGACTGAAACCTTTGCACACTTTATCACTCTCTGTACACCCCTGCAATGTAAAAAAAACTGAAATATATACTGTTTTTTTTTTATCCACTTTTTCTCCCATTTTTCTATATTTTCTCCCATCCCAATTTCGTATCATCCAATTCAACCCTCCCCTGTCACAAACGCTGTTTCTTGCCTCCCACAAGCCGGCTGCAATGTGGACTAAGTCATACATAGCACAAGTCCCCTCCGGTACTTGAGGTAACAGCAGTCGCATCTTTTCACCTGCGCAGCTCGATCTCTCAGTGGCGAGGAGTAACGCGTGGGAGGCTCACGCTGCCCCCGACACTTCCTGATTCTACTGCGCAGGCGCACCAACCGACCTGTAGGAGTCGCTGTCCACAACGCCCGATCCCCACCCATCAGTTTCCCACCCCCTAATACGGCCAATGTGTATTAGTATGAACGACCAGCTAAACTGAAAGCAATGTGGAGCGCTGTCTCTGCATTCGTGGCGAGCGCCTTGCCCACTACGCCACATAGCCGCCCCCCTGAAATATATACTGTTATAATTCAGACTCTAGTCTGAATAATTTTTTTGTTCTCTTGTGTGTGTGTCCTTCATTGCTGCATCCGTACCTTTTAGTGAAAAACAAACATTGATTTGTAAATAATTCATATTGTTTGGGGATCTAGAATGAGCCTGTACTATACTTCTTTTGAGAGTATTTTTCCATCATGGTTTCGAGTTAACATTGTGGAAGAAATATATATTATTTGTATTATTATAATTTATGTGTGAACACTGAACATTTAGAATCAAGGTAAATGTTTTGAGAGGGATACGATTATATTAGGAGATCATATAGCACCCTTACTAACCCATACTAACTTTGCACCCTTATCGATAGTGAAAACCTGGCATAGTCTCTGGCTTTGTGATTGTTGTTCAGTCCTGTTAGATATTATTAAGAATACATCTATTCATAGTGTCTTCCTTTGGCTCACCTGAGCACAGCAGTGTGAATTCTTGGGGATACTCAGTGATATGATGTGGAACACGCTTTGTAAAGAATTGAGAGCATTACACTTTATCTAGGCACTGATATGTATTAAAGGCACAATCTTTAATCCAGATGTTGCCATGGGATCAGAGACACTGTTTCATTCATTCTCTAATTTAAGTATATAGAGTATAATTATTTACAGCGTGTAACAGCCTGCATGGCATGAATACAAAATATATATTGATGCATCAAAAATATTGTTCATGTTTACCTAATTTGTAGTTATTGTAGCATATTTTATGATAGGATTATAGAGGATAGGTTATGATAGGATAAGAGTTTTGAAAAACATGAATATCTTCTAGTCTCAATCTTAAATCAGAATGTGTTTCATCACAATACCATCGTACATTTGACAATAGCCTACTTTTGTAGTACAAAATAACTACATTTATAAACAGACTTTATCAATGTTAAAACAGAAACACTATATATTCAACTGTGATGCTATTTAAAATAAGTTTTATGACAACACTTTGATGAACATTGTTACTCAGCTGATATAGTTGTGCCCTTCCTGATGACTTGTCGTACAGAACTTGTAAGTCGCTTTGGATAAAAGCGTCAGCTAAATGACTAAATCCTCTTTTACAATACAAACATGCCTCGTTTAGAATCGCAATACTATTTTATCATGGCTTATTTTTTTATTATACTTATTGTATAAATATAAAGCCTTTTTCATTTAATTTCAAACCTTTATTTCAACTCGTAAGACACTGAGGTTACCTTCATTTACAGCGACGATGAGTTTACAAACAGGTTTATCAGTAAGTTCACACATTATAGGCACAATAAATAAGAATAAACAATAGAAACTCAGCTAAGACAGTTACAAGTCGACACACAGTGGTCGGAGATCATACTTTTAAATGCAACAAGACACTTAATAATCTTTGTTCTAAAAAAGAATCCTGAATTCTACTCGGAACAAGAGTTGCTTGTGAGAAGTAAATTTTTTTTTATTCATGTCACGGTTCTTATTTATATAATGTTCCTTTTGTAGTTTTAGTATAGTACAGGGTAATGGAGGGGCTCTGTTTTATTTGCCTCTATTGTACTTGTTTTTTAGTAGCTTTAGTAGTATCAAAGAGTGTAATCCCCAACCAACCTACCCAACCCTGCTGCTTTTACAGTGTCTACACTTTCCTGCTGTTTATGTACAGTGATGTCTCCTTGTCTGCAGACTGTGTGCCTCTGCTTGAAGACAACCGAGGGTACCTCCTCAGTAGTACTGACTGAGTGCAGTAGCTCAATACCTTTATTAGTGAAAGCGTGATTGATTTAATTGAAACACTGGAATAAGATATTGTGTGATGTGTTGGCTACTTGCCTCAGGCTGGTTCTAATCAAACCCCACACTGATCAATCGCATACAGCTTGATATCATACAGCGTTATTATATCATAAAATAGATTACTCTTAACTGATGAAGTTGCATCATTACTCTGACATGCATGTTTACTAAGTCAGACAGATAGCAACTTTTCGTTTTTTTACTATTTTCTTTTTGTCTTTTAAAAATATATATTAGATTAGATTCAAATGTATTGTCATTATCCAGCACAACGAAAATAAGTAAGCAAATGTAACAGTAAAATTAGTACTACTGAGTAATAGTGCTAATAAGATGTATGTACAGTGATAAAGGTATAAATATACTGGTAGTTATTGTATGCTAGCATGCAGAGTTGTATGGGTTATATTATTATTGTTTTGATCACCTTAAGTAAAGGGTTCCGACATGATACCTACTCTTACTAGTTACGCTGCTGGCCAGTATGACTTACCACCATAGTGTCTTTATCCCTGTATCACTGTACATAATACTACAACTCTGTACATACATCTGATCACTCAGTAGTACTTATTTATATATTTTATACCCAGCTGTCACCTGTACATTGTATATTACTATTGCAATTTACTGTAACATTTACACTCTGGTTGGATGTCAAACTTATTTTCGTTGTACTGTACTTACACGTAGATTTTCCTCTCTACCCAATCACAGCAATAATGCTTGAACGCCCACTCATCGCTGTTGTAGTCTCTGGTTGTCTCTGTGTATTATGAACAGACCTGCTCGTCTCTTCCAGGCTGGAGGAGAACTATGAGATAGCTGAAGGCGTGTGCGTTCCCCGCAGTGCACTCTACATGCATTACCTGGACTTCTGTGAGAAACAGGACGCGCAGCCTGTCAACGCAGCCAGCTTTGGAAAGGTAGGATCTCGTGTTTAGTCTGAGCTACTGGCCCAAACGCTCTGGCACAATATAAATAGTATCAGTGTTGTAGAGCTATTTATGGAAGTTCGGAAATACAATTTCCTCGCTAGAAATCAAAATTATCATTTGAAAATACCTCCATCCTACTGTACCTACTGTCTCCTGTGCTACTGGCGGCACGGTGGTGTAGTGGTTAACACTGTCGCCTCACAGCAAGAAGGTCCAGGGTTTGATTCCCGCTTGGGGACCAGGTTTCCGCGATGCCAGGTACCCAGGTGGGGTATCTCCCGGGCCTTTCTGTGTGGAGTTTGCATGCTCTCCCCGTGCTCGCAAGGGTCCCCCCCCCCGATAAGAGAAACCCAATGGAAAAACATGCAAAACAACAGATCGCTAACGCTGTCGCGTCCGTGACGAAGACGGACAGGAGCACTTGGATGGTCCCCGGGCGAGGCCCCACGCCGCAGCCCTCGTCTGCTCCTGGCTGCCCTTGGGGGGAAGGACGACGGGATGGGTTAAGCGCAGAGGAGTATCGCATCGGCGATCCTACAAAAAACAATGCATGCATGTGTGTTCCGGTGTGTGTGCTAAACTAACCTCTGTGTGCCACTAACATTGAGAGTCGTCTGCATGCCAATTAAAGACCTCTGCGACAGGTCCTGCATTATTATTATTATTATTATTATTATTATTATTATTATTATTATTATTATTATTATTATTATTATTATTATATTTATTATTATTATTATATTATTATTACATGCTTGAATATTAGGTGGCAGACTGTAGCAGTTGGAGAACTAATGGCTGCAGAACTCGAGAACTATTAGGAATGTCTGACCACTAAGTGTGTCGACTCTTAACCACCAAAACCTGCACGGACTGCAACTTATGACGTGTATCATGCCAGTTAGGGCACCTTGTGTATACTGTTTACTTTTACTCTTACTCATAGTATATTCAGATTCAAATTCTTTATTGCCTATTTTTATTGTAACGTATAATATAACCGATAGGGCATACAGATCCTCATCTGCATCTTTGTTTACACTGTTTATTTTTCTCATGTTTTTATATTCATATTTTATTTTATTGCCTATATTTATTTCTACTATTACCCTGCCCATACCTCCCCTCCCCCTCCCCCATGCTGCTATGACGCCTGAATTACCCTGAATAAAGGAATATCTTATCTTATCTTATCTTAGAAGAAGTTGAAATTAATTTAATTAATGAAATGTGTGTAGTGCCGATGATACAAAAATTATTTTAAAGGGCAATAGCAGCACTTTTGACATATGGGTCCTAATGTTATTGTTCTTTTGAGTTACATACTAAATATCACTATCTTCTTTTTTTTAATTCAACTTTTTTCCATTACTGCGATACTTCACAGCCATTTTTTGCTGACTCACCATTCTCATACTTTAATACTGAAATATCCACTAAACACACACACACACACAAAATAGTCACATTGTATGAAAATACCTTGCTATGTTGCTAACCTTTATGGTTTTCAGAGAACTTTACATTCTGTTGACACAACATCTAACGAGGGACAATGGAGACACGTTTCACAAAGTGAGACCACATCGGTCGTGTAGCATTTTCATAAATGTTGTGATTTTAGTAGTAGTTCAAGGAGTTTTAAGATACATTTTCAAATACACTGAAAGTCATGGATGCGATAAACAAAATGTCCCTCAAACATCTCAGTAATGGAAAAATATGCAGAGCAATCTTCTGAGATATTAAACAAGACATTGGTGAGGCAAGAATGAGATAGCACCACATCACCATTAGTATTCTCCTGTTATGAGATTTTAAAATATATATATATATTTGATCTGTGCTGTACTGCAGCTTGTTCCAGACTAGAGGTTAGCGAGAAGTAAAGCTCTTGATTGCTCTCTTATGAAAACCACTACCACATAATCTAGAGCCAAAGGAGACATCCTCGCCTGTGTTCCCACAGCCCACAGAAGCTCTTCAATCCAACCCCCCCCCCCCCCCTCCTCCTCAGCCGTCCCCTGTACCCTGGACCCTGGCCCCAACCCCCAACCCGGCCCACCCCCGCAACCCCCTTTCCCTCCCCTCCACAGATCCTGTCGGAAGATATTGAAAAAGAGAAGGGGCTTGGATTAATGTGTAATTAAAGGAAATTTGGAAGGGTGAGATGTTGCGGAATGTTAGATCAGTGGCTGGAGCGGTGTGGGGTGTCCTTTAGGAAGGCTTCATTGATTCAGGACAAAACAAGGAGAGAGGGCCCGGGCTGCCTCCCTGTCTGCTCATTTATCAAGCGGGGCCCTGACAGAAACTTCACAGCTTGGCCCCTTTTTTCATCCCGCACAATGGAGAGCTACACTGTTTGCTATAGTTTCTGCACCAGGAGAGTTGGATGGAGGGACAAAAACGAGAGAGAGAGAGAGAGAGAGAGAGAGAGAGAGAGAGATAGAGAGAGAGATAGAGAGAGAGAGAGAGAGAGAGAGAGAGAGAGAGAAGAGAAGAGAAGAGAGAGAGATTTTTCATATAGAAAAAGAAAAGTAATACCCCTGAACGTGTCATAAATGGATGCCTCCCAACGTGCTTTTTTCCCCCTCAAACCTCCCTGGGGCTTTCAGGCTGTGGGAATTTCACGCTGTTCTGCTAATGGATGTTATGAAGCGCATTCTCACAGAGCTGTTTTCATTTCACTAACATATCCTGTGTGTTTGTTCTGTATTACAAGGAAAATAAGCCACCTAGCTAATCAAGGAGGTTATATCTTCAGTTTTGCCCCACAATAACAAAGTTGTTATTGTGATCTAATGTGGCGTTTGGCCTCTTTGTTTTGCCTTTTTACTTCCTCCTCTGCCTTTCCTTTTGTTGTCTAAATTACAGAGGAAGGACGGCAGAGACTCGCTCTTCTTCTGAGAAGCAATGTGATATAGATCCATTATCCACAGGTGCCGTAGTCTCTGACCACATCCTCTTGTCTCCTGTTTCTCTCCTGCAGATTATTAGACAGCAGTTTCCACAGCTAACCACTAGGAGACTGGGGACGAGGGGCCAGTCCAAGTAAGTTACCTCTCCTCTCACTTATTCTGATTTAATTAAATGAATAAAACCGTTAGGTGAGAGAATTCCACTTGTTCCCGACAGGCAGGTCACTTCCTTGAAACAAGCTTGTTTGTTTCGGAGCAGGTGAAATTATCTCAACCCGTTGGCAGATTATTCACTTGTTTTAAGAAAATAACTCAAGACTCGATACAAGATTAAATTACTACTTAAAATTGAGATTTTTCTGTTCGATTTTAATGAAAGTAAATGGAATGTTGAACCTTTAGTCTCCTCACCCCGATACGAGGGTGTGTGTCTTCTCATACGTGTTAACGGTTACACTGTAGGTACTACAAGAAATGTGTTTTGATGATGATGATGATGATGCTGATGCTGAAATCATGTTGATCGCATTAAGTTAAAACTCAAGGATGTTATTTAGTGAGATTAACTGTGTTCTTTCAAATGTTACTATCGATATTCTGTACAAAGATAAGATAAGATATTGATATTGATGGGTGTACAGGTATGGGCAGGGTAATAGTAGAAATACATAAATATAGGCAATAAGATTAGATCTAAATATAAAAATATGAGAACAAATAAACAGTGTAAACAATATAATTATTAAATGACATTAACTGTTAACAAAATGTCTTTCAATTGTTACTACCGGTATTCTGTACAAAGTGAATCATGTCCTGCACAGTTTCCTATGGGATAAAGTAGCGAGGGGCAAACGTCTATCAGGAGAATCTCTATGAGGTTAATTAACAACTTGGTGAACAAAAAGGTATCACGCAGCCCTTCTCACGAAACCCCCCTTCGTCCCTCTCAGGTACCACTACTATGGCATCGCGGTGAAGGAGAGCTCCCCCTACTACGACGTCATGTACTCCAAGAAGGGGGCGGCCTGGGTGAACGAGACGGGCAAGAAGCAGGTCACCAAGCAGACCGTGGCGTATTCACCTCGCTCCAAGCTGGGGACGCTGCTGCCAGAATTCCCAAATGTCAAAGACCTAAATCTGCCCACCAACGTGCCAGAGGACAAAGTAAACAGGACTTTAAAAACTCCATCCTAATAGACCCCCCTCTTCCCTCCTCCTGCCCCTGCTCCTCCTCCTCCTCCTTCTCCTCCTCCTCCCTCCATCCCCCCTCCTCATCCTTCCCTTCCCCCTCCTCCTTCTCCTCCCTCTCCTGCTCATCCTCCTCCCTCCCTCCCCCCTCCTCATCATTCTCCTGCTCATCCTCCTCCCTCCCTCCCCCCTCCTCATCATTCTCCTCCTCCCTCCTCCTTCCTCCTCCCCCTCCTTCCTCCTCCTCCTGCTCCCTCCCTCCCCATCTCCTCCCTCCCTCCCTCCCTCCCTCCCTCCTCCTCCTCTCTCCCTCCTCCTCCTCTCTCCCTTCCCCCTCCTCCTCCCCCTCACACCATCTCTGCGCCCCCTCTGGTTTCGGGGGCCCTTTATGCGTCCCGGGACCTTCACTGGGCTCTGGTATAGAGAAGGACCTTGAGGATTTATATGCTGGCTCCTCAGTAACTCTTAATCTTTCAGGGAGATAATAAGATCCAGCGATGGACAAAGGACAGGCACTAGCTGTCCGGCTTTAAAGGGGGAGGGGGGGGGCATGATTTTAAATGGTTTTGTGTGTCGTTGATCTCTAAAGGCTGTTTTATATAACGTGGCTTCAGTGTAGACCTGTAACAGGTATTTATTGGTCCACATACTTTGTCCGAGATTTATTCTCTTGTTTTTGTATCACTCTCTCTGTGTCTGCGTAAGAGGGAGAGCTATTTAGGCTTCACTGTGTTTAGATTAATTATCTGTTTTGTGCCCACAGGTGTCAACCTTCATCATGATGTACAGAACACACTGTCAGAGGATACTAGACACAGTCATACGCGCCAACTTCGACGAGGCAAGTTTGTTTGTCTTTTGGCTACTGTCTTTTGGCTACTGTCAATGAAAAAGATAGAATATGTTTTTGTTTAAATGGGAACTATCCTATAAATGGCCTTTTTCAGTGTTTAGCATTGTTTCCTAGCTATGTGGACTTATATTAATAGGATCTATGTCTCTAATTCTCATATTGGCGCATTCTTCCAATTCTCCTCTCACAATATTCACCCTCACTGAACTGAGTCATCTGAAAATGTGCATATCTGTGATGTCAGAGATTTCTCAGCTGCATAATAATGTGGCAGTTGATGTGGCAGTTGGCACCAGGCCACACAGTGGTTGGAGCCCAGCCTCAAAACGGCATAAGATCTTGAGGTAGAAAAATGCTGTTTTTGAGTAATTAGAAATACAAAACAATGAATTTTTTTGAAAGAAAAACCTTACAGAGGTGTTCCATTATTCCATAGACTCACAGGAATTGTGTAAAAGTGCCCAAATAGTGAAATAAATTGTAAAATAGTTCCCCTTTAACACTTTGGATGCCACGCCATGTTTTCCTTTTGCCCCCTTGATGCCTAAACCCACTCCAATGTTAATATCGCCTAATCTATGTTTTAAATTATGGCTATGTGTCTAATCTGCCCGTCGCTTATCAAAGACTCATTTTCCAGTCAACATTGTCAAGGCAGATTGTTTTTTTATCGCTTCATTTCCGTTTGATAGCATTTTGAAAATCACTCGTTTTTGTGGAAAAAACAACCCTATGATGATAATCGTCTTTTACTGGAATATTCCAGAACGTTGTCATTTGTCTGCCTATTTATGAATAGTTTTCAAATAAACGCTAGATGATCGATAGTATATGTGTGCGCACGCACGCTCATGCCGCGCGCTGATAATCGCTGCTCTTATTATCTGATGGCTTTTACAGTGAAACAGCAATATCACATATAGTGGAAACGCTTATATCTCCGTGAAAACGAGTCTGATTATCCTAAGACTGATAACATAAATTCCTTACCTGACATCAGATGGTATCCAAATGGTTTATTCCAATTTCCGATCGCCATTCGAAAAAATCGATAATTGTATTGATCCATCGTGTGTACAGTAGAACACATATTCGCCGTTGCACCAAGGTTCCAGAATGAACTCTGGTAGACCCTGGTTACATCAGTGAGAAGTAAAATGTGGAGTCAGAAATCCGTGCTCCCATTCACTTTCATTGAGTCCACTCCAAAAGGGTGATTTACCATCTGGGAGACGATAGGGGGTGCTTTTTTCACATCTGAGCGCCGGCGGTGCCTGGATATCCAACGGTAGGCTCGCTTGATGCAATATGATTTCAGAACGCTAATAAAAAATAAAAAATAAAAATAAAACGAGAAATCTCGTGATGGGCATTCACCGGTCGGGGGGTAAACCCGAGAAATCTCGGGTGTGGCATCCAAAGTGTTAAGATATGCTCTATGTAGATAATACCCTTTGAAATACTTTAAAAAAATATATATATATATATGAATATTATTTTATTGTCAATGGACACAAGGCATTTGAATTTTGCCTTTTTGCATATCCCTCCTAGTTACACATACACACAGTCCTCATAGCCCTCCTAGATACACATACACACAGTCCTCGTATCCCTCCTAGTTACACATACACACAGTCCTCATATCCCTCCTAGTTACACATACACACAGTCCTCATATCCCTCCTAGTTACACATAGTCCTCATATCCCTCCTAGTTACACATACAAACAGTCCTCATATCCCTCCTAGTTACACACACACACACACAGTCCTCATATCCCTCCTAGTTACACATACACACAGCCCTCATATCCCCCCTCCTGGGGGATTCGGTGCCTTGCTCAAGGGCACTTAGGCAGGATGGTAGGCATGGTAGATGTTCATCAGTCACCAGCTCACAGCTGGAATACACCCTCCTGTTGGAGACAGGGATCAAACCAGCGACCTTTTGGTTACTGGCCGGCCTCTTTACCTCTAGGCCGCTCTGCCTCTATATATATATATATATATATATATATATATATATATATATATATATACAGCATATAGCATATATATATATACCTACTTATACACCTGCATATAACCCATATAACTCTGTATTATAGCATGTACAATAATGCTGTATATACCATATATATACTATATATATATATATATTCTTACCGTATATATATATATCCACATAATGTCTGTACATACCTGCATATAATCCTTTTTACATATCTGTAGATACTATATTTATATCTCTACATATCCCTTACCTACTCTTACCAGCCAGTATGACTTACTACCATAGTGTATTTATACCTGTATCACTGTACATATTAATACTACAACTCTGTACATACATCTGATTAGCACTATTGCTCAGTAGTACTGATTTATATCATTTATATATTTTATACCCAGTTTAATCAACTGTACATTGTATATTACTATTGCACTTTACTGTTACATTTGCACTTTACTGTTTGCACTTTACTGTTACATTTGCACTTTACTGTTTGCACTTTACTGTTACATTTGCACTGTGGTTTGATACCAAACTTATTGATGATGACAATACATTTGAATATAATATAATGTAATGTAATGTGTTGTGTTGTGTGCAGGTCCAGAGCTTCCTGCTCCACTTCTGGCAGGGCATGCCCCCCCACATGCTCCCCGTGCTGCGCTCCGCCACCGTGGTCAACATTGTGGGGGTGTGTGACTCCATCCTCTACAAGGCCATCTCTGGGGTGCTGATGCCCACAGTCCTGCAAGCCCTGCCCGACAGGTGTGTGTGTGTGTGTGTGTGTGTGTGTGTGTGTGTGTGTGTGTGTGTGTGTGTGTGTGTGTGTGTGTGTGTGTGTGTGTGTGTGTGTGTGTGTGTGTGTGTGTGTGTGTGTGTGTGTGTGTGTGTGTGTGTGTGTGTGTGTGTGTGTGTGTGTGTGTGTGTGTGTGTGTGTGTGTGCGGGTTAAGTTGTTCCTGCATCGACCCACCTCTAAACCTAGTGCACATACACTCTGTGACAGGTGGAGTATACTTAAGCATTACATCACGCGCAGGAGTGGGTTGTGACAATTAGACCATGCCTAGGGGTGGTCGTTAGACCCCCCTAGGCATGGTCTAATTGTCACAACCCACGACTGCGCGTGGTGTAATGGCTTTTATACAACTGGCACATTCATCCAACCTTATTGCTATACAATAAACACACATTAATTGAAGATTTATTGAAAAAACTATCCACCAGAAAAAAAGTTCCCACAAAAAAAAGAGAAGTTGCCTCCATGTGGAAGCAGCTCGGAAGTGCATCCAACAGTTCTCAGTAGGACATCCAACAAATTAACACATCCAACTGTCTCTCAACTAAGACATCCAACAAACTAAGACATCCAACTGTCTTTCAACTAGGCATCCAACAAACTAAGACATCCAACTGTCTTTCACCTAGACATCCAACAAACTAAGACATCCAACTGTCTTTCACCTAGACATCCAACAAACTAACACATCCAACTTTGCTTTAGTTTTTAACCTAATTTCTATAGAACTTCATTCTTAGATGCTTCTATAGAAAGTAGGTAAAACAAATAAAAAAAAGTTGTCTTTGCCCTATAGGAGGGGGGGGGGGTTTCTTTGCCCTATAAGAGTTTTTATTTTTTTATTTTTTTTAAACCTACTTTCTATAGAAGCAGCTGGGAGGTGCACTGTTTTAAGTGAGCGTGGGTTATTGAATTGATTGATTGATTGATTGATTGATTGATTGATTGATTGATTGATTGATTGCTAATTTTATTACTGTCCGCCTTGTTTCCAACTGGTTAAGTTTAGGCCCTCTTTCGAAGTTGGTTAAGGTTAGAGTTTGGAATCAGGGCTGGTGGTCTATCGCCCTGCTCTAAAGACAAACTCTAACCTTAACCAACTTTGAAAGAGTGCCTAAACTTAACCAGTTGGAAACAAGGCGGACAGTAATAAAATTAGCAATCAATCAATCAATCAATTCAATAGTCCACGCTCACTTAAAACAGCGCACCTCCCAGCTGCTTCTATAGAAAGTAGGTAAAAAAAAAAAAAATTGCAATTAATCAATCAATCCGCACGATTTTTATTTTGTTCCACAATGACTCATGACCCATCAATTACATCATCCAACATTGTTTAAGCAACTAAGACATTCGCCATGACAGAATCGTTTTTCATTTAGTCTTTATGACCCTATCACCATTATCCTTTCGTAATGTTTCCTGTCCGGCTTGTCCGCCATCTTGCGTTCATTCCTAAAACCACGAACGCGCATTGATAGTAATTCGGTTGTGGGCGGGTCCTGGGACCAAGAGTGTTGGGTTATGAAAAATACCCATGTGTAAGTTGACTGTTTCAGCCAATCAGAATCGAGAAATTTGCATGCCGTTGTATAATAGTCTCTAGTCTACAGGTCTGTTAGTGGAGTAATACTAGTCTGACAGGTGTGTTAATGGAGTAATACTAGTCTCTGACAGGTGTGTTAATGGAGTAATACTAGTCTCTGACAGGTGTGTTAGTGGAGTAATACTAGTCTCTGTGACAGGTGTGTTAGTGGAGAAATACTAGTCTCTACAGGTGTGTTAGTCGAGTAATACTAGTCTCTACAGGGAGGTGTGTTAGTGGAGTAATACTAGTCTCTACAGGTGTGTTAGTGGAGTAATACTAGTCTCTACAGGTGTGTTAGTGGAGTAATACTAGTCTCTGACAGGTGTGTTAGTGGAGTAATACTAGTCTCTGTGACAGGTGTGTTAGTGGAGTAATACTAGTCTCTGTGACAGGTGTGTTAGTGGAGTAATACTAGTCTCTACAGGTGTGTTAGTGGAGTAATACTAGTCTCTGACAGGTGTGTTAGTGGAGTAATACTAGTCTCTCTGACAGGTGTGTTAATGGAGTAATACTAGTCTCTACAGGTGTGTTAGTGGAGTAATACTAGTCTCTGTGACAGGTGTGTTAGTGGAGTAATACTAGTCTCTGACAGGTGTGTTAGTGGAGTAATACTAGTCTCTGACAGGTGTGTTAGTGGAGTAATACTAGTCTCTGTGACAGGTGTGTTAGTGGAGTAATACTAGTCTCTACAGGTGTGTTAATGGAGTAATACTAGTCTCTGACAGGTGTGTTGGTGGAGTAATACTAGTCTCTACAGGTGTGTTAATGGAGTAATACTAGTCTCTGACAGGTGTGTTGGTGGAGTAATACTAGTCTCTACAGGTGTGTTAGTGGAGTAATACTAGTCTCTACAGGTGTGTTAGTGGAGTAATACTAGTCTCTACAGGTGTGTTAGTGGAGTAATACTAGTCTCTGTGACAGGTCTGTTAATGGAGTAATACTAGTCTCTGACAGGTGTGTTAGTTGAGTAATACTAGTCTCTGTGACAGGTGTGTTAGTGGAGTAATACTAGTCTCTGGCAGGTGTGTTAGTGGAGTAATACTAGTCTCTGTGACAGGTGTGTTAGTGGAGTAATACTAGTCTCTGACAGGTGTGTTAGTGGAGTAATACTAGTCTCTCTGACAGGTGTGTTAATGGAGTAATACTAGTCTCTACAGGTGTGTTAGTGGAGTAATACTAGTCTCTGACAGGTGTGTTAGTGGAGTAATACTAGTCTCTGACAGGTGTGTTAGTGGAGTAATACTAGTCTCTCTGACAGGTGTGTTAATGGAGTAATACTAGTCTCTACAGGTGTGTTAGTGGAGTAATACTAGTCTCTCTGACAGGTGTGTTAGTGGAGTAATACTAGTCTCTGTGACAGGTGTGTTAGTGGAGTAATACTAGTCTCTGTGACAGGTGTGTTAGTGGAGTAATACTAGTCTCTACAGGTGTGTTAGTGGAGTAATACTAGTCTCTCTGACAGGTGTGTTAATGGAGTAATACTAGTCTCTCTGACAGGTGTGTTAATGGAGTAATACTAGTCTCTACAGGTGTGTTAGTGGAGTAATACTAGTCTCTACAGGTGTGTTAGTGGAGTAATACTAGTCTCTACAGGTGTGTTAGTGGAGTAATACTAGTCTCTACAGGTGTGTTAGTGGAGTAATACTAGTCTCTCTGACAGGTGTGTTAATGGAGTAATACTAGTCTCTACAGGTGTGTTAGTGGAGTAATACTAGTCTCTACAGGTGTGTTAGTGGAGTAATACTAGTCTCTACAGGTGTGTTAGTGGAGTAATACTAGTCTCTACAGGTCTGTTAATGGAGTAATACTAGTCTCTACAGGTGTGTTAGTGGAGTAATACTAGTCTCTCTGACAGGTGTGTTAATGGAGTAATACTAGTCTCTACAGGTGTGTTAGTGGAGTAATACTAGTCTCTCTGACAGGTGTGTTAATGGAGTAATACTAGTCTCTCTGACAGGTGTGTTAATGGAGTAATACTAGTCTCTACAGGTGTGTTAGTGGAGTAATACTAGTCTCTACAGGTGTGTTAGTGGAGTAATACTAGTCTCTACAGGTGTGTTAATGGAGTAATACTAGTCTCTACAGGTGTGTTAGTGGAGTAATACTAGTCTCTGTGACAGGTGTGTTAATGGAGTAATACTTGTCTCTACAGGTGTGTTAGTGGAGTAATACTAGTCTCTGTGACAGGTGTGTTAATGGAGTAATACTAGTCTCTACAGGTGTGTTAGTGGAGTAATACTAGTCTCTACAGGTGTGTTAATGGAGTAATACTAGTCTCTACAGGTGTGTTAGTGGAGTAATACTAGTCTCTGACAGGTGTGTTAGTTGAGTAATACTAGTCTCTGTGACAGGTCTGTTAATGGAGTAATACTAGTCTCTACAGGTGTGTTAGTGGAGTAATACTAGTCTCTGACAGGTGTGTTAGTGGAGTAATACTAGTCTCTACAGGTGTGTTAATGGAGTAATACTAGTCTCTACAGGTCTGTTAGTGGAGTAATACTAGTCTCTACAGGTGTGTTAGTGGAGAAATACTAGTCTCTACAGGTGTGTTAGTGGAGTAATACTAGTCTCTACAGGTGTGTTAGTGGAGTAATACTAGTCTCTGACAGGTGTGTTAGTGGAGTAATACTAGTCTCTGACAGGTGTGTTAGTGGAGTAATACTAGTCTCTGTGACGGGTGTGTTAGTGGAGTAATACTAGTCTCTACAGGTGTGTTAGTGGAGTAATACTAGTCTCTCTGACAGGTGTGTTAGTTGAGTAATACTAGTCTCTACAGGTGTGTTAGTGGAGTAATACTAGTCTCTGACAGGTGTGTTAGTTGAGTAATACTAGTCTCTACAGGTGTGTTAGTGGAGTAATACTAGTCTCTGACAGGTGTGTTAGTGGAGTAATACTAGTGTCTCTTGACAGGTGTGTTAGTGGAGTAATACTAGTCTCTGACAGGTGTGTTAGTGGAGTAATACTAGTGTCTCTTGACAGGTGTGTTAGTGGAGTAATACTAGTCTCTACAGGTGTGTTAATGGAGTAATACTAGTCTCTACAGGTGTGTTAGTGGAGTAATACTAGTCTCTACAGGTGTGTTAATGGAGTAATACTAGTCTCTCTGACAGGTGTGTTAGTGGAGTAATACTAGTCTCTACAGGTGTGTTAGTGGAGTAATACTAGTCTCTGACAGGTGTGTTAGTGGAGTAATACTAGTCTCTACAGGTGTGTTAATGGAGTAATACTAGTCTCTCTGACAGGTGTGTTAGTGGAGTAATACTAGTCTCTACAGGTGTGTTAGTGGAGTAATACTAGTCTCTCTGACAGGTGTGTTAGTGGAGTAATACTAGTCTCTACAGGTGTGTTAATGGAGTAATACTAGTCTCTGACAGGTGTGTTAGTGGAGTAATACTAGTCTCTGACAGGTGTGTTAGTGGAGAAATACTAGTCTCTCTGACAGGTGTGTTAGTGGAGTAATACTAGTCTCTACAGGTCTGTTAGTGGAGTAATACTAGTCTCTACAGGTGTGTTAGTGGAGTAATACTAGTCTCTACAGGTCTGTTAGTGGAGTAATACTAGTCTCTGTGACAGGTGTTAGTGGAGTAATACTAGTCTCTGACAGGTGTGTTAGTGGAGTAATACTAGTCTCTACAGGTGTGTTAGTGGAGTAATACTAGTCTCTACAGGTGTGTTAGTGGAGTAATACTAGTCTCTACAGGTGTGTTAATGGAGTAATACTAGTCTCTGACAGGTGTGTTAGTGGAGTAATACTAGTCTCTGACAGGTGTGTTAGTGGAGTAATACTAGTCTCTGACAGGTGTGTTAGTGGAGTAATACTAGTCTCTACAGGTGTGTTAGTGGAGTAATACTAGTCTCTGACAGGTGTGTTAGTTGAGTAATACTAGTCTCTACAGGTGTGTTAGTGGAGTAATACTAGTCTCTGACAGGTGTGTTAGTGGAGTAATACTAGTCTCTACAGGTGTGTTAGTGGAGTAATACTAGTCTCTGACAGGTGTGTTAGTGGAGTAATACTAGTGTCTCTTGACAGGTGTGTTAGTGGAGTAATACTAGTCTCTACAGGTCTGTTAGTGGAGTAATACTAGTCTCTACAGGTGTGTTAGTGGAGTAATACTAGTCTCTACAGGTGTGTTAATGGAGTAATACTAGTCTCTCTGACAGGTGTGTTAGTGGAGTAATACTAGTCTCTACAGGTGTGTTAATGGAGTAATACTAGTCTCTACAGGTGTGTTAATGGAGTAATACTAGTCTCTACAGGTGTGTTAGTGGAGTAATACTAGTCTCTACAGGTGTGTTAATGGAGTAATACTAGTCTCTCTGACAGGTGTGTTAGTGGAGTAATACTAGTCTCTACAGGTGTGTTAATGGAGTAATACTAGTCTCTACAGGTGTGTTAGTGGGGTAATACTAGTCTCTACAGGTGTGTTAATGGAGTAATACTAGTCTCTGACAGGTGTGTTAGTGGAGTAATACTAGTCTCTCTGACAGGTGTGTTAGTGGAGTAATACTAGTCTCTACAGGTGTATTAGTGGAGTAATACTAGTCTCTGACAGGTGTGTTAGTGGAGTAATACTAGTCTCTGACAGGTGTGTTAGTGGAGTAATACTAGTCTCTACAGGTCTGTTAGTGGAGTAATACTAGTCTCTGTGACAGGTGTGTTAGTGGAGTAATACTAGTCTCT
Source organism: Notolepis coatsorum (assembly GCF_963971535.1). Lineage (NCBI taxonomy): Eukaryota > Metazoa > Chordata > Actinopteri > Aulopiformes > Paralepididae > Notolepis > Notolepis coatsorum. The sequence continues at coordinate 79,114,527 of NC_140182.1, read as the reverse complement.
CTGACAGGTGTGTTAGTGGAGTAATACTAGTCTCTACAGGTGTATTGGTGGAGTAATACTAGTCTCTGACAGGTGTGTTAGTGGAGTAATACTAGTCTGTGACAGGTGTGTTAGTGGAGTAATACTAGTCTGTGACAGGTGTGTTAGTGGAGTAATACTAGTCTCTGACAGGTGTGTTAGTGGAGTAATACTAGTCTCTGTGACAGGTGTGTTAGTGGAGTAATACTAGTCTCTGACAGGTGTGTTGGTGGAGTAATACTAGTCTCTACAGGTGTGTTAATGGAGTAATACTCGTCTCTGACAGGTGTGTTAGTGGAGTAATACTAGTCTCTGTGACAGGTGTGTTGGTGGAGTAATACTAGTCTCTGTGACAGGTGTGTTAGTGGAGTAATACTAGTCTCTACAGGTGTGTTAATGGAGTAATACTAGTCTCTGACAGGTGTGTTAGTGGAGTAATACTAGTCTCTCTGACAGGTGTGTTAGTGGAGTAATACTAGTCTCTACAGGTGTGTTAATGGAGTAATACTAGTCTCTGACAGGTGTGTTAGTGGAGTAATACTAGTCTCTCTGACAGGTGTGTTAGTAGAGTAATACTAGTCTCTACAGGTCTGTTAGTGGAGTAATACTAGTCTCTGACAGGTGTGTTAGTGGAGTAATACTAGTCTCTCTGACAGGTGTGTTAGTGGAGTAATACTAGTCTCTACAGGTGTATTAGTGGAGTAATACTAGTCTCTGACAGGTGTGTTAAGATAAGATAAGATATTCCTTTATTGATCCCCTTGGGGAAATTCAGGCATCATAGCAGCATGGGGGGAGGGGGGGAGGGGTACAGGTAGTAAAACAAAACAGTATACAGGTAGTAAAAGACAACACAGGCAGTGTAAACAATTTGATCAATATGGTCAATATAATTTACTAACTGACTAGCTGAGGAATATTCACATTATTCACAGTGTCACATGAGGTGCAGTATGCAAGAGGTGGTGTTATAATAATTTACTATCTACTGAGTATACATTAATCAAAGTACCAGGGTAGTCTACTTTGTCCCCCTTGGGTTCCTATAAGTCCCAGGTCAATGTCTGGTAGCAGTCGCTGTCGCTGCCCCCTGTTGTGGGGCCTGGAGGCTGCTAGTCGCTGCCCACTGTTGTGGAGCCTGATGGCCGCTGGTATGAAGGACTGTCCGAGGCGGTTAGTTGAGTGTCGGGGGGGGATGAGTCTGTGGCTGAACGAGCTTCTCATCTTGACTAGCTCGTCGTAGAGGGGGTGGTAGGGGTTCTCCATGATGGCATCCAGCTTCCTTATCATCCCCCTCTCTACCATCACCTCAAGTCTAGGTAGCTCGACTCCCACCACGGAGCTAGCCTTCCTCACCAGCTTGTTGAGCTTGTTGGTGTCCCTTGAGTTGATGTAGCCTCCCCAGCATGCCACAGCATAGAAGAGGATGCTGGCCACAACAGACTGGTAAAAAGACTGCAGCAGTTTGTTGCACACATTGAAGGACCTGAGTCTCCTCAGGAAGAACAGCCTGCTCTGTCCCTTCCTGTAGAGGGCCTCTGTGTTGTCCGACCAGTCCAGTTTATTGTTCAGGTGTACCCCAAGGAACTTGTATGAGTCCACCATCTCCACATCCACCCCTCGGATGGAGATGGGAATCGGGGGGGGCCTCTTCTTGCCCCTCCGGAAGTCCACCACCAGCTCCTTGGTCTTACTGGTGTTGAGTTGGAGTTAGTGGAGTAATACTAGTCTCTGACAGGTGTGTTAGTGGAGTAATACTAGTCTCTGTGACAGGTGTGTTAGTGGAGTAATACTAGTCTCTGACAGGTGTGTTGGTGGAGTAATACTAGTCTCTGTGACAGGTGTGTTAGTGGAGAAATACTAGTCTCTGTGACAGGTGTGTTAGTGGAGTAATACTAGTCTCTGACAGGTGTGTTGGTGGAGTAATACTAGTCTTTCTAACAGGTGTGTTAGTGGAGTAATACTAGTCTCTGTGACAGGTGTGTTGGTGGAGAAATACTAGTCTCTGTGACAGGTGTGTTGGTGGAGTAATACTAGTCTCTACAGGTGTGTTAGTGGAGTAATACTAGTCTCTGACAGGTGTGTTAGTGGAGTATTACTAGTCTCTGACAGGTGTGTTAGTGGAGTAATACTAGTCTTTCTAACAGGTGTGTTAGTGGAACAGAACAACTTGCTCACTCAGTATTATTTGATGCAATTTGACATTTGACATTTCTGCATTAATTTCCATGACATTATGAGTGGTGGTTAAGACTAAACATTAGGTTTCTTTCTGCCATCTGTCCAGTTTGACTCAGGTGATTCGGAAATTTGCCAAACAGCTTGACGAGTGGCTTAGAATAGCACTTCACGACCTGCCTGAAAACCTGAGGAACATCAAGTTTGAACGTAAGTGATAAAATCCCCAAAATGTATGATAATTTCACACCTCGTAACAATGTTTTACATTAAATTACAGGATTATGGAACTATGCACTTTGTTCTCAAAAAAGATGTTTTGATTTGTGAAGATGATAATCATACAGTAGGGTAAAACACATGTTCTCTTCCTTGTGATCCCCAGTATCCAGAAGATTCGCTCAGATTCTAAAGCGGCAAACGTCGCTAAACCATCTATGTCAGGTGCCTATCGTTCTATGAATTGAATCAAATCCTTATGAAGAATAATACATCTGATAAGGGATATTGGTTGTGTTAGAGAGCTATGTAATATCAGTTGATGCGTCTCTCCCCCTCAGGCCTCGCGGACTGTGATCCACAGCGCTGACATCACATTTCAGATGCTGGAGGACTGGAGGAATGTAGATTTAAACAGCATCACTAAGCAGACACTGTACACCATGGAGGACTCGCAGGAAGACCACCGGAGACTCATCGTGCACTGTGAGTAAAGAGAAGAGAGGTGCCTGTGAGAGAGACAGGAGAGAGTGCATGTGAGAGAGACAGGAGAGAGTGCATGTGAGAGAGACAGGAGAGAGTGCATGTGAGAGAGACAGGAGAGAGTGCATGTGAGAGAGACAGGAGAGAGTGCATGTGAGAGAGACAGGAGAGTGCATGTGAGAGAGGCAGGAGAGAGTGCATGTGAGAGAGACAGGAGAGAGTGCATGTGAGAGAGACAGGATAGTGTGCATGTGAGAGAGACATGAGAGAGTGCATGTGAGAGAGACAGGATAGAGTGCATGTGAGAGAGACAGGAGAGTGTGCATGTGAGAGAGACAGGAGAGAGTGCATGTGAGAGAGACAGGAGAGTGTGCATGTGAGAGAGACAGGAGAGAGTGCATGTGAGAGAGACAGGAGAGAGTGCATGTGAGAGAGACAGGAGAGAGTGCATGTGAGAGAGACAGGAGAGAGTGCATGTGAGAGAGACAGGAGAGAGTGCATGTGAGAGAGACAGGAGAGTGTGCATGTGAGAGAGACAGGAGAGAGTGCATGTGAGAGAGACAGGAGAGAGTGCATGTGAGAGAGACAGGAGAGAGTGCATGTGAGAGAGACAGGAGAGAGTGCATGTGAGAGAGACAGGAGAGAGTGCATGTGAGAGACAGGAGAGTGTGCATGTGAGAGAGACAGGAGAGTGTGAGAGAGACAGGAGAGTGCATGTGAGAGAGACAGGAGAGAGTGCATGTGAGAGAGACAGGAGAGAGTGCATGTGAGAGAGACAGGAGAGAGTGCATGTGAGAGAGACAGGAGAGAGTGCATGTGAGAGACAGGAGAGTGTGCATGTGAGAGAGACAGGAGAGTGTGCATGTGAGAGAGACAGGAGAGTGTGCATGTGAGAGAGACAGGAGAGAGTGCATGTGAGAGAGACAGGAGAGAGTGCATGTGAGAGAGACAGGAGAGAGTGCATGTGAGAGAGACAGGAGAGTGTGCATGTGAGAGAGACAGGAGAGAGTGCATGTGAGAGAGACAGGAGAGAGTGCATGTGAGAGAGACAGGAGAGAGTGCATGTGAGAGAGACAGGAGAGTGTGCATGTGAGAGAGACAGGAGAGAGTGCATGTGAGAGAGACAGGAGAGAGTGCATGTGAGAGAGACAGGAGAGAGTGCATGTGAGAGAGACAGGAGAGAGTGCATGTGAGAGAGACAGGAGAGAGTGCATGTGAGAGAGACAGGAGAGTGTGCATGTGAGAGAGACAGGAGAGAGTGCATGTGAGAGAGACAGGAGAGAGTGCATGTGAGAGAGACAGGAGAGAGTGCATGTGAGAGAGACAGGAGAGAGTGCATGTGAGAGAGACAGGAGAGAGTGCATGTGAGAGACAGGAGAGTGTGCATGTGAGAGAGACAGGAGAGTGTGAGAGAGACAGGAGAGTGCATGTGAGAGAGACAGGAGAGAGTGCATGTGAGAGAGACAGGAGAGAGTGCATGTGAGAGAGACAGGAGAGAGTGCATGTGAGAGAGACAGGAGAGAGTGCATGTGAGAGACAGGAGAGTGTGCATGTGAGAGAGACAGGAGAGTGTGCATGTGAGAGAGACAGGAGAGAGTGCATGTGAGAGAGACAGGAGAGAGTGCGTGTGAGAGAGACAGGAGAGAGTGCATGTGAGAGACAGGAGAGAGTGCGTGTGAGAGAGACAGGAGAGAGTGCATGTGAGAGAGACAGGAGAGAGTGCATGTGAGAGACAGGAGAGAGTGCGTGTGAGAGAGACAGGAGAGTGTGCATGTGAGAGAGACAGGAGAGTGTGCATGTGAGAGAGACAGGAGAGAGTGCATGTGAGAGAGACAGGAGAGAGTGCATGTGAGAGACAGGAGAGAGTGCATGTGAGAGAGACAGGAGAGAGTGCACAGTGTGTGAGAGAGTCAAATTTGAATTTGAGTGCATGTGGGGACAGCTGGGTAGTGTAGAGGTCGAAGTCACTCGCCTACCAACGCAGAGACCCAGGATAAATTCCCAGCAGCGGTACCTCCGGCTTGGTCAGTCGTCCCTACGAACACAATTGGTCGTATTCACGGGTGGGGAGCTGGTGGGCTATTCCTGAGTTCTGGTCGTTGCTGTTCAGCAGGGAGGGGATATGGGGGAGATAGCGTGAACCACTTAGGGTTGCCGTGGTGATGTAAAATGTCCAATGACTAATAAACTCATGTCAACAAACACCAGTATTACCGGTGCACTACATTGATCCACTGTGTCTTTGACGTTATGTTCTAATTTAACCCTTTCACTGCCACACTACTACAGAAGGTTAACCCTTTACTATCACACTACCAACGGTAACCGTAGTGTAGTGTGGCAGTGAAAGGGTTAACCTGCTGTTGTGTCGCAGTGAAAGGGTTAACCGTTTGGTGGTGCGGCTGTGAAAGGGTTAAAAATTAACCAATGGACAGTAATACCTTCTATCAATTTTCTATCCTTTCATTGACTGGTCTGGTCCTCTGAGCTCCTCTCCAGTAGAGCCGCTGCAGGGTTTAATCAGAAATATTTCCAAATCCTCCGCCATCGTGGTGTAACTAGAGTGTCTCTAGAGCATCTCTCCTTCATGCAAAGTAAAATCTACTCTAAATTAAAGTGAAACTTAAGCTACTCTGTACTGCGACTGCTGCACAGAGATCTATAAAATAGCTCTGCTGTCCTTGCAGACACATTCACTTTATAATGTTGTCTCACTAAATATTGATTTGAACACACTTAGGGCGGGATCCACTAAGAATGGATTGCACGGTGGAAATTAACTGTGTGGGGTTTGAGCACGGTATCTGCTCCGTCTTTGCGAGCTATCCACTAAGGACATTGTGCGGATGAGATACCAGCGCAGACACGCCCATTATGTGTGGAGTTTGCTCCTGATCTGCTCCAGCGCAGTTGGCTCGCAGAGCAGTCTGCACTCCTGACAGCGCTGTTGGCAGATATCAGGAAGGGGAAAAATAAGCCCAAAATGAGGCATAGACATAACGTATTTTTCACCATTAGTATTCCGTTCATTTCGTATTGTATTACGTTTACTTCGTAATGTATAGAGCTTGCTTAATTTGTATTTTCATGACACATTGCATCCTGTGTTTTTGTCCCTATCTTTCGTCATTGCATTTGTTTGTCATCCACGAATAAAGTATTTTGAGCAGACCTGTCCATATTGCAGAATATTTATACTGAATTTAGGCACTGTGCCAGTGAAGATATTTTATAATTAACGAATATTTTGAGTGAGCAAGTTGTATTTAATGTTTAGTTAGGATAATAGAACCTGCATTATCATATACTCCAGAATAAATGTTTCATTGGCCTGCTTCCAGTGTCTACTCCTGACGGATCGATGACACGTTATAATTGAAAAGTTTATTCTGGAGCATAAGTGTGTGGTGGTACAATTGGAACGTGAGTGCAGTCAATAATGATAATAATAATAAATGTATTTATATAGCATTACGATGCCTGCGTCTGGCAACAATTACTGCTGCCATGATCACCTGTGACGCTGGCATGATGCCCCATAGCGTTTAGGGCTTTGCATAGCGGTAACTGCTTGGTGCAATTGGCGCCGGGCTTTGTGGATTCAGAGCATTTTTGGACGAGGCTCATTTGCATAGAAAGGGGACATGTTCCGCCCATATTACCTCATTTAAATATCCGCCAATTGCACCGGACGCAATGCTGACGGAACGCAGTTACCACCTAATTTCTTTTTTTTTTAAACTTACATTTTTATTTTGACTTACAAACATCAACATCAACAACATTACAACATTACAATTGACAGACAAAATTATAAGAAAATAACCCCTAAATCAAGTGAAAAAAGACGTAAATAATAAATAAAAGTAAACATCGGTCCCTACATTGTTTATTTACATTTCAATTTCTTTTCATAGACCATAAAGAAAAATCATAATACCCTCAAAAAAAGTACTGACTAAGGTGAAGTGTGTGCCATGGGCTCAGAGACCCTCCTTGAACCTCTTTCCTCCTTTACCCTTCGCCCTCTTGTGTTGCATTTGTTTCTTCCTCTGTGATGTCGTTCTCGTTCCCCTTATAATCCTCCCACTTTCCCCATCTTTCCTCAAATTTCTCCTCCTGTAGCCTCAGCATGTGTGTTATCCTCTCCATATCCTGTATCTCCTCTACTATTCCTACCCATTGTGCTATTGTTACCACCTCATTTCACCCGTTGTGGATAGCAAACTGAGTTTCAGAGCTTTAAGCACCGACTTTGCGTCGGAAAAAGATGCGCAAACCCTTTGTCCTTAGTATTTTACAAATGTTCGCTTTTTTAAATGATGAATGTGGGCACTGATATGCGAAAATTGTTGAACTGAACACCTAGCAACACCGGTAACACCGACTACCTGTGCGCATGTTACGTTCTCCCAGTGAAACTCCTCACTGTCAGGTGAGAAGAACCAGCTGACGACAGTAGGGCAGCCCATACATGTGGACAGTAGGGCAGTGCATGTGGACAGTAGGGCAGTGCATGTGGACAGTAGGGCAGCGCATGTGGACAGTAGGGCAGCGCATGTGGACAGTAGGGCAGTGCATGTGGACAGTAGGGAAAGTGCAACAACCAGGAAGGGAATTGGCATAACAACTAAATTGAGAAAAAGGCAAAAAAGAGTGTGCATGTGAACAAGACTGCTCCTTAACCTACTCTATTGTCTCCTCACTTAGATTGCAGAACAAACCCCATAGAGACGTAAATTCTCAGATTGGCACAAACATGTAGCGCTCAAATAACACGCCATGACGGGACAATCATTCCCACGACCAGGAAAGTCAAGCTTTAATGACGCAGACCAAAAGGTTAAACAAGTTCACTCTCCTCCGAACCACCCCACGGAGCGGCTCCTATTCACTCCAATGTCACCCCCTCAGAAATGGCCCTGATGGGGTCAGAGGTCACAGCGACATGGCCTGTCGTTGCATAATGACGCCATTCCGACGAACAAACCAACAAACCTATTTTATTTTTTTCAAGTTTGAAATTCAAATCTCTTCCTTTCGTGATCTGTATCCTTGCGTAAGGTCATGTGATGTGTCTGACTCTGCGCCTCCTTCTCACAGTGTATGAGGAGTTCGACCGCCTCCTGGAGGAGCAGTCTTCCATCGAGGCCTACATCGAGTGGCTGGACGCCATGGTGGACCGCTGTGTAGTGAAGGTCAGGAAACATATATATATTTTTTTTTATATTCACTTATGTGTGTGTGTGTGTGTGTGTGTGTGTGTGTGTGGTGTGTGGTGTGTGCGTGTGCGTGCGTGTGTGGGAGCGTGCATACTTACATGGCCAATTTGATGCTGCATTTCCAATTTGAATGACATGTTAGTTGCATGTCCAAGTGTGTTGCTGGGGTTGGTGGGGTGTGTGTGTGGGTGTGTGTGTACATACTAATATCATAGCATCACCTTCTTAAAATAATGGCTTAAGTCACTTTTTGAGGAAAATGTTTTTGCCTAAGTCGTCTCTTTATGATGCTGCCACCTCTGGTAAAATTGCCTACATCCTTAATTGAAAGGATCATGCTGTTCCTAGCCAGTTGTGAAACGATGAATAAACATCATATATTCCATATTTGGTTAAATTTATTGTTTTTCTCGAAACTTGAAAATATGACTTACGCCATTATTTTCAGAAGGTGAAATATGACACACAACATTATTTTTTTTGTGATCACATTTTATTTTATTTATCGCAGCAAGACTTTTACGAAAAGGAAAACAAAAAGAACGAGGTCCAAGCTCCCATCACTATCTTTCCCTGCTCTGAGAGAAAGGCAGGTTCCCAGCTCAGAGCCACCAGCTTCCTCGCCGCTGTCAGCCCAGAGACACACTACATTCTTGAAGATGGCATGTGTAGTTACATTTACCACGTTTGACTCTGGACAGTGAGATACTCTTTGGAGTATTTGTACAGCGAATCACCAAGGATTACGAGCCCGGGGGGGGGGGGGAGAAGAGAAGAGAAGAGAAGAGAGAGAGAGAGAGAGAGAGAGAGAGAGAGAGAGAGAGAGAGAGAGAGAGAGAGAGAGAGAGAGAGAGAGAGAGAGAGAGAGAGAGAGAGAGAGAGAGAGAGAGAGAGAGAGAGAGAGAGAGAGAGAGAGAGAGAGAGAGAGAGAGAGAGAGAGAGAGAGAGAGAGAGAGAGAGAGAGAGAGAGACTGGAAACCACTTGTCTCTCCATGTGTCTCCCCCCGACACAGAGGCACTTAGGTCGCAATCCTCCCCGTTAATGATGTCTTCAAGGCTCCCATTTGCAGCCATTATGTGCCAGATACGGGCTTGTAAAATGTGGTCGCCCCCGGCAACATCTCGGACCGGGCCAGACAATACTTCAATGGGAAGGCGTGTCCCCCAGGGCCAAATTAAATAGTTGACTTGTTGACATGTTTTTCGTTCCTCAGGGTTAAGCCCCGGTACGGACCTAGAGGTTAATTCTACCCCCGCGCACCCCACCTCCCCCCCTCTTTTCTAATGGAAATGGTGTCTTTCTAGGTGGCAGGGAAGAGGCCTGGGTGCCTGAAGAAGGTGGCCCAACAGTTCCTGCTCATGTGGTCGTGTTTCGGCACCAGAGTGATCCGGGACATGACTCTCCACAGCGCGCCCAGCTTCGGTGAGTGGTTTCAGCGGTCGGGCTCTCTGTAAAAGAGATACATTTTTCGTTTTATTAAAATAAGAAGAATTGGGAGTAGGTTTTTACCCAACCGTGTGGTCGAGACGCCAAGTGAGAGGTCCCCTGATGTGAAAACGGGTTCTTAGAAAGAATCCTACCCAAACTAAAGTGATACTAATTGTTATTTGAAATAATACTATTATTGACTATATTGACTATTGACTCACAACCGTTCATTCCAACCACCGCTCCGACTGAAAACTGCCAAGAGGAGCTTGATTTATAATCCCACCGATGGAAGAAAAGTTATTTTGTGTTCGTTCGGTCATGAATATGATGAATAACTTATTATTGTGACACGCAGTTTCCACATTTAGTAAATGTTGGGACTGTAGGAATTTTCCAACCTCACTATGGGGGAACAACCTGCTACAAACAAAATGGCCTCCCTCACTACTGGCCCCCAGTCTTTAGTTTACTAGCTTGCTGTGCATGACCAAGAGTCTGAAGGAGATGGGGGGCTGTAAAAAATAAAAAGTCTTCCCTTCCCCCATCCCCTCTCCTTCTCCTTCGTCTGTGAATATCAAAGACACAGCTGGTTGTAGTGTTTTGATAAAGCAGGTCTGTACAAAAACAGCTAATTAACAAAGGCCCTCCCCTTTCCCCAATGTGTTCGTCCCCCGTCTGTCCACTTTATGACCGCCAGTATTAACGCCCTGAATAGCCGCCAGCGTTTATTATGCGCACGGCAGCGGTGACCAGTACAATGTCACGATTGTGTCGCGCCCCCCTCCCCAGGCCGCAGTCTGATCTTCCCTGTGACCCCGGAGTCAGCTGTCATATTTTTGGCTGTAACTTCGTAGCAGGAAATTACCAAGTTTTCCTCTTTTCACTACAGCCAGCCAGTCATGCTGGAGGATGTGATGTCATCACTCAGATGTTTTCGTTTTTTTCTTTTCCCTGAGATGCTAAATCAGACTAAATCAGGTCATCTAGGTCCATCATATAACCTTGGAATCTTGGAAACCAAACTTTGGCCAGTTTTGACATTATTTTTCACACAAAAACCATGTTCTCATGGTGTGGGTTAATAGCTCTTCAACAAATATTATTTATCATTTTGAATATTTTTATATGACCACATTTTCCGTATACAGTATGAGATAAGATAAGATAAGATATTCCTTTATTGATCCCCTTGGGGGAATGTGGGTGTCATAGCAGCATGGGGGAGGGGGAGGGGAGGTACATGTATGAGCAGGGTAATAGTAGAAAGACATAAATATAGGCAATAAAATTGTGTCTGAATATAAAAATATGAGGTAAAATAAACGGCGCAAACAATATAATTAACTCTGAATATTAAAATACCGTAATTCCTCTAATAGTAACCCCGGCTTGTATTTGTTTCAACTGTAGCGGATACCAGGCTTGTATTAGGAGGAGGCATGTATAAGAGAGAGGCCTATATTTCTAATTTTCAAACCGATCATAATGAATAAATCAACATTTTGTGTCAGTTTGAACCCAGTAAAATGTACTGGGTTCATTTATTGAAACCAAGTACTGTATGAAATACGGTAGTAAACAGTGCAATTACAGGTGGTCAAAAAAAGTTAAATAAAGTAAAATAGTGCAATCACAATACTGGTATAATAATAATAATAATAATAATAATAATAATAATAATAATAATAATAATAATAATAATAATAATAATAATAATAATAATAATAATAATAATAATAATAATAACTTTGTTTTATACAATTCTGAGGTAGGCTTACTCTCTTTGTAAACATTAACACCATACCATTATATGGTATTTACTGCACAGCCAGGCCAGCATATAACAACAATAACAAAATATACCCGGCTTGTATTAGGAGGCCGGCTTATAATTGCTTAGCTCAACAGCGCACCCGGTCATTAATAGAGACCCGGTTTTTAATTGAATACCGGTTACTATTAGAGGAATTACGGTATGATGAGAATAAACAAAGGTGCAGATGAGGGTCTGTATGCCCTTTTTATATTTATATTATGTTATAATAAATATAGGCAATAAAGAATTTGAATCTGAATATATACTATGAGTAAAAGTAAACAGTATACACAAGGTACAGTATATACAAGGTATAAAACTGGCACAATAAACAGTACGTCATATGTTGTAGTCCGTGCAGGTTTTGGTGGTGAGTCAGAAATTCCTAATAGTTCTGGAGTTCTGCAGCCGTTGGTTCTCCAGCTTGGTGTTAGGTCATATTAATCATGTCCTCTGTCTTCATGCAGGGTCTTTCCACCTGATCCACCTGATGTTTGATGACTATGTGCTGTACCTGCTGGAGTCCCTGCACTGCCAGGAGAGAGCTAACGAGCTGATGAGGTTCATGAAGGCAGATGGAGAGACCAGCACAGGTGAGAACAGGAGCTTTTATTCAGATTAAACTGGACTTTGAAGAAGTCTTTATTCATTGCACACATTGCAACATAGTCATGCAGTGATACACACATGCGATGGGCGACACACATAGGAAACACACACATGCAATTTTTTTTACGGGTCGCAGATCCAATTTTGTCTCTGCGCTTGAACCATCCTGTCGCTGTGGAATGCCGGGAGCAGACATGGGTTCTGGCGTGGGGCCGCATCCTGGGACTAATCCAAGTGCTCCTGTCCGTCTTCGCCAGGGACATGACAGCGTTAGTGATCTATTCTGCATGCTTTTCCATTGGGTTTATCTCTTTTTCTGGAGGGGAACCCCTTGCGAGCACGGGGAGAATATGCAAACTCCACACAGAAAGGCCCGGGAGATACCCCACCTGGGTACCTAGCAACCTGGTCCCCAAGCGGGAATCAAATCCAAGACCTTCTTGCTGTGAGGCGACAGTGTTAACCACTACACCACCATGCCGCCTTATACCCTCTTTAGTCCCAAACAAACAGCTCTAAAGTTGCAGGCTACCATACCATAATGCTCGATCATCCAATTCTTCAACCACAGTTTTGACACTTCCAGCTCTAAATGAGGGCTCCTCTTGATAAGTCATGTGGCTAAATGAGGTAGAGCGGTCGCCTGGTAATCTGAAGGTTCCCGGTTCGATTCAGGCTCCACCTGGGCAGCGTTTCGTGTTGAGTGAGACACTTAAACCCCTAACTGCTCCCGGTGGACGGGTTGTCACCTGGCATGGTTGCCTCCACGGTCGGTGTGTGAATGTGTGAGTGAATGTGAGGCATAAATTGTAAAGCTTTGGATCAAAAATATAAATGCAGTCCATTTATTATTTGCATGTGCTCCCCTGAAAACAGGATTTGTGAAATGTTGGGGCGTCTCTAAAATATGAATTGACAGTATGCTTTTGCCACTATTTTTTCCATGAATTCCTTGGAAATAATTGTCTCCCTGTTATATCACCTATTATCACCCAAACCGTCTCTTATTTCTGTGTGTGTAGTGTGACTTCCCGGAATGTCACAGACAAATGATTCCAGCTATGGGATCGTTCCACATGCTAGGGATGTGATACGTGGGCCTTGAAATGTCTGATATTAATTCTCACAGTTTTCAAAGATGCGTTAGACACATAACATGTGGGCGATGTCATTCTGTTTGTTAATAACGCTACTCTATACATGAGTTGTAGGGGTGTAACAGTACACAAAAACCACGGTACGATACGTACCTCGGTTTTGAAGTCACGGTACGGTTTTCGGTACAGTGGGGGAAAGTTTGGCTTTCCATGTTCCACTCAGGGGTGATGTAGTGTGTGCAGTAACTAATTGTACTTGTACTTTCGGTACACCACATAGCCGTTCGGTACGGTACGGTACACACTGAAACGTGTTCGGTTCGGTACGGATACGTGTAATATCCGTACCGTAACCCCTAATGAGTTGACATCAAATGTGTTTCAATGCATCTCTTACACACATACTGTATGTGCACACACACATTTTCAAGTTTCACGTTTTGTTTCATTTGTCACAATTGTTGCTTCACAATGTAGAGGGTCAGAACCAAGCATTTCACTATAATGTACCTTATATGTGACAAATTTCAAATTCTCAAAGTGACAAAATTTAGATGTTTTATTACGTTTAAGTTTAATGCATCCGAGTTACCTACCCCTGCTCTGCAGAGTATAATTGCATGAGGTTGATTAGCGGTGCACTAATTCTTGCCCCCCCTGCCTCAGCAGAAAGAGAGGAGGAGATAATCCTGACGGAAACCACGCCCACCTCCTTGTCCCCGGGACCCTACTCCCCTGCTCGATCTGTCCTCTCAGTGGGGGTCCCATCTGCTGCGTCCCCTACCACTGCCCCATCCCCTGAGTACACCATAGTCCCTGCTACCACAGGTGAGACAGACACGGTACACAGGACAGGTGATGCAACCTGCTGGGTGATGGGAATGTTTACTGTAGAGTTTTATGTTGTTGTTTTATATATATATATATATATATATATATATATATATATATATATATATATATATATATATATATATATATATATATATATATATATATATATATATATATATATATATATATATATATATATATATATATATATATATAAATAAGAATATATATTCTTATTTCTTACCTTTATTTAGTTTGGTTTGTTTATGTGAAGTGGTGTCATGCAAAGCATGCGTGTGCATTTACTACAGATGTAAATGACAAGTACAAGTCCAGATTGTTGTCGTCCATCATTCTGTATCTGCTATGACAAATAATTAAACCTGCACTATGTAACTTTTTTATGGGAAAATATTGCTTCTTTATTTAAAGTGTCGCGAAATCTTCTCTGCAAACAGGAAATTACGCGATTGACATGAACTACGTAAAAGGCTACAGTCTAATTTCTAGAGGGTAAAGGTTGACAAAAGTGCAAAACAGTGCATAGTTATTTTGCTTGTTGCTTGCTATCTTGCTGTGCTCATCATCCTTATTTGTCAGAAGAGTTACATAAGACAGCTTTATTTAACTTTGCAGTTACACACGGAAACAGCTCGTCTTTCTCTCCAGCTAAATATATTCTAACAGTCAAGCGAGTTTTATGACTGCAAGTAGGAAAAACTTCAACTTCCAAATTTGGAGTTGAAGTTCATGAAGTCTGACGATTTATGTAGTTCGCCGTCAAATGATCCATTCGCTTAAAATGTCTCGAGTGCAGGCAGAATAACAACTAGCCTGAATACGCTGGGTCTGATGAGGCTCACACAGCACGTAGGTTTATCTTTGTCAATCCCTTTGTGTCTGTGTGTATGTGTGTGTGCCAGGAGCTGTTCAGTCATATACCTGGTCCCTTACGTACACAGTGACAACATCCGGCGGCTCGCCTCCAGAGGGTGGACAACAGTTGTCCTGCATGCGTGGCGGGGCGCCCGTGCCCTCTCCCTCCTCCAGGATGCCAGTCTATGCCCACAGGGACGAGCCAGGGTGAGCTTTCTTCGCACTCGAATATGGTCGAATTTATTACAATTCTATGTCTATATCGTATTCAACTCATCTAATTGACATTTGTAAAATGTTTTGTACATGACGGCATATATGAACATGACAACTTTATGGGAAATGTGCTTACCGTCTTCTCCAGAATCAGACAAGAAGATACCAATTTCCTCTCTATCCGGTTGCAAGCTAGGCTAGCTTAGCACAAATGAATGGACAAGCTAAAAGCAATTGGTTTTGATAGCTTATCAGTGAGCTGGATGCAATCCTACCTGGAGGGGAGAGAACAGATGGTAGAGGTAAACGGTACTCTATCCTCCCCCCTCACAGTGAGCTGTGGTGTTCCACAAGGAAGCATACTAGGACCGCTACTCTTCCTAATTTATGCAAATGACATGTCGTCAGCCTGTGACTGCAACTTGTTCCTGTTTGCGGACGACTCAGCCCTGCTGGTCTCTGACAAGAACAAGTTGCAGGTTGAAAAAACCCTCAGCACGGAACTAGGCAAAATCTGCATATGGCTCGCTGATAACAAACTATCATTACACATGGGCAAAACAGAGTCCATTCTCTTCGGTTCAAATAACAAACTCAGCAAGACCGACGGCTTCTCAGTTACAGTGGGTGACAATATTGTCACAAGGAAAGACGAAATTACCTACCTGGGTTCCATCCTAGAGGCAAATCTTTCCTGTGACAAAATGGCATCCAATGTAATAAAAAAAAGTCAACCAACGAACTAGATTCTTGTACCGGATCTCCTCTCTGGTAAACAAGAATACCCTGAAGACTCTGGCAGGAGCACTCATTCAAGGGTACTATGACTATGCGTGCACCTCATGGTACCAAAGCACCTCAAAGGCGCTTAAAACAAAATTACAAACATCACAAAACAAACTGGTCAGACTACTACTTGACCTGAACCCCAGAACCCACCTCACCCCTGCCCACTTTGACAACCTAGGATGGCTTAGAGTAGACGACAGAGTACAGCAACTTGCAATGGGCCTGGTCTACAAGATACACTATACGACCGGGGTGCCCATGTACATGTCAAAATACTTCCCAAAGGTCAGTGAATACCACAACCACTACACCAGAGGAAGCTCAACAAATCATGTTAAACCCAGATTCGGCTCAAACAAGGGACTAAACACGTTTCGCAATTATGCCACAACAATGTGGAACGCCCTACCCAAAGCTGTAAAGGAATGTGAATCCCTGCCCACATTCAAAACCGCTCTTAAAGAGCACCTACGGGAGGCTGCAATTCGAAACTGGCCACCGTAAATGCCCAAAACCCCCACCACCTCCTAATAGACAGTCTCCTCCCCACCGCATGTATATATTCCCTCCCCGCCGTATGTATATTTCCCTCCCACCCACCCACCCCCTCCTTTTTTTTTGATCCACTTTTTCTCCCATTTTTCTATATTTTCTCCCATCCCAATTTCGTATCATCCAATTCAACCCTCCCCTGTCACGAACGCTGTTTCTTGCCTCCCACAAGCCGGCTGCAATGTGGACTAAGTCATACATAGCACAAGTCCCCTCCGGTACTTGAGGTAACAGCAGTCGCATCTTTTCACCTGCGCAGCTCGATCTCTCAGTGGCGAGGAGTAACGCGTGGGAGGCTCATGCTGCCCCCGACACTTCCTGATTCTACTGCGCAGGCGCACCAACCGACCTGTAGGAGTCGCTGTCCACAACGCCCGATCCCCACCCATCAGTTTCCCACCCCCTAATACGGCCAATGTGTATTAGTATGAACGACCAGCTAAACTGAAAGCAATGTGGAGCGCTGGGCTCGAACAGGCGAGCCCAGCGTCTCCGCATTTGTGGCGAGCGCCTTGCCCACTACGCCACGTAGCCGCCCGCCTCCATTAATTTAATAAAAATGTTCTCTCTTGTGCGTTCAGTAGAAAGCTATCCGGTTGCAAGCTAGCCTAGCTTAGCACAAATGAATGGAAGCGGATACGGACCACTAGCCTAGCTTAAAACTCCGGGAGAGGGGTTTTTGGCCAACAGCTAGGCTAGCTGGTCCATATCCACTTCCATTCATTTGTGCTAAGCTAGGCTAGCTTGCAGCCGGATAGCTTCCTACTGAACGCACAGAGAGGAAACCGTATCTATGTTCTTGTCTGACTCTGGAGAAGACGGTAAGCGCGTTTCCCATAATGCCGGTGTGTTCCTTTAAATGCATTCTGACCTGACTCCCATGTTGACCTGAACTTTGTTTGCTCCTGGTAGATACACTGGTAGCTACAACTACAGCAGCTATGGCAACCAGCACCCCCATTCCATCCAGAGCCAGTACCCCAGTCTGGCCCATGAGCCAGGCATCCCGTCTCCCCTCCACTACTCCGCCTACCGCTCCTCTGCACAGGTGAGTCCTAAATGGACTGCATTTATACAGCAGCTTTTATCCAAAGCACTTTACAACTTATGCCACACATTCACTCATTCACTCACACATTCACCCATTCACTCACACATTCACTCACACATTCACTCACACATTCACCCATTCACTCACACATTCACTCATTCACTCACACATTCACTCATTCACTCACACATTCACTCACACATTCAACCATTCACTCACACATTCACCCATTCACTCACACATTCAACCATTCACTCACATTCACTCACACATTCAACCATTCACTCACACATTCAACCACTCACTCACACATTCAACCATTCACTCACACATTCAACCATTCACTCACACATTCAACCATTCACTCACACATTCAACCATTCACTCACACATTCAACCATTCACTCACACATTCACACATTCACTCACACATTCAACCATTCACTCACACATTCACTCACACATTCAACTATTCACTCACACATTCACCCATTCACTCACACATTCACCCACACATTCACACATTCACCCATTCACTCACACATTCACCCATTCACTCACACATTCACTCACACATTCACACTTTTGCCTGCAGTGTGAACGTAGCCTATGATGAGGATAGTCAGGTTGAGTGAACAGGCAGGTTATCAGGAGACTATCCAGGACGACACTAGGGCTGCTCAATTATGGCAAAAATCATACTTGTGACTATTTTGATTGATATTGAAATCACGATTATTAAACACAATCTCTCGTTGATTTGAGAAAATAATTGGAGAAACACACTGTGGATCCCTCCTCCCTATCCACATGAGCTAAAACTACTGTCTGGGCTTGGCGGAGGGGGGGAGGGTGAAGGACGGGTGCACTACATTTACAACACAAAACTAAATGAGAGCAACACGTCTTAAGTGTGCCAAGATGGCGGCGCGCACGGACGCAGCGGCTCTGAGCTCCCACAGAAACCGTAGTTTTGTTATTGTTTTTATTGTAATTACATGTATTCTGACTACAGCCGGGACGAGCTTCTGAACCGCTCATCATGCACTTTATTATTTAAAATATTCTGTTATATGTACAGTGGTATGTGTTTCATGTATGTATATATTGTACTACGGTCTGTGGGAGCTCCCCTGAAATTTCGTTGTATACTTGTGTGCAATGACAATTAAAAGTCTATTCTATTCTATTCTATGCGGCACAACAGTCGATCACGGGAAGTCAAAACTGTAACTGAAATCAACTAATCGCCCGGCCCTCGACAACAACAACACAGGTGGATTGTGGTTATAGCAGAGCTCACACATCATCCGCTGCCTACCAAGTGGCGTGAGTTGACCCTTCTGATGGTAATTTCCTGTCGAGGGCCCTCCAGCCTCCCCGCGCCTTTTGTGAGCCGGAGGAGATCAGCCGGGCCTCAGCGGTCTCAGTGTTCCAGCGCTCCTGAATCGCCCTCTCCACACTGCAGCGGAAGCAGACAGTGAAAGGTGGCGGCTTGGCTTGAGCTCAGAGGCCCGTTCTGCGACTCCCCTTCTCCGACACTCAATGGTCTCTTCATCTGATCCAGCCAGCGGCCGTAGACTCGGGGGGGGGGGCAAGGGGGCGTTTATTAAAATATTGTTATTCAATGGTCTCTTTTCTGTCCGCGAACAAGAGGTCGCCGAGCCACCCGTCCCGGGCCCTGACCCGCCGCAACTGTCTTTTTCCGCACCCCTCATAATAGAGTCGCCTGTTATCTGTTTATATTTAGTGGGGTAAGGGGAAACGGTCTCACTTCCACTTTTTTCCACCCTGGTCAGAGCTTAAATTGGGCACAATGCCTGTGCTTTATCTCAGAGAGAGAGAGAGAGAGAGAGAGAGAGAGAGAGAGAGAGAGAGAGAGAGAGAGACACACACACACACACAGAGAGAGGGGGACACGGAGCTGATGCAGACAGAACACTTTGTTCGGTTCGCCAGCTGTCCAAAATGTTTTCAGAAACCAGCAGATCTGGTCAGGGGCTGTTAGTGATCCTCGTCGTCATTGGCAACAGAAATAACACCGGGAAAAACAACGTGTCCCGGTCCAACAGCTGATTACAAGAATTGTCTCGTTTTGTGAAATTTCACACTTTCTTTCTATATTCTTGACTGTGATTCAACCAGGGGCGGCCTTAAGGTTCAAGGGGCCCGCTTTAAGATCAAATATGGGGCCCTAATCTTATATTAACAGAAATTCTGAGGTTTCTGAAGATATGATGCATTATATTCTACCTCACCCAGAATCACAATAGGAAGCCAATGAAAATCTATTGTTTTAGGCAAATTTGCAAATATATGACAAGCTACTGTAGCCACTGGGCCAAACTCACCACGATGCAGCTCCACTAGACCCTGGAGATTTACATTACTTGGTTTATGTCAGGAGCAAGGTTTCTTCTACAAGGTGAAATACTTTGTCAGTAAACACCTTTTTGTGTTGGTGATGTGCCTTTTCAAGTGTTTCCACATTGGCACAGTGCACGCATTTGCTTTATCATAATGATAATACAATTTTATGAAAGGTGCAAACACATACTCTGAAATGCCCTGGAAATGTCTTATTTAGGCGGCTACGTGGTGCAGTGGACAAGGCGCTCACCACGAATACTGGAGACCCTGGGTTCGCCTGTTCGAGCCCAGCGCTCTACATTGCTTTCAGTTTAGCTGGTCGTCCGTACTAATACACATTGGCAGTATTAGGGGGTGGGAAACTGATGGGTGGGGATCGGCCGTTGTGGACAGCAACTCCTACAGGTCGGTTGGTGCGCCTGCGCAGTAGAATCAGGAAGCGATGGGGGTGGCGCCCCTCCAAAGCGCAGACCCCTGACGCTGAAAGATCGCGCCGCGCAGATGAAAAGATGCGACTGCTGTTACATCGAGTATCGGAGGGGACTCGTGCTATGTATGACTTAGTCCAGATTGCAGCCGGCTTGTGGGAGGCAAGAAACAGCGTTCGAGACAGGGGAGGGTTGAATTGGATGATACGAAAATTGGGATGGGAGAAAAATTGAAAATGGGAGAAAAAGTGGATAAAAAAAAAGAAATGTCTTATTTACAGTTCTGGTGCATTAGTTACATTCAACAAAATTATCAGTAGAACATAGCCTATCATCACACTTTTATCTCATTGCAACCTTCAGTAATTAATTTGGATTGGAAAGTTGGAGGTACTATGTATAAACATACCTACTCTATTATGTTTGCACATTGGAACGACAATGGTCTAACGGACCTATCTCAAACCGCGCTCTCTTTTCTTGATCCTCCATACACAACTGTCACTGTCCGGGGAGCGGCGGGGCGGGGCTTGAGATAGATAGACCAATTATTGTGGATTTCAGATCTAGCATCACCATAACTCACATAAAACTCTGCTCTCCTCCCCCAGTATCCACTCAACAGCCAGATGTCTCGAATGGAGCCGTGCCTGATGGGCGGCACTCCACGCTTCCACTCCACGCCCATCGCCCCCCGGTGGCCGGATGTCTCCCCTGCCAACAGCTGTTACACCAGTCCTCCTATGCACTCGTCCCGCTACACCTCGTCTGGAGAGTTGTACTCTCCGCTGGGCCCACGCAGGAACTCAGAATATGAACACTCGCAACACTTTCCCGGCTTCGCCTACATCAACGGAGAGGCCACCACGGGGTGGGCGAAATAGCCCTTCCCCCCAGCCCCACCGACTCAAGAGGGGCTCTTCTGGGCAGCCAATGCCTGTGCTCACAAGCCTCCCAGGACTGTGGATGTAAACCTTCCTCACGTCTACTGGAGGTTTATATGGAAGTCTCATCAAGTACATCAGATGACGAAGAGGAAGATGAAGTTCAAATTTCAAGAGTATCAATGCAAGGTTATTGGAATCATGTACGGAGGCAACTTTAACTGATACATCAATCAGCCAAGTGATTTATGATGTCATTCGCATAGGGGTGTTTAACGTACCCCCTTCAACAATTGGCGTGTTCACCGTTGGCAGACGAATCACTGTCTAAATCGTCGTAGTTTTCCAAAACGAAGGCAGCAAAACCATTGGACCAGTGCAATGCTCCTGCCGTGCCTTTTCAAGTAAAGCCTGACACGTCTGCCGTCCCCCCAGCCTCTTCGGTTAAAGCACACGCTCGGCTGTCTCCCGCGTCAGTTACGTATGTGCGACCGATTGAACTCTGTTTACGCCTCCTTTAAGCTGTTTAACCGACATCACACCAGTATATACGGCTGTTTTCTCTCGGTCAACACTCCAGACCTCGTTGTTGAGGGGCTCGG
The DNA here is from genome assembly GCF_963971535.1 of Notolepis coatsorum. Classification (NCBI taxonomy): domain Eukaryota; kingdom Metazoa; phylum Chordata; class Actinopteri; order Aulopiformes; family Paralepididae; genus Notolepis; species Notolepis coatsorum. The sequence continues at coordinate 79,092,851 of NC_140182.1, read as the reverse complement.
TGCAGCAAGAAAAGCCCCAGCACTCTGCAGCTGCCTTAACGTTCCTCCTCGGACCCCCCTAGGCCCCCCCCGTCCGCTGATATGACCGAAAGGGAAAGGTTTACGGTAACTTTACGGGGTAAACCTTCAGTGTGTGTGAAATTGGCTTTTTTCGTCCCTCTCCTGTATAGTTTCTTTTTCAACGACTGAGACCTGTGACTCGACAAACTCCGTGTGACTCTGTACTCCGTCGCAAGCTCGTTTGCTGTATTTGTGGGACAGCATATAGTATGTATCTTCTGTAAGTTTGTAACATGGTGGAATCCATTATTTTCTATGTTACAATTGGTATTTTGTTTTTTTGTTTTGTATGGTTAGTAAAGGAAACATTAACCTAGGTTTGCGTGTTTTTATAATGCACTCAAAGCTATCGAGGACCTATTACCCTATGGGTATGTATAAAAAAGGGAAGAATATCAAAGTGTACAGTAATATACATGAACTTTAGTCACGTTTATTCCTGTAAATAAAAGCACTGGGAAACGTCTGTGGTGACTGTTAAATTGTTGCACTTTAAACTGATATGTATGTGGAATTATTTGTTGCCACATAAATAATTTTAAAACCCAAATGAACACGTGCATTTTATCATTTCTCTTCTCACCGTGTCTGAAGAACACAAACCGTTGGTTTTGAACCTCACGTTGCTCTGTGCGAATGTGTGGATTGAGTTGGGTAGCGTACGGTCTATAGTATCTTGAGTTATACAGCTGTGTTTTATTTTGTACTGTCCGTAACACATCTTTACTAATCTATAACGGTTTAGAGGAATGACTGGCAGTTGTGACTGCTGAAAGTTTAGTTTAGTTTATTAGGATCCCAATTAGCTACAGTGTTGCAGTAGCTATTCTTCATGGGGTCCACAAAAAACATATATTGTGATAATACTTACATCATAACATATAACATTACAAGTAAACATGACAAAGGACTAGTACACACACACAGATAATACTGTACTTACATCATAACATAACATTACAAGTAAACATGACAAAGGACTAGTACACACAGAGATAATACTTACATCATAACATAACATTACAAGTAAACATGACAAAGGGCTAGTACACACACAGAGATAATACTTACATCATAACATATAACATTACAAGTAAACATGACAAAGGGCTAGTACACACACAGAGATAATACTTACATCATAACATATAACATTACAAGTAAACATGACAAAGGGCTAGTACACACACAGAGATAATACTTACATCATAACATATAACATTACAAGTAAACATGACAAAGGGCTAGTACACACACAGAGATAATACTTACATCATAACATATAACATTACAAGTAAACATGACAAAGGGCTACTACACACAGAGATAATACTTACATCCAAGGGCATAGGTTTGGTTTCAATATTGGGGGTGAAACCTTAAGTGGGGGATATGGAGGTCCTCCCCCAGGAAGTTTTGAGGTTCTGGCACAATTTCCTGCATTCTGGTGTACTTTTATGCATCAATTTATGGTGGAAATGTCTTTATTTATGTAAAGGAAAAGACAACATTCAGGTACCCGCTGATACAGATATAATGGACTGTAATGCAGTGCGGCTCTGAAAGTGTTTTTATCTCTTGGGGAGCGGGTTGTCTTTCATATTAGCTATATTTTTTGAGGGGGACAAATTTGCCTCTTCTCAATATTGAGGGGGACATGTCCCCTGCAACCCCCCTACATCTATGCCTATGCTTACAGCATAACATGACATTACAGGTAAACAGGACAAAGGACTAGTACACACAGACATAATACTTACATCATAATATGACATTAAAAGTAAACGGCACAAAGGACTAGTACACACAGACATAATACTTACATCATAACATGACGTTACAAGTAAACAGGACAAAGTACTAGTACACACACAGACATAATACTTACATCATAAAATGACATTAAAAGTAAACAGGACAAAGGACTAGTACACACAGACACAATAATTACATCATAACATGACATTACAAGTAAACAGGACAAAGGACTAGTACACACACACAAACAATACTTACATCATAACATGACATTACAAGTAAACAGGACAAAGTACTAGTGCACACAGATAATACTTACATCATAACATGACATTACAAGTAAACAGGACAAAGGACTAATACAGTGGCTCGGGAGGTAGAGCAGTCGTCTGGCAATCCGGAGGTTCCCGGTTTGATTCCCGGGCAGTGTGTCGATGTGTCCTTGAGCAAGACACTTAACCCCTAATTGCTCCCGATGAGCAGGTTGGCACCTTGCATGGTTGCCTCCGCGTCGGGTGTGTGAATGTGTGAGTGAATGGGTAAAATGTGAGTAACAAATTTTTAAGCGCTATATAAAAAAGCAGCCATTTACCATTAATACACACACAGACATAATACTTACAGTACATCTACCATCTACTATCATCTTACATGTCAAGATTCAAGAGGTTTATTCATCACATACATACACAAGACATATAGTGAAATGAAGGTGGCCATGCCTGCTTCGATTGTGCAAAAAATACAAATAATAGAATAAAATAGAAAAGATAATAAAATAGACATGATAAAAGTACTAAGACTAAATGCAATACAATGCTAATCTTAGGTAATGCATCCTATGTACACTACTATACAATATACAGTTTTTAAAGTGACATTTTCTTATGTGTTTAAAGTGACCTGTGGTGTGTTTGTGTTTGAGAGAGTGGTGTGTGTATGTGTTCATGTGTGCTTGTGTGTGGAGAGATCAGTGTTCAATGTTCTGATACATGTGAAAGTATTGTTGTAGCCTTGGCACCTCGTTCCACCCCTGCCCTGCTTTAAACATCCGGGTTTGAGTTTGATGTTGTGACAAAGGAGACAAAATCTTTTGAAATCCTCTAAGCAGTTTTTTACCCCTCCCTCTCCCCCCTCTCTAGTGGGAACCCAGTGGGGGGGGGTTTGGGTTAGAGACGCGAGGGCCACACTGTGGAAAGAATTACATTTCTATGGTGAGAAGCTCCTGCTGGCGTGGGGGTCATTGCACCTCAGTACGTAACCTTTGGCCCTTGACCCCCTACCAAGGTTTTTACTTATTGGAACATAGATGGGTTGTGCGGTGTGTGTGTGTGTGCCCACGTCTCAAGACCCCTTTAAGGGTCACAATCAAGGCTCTGAATGCAGATCTGTTTAGCTCAGTAAGCCATATGCTTGAAAATGTTGCTCCTCTCTGATGTGACGTCGTTTCACATTCCACAGACAACGCAAAGTATCCGCTTCGACTAGAAGGTTTTTAAAGGAACCTTTTGGTGTGTCTCCCGCTGTGGGATAGGCAAAGGGAACAAGTGATGTCAAACCTGGACGCCGACATCTTTATACAGCTAATCACGAAGCACACGACCCCCTTAGCACTTGTTATACAAGTATGTCATGGCATAGATTGTCCTGTTAATTAAATGGACCGCATTTACATTGTAAAGCGCTTTTTTAAGTGCTTTACAACTTATGCCTCACATTCACCCATTCACACATTCACACCGATGGCAGAGGCGACCATGGTGGACCAAGGTGCCAATCTGCTCATTGGGAGCAATGTTTAAACCTGGAAGATGTATCAGTGTGGTCCCTTCTAGTGATGTACAATCTCTGAATGCTGAGTTCATTTTGGATGATTCTCCTGTATGGATCCTGCTGTGAGTCTGTGACCTGCAAAATCTATACTTTCCCACATAGCTATACCTGTTCCACACAGACCAAAGGACGTGGTGTTTTGTCAACAGAAACCATAAGTCAGTTAATACAAGTGTGTATTTAGAGTATATAAACAGTATTAATTGGTTGCCAACCAATATGGCACAATGCCTCAGCTCATTGGCCACGGTTTGTATACACCTGCTAGTTGATTGGTCACTTATTTGCCGGCCAAGATGGCTTTATATGCCACAAATTAGACAGAAGGAGGAGATCCTATAGCTAGAAATGAGTCAGCCTTTATCCTGACTGACATGAAGACACCTTACCTTCATTATGGACAAATGTATTGAGAAAATAATAATAATAATAATAATAATAATAATAATAATAATAATAATAATAATAATAATAATAATAATAATAATAATAATAAAAAAAAGTTATGTTGATGCTCAAATATTTCAGAAATGTTTTGTTTTAGTTTTTATTAAATTCTATTTAGACTAATACAAGTTTCTATTTGCTGGTAACCTATGTGCCAAGCAGAATACAGGCCTACCTCAGATATTGTTGCAAAGAAGAAAGAACAATGAAGCAATGAAAAGGGAAAGAAAGAAATAATTTTCATAGTCTGGAAATAATAGAGGATAAGTGGTTCATTATTAGATCATTCTCTTCTATTCAAGGCTCCTCTTGCATTTTGTCAATAACTTAACAACAAATAATAAAAAGTAGGGTAACTTTTCCACTCAAACCGTTTTTTTTTTTTTTTATGGCTACTTTACTTTTAGATCAATAGCGTCATTTTCCTCGGGCAAAATGGTTTTTTTTTTTTTTTTTTTTTTTTTTTTTAACTTAAATTTTTTATTAACATTTATTTAGACAGACAGCACTTACAAAAAATAAATAATAAAAAATGAAGAGACTAGTATCACAATAAAAACAAAAAGAAAAAACAGTGCACATAAATATTTACATGGGTATCACATGGTTAGTTGTCTGGTTCCCCTACTGTTGTTTTCTAGGTATTTGATACAAAGGCTGATTGTGTATCTCCCTTAAACAGGCATAAACAGGTAATTCCTACTCAAAGACAATAAATGCTGACTAAGGTTTGTATGTGTGATCTGGGTCCAGAGACCCTCCTTGAGTTTCTTACTTCCCTTCTCCTTCGTCCTTTCTTTTTTTTCTCTTGTTTATTAACTTTCACTTTGCCTTTTGTTTCACCCATACACAAACCACATCATCCCTGAATATTTAATATCACACCGTTAAACAGACATACATTTCTTTTTCTTTTTGTGCAAGAGAATAAAAAAAAAAATGTATTGGAATAAAATGTGCATATCATGCGATGTTGGCCGCCGTCGCTTTAAAGTTTCGGAGGGGTGTGATGTGATGGGCGTTTCCAGCAGCGGGGAGGGGGAGGAGCCAAACCTGTCAGACACACTCATACACACACACACACACACATCCTGAATTAGCCAGCTAGCTAGTTAGCCTTTTAAATTATTGCACGTTTAGGTAAGTTAGCTAATACCGGTAAGTTAAGTTAACGTTATCTGGTGCTCTTGACATTGTAAGTATGGATTTGAACAATATCTTGTCACAGCTCGAAACTGACAACGAGGAGGAAATCGTAAAGCTTTTCCAACAATATAACCGAGAGGTAAGGTGGGATTCTTGTTTTTGACGTCAACCAAAACAAATCATACATTAGCTAAGGTTAGCTAGCTTGCTAAGCATAGCTGTCATCACACAGCTAACTAGACAGGCTAACGTTAGTGCGACGGAAAATATGGAAAATAAACTTAACATGTCTTTAAGCAGTGACGCTTATGTTTATTCATTGTCGGGATCTTGCTTCCTTTGCACCATAACGTTAACGGTAATGCTGTGATGGATGCTAATCTATCAGCAGAGATGCTTGCTAACACGCTAGCTACTAGCCACACCAAACCAGAGTCTAACAGACTTGGACCAAACCTTGGTGGTCTAGATGGCTAACCTTACAGTAGCTCATGTTGGGTTTTTGTGATTAATTTAACATTCAACCAAATCTTGCAAACAATCCTCGCATGTATTGGGTTTCAGAAAGAGCAAGTCTGAATTTGAACTTGAATGAATGAATGAGAACTTTATTTAACAGATTGCAGAATGGGTACAATACAGTACGGCTCAATACACACAATTGTTAAGGGGATGCAGACCTGAGAAAGACGTTTGTCTTGTTTCCATCAGGGTCCCCCATTTTCAATTCATATAGACATTTATGACATACACAACATACATGACATTTATGGCATAGGGACATATAGCATAGGTATTTAGTACTGATACATTTGTGACTTAAACGGTATTCAAATATACAGTACTGTTACCCCTAGATCCTGACAGAGTATATACATATGATGGGGAGGGGACTGTACATTAGGAGGGGGTGGGTGGGTGGGAGAGAAATATACATACGGCGGGGAGGGAATATATACATGCGGTGGGGAGGAGACTGTCTATTAGGAGGTGGTGGGGGTTTTGGGCATTTACGGTGGCCAGCAGTGCAATTCATACACATTGCTGCGGTTGATTGTGACTGAGTGATTGCTGTTCTGTTCTTTTTCAGAATAGTCACACTTTCACCTTCGACCAAAAAGAAGAGAAACTGCGAATTGTAAGTCCTAGGTTATGTTGTTTAGCTTTTTAAGTGTTGGGGCCCATGTCACAACTTTTACAGTGGGGGAATTAATCAGCGCTTTGCCATTTCCCCATTCATTCATCCCATCCCTGTGCAGAAGCTGTGTCAGGGTCTACTGACGATACTCGGGAGACGGGTGCAGCCGTGTTGCCAGAGGACCTGTCTGGAGACACTCCGCATCTTGTCCAGAGACAAGCGAGTCCTCGGCCCCGTCGCCACCCGGGAGGGCATGCTGGTGCTGGCTGGGCTGGCCCAGCTACACTGCGGGGAGGAGGGAGGCGGTGACACCCAGAACGGCCACCGGGAAGACGGCCCGTCAGAGGAGGAGGAGAGGGTGATGGTGGAGGCCCTCAAGTGCCTGTGCAACGTGGTGTTCAACAGCGACGCGGCACAGCAGGTCGGCGCGGACGTGCACCTGGCGCACGGTCTGTGCGCACGCCTCCACGCCACCCGGGCCAGGTGTCACGAGGTGGGCCTGTTCTCCCTGCGCCTCCTCTTCCTCCTCTCTGCCCTGCGACAGGACGTGAGGTTGGGCCTGAGGGAGGAGCTGCACGCCGTCCGGATCCTGACGGAGGTGCTGGAACACATCTTGGACGTGCGCTGGGTGGGTCCGTACGAGGCCGCCCCTCCGGAGCCCCAGGCCCTGCCTATCCCAGCGGAGGACAACGAACGAGCCATGGAGGCTCTCAAGGCCTTGTTCAACATCACGCTGTCCAACACTGGTGATGAGGTGATCATGTTACTCTTGTTTCCTGTATCGTGCTGTGATGTAATTTGTCTTTATTTGATATTTTATGTAGGCATATAGCTGCAGTGTGTCTCTTAGAGCAGGCCATGTAGGCATTACCATAGGGCTAAATATTGTGAATGTGATGTATCGTAATAATAATAATAATAATAGATCAAATTTCTATAGCGCCTTTCATAGAACCCAAGGTCGCTTCATAATCGGGACAAAAAATAGGGCTAGGGAAGTATGGAGTACAGGATGCTCAACGAACAATAACACTATGTAACAACCATAAAATGCACTCACAGCACACACATCCACACACACTCACTTTAAACAAACAACTCACTGCAGCACCCACTCTACACACTTTAGAACACCTAAACACACTTTATATTTATTGGTAAAGAATTTGCACTACAACCCATACCTCATTACACCTTACACCTAAATTGTACCTCATCCCATTTCTGCTTTGCACTATATAGTATATTGTATATTAGTAGTACTTGTAGGGGGGGAAAAGGGGGATGACTTGAGGGCAGGTAAGGGATAATGGACCTAATCTAAACTAACTCATGGGGAAAAGCCTTGCTGAAGAGGTGTGTTTTAAGAGCAGTTTTGAAGGTGTCCAGGGTTGGGGCGTTGCGGATTTCGGGGGGGAAGAGAGAGTTCCAGAGGGTAGGGGACGCCACGCTGAAGGCTCTGTTCCCGAAAGTCCGTAACCTGGTGCGAGGGATGGAGAGGAGACCTAGATCAGAGGATCGTAGGTTCCGGGATGGAGTGTGCTGGTGGAGGAGATCAGACGGGTATCGGGGGGCGAGGGCATGGAGGGACTTGTAGGTGAGGAGCAGGAGTTTGAAGGTGATGCGGAACTTGACTGGGAGCCAGTGGAGGTGGATGAGGGTGGGGGTGGGGGTGATGTGCTGCCAGGGCTTGGTGTGAGTGAGAACCCTGGCAGCTGAGTTCTGAACATACTGGAGCCTGTCCAGGGCTTTGCTGGGTACCCCGAACAGGACTCCGTTACAGTAGTCCAACCGGGAGGTGATAAATGAGTGGATCAGGGTCTCAGCCACAGAATCTGAGAGTGAGGGTCGGAGACGGGAGATGTCTTGATTGATATAGATCACAAAGCATTGTTATGTGTTGGAATATATAATATATATTTCACACACATCTTTGTCGGTCGACGGCGCTTACCCAGCATGCATTTAAATCTCTCATCTCTAGTTACTAATGTCAGACACCTGTGGTCTGTGGATGATGTGAAACCTGACTCTGCCAGTTAATAGCTAAATTTGTAGAACAAAGGCACGGGCAGCTTGAACTGAGTGAAACCAGGCTGAATTTAAGAAAAAGATTTAGTCAAGCTTACTCACTTCCAATGTTGCAGTCAAAGTGACTGAGTTAAGTGATCCTATCCTTCTGGTGTTGTCATACAGAGTGAGGCTGCTATATCTGCACGTGTTGTATCTGATTTAAGGTTTTTATTTATTTGAAAAATACATCTTTCACTGGTCTTGGCAAACATACGTGGTTTGTTTGAAGGCTATCACTCCTGGTGAATCCACTGTTTTAATTTAGCTGGCTCAGGCCAAGTGACAGGCTCTGATGGCTTTAGCCTCTGATCGTCTTAGCCTCTGCTTCAGTAACAGGTTTATCATCTATCTGGCCAGGCCTAAGCTCCTGTGGCACCTTTTCATCTCTCTTTGATTAGTCAGGGAGTATTAGTGAAATGATCCTCTGGTGTTCACCCCCCTCTGTGCTCACTTAGTTTGGAACCACATTATGGAGATGAGAGAGTAGGACATGTTCAGACCTGGCTCAACTAGCATTAGCAAACAACGGCACTAGCACTATAATAATAATGATGATAATCATTCTTAAGATTAACCTTAAAGGACCATACCAGTATGGTGATAAACCTATTTTAAATGTATTTCCTGGTAAATCGATACGTACATTGGACCAGAAAGGCACTACGGAAAGCAGCAAGTTCATGAACTTAAACAAGTACACACACGCAGAGAGAGAGAGAGAGAGAGAGAAAGAGTCATGTTTACTAAGGAGTAGGGGTGTAACGGTACACAAAAACCACGGTACGGTACGTACCTCGGTTTTGAAGTCAAGGTTCGGTACGGGTTTTCGGTACAGTGGGGGAAAGTTTGGCTTTCCATGTTCCACTCAGGGGTGATGTAGTGTGCAGTAACTAATTGTATTTGTAGGGCTGTCAACGAATATTCTATATTGAAAATAATAATCGATTTGTAAAAAAAAATATTATAATTATATTAGATTGTGAAAAAAACAGCCCCCATGGGCAGTTGTTAGTGGTTAACATACCGTTGTATTCGTTCGGTACACTACACAGCCATTCGGTACGGTACGTGTACCTTTACACCCCTACTAAGGAGCTACCAATTCTTTAGCAGACTGAGGACATAATTGTGTGTAGTTTTCTTCTATATAATTAATAACATTTCCATAAAATAAAAAAAAGGTAAACAAAGCTAAAAAAAATAAAAATAAAAATCTATCTAAAGTACACTATGCTCAGGAAAATGGATGCTCAGGATATGTGTGCTGATTAGTAAGCGCAAAGCATGCTAAAACTGATATTTAGACCGGTATGGTCCTTTTTAAATGATTCTTAAGGTTAGTTAACCTGCTTGGAATACCAGATGGCTGTTTGTTTGCCACGTAGGACAATCCAATGAGTACCAGGAAGTTAAAAATGTTTTAAAGCCAATTTAGTATGCTTTCCTGACAACTTATGTGACATCATTTCACTTGTCCTGGTGTAGTTAACCATGCCCATATGGTACTTCAAGCGCCCTGGTGTAGCGTTCATATGGTACTTATGGTATTTCCCAAGTACATTCACACATACAAGGAACTTGGGGCGACAGTGACTCAGGAGGTAGAGCAGTCGTCTGGTAATCTGAAGGTTCCCGGTTCAATTCCGGCTCCTCCCGGCAGTGTGTCTATGTGTCCTTGAGCAAAGACACTTAACCCCTAATTGCTCCCAATGAGTAGGTTGGCACCTTGGGCATAACAAAAAATATTGTTTGTTTCCTGTTGGTTGTCAGTTAAGGCCATGGGTAGGTAGGGAATTTATTTAATTTTTTATTTTATTCTTTCCCACGGCGACTATGGATAGGGAATTTCTTTATTTAATTAAAATGTTTACAACAACATGGATGCATGTACTCTGCCAGCATGTTTAATATCCATAATACTAAACGTTTGACTAAGATTTCTATGAAACTTTATTGTAAAAAAATAAAAATAAAAAAAGTTAATCTTTATTTTTTATTTTTAAACTAATAAAATAAATTGGGTCACACCTAAATCGGCAGGGTCGGTCGGCAACCGGAACCAAACCATTATTTTTGTTAGGCCCTATGACAAATGAGACGGTTCAATTACTTTATCTAAATCCAATCAATATTCCTAATGCCGTTTCAATGTAAGGTTATAAAAATAAACATAAACATTCATATAATAATTAGGGGTGGGACGATACATCGATCCAGATCGATACATCGATGTAATTATCAACAATCGAATCGGATCGATGCGATGTAAGAGGATCGATTCATATCGATACTCTTTTTGAATTTTTGATTTTGAAAATCCTGTGGCGAGTCTCATATCCGCCCAAGAACAACAGCAGTAGCTCCGTGTGTGTAGATGTTACAGCATAGCATTCTCCCTTTCTGTGTGTGTGTGTGTGCGCGCGTCTTTGGAAAGACCAGATGAGGTCAGAGGAGTTTGATGTTTAAATGTTATTTAAACATAAACAATATAAGGTAATACATAATAAATGTAGGCCTATACATGATCATGCAACATCAACAAATTGTTGTAGGAACGGTTTGGGAGAGGGAGGTTGTGAGTTGAGTTCCAAAAAATTTAGCTTAAAGTTTAAAGCTCAATATATAAAAACGTGGAGGTCTATTTGTATTAAAAACAATAGATTGATTTTCCTTTAAATGTCTGGAAGAGCTCAAAAATACAAATGTCAAATGATATTTTCATTACCTTTTTTTTGTTGATCTAAATGTTACTGATTGTGTTAAATGGGCATATGATATCATCTCATATCGATCGCAGGCACCGGAATCTAATCGTATCGTATTGTATCGTGAGAGACTTTGTGATATCGGCAAATATCGTATCGTTGTCCAAAGAATCGATATCGTATCGTATCATGATGAAACTGGTGATTCCCACCCCTAATAATAATACAATAACCTAAATATACAGCTAAGCCCCATTGTATTCTGAAATGTAGACTTTAACAGTGTAGGCAACTAAGCCAATAGAAATAAGGTATAACTCATGAGTGCTTTGGCTCCTATAGGAGTGCTTGAGCTTTTAGTTTGTTTTAGTATTACGCTACATTTAATAGTCATTTATCAGCTATCTGTGATAGGAGTGCAGATGTTTCTGCACTCCCTGCAAGAAGAATCACATATTAGTTGTTTCTCATGAGTGGGATTCATCCAAAAACTGAGATAAGAGTGTTCTTCATTACTGGAAGAGATTCACTCGGAGGCGCTTTAACAATGGATCACTAGAAGGCTTGCCAGGGGCAAGGTCATCTCTTTAGACTGAGGAATTTAATACCAATACTTCAGTTGCTTGAAGGTATGTGAACCCCTGGGTAGGCCATGGGTAGGTAGGGAATTTATTTTATTTCATTTTTTATTTTATTCTTTCCCACGGCGACTATGGATAGGGAATTTCTTTATTTAATTAAAATGTTTACAACAACATGGATGCATGTACTCTGCCAGCATGTTTAATATCCATAATACTAAAGGTTTGACTAAGATTTCTATGAAACTTTATATAAAAAAAGAAAAAAAAAGGATTTTAATAATTTTTCTTTTTCATAAAATATATTGGGCCGCACCTAAATCGGCAGGGTTGGTCGGCAACCAGAAACAAACTATTATTTTGTTTAGGCCTTGCATGGTCACCTCTGCTGTCACTGTGTGAATGTGTGGGTGAATGTGAGGCATAAGTTGTAAAGCGCTTTGGATAAAAGCTGCTAGATAAATCCACCATTTACCATTTCCATTTACTTTGCTTGGTGAGCTTGGAGAAATTCAGGTATCCAATAGCTCTCATCAGTCAACATTACAGTTGACAAACATTAAAATAGAAGGACAGAATGGACACATAATAAAATAGTCTGACGAGTAAAACAATGGGGTGGACCGTGGACAAAATTAAAAGAGTTAAAAAATTTAGCAGCAGTAAAATAGATCAATAACTGAAGGTAAATGAGCACTATTGGAGTTGCCTCCTTGTAAAGATGATGTTATTTGAGTCGTCTGAAACTACAGTAACGAACAAACACAAGAGGCAACGCTTCCTGGTAGCCATCCATGGTCTCACTTTTACTTCATGCTCATAATTTATATTATGCCTGATTGAAAGCCAGATTTCTTTGTCTACTGGTATGTTCCACTGCATCCCCTCTTAGAAATCTAAATAATAAGGCGGCTGCCGGTTGGATGGCGCAGCCGACATTGCGCTCGTCACCAACAAACGAGACACCGGTATCGAATCCGGCTGTCGGCGTTGCCTCCGGCTTGGGCCGGCCGTCATACTAACTCAATTGGCAGAGTTAGCGGGTGGGAAGTTGATGGGTGGTAATCTGGACGTTGTAAACGGCGACTCCTACAGGTCGGTTGGGGCGCCTGCACAGCAGAGACAGAAAATGGCGGGGGCAGTGTGAGCCTCCTACACGTTACTCCTCGCCAAATGAGTCCGCGTTGGCAGGTGAAAAGATGCGACTGGCTGCTTACACATGTAGGGGACATGCGATGGGCTTCTATCCTCCCTACAACCGGCCAGTGGGGGCACATGCGAGCAACGTTCAAGACAGGGGAGGGGAGAATTGGCACGGCTAAATTGGGATGGGAGAAAAATAGGAGAAAAAGTGGATACAAAAATAAAGAAATCAAAATAAGTGCTCATTTGTCAAAAATTACCATGTTAAATATCATGATTTCTTCTTACTCTCATCCCCACTCTGTTTGTCTGTTTTTTTTTTTTTTTTTTACTCATTGTGATACTTGAGTAGTTTGTAAGGTGTAACTGTGTGTATTTCAGATGGTCTCTTATTCTGAATTGTTTAGTGACTTTGTATATTTCCTTTTTAAAGGGGACATGCATTGCTATTCCTTGCACTATTTGGGCAACTTTACACAATTCCTGTGAGTCTATGGAACACATATAAAGTTTCTTAAATTTTTTTTTATTGTTTTATATTTTTAATCAAGTACTCAAAAGCATAATTTTTCAGCCTCAGGATTTCAGGCTGTGCTGGGCTCCGCCCATACGCGCTTTGAGTGACAGTTACCCACACAGTCTGCGACTGGCACAGAGAGAGAGAGAGAGAGAGAGAGATAGAGATTGATGGGGATACTAATTAATTTTGCCTCGGGGGGGGCATAATCCCACGGGACAATGCATTGGTAACTTGTTTCAAATGACAATATATACCCCTGTGATTATTATTGTACGGATCGGAATACGGGCGTGCGCAAAGATATTTTGACAGTGATATCCCAGGGAGAAGCCCCACCAGCCCTGCGCTCACACATTTACACACTCCTGAGCGCGGTCTCTCTCATGCTCTACCAGGGAGAATTCCCTCCACCAGCCCCACGCACACACATTTACACACTCCTGCGCGCGGTCCCTCTCTCTCTCTCTCTCTACCAGGGACGCCGTCAGGTTGTGTGTAAAATGCGTGTGTTTCCCCCGCGCCGGTCAGGTTGTCCCCACGTGCCAGGTTGTGTGTAAAATGCGTGTGTGTCGGCACCGTTTGAGGAAGTGAAAGTATTTCCACTCACTCTGCTGTTGAGGGGGTGTTAGTTATGCAGATCAGTACCTTATTCACGTCAGTAAAACCAGAACGGCTTAGTTGAGTGAGGGAAGATCTATCTCGTGAACTCGAGACTAGACTGATGAGTCAATATGATAATTAACGACACAGACCACATTGATATAATCCCCCATTGCTAGGAAACGATGCTAAACACTGGAAAAGGCCATTTATAATGCATGGGACCTTTAAATTATCAATATGTTCTGATGAGTGTTGTATTTTATCTATGGTTGCCAAGTCCCTTCCTTCGTATAACCGTTGAAATGTCTCCTTGAATGTCCCCGCTGTGCTGATCAGGATGGTGAACACCAGCTCCGCCTCATCACCGCCATCATGCGTCATCTTCTGATGCTAAAGACTCAGACGGAGGAGAAAACTGAAGAAGCACACAGGTTGGGAGCCCTCCGCACTTGTCTTTGTTACTGCCTCATCTTTTCACCCTGTCTGATTTACCTGCTCTTTATAGGTTACTTAAGGATTGTGAGACCCTGGATATGGATGGCTTTCCCTGCCTGTGAAGAATTGTATTTCCAAATACCCATGTGTGTTACTGAGAATTTAGAACGATCGAAAAGGTCTTATTCTACATCTCACCAAGTTTGGCTGTGAGTAATGTTTTAAAATAAGGTATTAAACGCTTAAACTCCTGCACAGGCAGAAGATTAGAGCAGAACAGATTGTAAAATAATGTGTTGGCTTAAACTCCTGTACAGACAGTAGAGTCAGGCAGATTGTAAAATAACGTGTTAGTTTAAACTCCTGCACAGGCAGAAGAGCAGGGCTGAAGGTCAAATAACATGTTCACTTAAACTCCTGCACAGACAGAAAAGCCAGGTAGATCGGGCAGTGACTGTCTTCAAATTTCCGGGCTAACAATTGACTGGAATAGGCTTCTGTTCATATTTGTCAACTTTGTTAGAATAATTTCTATACTAATGTGCTAAATGGAGACGTCTCTTAAGAAATTTGTTTGGCATCTCGTCCCTTTAAGCGGTTACCGTTAGCCGTCTTCATTCTGAACCGTTGCATTCTTTAGATAGTAATGTGGGAATGGCAAGAATGTCCGGCCAGAGAATAGGACTTAAAAAGTGTCATGTAAAAGTGATTAATGACTGGCCGTGACTGAACTGGTCACAGGGATTTTAGACTTTGTTGTCATTTATTTGAATTGATGGAATGCTGAGAATGTGTGACCAAAAACACAATTTGAAAAGGAGAACTTAATTTTATTTACAAAATGGCAAAACAAGATTCACACAACATTGAACAAGATTCACCTATTTCTGTCAACATTTTCTGACTAGTCGAAATCACTCCCCTTGCTCTTTCAGCCATGCCGTCAACCTGCTGAGCAACATGCCCGTGGCCTGCCTGGATGTGCTCATCGACGTGCCTGTCCAGGGAGGCCTGGAGGAATACAGTGGCAAGAACATGGAGGCAGTGCAGCTACTGCTGGGCTTCATGGAGAAGAGGATAGACAAGGTAAAAGTCACCAGCAGAGGATAGATGAGGTAAAAGTCACCAGCAGAGGATAGATGAGGTAAAAGTCACCATCAGAGGATAGACGAGGTAAAAGTTACCATCAGAGGATAGACGAGGTAAAAGTCACCAGCAGAGGATAGACAAGGTAAAAGTCACCAGCAGAGGATAGATGAGGTAAAAGTCACCATCAGAGGATAGACGAGGTAAAAGTCACCATCAGAGGATAGACGAGGTAAAAGTCACCATCAGAGGATAGACGAGGCAAAAGTCACCATCAGAGGATAGTAGGGGTGTAAAGGTACACGTATCCGTACCGAACCGTTTCAGTGTGTACCATACCGAACGGCTGTGTACCGAACGAATACAACGGTATGTTAACCACTAACGACTGCCTACTGGGGGCTGTTTTCTTCACAATCTAATATAATTATTATTTTTATTTTTTCAAGTCGATTATTAATTTCAATATAGAATATTCATTGACAGCCCTACAAGTACAATTAGTTACTGCACACTAACCCTAACATCACCCCTGAGTGGAACATGGAAAGCCAAACTTTCCCCCACTTTACCGAAATCCCGTACCGAACCTTGGCTTCAAAACCGAGGTACGTACTGTACCGTGGTTTTTGTGTACCCCTAGAGGATAGATGAGGTAAAAGTCACCAGCAGGGGATAGATGAGGTAAAAGTCACAAGCAGAGGATAGACGAGGTAAAAGTCACCATCAGGATAGACAAGGTAAAAGTCATGATGGTCTACCTTCATATTCAGTATCCCTCCCAGCCCTAGAACTAGTTTTCATAAGCCACTTGAGGAAGCATCTCACCCCATCCTCAAGACAAATCTCCACACACACCAACAGCTGTAAAGTGTCTGTAGTCAGGCTGTCACATCTCCACACACACCAACAGCTGTAAAGTGTCTGTAGTCAGGCTGTCACATCTCCACACACACCAACAGCTGTAAAGTGTCTGTAGTCAGGCTGTCACATCTCCACACACACCAACAGCTGTAAAGTGTCTGTAGTCAGGCTGTCACATCTCCACACACACCAACAGCTGTAAAGTGTCTGTAGTCAGGCTGTCACATCTCCACACACACCAACAGCTGTAAAGTGTCTGTAGTCAGGCTGTCACATCTCCACACACACCAACAGCTGTAAAGTGTCTGTAGTCAGGCTGTCACATCTCCACACACACCAACAGCTGTAAAGTGTCTGTAGTCAGGCTGTCACATCTCCACACACACACACACACACACCAACAGCTGTAAAGTGTCTGTAGTCAGGCCGTCACATCTCCCTCTGTCCCTCTGCTTTACTCCAAGCAGGGTTCCAACTACAAGGAGGGTCTGACGCCGGTGCTCAGCCTCATGACGGAGGGCTCCAGACACCACAGAGAGATCCGCAGATACATCAAGGCTCAGGTACACGCCGTCTCCGCTTTGAATAGCATGGTCTAAAATTAGCCCTTAGATTACCGTAATACAAGCCGTTTAAATATGCACGTTGACATAAAATCGCCTCTACTTTATCGGGAATCGTTGACCTCCGTTATACTTTGGTTCTGCCCTCTGAGCTATCCATCACAACAGAGCCGACGATCACACTCTGGAAAATAGTTCCTGCTTAAAAAAAAAGTGCTGCTTTTTAAACTCTGATTTTAGCTTGAAGAGGGCCTTTAATTAGATTCAAATGTATTGTTATTATACAGCACACGTACAGTACAACAGAAATAATTTTGGCATCCAACCAGAGTGCAAATGTAACATATAGATGCTGTTGCCCATTGTCACCTCCATATATTTGTAAACACTACTTGATCCTACACTGTAAACGGAACGTGCAATAATGTTACTCCCTCATGTCTTGTATATATTTTCTACCACTTTTTTTAAGATCTCCTTATTTTTAGCATTCACTTTATTTAAGTTGTTCATTCTAGTTAAGTATTGTGTGATTGTGTGATGTTGTGTCAAGGGCGGACTTGCAAAGTACGTTTTTCATTGTACGGCAAACTGTAACTGTGCACATGACAATAAAGTATCTTGAATCTTTAGTATCTACAGATATGTAAAAAAGGATTACCTATATGCAGGTGTGTACAGACAGATGTGGATATATATATATATATACACTACCGTTCAAAAGTTTGGAGTCACTTAGAAATGTCCTTTTCAATGAAGATAACATTAAATTAATCAGAAATACACTATACATTGATGACTATTCTAGCTGCAAATGTCTGGTTTTTAATGGAATATCCACATAGGTGTATAGAGGCCCATTTCCAGCAACCATCACTCCAGTGTTCTAATGGTACATTGCGTTTACTAATCGCGTTAGAAAGCTAATGGATGATTTGAAAACCCTTGTGCAATTACGTTAGCACAGCTGAAACAGTTTGGCTGATTAGAGAAGCTATAAAACTGGCCTTCCTTTGAACTAGTTGAGTATCTGGAGCATCACATTTGTGGGTTCCATTATACTCTCAAAATGGCCAGAAAAAAAGAACTTTCAAATTAAACTCGACAGTCTATTCTTGTTCTTAGAAATTAAGGCTATTCCATGTGAGAAATTGCCAAGAAACGGAATATTTCTTACAACGGTGTGTACTACTACCTTCAGAGAACGGCACAAACAGGCTCTAACCAGAGTAGAAAGAGAAGTGGGAGGCATCGGTGCACAACTGAGCAAGAAGACGAGTAAATTAGAGTCTCTAGTTTGAGAAATAGATGCCTCACAGGTCCTGAACTGGCAGCTTCATTAAATGGTACCCGCAAAACGCCAGTGTCAACGTCTACAGTGAAGAGGCGACTCCGGGATGCTGGCCTTCTAGGCAGAGTGGCAAAGAAAAAGCCATATCAGAGACTGGCCAATAAAAGTAAAAGATTAATATGGGCAAAAGAACAGACATTGGACAGAGGAAGATTGGAAAAAAGTGTTATGGACAGACAAATCGAAGTTTGATGTGTTTGGATCACACAGAAGAACATTTGTGAGACGCAGAACAAGTGAAAAGATGCTGGAAGAGTGCCCGATGCCATCTGTCAAGCATGGTGGATGTAATGTGATGGTCTGGGGCTGCTTTGGTGCTGGTAAAGTGGGAGATTTGTACAAGATAAAAGGGATTTTGAATAAGGAAGGCTATCACTCAATTTTCCAACGCCATGCCATACCCTGTGGACAGCGCTTGATTGGAGCAAATTTCCTCCTACAACAGGACAATGACCCAAAGCACACCTCCAAATTATACAAGAACTATTTAGGGAAGAAGCAGGCAGCTGGTATTCTGTCTGTAATGGAGTGGCCAGCGCAGATACCAGATCTCAACCCCAGGGGCGGATTTAGGATTGTAGGAGATCCGGGGCTTAGCCCAGATAGGTTTTTTTTTTGTACTTCGACACCATTTTTTACTTATACCACCACCTTGAAAGTGTTTTTTTTTTTTATCCACATTTTCTCCCATCCCAATTTCGTATCATCCAATTCAACCCTCCCCTGTCACGAACGCTGTTTCTTGCCTCCCACAAGCCGGCTGCAATGTGGACTAAGTCATACATAGCACAAGTCCCCTCCGGTACTTGAGGTAACAGCAGTCGCATCTTTTCACCTGCGCAGCTCGATCTCTCAGTGGCGAGGAGTAACGCGTGGGAGGCTCACGCTGCCCCCGACACTTCCTGATTCTACTGCGCAGGCGCACCAACCGACCTGTAGGAGTCGCTGTCCACAACGCCCGATCCCCACCTATCAGTTTCCCACCCCCTAATACGGCCAATGTGTATTAGTATGAACGACCAGCTAAACTGAAAGCAATGTGAAGCGCTGGGCTCGAACAGGCGAGCCCAGCGTCTCCAGCACTCGTGGTGAGCGCCTTGCCCACTACGCCACGTAGCCGCCCCTCCACCTTGAAAGTTTTTTTTTTTTTTTATCCACTTTTTCTCCCATTTTCTATATTTTCCTCCCATCCCAATTTCGTATCATCCAATTCAACCCTCCCGTGTCACGGACGCTGTTTCTTGCCTCCCACAAGCCGGCTGCAATGTGGACTAAGTCATACATAGCACAAGTCCCCTCCGGTACTTGAGGTAACAGCAGTCGCATCTTTTCACCTGCGCAGATCGATCTCTGTGGCGAGGAGTAACGCGTGGGAGGCTCACGCTGCCCCCGACACTTACTGATTCTACTGCGCAGGCGCACCAACAGACCTGTAGGAGTCGCTGTCCACAACGCCCGATCCCCACCCTTCAGTTTCCCTCCCCGTAATACGGCCAATGTGTATTACTGTGGACGACCAGCTAAACTGAAAGCAAATGTGGAGCGCTGGGCTCGAACTGACGAGCCCAGCGTCTCCAGCATTTCGTGGCGAGTGCCTTGCCCACTACACCACGTAGCCGCCCCCACCTTGAAAGTGTTAATATGCGTCTTTGTTTACGGTTTGATTATCACTGATACAAAGTAAAATAGTGCAGTGCAATAAAATAGTTAGTAAAATTGAATAAAATAATGCAATAGTGCATTGCAATAAAATAGTTATTGTAACTGAGGGGTACAATTCCCTGACTGTATTACTAGATATGATACTTACTACCACTACCTTTGTACTTAATATTCGGCCACCCAGTACACGGCATAAATATATTATCATGAACACTCTCACGTAGATGAAACGGATCCAACACAAATGTACGAATTAGAAACAGGTCTTTATTTCTACACAGCGATGGTGTGTAGAATAAGCACTTAATCACTTAATTACATTTATGAATTGAAATAGTATGCACTTTTATGGCAAGGAGTATTCGTCGGTATATCAATAGATAATGTCCAATCTCTGAAGGCGCAGGTGGTAAATATACGACCTGGAATAGTTAAGGAATAACAGCAATGATACTTTAATGATTATAGGCTGGATACACTAGAGGGGGTTAATCCGGTCGCTTGTAAGCCGACAGGAGTAGGAGGGGGGGGGGGGTAGAATCCAGCTGCCTCGTCCGGCCAAGGGTATCCCAGGTGAACCCACTGTAGTGCCGTTCAATGCGCCGGCGATCCTTGGACCACAGATGAAAGCAGGTGGACTCTTTGTGGGCCGGCTCTCTCCGGTCCACGGGGGAGAGATGTGGAGAGACCTCGTCTTGCAGAGCGTCTCCTCACCTTGCGTCCTCTCCAGGGGGGGGGGGGTTCCAACACACGGTAGTGTCGGGGGTCTTTATCCATAGAATAATCAAAGTATCCAAAGCATAATCCGTGCCTGGGAAGGCGGGCTGTCGTCGGTAGAATAATCCGGTATACAGGTCCACTCGCTCGTCGGCTCTGGGGCTCCTCGGGTGCAGCTTCACATAGGGTCAACCACCCTGGGTAAGCAGCCAGTTCTCTGCCCGAAACGATGGGGTACTGACTACGGTAGTATTCTCACCGCACGAAGCACTATATATTAACAGACTATTATTAGCTTAATAGACTACGTCCAACTCGACGATATAGTGCCAAATATGACTATTCAAATATTAATATACACGATGTCTCAATACCGATGGTAGGCCGAACTTGGCCTTACTCCCACACGTGGCATCGCGGGGAGGCTTTACGTCTGTGACTCTATTGGAGGGTAAGAAACTGGACTGAAAAGAAAGTCCTACTTTAGTAGCGCAGTTTATACAACGGCATGCAAATTTCTCGATTCTGATTGGCCATTCACACGTCTTTATTGGCAACAATCCACGGTCCTGGGCTCAGGACCCGCCCACAACCAAATCACATAACCCTCCCCGGCTCACTCCGGGAGAAAACAAGATCGCGGAGAACAAATGGTTATGTTGAAAGCACCATAACGACTAAATATGAAGCGATTCTGTCAAGGGGAATGTGTTAGTCCTTTAAACAATGTTGGATGATGTAATTGATGGGTCTTGACTCAATCTAGAACAAAAGAAAAATCGCGGATTGATTGATAGATTAATTGATTGATTTAAATTTCTTCCTTCCTACTTTCTACTGACTGCAGCGTTCTCTCTCACACTGACGCTGGCGTACCCACAAACACACACACACACATACACACACACACACACACACACACACACACACACACACATACACACACACACGCACACACACACTGTGACACACACACACACACACACACACGCACACACACACACACACACTCCTGTCTGCAACAGCGGGGGAGTCAGACTGAGAGAGAAGCAGCGCTGTTTTAAGTGAGCATGGTCTATTGAATTGATTGATTGATTGCTAATTTTATTACTGTACCCCTGGTTTCCAACTGGTTAAGTTTAGGCTAAAAGAAATAAATAAAAAAATAGGGCGAAGAAAACGTTTTTTTCCTATAGGGCAAAGAAAACGTTTTAATAAATTTTCAATCAATCATTCCAATAATACACAGTTGGATGTGTTAGTTGGTTGGATGCACTTCAAGCTGCTTCCACATGAGGCAACTTCTCTCAATCATTCCAATAATACACAGTTGGATGTGTTAGTTTGGTTGGATGCACTTCAAGCTGCTTCCACATGGAGTTGTGGGAACTACTTTTTCTGGCGGATGGTTTTTTCAATAAATCTTCGATTAATGTGTGTTTATTGTATAGAAATAAGGTTGGATGAATCTGGCAGTTGTATAAAAGCTTTACACCACGTGCAGTCGTGATTTGTGACCAATAAACCATGCCTAGGGGGGTCTAACGACCCTCGGCTGCGCCTCGGGCCTAACAACCACCCCTAGGCATGGTTTATTGGTCACAAACCACTCCTGCGTGTGATGTAATGCTTAAATATATACGCACTATGAACAAATAGTCCCATTAGTGGTGCGGTAGCCAAATTCCTACGCGGAACTAGGACTTGTTCGTACATGTCGAGCGGTACGTTTGAACTGGGTCTGAGGGGTATGGCAGCCTGGCACCAAGGTCTCGACCAATAGTAGAATGGAGACTATTATGGGATGTTCAGTAGGCTAGAATGGATATTCAATGCATATTGTACAAGGAATATACAAGGGATATCAGGGAATATTAGAGAATATACAAATACAATTAAATATATATATATAAATAAATATATATATTCGGTTTAATCTGGCCCTTCACAACAGCCACCCCCTGAATAGGTCCCAGACCTAATCAGTTAAACGGAGACAGATTAATCGCGTTGTCTATTTACACATAAGGGTTTGCTGTAGGGGTCAGTCAACTTCACAAAGTCATAGGGTTGTAGGGTCATGGTCATCATCGATTGTGTCTGGGAGTCGAGGCAGTTCTATGAGCCTTGCCACGGGATGGGTGTAAGTGCGACCCTGGACGAGCACTTCAGCTGCTCGGACCTTGCCGTCGGCACCGGTGATCACTTTGCTTACGCGGCCGGCCGGCCACATAGCTCTGGGCAGTGATTGATCAATAATCATGACGACTGTTCCTTCTGTCAAATTGTCTCTCTCCTTTACCCACTTCTGGCGGGTCTGTAGAGACGGTAGGTAGTGCAGTAGGAAACTGTTCCAAAACTTGTCGGCTAATACTTGGCTGTACCTCCACATTCGTCGGCCGTTCGCTTCTTCAGGCCGGTACATTGTCTGGGGTAATGTGGGATCTAGCCGCCCCATCAGGAGTGTGTTGGGGGTAACTGGGTCGATATCCGCCACATCACTGGAGACATATCCGAGGGGCTTCGAGTTAAGTACTCCCTCAATCTCCGTGAGGACTGTCATTAGGACTTCTTCCGCCACAGTCTGGGCCCCAAGTACTGCGTACAGGGCTGTCTTTATGGAGCGCACTTCTCGTTCCCAAGTGCCACCGAAGTGGGGTGCGTTTGGGGGGTTGAATTGGAAATCAACCTGTGCTGGAGCGAGGTGGGTCTTAAGTTCTGGGCCCATAGCTTGGAAGCTCTCTCTCAGCTCTCTTTCGCCGCCTTTAAAGTTTGTCCCATGATCGGACAATAGGGTAGACGGTCTTCCTTTCCGTGATATGAATCTACGGAAGGCCATAAGGAATGAGTCTGTGCTCATGGTCGGGAGAAGCTCGATGTGTATCGCTCTGGTGGTCATGCATTTGAATACAATACCCCACCGCTTCTCGGTTCCTCTTCCTTTCTTTATGTGCAGCGGGCCAAAGCAGTCCATACCCGTTGAGTGGAATGGCTTGTCACCGATTCGGAGGCGACATGGAGGAAGGTCAGCCATCCTTGGTATGCTGGGCTGCGCGCGCCACTTGCGGCAGTCTAGACATGTTCGTTGGAAGCGTCGTACCGCCTCTCTTCCTTGTAGGATCCAGTAACGACGTCTGATTTCCGCGAAGACTCTTTCTGCTCCTGCGTGATGTACATCCTCATCGTATTTCTTTATAATCAGCTCTGTGACCTTGTGTCGGCTGTTCAATACGATCGGGTATTTAATGTCATCCGGTAGATTGGGGGCTCTGCGTAGGCGACCACCCACTCTGATGAGGGTGTGAGCGTCGCTCTCGGGGGCCAGGTGAATTAATCTGCTGTCGGATGGGACGGGCTTTCCTCCCTGTAGACAGGCCAATTCATCGGGGAACGAGTCTCTCTGGGCTCGCTGCAGTAGAAGCAATTCTGCTTCCTCGTAGTTAGCTGCTGACATATCAGCGGGGGACTTGCACTCCGGGTGGTACCGCAGGAATGTTCTTTGTTGTGCACTCTCTATGGACGTGCAATCGTTTGTTAGGGTCGGTGGAGGCTACGGTGCTCAATCCACAGAACACAGACTTCTTAATTTCCACCTCCTCTGGACTTGCTTCCCTCGGGATAGGCATGGGCCACTGTCCTTCCGGGAGTCTTAGGAATGCGGGGCCGTCACTGTAGACATTGCGACGGGTGAGGTCATCCAGGGGCATCCCCCGGGTGATGACGTCAGCTGGGTTCTGTTTTGTATCAACGTAGCGCCACTCTGTTTCTCCGGTTAACTCTTCAGTTAAGTCTTGAATCTCGGTGACTCTGACTCCCACGAAGACTTTGTACTTGCATGAGTCCGATTTGATCCAGGCGAGTACCGTCGTGGAATCTGACCACAGGATTGTTCTAGACACCGGTATGGTGAGCTCACGTTGGATGAGCGTGGCTAGGTGCGCTCCGGCTAGGGCTGCGCAGAGCTCTAGACGTGGGATAGATTGTTGCTTGCGTGGGGCTATTCTCGAGCGGGCGAGGACAAATGCTGTGTAGATCTCTCCCCCCGCTGCTGGGTCCTCTGCTACATGTTTCTGTAGTGCAAATGTCGCACAGCAGGGGCTGCACGTCGTTCCGAAGGGGAGGACTTCCCATTGGTAGATGGCTGGGTGCTCATCTCCTGGCTTCTCTCTCCATAGGAACCGTAACAGGGGCTTGTCCGCCTCTACTAATCTCACCTGCAGGAACATTCCTTTAATGTCCCCGCTGATGGCCACCTTTTCCTGGCGGAAGCGGAGTAGAACGCCGAGTAGGGAGGGGCCGAGTGTGGGACCGGGCAGTAACTCTTTATTCAGATTTTGGGATCCGATCTGGTAGCTGCAGTTAAATACTATGCGGTCTTTACCGTTGTGATGGACCTTGTGGTGGGGCACGTACCACGATTCAGTGGTCTGGTCAGCCTCTTTAATGTCCATCTTTGTGACGTGTCCCGCTGTGATGAGCTTCTCAATCTCAGCGCGGTATACACTCTCTTGGGCGGGGTTCTTGGCTAAGCGCCGCTCCGTGTTCAGCAGGTACCGTTCTATGGCGTCTGTCTTGGCGTGGAAAGTAGGCATTCCTTCTCGCCGCAGGAGTGGCGTGGCGTATCTCAACACGCCGTTGACCGGGACTCTCTTGGTCCCTGTCTCGAGGAGGTGAATGGCGTAAATGTCATCTTTAGAGCGAATGTCTTTCTTTCCATTCTTAAAGGGCATTTGTTCCAAGCTCCATAACCGCTCTACGTGTTGCAGGAGTGCGGTTTCTCCCTCTGTGACTCGGGAGTGGAGACATCTAGTGGCTGTACTTCGGTTGAGAGATTTGGCGAGCGGGCCTTGGAGAGTCCATCCCAAACGGGTCTCGACTGCTGCAGGACAGCCTCGGGGTCCGGTATGAACCCGGTCTATCGGGACAATGAGGTCTGCATGGTCGGAGCCTATCAACAGGGTCGGCATAGCATTGTCTATGAGCGGGATCGGTAACTTGCGCAGATGTGCATATTTCTCCATCAGCTTGGCGACGGGGTATGTGTACCGCGACAGTCCTATTTCTTGGCTGGTGAAAGCGTCTGCAATCTGGTACCGTCGCTCAGGCTGGCCGCTTGCTGCGATAGAGAATGAGACATTCTCGCCCTTTATCGTCTTCAAATCTCGTCTTATTGTCCGAATTGTCATTTGGGTTTCGCTTCCCCGCAGCCCTAGCTGGGCCGCAGCGGAGGCGAGCAGCAGGGTCTTCTCTGACCCGTCATCGAGGACGGCGTAAGTGTCCAGGACTTTATTCTGGTAGCTTAGTGTCACACGCACTACTTTTAGGAGTACTCGGGCTCCACTGCTGCTGGCGGGATCGATGTACATGACGCTCGCTTTGCGGCTGGATGGTGCAGGTGAGGGGCGCCGTCTGTTACTGTCGTGAAGTATGTCCAGATGGGCTCCATCGCACTTGGTGCACCTTTTCTTTAAGCGGCATTCGGCTGCCATGTGTGAGCGCGCACAGCGAAAACAGCGCTTGTTGGACTTTATCCATTGACCTGCTTCCTCCGCGTTCAGCTTGGGGAAGGAGTCACATTGCGCTAGCCAGTGTTCTTTCTCACAGTAGGGGCACACTATCTTCCACTTCTCCGTTCTGGAGGGGGTACTGTGGCTCCTGCTGCTCGGTACTGACTCCGATTGGTGCATCACAGTCACCGATCTTCTTCCATCATTTAGTCGTCTGGTTCCTTCTCTGGAGCCAGGGGTGCTCCGTCCGAATGTATCTAGCCGTAGGCTGCTGACTTCTCTCGCCAGGAAGTCTGCTAGATCGAGGAGGTTCGGTTCGGGGCCATTCGGGTCTCTGTGGTCCCTCTGCCGCCTAAAGCGCTCCTGACGAGCGGGCGGCAGCTTCTCCAGGATCCTTTCCACATTTGAGTTGGCGTAAAGTTCATACTTCCCCTTCTCTCTTTGCGCTCCCAACATCCCTACCAGGGACTGCACTCTGATGGACAGGTCGTCCAGTGCTCGATTGTCTATTGCTGGGGGTAAGCGGTCGATGTGTCGGATCTCCTGGATCACGTAATCCCATATGCGCCCATACCTCTGGTCCAATGCTACCAGCACTGCTGTGTATGGGGTGGTGGAAGTCGCGTAGGCGAGCGCTATATTATGTGCGCGGGGCACCTTTAAGTGCTGCAGTAGGATGGCGTATTTGTGGCGTTCATCCAATACATCCACCAACATGGTCTCCAGACACATGCGGAGTTCTGTATACTGGGCCCGGTTCTCTTGGGTGAAGTCGGGTACCATAGGCGTGCCAATGTATGACGCTGACTGTGGATACATCGGCGAGCGTTGGGGGAGAGGCCTCCTAGGCGAGTCTCCTCCCGCTCCTTGGTATGGGCTGGTACCGGCAGTGTACCATGGCCCGCTTGTCCAGGTGCTGTTCCTCGGTGCGGGTCGTGCGTCGTGCTCACCCGTGTATAGAGTCGGGGGTCTGTAGCGCAGCTCCGCGGGAGTATAGCCTGGGCTGTACCGGACCTCCTGGTCCGGTAGAGTACTGTGCTGTCTTCGGGCGCGGTTCTCCTCCTCTTCCTCTTCGTCTTCAGTTAGGTCATCCAGTGCTTGTAGTCTCTGGTTTAGCCTCTCCACAGGATATGCTGCTCCTTCCCGGTTGCTAGGTCTCGCTTGGACCGGTGGGGGGAGGTGGTCTGTGGGGGGTATAGACCTCGTCTGTTGGTCAAGTCCAGGGTTGTTTACTCGGCTAGGGGATGCCGCCCTGGAGGTGTGTCTAGACGAGTTCCTGGAGCCTCTGGCGGAGGGAGAGGGTGTTGTCCGTCTGATCAGCTGTTCTATTAGTTGCGACTGCTGTCTGTCGCGCTCTGCGTCCCGTAGAGCACCAGCAGCTGCTCGCTGGCTGTCTGCTCGGTCTCGGGCCACATTCTCTTCCATCTGAATGCGTCTTATTTCTAGACGTATATGCTCTTCTTCGCTCCGCTGCTGGATCTGCAGTCGGTCGCGTTCAGCAGCGGCGTTCAGGCTGATGAGGAAGGCCTGCTGTAGGGTCCTCTCTGCCTCGCTGGGAGAAGGCGGTTGTATAGGGGAGCCTTCCCTCGGGGTACTCCTTGCGGAGCCTTGGAGCTCTATCTCCACGGTGCTCTCCCCGTCTTCTTCCGTGCCGAGTTCTCTCTCGGTAGCGTTGTATTCCTCCCGGGACTCATCGGGGACTACTTCTTCAGTACTGGCGGGGTGTGAAGTCATGTCTGGTTCCCACTGGTCCCCACCGTGAACTTGGTCAGTTACATTAGAACCCGTAGGGGCCTCTATGGTCGGGGTAGTCTGGGCGTTGGGGTTAGACATACTTTTACTTTCTAGTTTTACCGCGTTTACTGTTAGTAGAAGACTAGGTTGTTGACTGACAGCGTAAGCCTCTAAGTACTGAGGGAGCCGTCGTTCGCGCTGCGGGCGTTGGTTAGGAGGATCGTTTCGTGGAGTGTTCATCATAGGCCATTTCAATATTAATAACACTATATTAATATTACACTAATTACCCTCCGGCTCGAAGGACCAATTGTAACTGAGGGGTACAATTCCCTGACTGTATTACTAGATATGATACTTACTACCACTACCTTTGTACTTAATATTCGGCCACCCAGTACACGGCATAAATATATTATCATGAACACTCTCACGTAGATGAAACGGATCCAACACAAATGTACGAATTAGAAACAGGTCTTTATTTCTACACAGCGATGGTGTGTAGAATAAGCACTTAATCACTTAATTACATTTATGAATTGAAATAGTATGCACTTTTATGGCAAGGAGTATTCGTCGGTATATCAATAGATAATGTCCAATCTCTGAAGGCGCAGGTGGTAAATATACGACCTGGAATAGTTAAGGAATAACAGCAATGATACTTTAATGATTATAGGCTGGATACACTAGAGGGGGTTAATCCGGTCGCTTGTAAGCCGACAGGAGTAGGAGGGGGGGGGGGTAGAATCCAGCTGCCTCGTCCGGCCAAGGGTATCCCAGGTGAACCCACTGTACTGCCGTTCAATGCGCCGGCGATCCTTGGACCACAGATGAAAGCAGGTGGACTCTTTGTGGGCCGGCTCTCTCCGGTCCACGGGGGAGAGATGTGGAGAGACCTCGTCTTGCAGAGCGTCTCCTCACCTTGCGTCCTCTCCAGGGGGGGGGGGGTTCCAACACACGGTAGTGTCGGGGGTCTTTATCCATAGAATAATCAAAGTATCCAAAGCATAATCCGTGCCTGGGAAGGCGGGCTGTCGTCGGTAGAATAATCCGGTATACAGGTCCACTCGCTCGTCGGCTCTGGGGCTCCTCGGGTGCAGCTTCACATAGGGTCAACCACCCTGGGTAAGCAGCCAGTTCTCTGCCCGAAACGATGGGGTACTGACTACGGTAGTATTCTCACCGCACGAAGCACTATATATTAACAGACTATTATTAGCTTAATAGACTACGTCCAACTCGACGATATAGTGCCAAATATGACTATTCAAATATTAATATACACGATGTCTCAATACCGATGGTAGGCCGAACTTGGCCTTACTCCCACACGTGGCATCGCGGGGAGGCTTTACGTCTGTGACTCTATTGGAGGGTAAGAAACTGGACTGAAAAGAAAGTCCTACTTTAGTAGCGCAGTATATATACGCACTATGAACAAATAGTCCCATTAGTGGTGCGGTAGCCAAATTCCTACGCGGAACTAGGACTTGTTCGTACATGTCGAGCGGTACGTTTGAACTGGGTCTGAGGGGTATGGCAGCCTGGCACCAAGGTCTCGACCAATAGTAGAATGGAGACTATTATGGGATGTTCAGTAGGCTAGAATGGATATTCAATGCATATTGTACAAGGAATATACAAGGGATATCAGGGAATATTAGAGAATATACAAATACAATTAAATATATATATATAAATAAATATATATATTCGGTTTAATCTGGCCCTTCACAACAGTTATCATCGTATTTTTTCGGGAGGCCGGTAAGGAGTGCATTACAGTAGTCGAGTTGGCTTGAGATAAAGGCATGGATCTGGTTTTCAGCGTCCTTTTGATTTATAAATGGCCGTACTTTAGCTATGTTTCTAAGGTGGAAGAATTAAGTTTGTCAACTTGTTGATTGTGATTTAAAGCTTAGGTCTGAGTCTACCATAAGACTTAACTCACTCAAATACAGTTAGCAGCTGGATAGACCACAGATGGAAA
Source organism: Notolepis coatsorum (assembly GCF_963971535.1). NCBI lineage: Eukaryota > Metazoa > Chordata > Actinopteri > Aulopiformes > Paralepididae > Notolepis > Notolepis coatsorum. The sequence goes on along the minus strand of NC_140182.1, from coordinate 79,062,929 downwards.
TTAGCTTCTGCTAAATCTGGTGCAAACATATTTTCATGTAACAATGATGAATTGTCAAAAATATATATATATTTTTTAATTTTTAAATAGATTCGGGGCTTTTCAGAAAACATTCGGGGCTTGAGCCCAAGTAGCCACCCCCTAGCCCCGCCCCTGCTCAACCCCATTGAGCTGTTGCGGGAGCAGCTTGGCCGTATGGTACGCAAGAAGTGCCAATCAAGCCAATCCAACTTGTAGGAGGTGCTTCAGGAAGCGTGGGCTGACATTTCTTCAGATTCCCTCAACAAATTAACAGCTAGAATGCCAAAGGTCTGCAATGCTGTAATTGCTGCAAAGGGAGCATTCTTTGACGAAAGCAAAGTTTGAAGGACACAATTATTATTTAAAAAAGAAAAGAAATCATCATTTCTAACCTGGTCAATGTCTTGACTATATTTTCTATTCAATTTGCAACTAATTTGATGAATAAAAGTGAGTTTTCATGGAAAACACAATTGTCTGGGTGACCCCAAACTTTTGAACGGTAGTGTATATACACAGTAAGAATATATTTGTTAGGGGTGTAACGGTACACACAAACTACGGTACGTACCTCGGTTTTGAAGTCAAGGTTCGGTATGGGTTTTTGGTACAGTGGGGGAAACTTTGGCTTTCCATGTTCCACTCAGGGGTGATGTAGTGTGCAGTAACTAATTGTACTTGTAGGGCTGTCAACGAATATTCTATATTGAAATTAATAATCGACTTGTAAAAAAGAAAAAAAAATATATAATTAGGGCGGCTGGGTGGCGCAGCGGACATTGCGCCAAGAAGTGAAAATTAGTGGCTGGCTGCCTCCACATGGATCGGAGGGGACATGTGATGGGCTTCTACCCTCCCTACGACCGGCCAGTGGGGGGCACATGCGAGCAACGATCAGGACAGGGGAGGGAGAATTGGCACGAGAGGAAATTGGGATGGGAGAAAAATCACAGAAAAAGGGGGAGAAAAAAGTAGGTAAAAAATAATAATTATTATAATTGTGGAAAAAAACAGCCCCCGGTGGGCGGTCGTTAGTGGTTAACATACCGTTGTATTCGTTCGGTACACAGTCGTTCGGTACGGTACACACTGAAACGGTTCGGTAAGGATACGTGTACCTTACACCTATAATATTTGTATACAGCACTATTGTACATGTTATCATAGTTATATGGGTATACTATAGTATCAGGTAGGTAGTGTAATGAAACTGAGTTTTAGCTAACGTTGACATACATTTTCAGGTACATTCTGTAATATTTATTGAATATGGACAAAACTTAAACAAACATGGTATCTCAAAAATAAATCAATTTTGGGGGAAATGGTGGAGGTTTATGTAAACTATGGCCGATGTTGACCATGACATGTAACACTGGTGGGGCTGCTGGATTATGGCAAAAATCATAATCACGATTATTTTGATTGATATTGAAATCACGATTATACCTCTTAACCTGCACCCCCAAAAGTGGCCTTTTTAGTTTAGTTTTTGAGGACTGCATACTTTTTTTTGCAAACCAAAACATACTTTATACTTAGCACATGCATGAGCTTCGTCTCTTTTGAAAGATGACATTCTGGGGGAGCTCCAGTAGCTCACCACGTACCGCGAGTGCTATTTCAGCGCCGTGGACAACCGCGCTCGCGCGGATCTGAGGCTGAGCGCGTTCGAATCCCGGACGGCAGCCGTGCCTTTCCCAGAGTGTCTTTCCCCCCATCTGAACCCTTTCAGCCTGCTTCTGTCGGTCGAACTTGACCAAGTATGAATGTGACGAAAAAGCGATAAACGCTAAAAAGAACCAGCTGACTGGTCAAAGTTTTAAAAAAAGAAAGATGACATTCTGAAGTTTCTGATTCCAGAAAAAAAAATCACTTTTAGTGCTAACGTAATAGAGTAAGATAGGTCTGAACTTGAGTTGTAGAAAAACTTGTTACTCAAGTTTTTCTGTAGTAGTCCCCTCCAGAGATAGTATTTCCCCAGAAGGTGGTATGGCTTACAAATCCATACGGACCCATAGCCTGAAGCCTTATGTAGTACATGTCCAATGTCGTAAAGATCCATTCAGAAATGAGTGATTAGGAGTGATTTTGGTAAACTGTGTACAAAAGAAAAACTGAGTTTTCTCATAGACTTCAATTTATTCTGCTGTTTTTCTCTTCCTGTTTTCGCTCGTAATTTTTTTTAGATTCATACATCCCCATGTGGGGTATCATTGGAAAGCCACACTCATTGGCTACAACGATCCACAATAATTTTCGAGATCTGATCTAGATTGACGGAACTACTGCGCCAAGAGTCGGAGTGGTATTTTGCGCAATACCGTGTACTTTGCACAAGCCTCAAATACCGGCATGTAACTCGAGAACCGCTGAATGGATTTTGTTGGATTTTGTCGCTATCAACAGGCAACAAATAAGCCTTCAATTCGATATATATATTGTATTACAAAATATGTACCCGAGCCACTAGGGGTCGCCAAAGTGCCGGTGGGCAAATCATCCTAAAAATTTCCCATATGCGGGTCGGCGCATGCTAAGAGGCACCAATACGAATTGATTTGAGGACATCATATAACGATGACTGAATTTGTTTTACCTCTTCTCGACCAGAGGCTGCCTTTCTGCCATCTTCTACAAGTTACAAAAAAAAAACAAAAAAAAAAAATATAATAACTGGAGAACCTCCTCCCTCTCAACACGGGCTGAAACTACCGCTTGGGCACTTGAAGGGCGGAGCGCACAGCACAAGACTAAAAGAGCAACACATCACACGTGGCACAATAACTGTTTTTATCTCAATTATCTTCATGATCGTGGGAAAGCCAAAATCGTAATTGAAAACGCCACCACCCAATGAATTGCCCAGCCCTAAATACTGGTACAGTCCCTTTTAAAAATATGTCTTTCTGTGTCCCCAGGTTCTGCCCCCACTGAAGGAAGTGAAGATCAGGCCAGAGATCGGGACCACCGTCAGGAACAAGCTGGTGCGTCTCATGACCCACGTGGACATGGGCGTGAAGGAGAGCGCCGCAGAGTTCCTCTTCGTCCTCTGCAAGGAGAGCGGTGAGAGGGGAGTGGGTAGACTGAGTCGAAGGACAGGAACCACGTTTCAAGTTGCTTTATTTGTCATATATATAAGGTACAGGGTACATTACAGTGAAATTATTGAGATTGTGCTTCATACAGTAAAAAAATAATAAAGACCAAACACTATACAAACTAAAGTACAAAATGCAAAAATTAGGTAGGGATGTAGTGCAAATCTTTGGTGAGTGTTTAAAGTTGATGTGATGTTGAGTTGTGTGGATGTGTGTGCAATGAATGTAGATGGATGGGTTAGTGTTCCATAGTCATTGAGCATCCTGATGGCCTGGGCCCAGGAGTTCAAAACTTGTAATCCCTATTGATTGATTGATTGAAGGTTTTAATTAACAGATTGCAGAATGGGTACAGTACAGTACAGCTCAATACACACAATTGTTAAGGGGATGCAGACCAGAGAAAGACTTTCGTCTTGTTTACATCAGGGTCCCCCATTTTCAATTCATAATGAGTTGAAATGAATGAATCCAAATCTGATCAGATAGGGATTAAAAGTTTTGAACTCCTGGGCCCTCGGGATAGAAGCTCCTTTTGAGTCTCTCTGTATTGGCCATGCGACTCTGTAGCGCTTGCCTGACCGCAGCAGTTCAAAGAGGCAGTAGTTTGGGTGGCTAGTATTTCAACCAGTATACTAGTGTGTACCAGCCAGCATGGATAACGTATTGTTATTGTTAAGTAGTAGTTAAAGTAAGTTCTGTAAGTGATATTTTATTTTTTATAAGTGGTCTAACAGTACATGTTAAAATAATAGCTCTACATTCTGACAGCCATCACTGATATTATGTTCAGTCAGTGACATGGGTCTCCCAGTACCTCCGCTCTGCAGCAAACAAAAATAAGAAATAAAAACGAGTTTTAAGCAAATAGTGCTTGAAACGAGTATAATAATCTGCCAGAGCAGTAAGAAAATCTGGCTTGGCAAGCTTTCTTGAAATAAATAAAAATATCTAGGTTTCTCTCTCCTGATTGGATAAAGTTGGAACGGGATTCCAGTACATTTATTTTGTGTTTACTGCAGAGTGGGAGGGACTGGAAGACTCATGTTACTGACCAAACACGATATATCAGTGATGACTGTCAGAATGTAGAGCTATTATTTTAACATGTTGACCACTTACAGCACCTTTTAAACATAGGACTTCTGGTGGACACCTTTAGCCAAGGTGTCTTACAGTACCATTAATGCATACTTATATCATTGATTATATCATCAGTGTTGTTCTACGCTCTACCAATGAAGCTACATGACCTAATTATGACTATCTATGAATTAGGGGTGGGAATCACCAGAGGCCTCACGATACGATACTATCACGATACATGAGTCACAATACAATAGTATTGCGATACTAAATATATTGCGATATGCTGAGTATTGCGATATTAATATAGCGATATATTGCGATTTATTACCTTTTTTCAACTGCAAAGTAAAACTTTGTCAACATGTTTTATCTAATAAAATAAAGTTCAGTCTGTTCATCTCACTTCAATAATTTTTTATTGCAGAACATGGTATTTTCTCAAGCAGACAGATGTCAACACTGTAATCTGTGTTGCATGTACCTGACAAACTGAACTGTTTGTATTAGTCATATTCCAACTTAACTGAATGCACACGTGTGTGGACTACTGTACTATTACAGGTATTGAAATGAACAATGCAACTTCCTTATACAAAAAATAATAATAATTTCAATAAATAATTAAATATCGATACTTGGCGTCCCTGTATCGATACAGTATTGTCACGCAAAGTATCGCGATACTACTACGTATCGATATTTCCCCCCACCACTACTATGAATGGTAAAAGGTGCATTTATATAGCGCTTTTATCCAAAGCGCTTTACAATTTTTTTATCCACACATTCACCCATTCACTCATGCACTGATGGCAGAGGCAACCATGCAAGGTGCCGACCTGCACATCGGGAGCAATTAGGGGTTAAGCATCTTGCTCGACATCGACACGCTGAGCGGGAATCGAACCGGGAATCTTCCGACTACCAGACGACCGCTCTACCTCCTGAGCCACTGTCGCCCCAATATATACTTGACGTGTATTCTTACATTAATACCATAACGATCTGTATTTGTGGTGTGTTTTGGGTAGTGGACAACTTGTTGAAGTACACAGGGTATGGCAACGCGGCAGGACTCCTGGTGGCCCGGAGCCTCCTGGCAGGAGGGAGGGGGGAGACCAAGTACTCCGATGACGAGGACTCGGACACGGAAGAGTACAAGTCGGCCAAACCCTTGTGAGTTCACAGGCTCTACGTTGGACCTCTAATAATCTGACCTCAGGTGTCTGACAACTGTCTCACAACTCGTGTGTGTCGCGGAGATATGTTTATACCTACCTACTGCTTTCACGGTCTACAACTGCCCTACACTGTAATCATAACTACCTACCTCATACTATAGTCTACCCATATAACTCTGTATGATTGCATGTATAATAGTGCTGTATATACCGTATATATACATTTATATTTACCACATATATCCTTATGTCTGAATACACCTGCATATAACCCATACAACTGTATGATAGCGGGCGGCTACGTGGCGTAGTGGGCAAGGCGCTCGCCACGAAATGCTGGAGACGCTGGGCTCTTCAGTTCGAGCCCAGCGCTCCACATTTGCTTTCAGTTTAGCTGGTCGTCCGTACTAATACACATTGGCCGTATTAGGGGGTGGGAAACTGATGGGTGGGGATCGGGCGTTGTGGACAGAGACTCCTACAGGTCGGTTGGTGCGCCTGCGCAGTAGAATCGGGAAGTGTCGGGGGCAGCGTGAGCTTCCCACGCGTTACTCCTCGCCACTGAGAGATCAAGCTGCGCAGGTGAAAAGATGCGACTGCTGTTACCTCAAGTACCGGAGGGGACATGTGCTATGTATGACTTAGTCCACATTGCAGCCGGCTTGTGGGAGGCAAGAAACAGCGTCCGTGACAGGGGAGGGTTGAATTGGATGATACGAAATTGGGATGGGAGAAAAATATAGAAAATGGGAAAAAAAGTGGATACAAAAGAAAAAACTGTATGATAGCATGTACAATGCTGTATATACCATATACTGTATATTTATTCTTACCATGTATATATCTGTCTGTACATACCTGCATATAATCCTTTTACATATCTGTAGCTACTATATCTGTACATATCCCTTACCTACTCTTACTAGTTATGCTGCTGGCCAGTATGACTTACTACCATAGTGTCTTTATACCTGTATCACTGTACATATTAATACTACAACTATGTACATACATCTGATTAGAACTATACTCTGTAGCACTCATTTATATATTTGATATCCAGTTTTATATCACTTGTATATTACTATTTCTCTTTGCTGTTACATTTGCACTCTGGTTGGATGTCAAAGCTATTTTCATTGTACTGGTGCTGTATCATGACAGTCTAATCTGGACCCTGTGCTATGAACGTCTACCTCTCTACCTTCCGTCTTAACCTGCCTCTCCCAGCATCAACCCCATCACGGGCCATGTGGAGGAGCCGATGCCCAGCCCCATCGAGGACATGACTGAGGAGCAGAAGGAGTACGAGGCCCAGAAACTCGTCACCATGTTTGACCAGTTGTCCAGGTGAATACATGAATCTATTGTGCCTCGAGGTTAATACATGAATCTATTGTGCCTCGAGGTTAATACATGAATCTATTGTGCCTCGAGGTGAATACATGAATCTATTGTGCCTCGAGGTTAATACATGAATCTATTGTGCCTCGAGGTTAATACATGAATCTATTGTGCCTCGAGGTTAATACATGAATCTATTGTGCCTCGAGGTTAATACATGAATCTATTGTGCCTCAAGGTTAATACATGAATCTATTGTGCCTCGAGGTTAATACATTAATCTATTGTGCCTCGAGGTTAATACATGAATCTATTGTGCCTCAAGGTTAATACATGAATCTATTGTGCCTCAAGGTTAATACATGAATCTATTGTGCCTCAAGGTTAATACATGAATCTATTGTGCCTGTGAATCTATTGTGCCCTGTACGCAGACATCCGCCGACACAACGCATAATACCTCTGCGAAAAAAAAAAAACTCAAATAAAGATAATTAACCTTCTCCTCGTATGATCAAGTCGTTGAAACGATCCGCATGAGCTGTTGTCTCTCGGAACCAGGAGCCTCTCGGCTGTGTTCATGTTGACCTTTCCCTCCGACGCCGGGCCCAGAGAGGTCTCTCTCTCTCTCTCCGTCTGTGTGCGCAGAAAGGAGTAAAGGGGGAGAGGGAGAGAGCTCTTCTCTTGCTCCCTGCCAACCGGTTCATTAGAGGAGGAATCTCTCCCGCTGTTCGCCCCGGCTTCAATTAAACGCCTGGCCTTCCAGCGCCGAACCGTGCTCACATTCAACCGGAGTCAATGGAGGCCGCCGGCGGGGCCGTGTCATTACCGCCGTTAATTATCACCTAATTGGCGCCGCGCGGGCCTCTGATCCTTTTATCCCTCTGTCGTGTTTTTAATAACGTGTTATTATTCAACTCCTTTTCTCATTCATCCCAGAGGAGCCAAACATACACACAGAGAGGAGTGGACTGAGGCACAATTGGACACGAGCATCAGGTTGGGGTGGGTGAATACTGTATGTTTGCAGGCGAAAGAAAACCGACACTGGGGGGTTGAGTTGTAACAAGACGCGTGTCCCACAAGAGGCAGATTCCTTTCCGTCGCTGGATTCTCTTTCTTCTTTCTTCCGTTGTGTTTGTGGGAGTGAAGGAGAGACGTGGTTGTGAGGGAGAGCAGCAGCAGCAACACCGCTGCCCCCAGCGCAGGCTCTCAGGAGATCAGTCAGAGCCGTACAAGAATGTCTCCTAACCGCTTAACTGGTCCTCCAATTAGCACATATTCTGATCCCACCTCCTTACATCTGTCATGTCCTCGTCTCCCATCAGCACTAATGGTGGATGGGGTGGATATTTGGACTGGGTGGGGGGCACACAACGGGCAGGATCGGATGTTTTGTTTCCTGTAGACTCGTTGTCCATTCTCACCTTGTTACTGGCTGATGGGGCCTCTGGCCTCGGCTGATGTGAGGCCTTGGACAGGTGGCTAGGACCAGGTGGTTTGGTTGTTCACAACTGGTAGCAGTGGAGCTACTGTATGTATTTGTTGTTTAGTTTATTAGGATCCCCAATTAGTTACAGCATGCATTAGCGGTTCTTCCTGGGGTCCACAATTGTGACTGTGCAAAATAATACTTACAGTACATCATAACAAGTGAACATGATAAAGGACTAGAGACTTGGACTAGTACACACAAGACAAGCTCCAATATACAATAATCAAACTATGTGAAATAGCTAAGAATACTGAACTGTACACAACTATGAACTGTACACAACTATATGCCAACACATGTCATACATGCCTAATTTAACAGCTGTTGACCTCATTTCCTGTTTCCTGTCACATTATTCAGATTTATTTTTTGTTTATTATTCAGGGATTCATGACATAATGGAGCTGTAAAACAAACACTCATTAGAGTGTTTTTTCTATTTTTTTTCTCATTCCCAAAACCAGGCCCAGAGAGACTTGACTTCCGGGTACAAACTAGGAATTGGTTGGGTGTTTGGAATCCTACAAAATGAATGCAAACGTGTCCCTTTCTAAAGTCTTTGATTGGATAATTCTCTGATAAATCATCTTACGGGGAAGTGGTGACACACGGTGCAGATATAATTGGATTAGGACGGCAGGGCAGTCGTGTCTTTGAGGAGATTAGATGGAGTGCTGATCCTGTAATTAAAGTGCCATCGAGGGGGGGGGGGGGGGGGGGCAGCGCTGGAGGGAGACGATGGGAAGAGGATGACCGAACAGGGGGGGGGGGAGGGGTCATCCGCGGAGGGCCCTTGAGCTCTGGATGCAAAGAGAGAGAAGGAAGTACCAAAGCAGCGGATCCTCTCAAGACGATCCAGGGGACGGACAAAGTGTTTGTGGGTCCTGTTGAGCAGCAGTAAATTGTTGGACATGAAGACGCCCATGTTCAAATGGTATCCCTTTTTAATTGACCTATCTCAAACCCTGCCCTCTTTTCTTGATCCTCCAATCGCAACTGGTGAGGGCGGCATTTGAGATAGTCAGGTCCATAAATATTTGGACATTAACACAATTTATCGTTCTGGTGCTTTAAGTGCAGACTTTCAGCTTTAATTTTAGGGTATTTACATCCAAATCAGGTGAACAGTGTAGGAATTACAAGTTTCTATATGGGCTTCCTCCTTCGTGTCAATGTAGTGGACGACTACCACAGCACCAGATCCCTCTCCTCCTTAGATATGGATAACCCCCATCTGTCAGAAGTGCTAATATTCTACTTTTATTAATCTTTATATCTTTTTTCATTTCTACAGGCAAAACCTGATCCGTCCCATGGGAGTGAGGAAGGACGGTACGCTAGCGCCCTTAGACGAAGCTCTGTGTCGACCGGCTGAAGACAGCTCAGGATCGGACTCAGACTAGCGCCCCCCCCCCCCCCCCCCCCCCCCAGATCCAGGCCACCTCTCCTAGAGTTGCCCCCCACCCCCAGAAGGGCCCAATAACATCCTGTGTCCTCTTGTCTAAAGCTGTAGGGGCCCTCGCCCAGAAGCCATTCTCTAAAGCAGAGTTGGACTTGACACACAATGGCAGGAACACATTCTGACGGCACTGTTACACATAGGAGGCTGAACCTCATTACTGCTGCGTTGTTTAATGTTGGTTTGTTTCTTCATTTTGTTGCACCTTTTTTTCTTTCTTTGCTAACTCCTATCTGCGCTAACAAAACAGGAGGTAGATAATCAATTTGTACTGCATTGTGTATATTTAACAGAAAGCACTATTGACCGAAGTGTAATTGGGTCTGAAAGAAATCATTCCGTACGTATGCCTATGAATCTTTGTAAAAAGAAAAGAAAATCCACCAATATGAAATATTTATATTGAGGTACTTGTCTTTTTTTGTTATACACAAAAAGAATAAAGTGATCGCCAAGTGCTGTAAGCAGCATCCAATCAAACCACTCCTTGGTTATAAATCAGAGTGCCTCTACACAGTGGAGTGAAGATAGTGTTTAGATGTTAAGTATTGCAGTTTTAATTTAAATATACACCATGAACAGTGAAATATAATTTGGCAGTATATCCATCAGTGGGACAGCATTAACCCCAACTAGGGGTGTAATGGTACACAAATAAAACACGGTACGGTATGTACCTCGGTTTTGAAGTCGAGGTTCGGTACGGGTTTTCGGTACAGTGGTGGAAAGTTTGGCTTTCCATGTTCCACTCAGGGGTGATTTAGTGTGCAGTAACTAATTGTACTTGTAGGGCTGTCAACGAATATTCTATATTGAAATTAGGGCTGGGCGATATGGCCTCTAAATGATATCACGATATTTTTTGGCTCTATCACGATACACGATATATATCGCAATATTTTGACATTTCCTCTAAAGCACTTAAAAATGCTTGATTTAACCCTTTGATGGATACGGTCACGCAAAAATGATGATGATAATAATCCCTGCAACATGTCTGCATTAAACCATGAAGATGCTTTCAAAAATAATTAAATGAAAAGTTTCTAAAAATGCAAAAGAGTAGTCTACTGACACACTAATACAGAATTTATTTTATTAACATCTAAGACAATTTAGATAAAAACTCTTTGGTGCCTAAGACTTTTGCACAGTACTGTGTTTTCTATCCACTTTAGCCAAAAATACACACACACATATATATATATATACTGTATGGATGAGGGTTTGTGCAAAACATCACGATGTCCACGATACGTTTAAAAAGTGTATCGTTAATGAACTGTACCCGATATTTATTTAATATCGTCATATTGCCCACCCCTAATTGAAATTAATAAATCGACTGTAAAAAAAAAAATCAAAAATAATAATTATTAGATTGTGAAGAAAACAGCCCCTGGTGGGCGGTCGTTAGTGGTTACATACCGCTGTATTCGTTCGGTACACTACACAGCCGTTCGGTACGGTACACACTGAAACGGTTCTGTACGGATACGTGTACCTTTACACCCCTAACCCCAACGCAATGCCCTCATTAGTTAGAACTTCAAGTGTATCATTTGCAGTTTCATGTAAGCACATTTAAAAGGGTATTCCACTATTATAAATGTACATTTGTGTGGTATATATATACACACAATATAAATATACATTTGTGTGCGTGTCAATATATATATATACACACACAAAATATATTGTGTACATATATATTGTGACGAGCCTGGTGGGGTAGACTTGCCACGGTTAAAATAAAAAAAATTAAAATGTCCACAAGAGCAATATCAATCAATACAAGTATTTATTGAATTAAAGGCAGAATCCAGTGGGAAAAGCAAAAGAATGGTCGTGATACAGTCCGAGGGTCAAAAACACAAAACAGGCTCGCCGACAGAAAAAGGGATTGTTCAATAGTCAGGGGTAGTCATCCGGTCCAGGGTCAGTACACAAGGGGGTTTCTCAGCCAGTCCAGAACACCTACTCGCCTTCACCTCTCCTCTCACTACTACTTCACAACTCCGAATACAACAATCTCTCTCTCAATAACAACTCCAACCTCACATCAACTTACTCCTAACTAACCTAGTGGCTTTGTACGTTGTGCACGTGAGATGTGGGTGGACTAATGATGTGCAGGTGTGTTCTATCAGTAATCAGCTACCTAATGGACTACTCCTTCCGTGGCAAAGGTATCTCCCATCCTTCACATATCCTGGACAATGCATCCACGTTCCCGTGTGCTGCTCCCGACCTGTGGATGACGGAGAAGGCAAACAGCTGTAAGGATAGGAACCAGCGGGTGACCCTAGCGTTGGTGTCCTTGTTACGTGATAGCCACACAAGGGGTGCATGGTCCGTGACTAGGGTGAAGCGCCGTCCCAATAGATAATATTTTAACTCCTAGGGCCCATTTTATCACCAAGCACTCCTTCTCAATCGTGGAGTAATTCTTCTCCCGGGGCAGTAGCTTGCGACTGATAAAAATCACTGTTCCTCACCTTCTCTTAGTTGCGATAGGACGGCACCCACCCCAGTCTCCCCAGCATCCGTTTGTACCAACAGAGGCTGGCTGAAGTCGGGAGTCACCAGCACTGGTTCCGAACACAGTTTGTCCTTAAGCTGCTGAAAGGCCTTCTCCGTCTCCTTGGTCCACAGGACCTTGTCTGGCAGTTTGTTCTGTGTTAGGTCGGTCAGTGGTGCTGCTAGGGCAGAGAAGTTGGGGACAAAAACGTCTAATAGCTGGCTTATGAAGGTTCGTACCTGCTTTTTGGTCTGGGGGCGGTGTCAGCTCCGGATGGACTCGACCTTGCCTGCTTGGGGTCTGATACACCCTCTCCCAATGGTGTACCCCAAGTAGTCCGCGTCCTGTAGGCCCTGTCGTAGATGCATTCCCCACTCCTCGCCGTGGATAATGATGTAGGCCGCTGCGTACTCTCGGTGGGGTCGGAGGATCTGGTCCATCAGCCTCTGAAATGTGGCCGGAGCGCCATGTAGACTGAAAGGGAGGACAACATAGTCAACCCATCTGGGGTGGCAAATGCCGTTTTCTCCCTATCCTCTGGTGCCAGGGGAACCTGCCAGTAGCCTTTAGTGAGGTCTAAGGTGGTGATATACCTGGCTTTCCCTAGCGTTCGATAAGTTTGTCTACTCTCGGCATAGGGTAGGCGTCGAACTTCGAGATGGCGTTTAACTGCCGGAAGTCATTGCAGAATCTCGTGGTGCCGTCTGGTTTAGGGACTAGGACGATGGGACTACACCATCCACTATTAGATGAGACTACACCATCCACTATTAGACTCTACAATGACCCCCGCCTGCAACCCGTCTTGCACCTCTTTCTGCTTTTCTTCTGGCCTCCGGGAGGCGGTAGGGACGCAGTTTCACCTTCTTTCCTATGATAGTAGGGATGTGGTGGTGGATTACCTTGGTTCTCCCTGGTTCTGTGGAGAACACATCCCGATGGCGCTCCACCAGCTCCCTGAGGTTGTTCTTCTGGAGCTTGCTGAGGTGGTCCCCCATGGGCACTTCCAGCGGTTGGGTCCGGCCTGGTATCTGTGGTGGGGTGAAAGAGTACAGAGCCTCCCGGGCTTCCCAAAACCCAACCCCCTCCAATGTACAATTTTTGTATGTAATTTATGTTATGAATTGAAAATGGGGGACCCTGATGTAAACAAGATGAAAGTCTTTCTCTGGTCTGCACCCCCTTAACAATTGCGTGTATTGAGCTGTACTGTACCCATTCTGCAATCTGTTAATACAAATTTCAATCAATCAAAACCTTCACAACTCCGAATACAACAATCTCGCTCTCTCGATAACAACTCCAACCTCACCTCCGATCAACTTACTCCTAACTAACCTAGTGGCTTTGTAGTGTGTGGGTCTGGGCGTGTGCACGTGAGGTGGGTGGACTAATGATGTGCAGGTGTGTTCTATCAGTAGTAATCAGCTACCCAATTGACTACTTCCGTGGCAAAAGTATCTCTCATCCTTCACATATCCATGGGAAGGGGGGTGAGATCTGCCACAATATATATACACATAAAATATATAAAACTATTTAATGTAGTTACAGAAACATGACTGATCATACATTTTCTTTCAACCATGTCAGTCAATGCAATTTGATATCATAGACTCTTGGCACATTTGAGGGAAACGTCAATTTAATTTTGTAGAATTACAACCTAAATACATTTCAGTGGAATACCCCTTTTAAGAGTTGTAATGAATAGATGCAACCTTTTCCTGTGGTGGATGACTAGTATTGGACTGTTTCTGCCTTAGCCACCGTGAAATCTTGACAAAAAGAAATGTGGCGTATCAAAATGTACTTCTTCAGTCAGTTCGGCATGGTGTTTAAATCGGTTCTGGGGGGGGGAATTGGATTAGTTTTTCTATATTGAAAACCCATTGATTTTGTAAATCCACAAGTTTACTGTATCCATGAGATTTGAAATGACAGTTCCTTGGAATATATATAGCTACAGTTTGACTAAATGTATGGCTTGCTAGTTTCCCCCCCTCTTGAAGAAAACTGCATGATTAAGACAGTCAGCGGAAGTGGCCCCTTCAACCGCCATGGGTCCCTTGAATCACGGGTCGTTTGGATTCTGAAGTCTTGAGTGAATTTTATTTTATTGCCAGGTCAAATACTGTGAAACTTGCCTGAATATGCTTTGAGGAGAGAAAATGTCATATTGCTTTTGTCACCAGGATTAGTAAACGGTCCCTCGATCGATGGTGAATAAATAACAAGCAAAAAAGGTTTGTAAATGACCACTATTACCTAATCGTCCAACGACAGAATCCTCCTAGAAATGTCTTTAACACTTTCCGTGCCAGCCATGCGGTGCCTAGGAACCCTGTTGCGTGCCACCGCTATAGCTCTCATATTTGCGAACGCATAAACTATATCTTAAATTATGGCTATGTGTCTAATATGGCCGTCGCTTATCAATGACTTGTTTGCAGTCAACATTGTCGAAACGGATTGTTTTATTTTAAATCGGTTCATTTCCGTTTTATACCATTTTGAAAAACGCTAGTTTTTTGAAAGTTTCAGAAAAAAATAAAGATTCTGTGATAACACCCTTTACTGGAATACACCGAAAAATGACAACCTATTTATGAATAGTTTTCAAATAAACGCTAGATTATCGATAGTATATGTATACTTATGCACGCTATAGAAGCGGGCTGAAAAATCGATTATCTTATTTCCTGATCGCACACACACACACACATATGGCACACGCTGATATATAGGTGAAAATAGCTCGGATTATCCCAAGACTGGTCAAATAGATTCCTTACCTCAGATCAGATGTTCTCCAAAAAGATTATTCCAATTCCTGATCGCCATTCCAAATATCGATCGTGTTTATTGATCCAACGCTGGGTACTGGAAACACATATTCTCCGCTGTTCTGATGGTGGGCGATGACTCCAGTAGGCTCGGATTACATGCCTGACAAATAAAATGTGGAAGCAGGACTTTTTTTTCTCCATGCATTTCATTCAATCCAATGGGGTGCAGTACCATCCGGAGAGACGATAGGGGGCGGTATTTTCCCTGTTCGAGCTCAGACAGATTCCCACTGGTAACGGGAGGCTAGATTGATGAAATTTAAATCGATAATAAAAAAAATAACTATTAAAAACGAGATCTCTCGTCGGCTGGCACTCAACGGTTGGCATGAACTAACGAAAAATATCGTCGTTGGCACTGAAAGTGTTAAGCAGTAGAATTAACTTAAACGCAGCATGTCGCTCACGCTCTCACCTCTGGAAGGAATACGTTATGGGGAGACTTTGTTTTGTCTTCTTTTTGTACATTGTAACCACACTTTATATACTGTACAGTATGTAGTAAAGCTTCTATTGCAAAGTTATTAAAACTGGAACATAAACAGTCATTTCTGGTTCTTATTTTGTTAAATGTATAAATGGTTTACGGACACAATTGACCCATCTCAAATCCTGCCCCTCTTTCCTTGATCCTCCAATCACAACTGCTGCTTACGGTTGTTAAATTATTTTCTTTTCTATGATACCATGCCATATAGCACTATTTCTATCATTATGCCATGACCTACAGCACTATTTCCATCATACCATGACCTATAGCAATATTAATTAACTATTAAGTGAGCTATCATTATACCATGACCTTTCCTAAACTTTTTAGGAGTATGTATTCTTGTAATGTTCCTGAGCCATAACTGTAGGAAACCCTCCATTAGAGAAAACTGCCAGAGGAGACTGTGAAATAAGTAAGAATTACACAATACTTTATTAAATACTTTCGTATAAGAAAAACAGTACTGCACTGTTAAAAATGATGTCACACACACACACACACACACACACACACACTTGGGGTGTTTTGTTGCCAAGACGTGTATTAAGAGTTTTGGATGGAGCCCCCTCTCAGTAACCACTGACAGTGAACACCCAGCGGGAGCGTTGCTCTCTTGGGGGGGACGGAGGGTCTCGCCTCCAATGCTAATTCACCACTGTCCTCAGAGAGCTTGGCTGGTGCCCAAGTTCCTGCTCTTCCCCCATTAAGCACCCATCTACACCCCTCCGACAGCCATTTTGCTCTTGTGTCGTGCTCAGGATGGGATTCCTTTCGGCCATGAGGTGGGACCAGGGTAAAAAGGAACCCCCGTCAAAATGGCCACCGTGTGAATGTGGTCAGTGCCCCACTCCACTTCCGTCTTGTGCGAGTTAATGTTTTGTGCAATGTGTGTGTGTATTATATATACATGTGTGTGTGTGTGTGGGGGGGGGGGTGCTTCAAATATGCAGGGTTTGAAATACACATACACACAACATGCAAGAACTTACATACACATAACATGGGCGCAGACACACACACCTTGAAATCCTGTTCCCTTATAGAAAAAATTATAATAACTAGCGACAGATAGATAACATACATATACAGAACACAGGTTACCGTTCCAATTTAACACTTAAACTAACTGCAATTTAAAAACCAGCAGTCACAAATCTTTCCAGTGTGTTGAACCAAGTTAGAGGGGGGTATATACAGTACATTATAAACTGAGCTAGAGGGAGGGGGGGGGGTGTATATACAGTACATTACACTATGAACCGAGCTACAGAAGGGGGTATATACAGTACATTATGAACTGATAGTAGAGGGGGGTACATACAGTACATTATGAACTGAGCTAGAGGGGGGGGGGGTACAGTATATACACTACATTATGAACTGAGCTAGAGAGGGGGGGGGTACAGTATATACACTACATTATGAACTGAGCTAGAGGGGGGTATATACAGTACATTATGAACCCAGCTACAGAGGGGGGTATATACAGCACATCACAAGTCAGCAACCTTTTTGATTCAAAGTGCCATTTTAAAATGTTCTTGTTAATCAGTGTGCCATATCAACGTTAACTCATTGACCGCCACGCTGTTTTCCCATCTCTACTCAATGGCGCCAGCGTTATTGATCATTTTAGCGATGTTTGCAGACCCATCGTGTGTTCTGTATTATAGCTATGGAGACAATAGTATGGCTCATTTGACAGGCATTGTTCATAGTCCAACACTGACTAACCAGTTTGGTTGAACTCGAAACTGCGATCGCTACCAAAAGCATGTTTTAGGTCCGGTAAAATACGACACTGATCGGTACAGAACCATGTTTTAGGTAAAAAAAATACCAGCAGGTTACCCAAAATCACATTGCATGCGTGCACAACGAAGGATAATAGTGATGATCTAGCGTTGATTTCAGGAAGATCTGATAATCAGGCGAAAAATTACGTGTTTATTGAAAACGCTGTTTGTGTATTTTCCCTGGAATTGCTCAGAAGCGGCCGGACTATGTTCATATTCAAAACGGAAATGTACAGATGAAAAAATAATCTGTTTTTTGCACGTTGACCAGAAGCAGCTCACTGAGACCCGACGGCGTTATTAGAGCCATAGCTATACTATAAAATATAGGTTTAGCTCTACAAACTACAACTACGTTTACATGGGTTTAATGGGCGGCACGGAAGGAGTCACTTCCCTGAAGGGGCGTGGCACTCAATGTGTTAAGTTAAATTATGACACATCAAAATGTAAATCTCCAACAGATCTGTAATTTTATTCCATCCATATAGGCAAGGTGCATAGCAATAGTTTTAATAATTTTCCTCTCAATATTAAGAGTGCTATACAAGAATGCTGCAGTCTTTATGAGAGGCTTGCTTGCCATACCTGGACACATTCAGTCTCATCTGCCTCATCCTTTAAAGTTTTCTCATGTTTGGTCTCAAAATGGCGTTTGTTTGGCAAACAACAACAGACTGACCCTTCTGATTGGCTCTGACCCTGAAATATCCCTGCCCTGGTATATCAGTCAAACTACCATAAATAACAGGCTGTACAACTGCCAATGGCTATGAGAGGGGTAACTCGGCATGGGGGTGAGAGGACAGTTCAACATTTACAAAAAGGTTCCTCTCTTTGGCAGGTTTACACACTTGCTAGCGTGGCATTGGTTAAGATACCGCGTGCCAATGGTGGCACTCGTGCCTAAGGTTGCTGACCCCTGCAGTAAATTATGAACTGAGCTTTATACACAGTACATTATTAACTGAGCTTTATACACAGTACATTATGAACGGAGCTGTATACACAGTACATTATGAACTGAGCTGTATACACAGTACATTATGAACTGAGCTTTACATACAGTACATTATGATTTCATCTCAGTTGCTCGGGCTGGATGAGGCGGAGCTCTTGCTGTCAGTCTCCGAGTCGGTCCCCTCGCTGCCGCTGCTGCTGGCAGGCCTCTGGGCCCCCGGTCTGGACTTGGGAGGCAGTCTCCCCCATGGCTCCGGGGCCCCTCGCCTGTCCAGGCCCTTGGTCTTGCTCTGGTTGGGCTTCTGTCCGCTCACTGATGGACCGCTGCTTACTGGCGTAGGGGCGGTCTGCAGGGAGAGGTCTCCATTTACGTAAACTAAAACTTACAAGCGACAAATAGAACAATAGAGAGTTTGGCTTGACTTTTTATTTCTCATTTATTAGGGCATTTCCGCTTTATTGGATAGGACAGTTAGTGACAGGAAGTCAGGGGTAGAGAGAAGGGGGGATGACATGCAGCAAAGGTCTCAGGGCGGATTTGAACCCAAGACGTTGCAATTACACAGTGAGTACATGTTCTATCATGGTGAGCCACCAGGTCCAGTACCATTTACATTTAAATGGTAAATGGACTGCATTTATATAGCAGCTTTTATCTAAAGTGCTTTACAATGTATGTCTCACATTCACACATGGCGGAGGAAACCATGCAAGGTGTCAACCTGCTCATTAGGAGCAATTAGGGGCTGGAGTCTCGCTCAAGAAATCAAACCGGGAACCTTCTGATTACCAGACGACCACTCTACCTCCTGAGCCACTGTCGCCTAGGGGTGGGAATCATCAGTTTCATCACGATACGATACGATATCGATTCTTTGGACAACGATACGATATTTGCCGATATCACAAAGTCTGCCACGATACGATACGATACGATTCAATTCAGGTGCCTGCGATCGATATGAGGCGATATTATGTGCCCATTTAACACAATCAGTCACATTTAGATCAACAAAAAAAAGGCTACGGAAATATCAATTGATGTATTTATTTTTGAGCTCTTCCAGACATTTAAATGAAAAACAATCTATTGTTTTTAATACAAATAGACCTCCTGTTCACTTTTGTTTTTATATATTGAGCTTTAACACACACACAGACACACACACACACACACACACACACACACACACACACACACAGTCCCCCACAGCCCCCACCCCTCCTCCTTCCAAGTCCCCTCTTCACTCTCCTGTTCTCTCTCACGGTTAGCTGCTTAGCTTTTAAGCAGCCAACGCGACGTTCATTTAGATATTTAACGCGACGTTGGCATAAAGGAATGGCGACGATGCAACGCCTGTTATATGCATTTGACCCGTTGCGGGGAAAAAACTGCACAGACTTATATCTGCTCGCAAAATAGACGCTCTGTAGTGCTTTACAGCAGACACAAAAAAACACTGCTGTAATGTGTACACGGAGTTTCACAATACTGGGCGCCGGCGGATATGACTCGCGGGGATTTTCAAAATAAGAGTATCGCAATATGAATCGATCTTTTTACGTTGCGTCGATCCTATTTGATTATTGATAATAGATCGATATATCGATCTGGATCGATGTATTGTCCCACCCCTACTGTCGCCCCGGGGAAAAGTACCAGTTACGTTATAGCCATAAATTATATATTGACATATTCAGGAAATGTTCAATGTGTATGTATTACAAATAACTAGGGGTGTAACGGTACACAGAAGCCACGGTTCGGTACGTACCTCGGTATTGGGGTCACGGTTCGGTACGATTTCGGTACAACAGAGAGAAAAAGATTTATAATTAAATTTTTTTTTTTTTTTTATATAATAATTTAATTATTAAATAGAATAATTTTATATAGGCTTGCCATGGTAGTCAGTGATACTGGTATCATTCTGTGTTCAGGCATCCACTGAATAAATTAATTGCCTACTGTCCCTTTAACAACTTATCCTTGCTATGTTTCAGTTTCACTTCTAGAGAGAATTTAACTTCACGAGACTGAATACTAGAGAACATATGACTTGTTACAACAATGGCAGAGGATTATTTGGATTTAAACACAGTAGCAGTTCAACTGGAGAGGAGCTCAGTATGCAAGTTTATTTTTTTTATTTGATCAGCTGTGCCTTGAGAGTCCGGCGGGGGAGAATAGTGTGTTTGTTGGCGACGTATGTGTGTGTCTTTCCATTGGTTTCATTTGGTTGACATTATTGGCGAACAAGAAAACTGTAAAATTGTAATGACCCTGCAGCTGTTCCAATATAAATGTGCCTTCCTCCGTGCACTTTCGCCCGCTCTGAAGTCGGACTCGCTGTTCTCACACGGACACGGAACCTGCGACTACCTGCATGCGCGACTGGTGTGTGTGTGCTGTGAGGCGTGTTCTTCGTATAGCTGCGCGTACCGCACTGTGACGGCCGTACTGTAAATTTGCGGGACGAATACACGTACCGTTACACCCCTACAAATAAGTAATATATTGACGTATTTTTTCAAATACGTTTATTTTTGTTTTGTTTTGAGAAAACATTGGAGTTCCTCTGCTGGGGAAGGAAACTGGGACACTTGCATGCTTTTACCTCACGACTACAATGACACCCTTTTCCGACAGCCTCACCTACGTAGCGCACAGAGACATGAACCTACCCCGTTCTCCTGGCTCCTCATCAGGTCCTGGATCTCTGAGTGCCAGCCGAGGATGTGGGCAAACCTCCTGACGGTGTCCCCCAGGTCGCCCAGCTCCATGTGGTCTCCCCTCCTCAGGGGAATCTTCTGGAAGGGGCCAACGGCATTCCGGTTCAGGAGGAGACGCGGCACCGTGGACCTCACCGTGTTCACCAGGCTGGCGAACGGCTCGATCTGGAAACAGGTTTGGTTCTTCTGAGAGAACTGAGCTTGAAAGGTTCCCCCCACATAATTGTATGTTTCTTAGGATCCCGCCGCTAGTCGTCTTCAAGGCGACGGCTAGTCTTCCCGCAGTCTGAGACGCGTAAGACAACAATAATACAACAACTTCCCAGCTTTTGCCTTAACACATTCAGGGCCATCCACGTATATATACGCTATTGGGAGCCGACGCTTGAAGGCCAACCACGTATATATACGTGTTTAACTCGTTTTTGCTTTTATTCCATTTTAATATCCTATTCAATGTCACAGAGCTGTATTTTGGCTGGAAAAGGCATATTGGGACTCGGAAAGTGCAGTACCGGCCAGATCCTGGTAGTGGCGCTGTCTCGAGAATGCAGTAATCCTTGTTTCAGACCTGGTGTCACTTTTTTTTCTCTCCGGGTGGACTTTTCTGTTAGCCTGAAGCTATGGCTTCACCAGATCACCTGGAATACTTTTTGCAACGCCGAATTCAGTATGCAGTAAAGGAATATAGCATCAGCCAATGGACATATCGATCTACCAGATGGCGATCAAATAACTGGGAAATTCTTTTCGGAATCCAACCGACCACAGGTAAGAGCGATTTGACGTCAATTTCAGCCTGATTGGGCCTTGTTCTCATAGCCATCCACCCGGTCAGCGCATGTTGTAATAACGAATGCCGTTATTTTTTTTTTTTTTAAACTTAAATTTTTTATTAACAGTTTTTAGACAGACAGCACTTACAAAAAATAAATAATAAAAAATAAAGAAACTAGCATCACAATAAAAACAAAAAGAAAAAACAGTGCACATAAATATTTACATGGGTATCACATGGTTAGTTGTCTGGTTCCCCTACTGTTGTTTTCTAGGTATTTGATACAAAGGCTGATTGTGTATCTCCCTTAAACAGGCATAAACAGGTAATTCCTACTCAAAGATGATAAATGCTGACTAAGGCTTGTATGTGTGATCTGGGTCCAGAGACCCTCCTTGAGCTTCTTTCTTCCCTTATCCTTCGTCCTTTCTTTTTTTTTCTCTTGTTTATTAACTTTCACTTTGCCTTTTGGTTCACCCATACACAAACCACATCATCCCTGTATATTTAATATCACACCGTTAAACAGACATAAATAATAAGGTATAAAAGCATTCAGCAATTGTAATATCCCAGTAACAAAATAGAAAATACTAACTAAAGCACAGGTGTGTGACATGGGTTCATAGACCCTCCTTGAACATCTTTCCTCCTTTACCCTTCGCCCTCTTGTGTTGCATTTGGTTCTTCCTCTGTGATGTCGTTCTCGTTCCTTTTATAATCCTCCCACTTTCCCCATCTTTCCCCAAATTTCTCTTCCTGTAACCTCAGCATGTGTTATCCTTTCCATATCCTGTATTTCTTCCACTATTCCTACCCATTTTGCTATTGTCGGTGGGTCTTCCTTGTACCACAGTCTCGTTATTGCTTTTCTGGCCGCTATCAACATTATCTTTATTAAATATTTGTCCCCCCCTTGTATTCCCTCGTGTGTCAGGTCTCCTAAGTAAAGCACCAGTCCTGTTTGTGGTAGCCCGTATCCTAATATTCTGATCATTGCTTCCCCTATCTCCTCCCAATACCCCTTCAGCTTCTGACATCCCCAGAATATGTGCGTGTGATTTGCCCCCTCCTTCCCACACATCCTCCAGAATGCTTTTTGTGTTGGTGCATATTTTCCCTTCAGCTCTGGGGTTATAAAGAATCTGATTATGTTTTTCCATCCAAATTCTTTCCATATTCTCAATCCTGTTGTTGAATGTTGTACCTCGCATATGTTCCCCCATTCCTTCCCTGTTATTCCTATCTCTAGTTCTCTCTCCCATTTCTCCCTTATATAATCGGTCGTGTGTCCCTTGCTGGTCATTATAGCCCGGTATATTGCTGATATTACTCTTCCTTGCCCCCCTTCGTATGCCCATACTATCATCTTTATTATTCCATTCTGTTCCTCGTCTTTGGCCCCCCTTATTTCTTTGTTGTAGTAGTCTCTAACCTGTAGATATCTGAAGTGGTCCCTGTTTTCTAGTCCAAATTTCTCCTTTAATTTTTGTAGTGTCTGCATTTCTCCCTTCTCTATCATTTTGCATATCGCTGTTGCCCCCCCCCTCTCCCACCTTCTGAATCCATGGTCTAACCTCCCTGGTTTGAATCTCTTGTCATGTGCTACCCATCTCAGGACCCCTGACTGCTTCTCCAATTTGTGTGTTTTTACTACTCTGTTCCATATGGTCAAGGTGCATTTGGTGATTGGATCTAATAGTCCCTCTTTTTCTTTAAATAGTTCCCTATCTCCCACCAGAGCTTGTACCTTGTATCCCTCCCCTTCTTTTTCAATGTCTTTCCATCTTGCCTCATATCTGTCGTTACACCAGCACGTCACTGCTCTCAGTTGTGCTGCATAGTAATAATCTTGTAGGCTGGGTACTGCCATCCCTCCCTCTTCCTTTGGTAGTTGTAGTGTTTTATATCTGACCCGTGGTCTTCTCCCCGCCCATATGAACCTCGATATCAGTCTGTCCCACTCCCCGAATTGATTCTGTGGTATTTGTATCGGTAGTGACTGGAATAGGTACAGTAACCTTGATAGTATGTTCATTTTAATGACCTCTATTCTTGAATTGAAGTCCAAGGGCATTACTGTCCATCTCTCTAAGTCTCTCTTGATGTTCTGATTTATCTGTGTATAATTCGCCTCAAACAGTTTCTCCACCCCTCTCGTGATGTTCACCCCTAAG
Organism: Notolepis coatsorum; assembly: GCF_963971535.1. NCBI lineage: Eukaryota > Metazoa > Chordata > Actinopteri > Aulopiformes > Paralepididae > Notolepis > Notolepis coatsorum. Next base: position 79,038,932 of record NC_140182.1, on the reverse strand, counting down.
TATTTAATCTTGTCCATGTCCCATCTTATCCCGTACTGTTCTCTAATTTCCGTCGTTGGAGAATAGTTCCATGCTAAGGTCTGTGTCTTTGTCACGTTTAGTTTGTATCCTGAGTAGTGGCCATATTCCTTCAGTAGATCCATCAGTGCCGGGAAGCTCTTTTCTGGTTGCCTCATGTATACTATCACGTCGTCTGCAAATAGGCCTAGTTTATATTCCGTTCCCTTTATCCTTACTCCCTTGATGTCCTCGGTCTGTCTGATCAGTTGTGCCAGTGGTTCTATGAAAACGGCGAAGAGCGTCGGTGAGAGACAACATCCCTGTCTGGTAGCCCTCTCTAATCTGATTCTATCCGTCAAGCTGCCATTCACCTTAACCCTCGCTGTCGGTTCTTGATATAGCGCCTTGATCATCTTCATCGCCCTCCCGTTCAGTCCGAACCTCATCAATGTTTTATATAAGAATGTCCAGCTCACACTGTCGAACGCTTTTTCTGCATCTAGGCTAATCAGTACCGCGCTACCCCCTTGTTTTTGTATCTCCTCTACTATGTGTAATGTCTTTCTCACGTTGTCCTGTGTCTGTCTCCCTTTAATAAATCCAGTTTGATCTTCATCTATAATGTCTGGCATAAACGTCTCAAATCTTTTTGATATTATCGATGTATACATCTTGTAATCTACGTTAAGTATGGACACAGGTCTGAAACTACTACATAATTCCCTATCCTTCCCTTCCTTCGGTATCGTGGTGATTATGGCTTCCTTCCACGAGGGGGGCATTTTCCCCTCTTCCATCGTGTGTCTGAACGCCGCCCCTAACATGGGTGCTAATTCAGTTCTAAATGTCTTGTAGAATTCCGATGGGAATCCGTCGCTCCCCGGAGACTTGTTGTTTTTAGCTCTACTAATTGCCTCTTCCAGTTCTTTTTCCGTAATTATTTTATTTAATTCTTCATTCTGTTCTTTCCCTATCGATGGTAACTCTAGCTTCTCCAGATATGTTTCTATTTCCTCTTCTCCCGCTGCTTTTGGCTGTGTGTATAATTTCTCATAGTATTCTCTAAATGTCCTCTCTATTTCAGCTGGGTCCCTCAATATTTCATTAGTCTTTGTATCCCTTATTGTGTGTATCGTGTTCAACTTCTGTTGCGTTCTAATTCTCCTAGCCAACAGTCTGGTCGCTTTTGGTCCCTCTTCATAGTACGTTTGTTTCATGAACCTCGCTTTCTTTTCTATTTCCGTCAATAATTCCCTATTTATCCTGGCCTTTACTTCTTTGATTTCTCCGAGCGTTTCCTGTTCTTTTGATATCTGGTGTCTCCCCTCTAGCTTCTTCAGCTTCCCTATCAGATTGTGATATGTCTCCGTTCTGGCCTTCTTCAGCATTGCTGTTTTTTTCCATCAATTTCCCCCTTATCACTACCTTCAGTGTGTCCCATAGAATGTTCGGGTCTACCGCCCCGTTGTCATTTTCTTCCTTATATCTGGCTATCTCCTCCTTGATCTGACTCACCACCCCTTTGTTATTTAATATTCCTACATTTAGTCTCCAAATCGTGTTCCTCCGTCTCCCTTCTAGATCTACTGTCAGATATATGGCACTGTGATCCGATATGTCCGCCACTCCTATACTGCTCTCCCGTGCCCTGTAACTGTCCCCCGTCGTCATCAAAAAGTAGTCTATTCTCGCATATGTCACGTGTGGGTGTGAGTAATGTGTGTATTCCCTGTCCATGGCGTGCATCCCCCTCCAAACGTCTGTAATTCCCATTTCCGTCATCTGAATATTCATATATCTACTGATGGGTGCCCGTCCTTTTCTAGTACTCGTGGTGTCTAGGTCGTGATTCAGTACTACGTTAAAATCTCCCGTACATATCAATATCCCTTCTAGTTCCATCACTATCATATCAAAAATGGTCTCATATAAATCCCTCTCACTCTCTGGGGGTGCATAAACATTTACTAACGTAACCATTTGGCCCTCCATTTTCCCCTTCACCAGAACAAACCTTCCCTCCTTGTCTCTTACTTCCTTGATCAATTCAAATTTGACTGTTTTTGATTAACGTGATTACTCCTCTCCTCGGGTTTTGTTCAAAGGAACTATAGTATGCATTTTCATATCCAAATCTCTTCAGTTTCTCATGACCCTGTGCTATCAAATGTGTCTCCTGCAGAAAAATCACTTCCATCTCACTTTTTTTACATTTCAACATCACTTTGCCCCTTTTTATCGCATTATTCATTCCATTAACGTTTAACGACATCATTTTTATACCTTTAACCCTTGTCATCTTTCTTCTTCTTTCGTCTGTCAGTCCCCCCCATGTCACACTCATTTCCCCCTCCGGTTGGAGCCTCCGCTCTCTTCACCGAATACATATAATGATTAACATAAATAAAAAACATAAACTTTACATAAAGTGCTCCCAAGGCGTTCGGGGGGTCCCTGTGTCCCCCCCTGTCCCCTGCTGGTGGGTGAGGGGTAATTGCCCTCCTAGCGAGGGGCCCCCTCCTGACGGCTTGGGGGTTTGTAACCCTTGCCCCCAATCGCTCGTCATATTTGTCCAGCTTTCTTACTGTTTTTTTTGCTTTCGAGCTCCTGGTCAAAAGCGCTCCGTCCTTCCTTTTGATCAAAGACCCTCTTTTCTTGGTCCCTCTCAATGTGACTCATGTTTCATTGTCCCTCCTTCCTCCCATATCCGTGTGCGGTGTCTCCCGTGTACCCCTTTTTACTTTCTTTTCCTCTCCTCTATTTTCTATGTGATGTCCATTTATCCCCTTAATCCCTCCCAACTGTGTTACTCACAGCGTGTGTCTATGTATCTGTTTCAGTATGTTCTGTGTCTCGCCTATCAAACCTAGTTATATTTCCATTTATTTCCTCCATCAGCTTGTGTATTATGTGACCATGTATACGTTACGTTCATTTCTATATCCTGCCTCTACCTGGGAATGTGTGCTTATGCATATGTTATTTCAGTTTCTATACTTTGTCTCTATTTGAATAGTTTTTTCAATCTCTTGTGCGTGTACTCATCCGTTCGCCTCCTCCCGCCTCCTCTCCTTCTCTGGCCTCCTCATCCGTCTCCGTCCTCGCTCCGTCACGTTTCACCTCGGCCTTCTCCTCTCTCCTCTCTCCGGTTTCGGTCTCCCACTCTGATCCACCTGCGGGCTCCCTCCAATCTCTGCTGCAGGCTCCGCGTCTGGTCCTCCCGCCTCCTTCCTTCTCCGTCCTCCGTCATCCGTATCCCTCGCCGTCTCATCTCTCGCTCCGCTTCTCGTGCCGTCGCGTACGTCGCCGCCCCTTCCTCCCAGTGAATCCTTAGCGAGGTCATGGGTGACTGGAATCTCATTCCGTTTTCTTTCAGTGTTTTCTTCAGTCCCGCGTAGGACCTGCGTGTTATCGCTACCGCTGTTGAGTAATCGTGATCAAATGATAGTCTTTTCCCTTCGATTTCAATCTTCTTGGTCCACGCGGTTCTGAGTACCAATTCCTTAACCTCGAATCTCAGAAAGTTAATAATCACCGCCCTCGGAGGTCTGTCCGGTTGTGGTCTCGGAGCCAACGCCCTGTGGGCCCTCTGTATCTCCATTTTTTCCAGTCCCGTTTCCTTCAGTTGTTCTTTGATAAGCTTTTCCACATATAGGGTCACCGATTCCCCTTCGACTCCTTCTTTCAGTCCCCATATTCTGATGTTATTTCTCCGTGACCTCCCCTCCATGTCCGACATCTTTGTCTCCATCTGTTCTTGTTTCTGAATCACACATGTTAATACCTCGTGTATCTCCGTGTTCCATTCCTCCGCGTGTGCCGTCCTAGTCTGTAGCTCGGTCACGTTTCTGTCCTGTTCCGCCATCTTCTCCTCCACCCTTTTGATTTCTGTATTCATTTCACCTCTGAAGTCCTCCTGTTCCTTCCTCAATTCCTCCCGTAGCTTCCCAATATCATTCCTTATCGTGTCCGTGTTCAGTTTTATTGCCGCTGTTATGTTATCCAGTATCCCGGCCTGCATGACCACGGCCCATCCTGGCATTCCCGTGTCTGCCTCAGCGGTACCTCCCCCTTCTTCCGCCTGGCTTTTTTCGGCTTCGCTTCGGGGATTCTGTTTCTTCAGATTCTCTCCTTCTCGTATGTTCTCCATTTCTATTTCCTTCACAATCGTTGTCTCTTCCTTACTTCTCGTGTGCATTTTCATTTTTAATTACTTTTCGGGTCTTTTTTTATCAGTTTTTTCGCTCATTTGACCAGGAGCTCTATCGCACGTGTGTTATCCGTCTGCTCTCATACCGGAAGTCAACGAATGCCGTTATTGGTAATCAATAATCAGACTTCCCCCGCCCCCCCCCCCCCCTTTCATGCATTCATGGTGGAACATGATACCGATCATATGCATTTTGATTTTTAACTCTAGCTTGTGTAGGGACAAAACACCAATCGATTTAACGTTATTCCCCCTATAACTAGCCTTGCAGGAATGATCCCAGACCATTCCGATATAACGCTCGTATTCACGACGCTATAAAACGGGAACATATTGATGAAAAAATTATTTATTTATGGCATATTGAAGGGAAGGTTTATACTGTCAATTGACAATGACAATGGACACATAGCAATAATATAAAATATAGATTTAGCTCTACAAACAACCTCACACACAGTGAAAAGTTGTAATGAAAAGCTGGCGTCCTAGAGTGGGGCCCATCTAATCGAATGGCCCCGAATGTGTTAAAAGGATACTGGCTATTTGGACGGATGGATATTTGCATGGCAAAATTATTCCATTGTGAAACGGCTTTATATAATGTTGTCACTTTAATGTTTGTTCAATGGGGACGAACAACGTATATACGGTATCCGTGTTTCGATTCCACCCGTTGTGGACAGAAGCACGGATAAATCCGTGGCAAGTTGTTATTGCTTTTATTCCATTTTAATAACCTATTCAAGGACGCCGAGCGGCACTGCAGATATACCCTACTCTTTGAATTCGAGAAGGTGCAATACAGGCCAGATCCTCTTAGGGGCGCTATCGCGATAATGCAGTGTTCCCTGTGGCCGAACGGTGGACTTTTTTTTTTTTTTACTTTCAATGGAGTTTTATGTTAGCTCGATTCTGGATCTGCAGCCTGTAGCTTGGATTACGTTTTGCATTGCAGATTTCACCATGCAATAAGGGGATTTATCATCAGCCAATGGACATATCGATCTACCAGATGGCGATCGATAACGAAGAAATGCTCGGGGGATCCCACCGGACCACGGTAAGATCTTTTTCACAAAGTACACCCCGATCGGGCCTTGTTTTGATAGCCATCCAGGCGTTCAGCCTATGAGGCTAATGAGGCTAACGCGGTTATTGGTAATCAATAATCAGAAACGACGTCCCCCGCCCCCCCCCCCCCTTTCATGCATACATGCGTGAGGATCGTGCCGATCATATGCAGTTTGAGTTTTAACTGGAGCGTATCTATAACCGAAATGCCATTGGATTTAACGTTATTAGCCATTAGCCCATTATCTCGGCTTCCAGGAAATATACTAGACCAAATCCGGTATAATGCTTATATTCACGGCGCTATAAAATGAGAACGTATTGATAATTTTTTTTTTCTTTAAGCCATTTTGAAGGGACGGTTTATGGTCTCAATTCACAATGAGAATGGACAGATAGCAATACTATAAAGTATAGATTTAGCTCTACAAACAGCCCCACGTCTGTTTACATATCCCGGTCCTCTTGAGATTAATTAGACTCATCCCAGTGGCCACGAAAGTGTTAAGTACTGAAGGAATCCTTGTTTTTCAATGTGTATATAATGTAAATAACAGCATTATAATGTAAATATCTGCAGATGACGGCATCTACTCATAGATATTAGTTGTAAGAGGACAGTATCAGTCACTATGTCTGGCTCCAGTGAGGCTGCAGACGAGGGCCTGTTATCAGCAAGTCAAGGTCATTGTATGCAGCGGCACTGGGCTCTCACATGGTGGTGTGGCCACATCGTTTAGTAATATCAACATCGCCGTTTCTATAGTGATTTGGGTCAAAAGTGCCGTTGCCATAGTAACAGTCACAAGAGAGAGGTCGACATCGCAAGACTTGAAGACTGTAAGCTGTGGGGTCTTCAGGAGACTAGCCAGATTGAGACACGACGCACAGGCGAGCAGACACGTTGATCAGAGACTTTGAAAGGATCCTTCCTCCCCTCGCGGGGGGGGGGCAGGAATGGAGTGCCACATCATCGCTAGCTTCGGCTAACAGGGAATGGTTGTTGGTTATGATGAGGCCCAGAACCATTGGACTAATAGCATAAGAGACAGTGGAGAAGAATGAATTAAGACTGTTCAAGGACATTACAGAATTGGTTACATCTGGTACAAGGCTTTGTTTATGGAATAAACAGTTTTTCCAAGAAAGGTACCACGTTTGCCAGTGTCGAATTCTTCTGATTACGGATTGCATTAACAGGGATGAAACAGTTGTACAGCCAGTATGAGAAGGTCGACTTCAGAATAAGAGAAACACAACGCAGAAACTTCACGAACACAGGTGACGAGGTGATACTGGCTGATTATGACCGAAATCTATCAGTACCAACAGTTCTCCTTCAGTGATGACTGACACTGAAGGTTATTCCTTCCTTTGCTGCATTTAAAAGTATGATCTCCGGCCACTGTGTGTCGACTTGTAACCATTTTAGCCGATTCTCCATTGTTTCTTATTTATTGTGCCTATACTGTATGAAATGCTTTGTTTTGTAAGCTCGCCGTCCCCGTAAACGATGGTAACCTCGGTGTCTCACAAGTTGAAAAAAAGGTTTGAAATTAAGTGAAAACGAGATGGTGAGAGACGATTTTTAAAAAGGCATGCAGGTATTTCCCCCATTTATAATATTTCACTTTGGGAGGCGAGGTTTACCTGGAGCGACGTGCCCATGATGATCAGCAGATCTGCTTTGGGGAAGTCTTCAGAATGCAGGAAGTACTTCTGAGGAAGGTCCTCCCCGAAGAACACGATGTCCGGCTTGACCGTCGCGGCGCAGAACGTGCATATAGGGACGCTGTCGCTCATGATGGCACTCTGAGGCGAGAGTGATGGAAGGGGAAGTCGAGTCATGAATGACAAGGTACTGTACACGTCATCAGGGTATTAGCAGGTTTCAACAAGTTCGATTTAAGACTTTTTTAAGACCACTTAGAGCTACATTTTATACCAATTTCACGACCGTACTAGCAAAATAAATGATCATAGCAACACTCAACTAGTGGCTGCACTTGCACGCCAATTTGAATTCTCGCGCTTTCCATACAAGCCTTACCCGCAAAAAACAACAACTTGAATACAAAAACATTTCATATATATAATATTATTTCATCTCCTGACAGCTGGGCTGCCGGGCCTTAAATTGAGAATTATGAATGTAATACTTTTTAATACCCTGCAGATACCCTGGTTATAGTGTTTGTTGGAAGGCTGACCTCTGGTTCTCACCTTGGCCTCTTCAGCGGGGAACGGAGTGTAGCACAGGTGACAGGACGCCGTGACAAAACTCCCATGAGCCTCCACGAGTTTGTCATCAGGGATGCCACACACTGAGGGAACAGGAGTTACATGTGTCACACACACTGAAGGAACAAGAGTTAAATATGTCACACACTGAAGGAACACGAGTTAAATATGTCACACACTGAGGGAACAAGAGTTAAATAAGTCACACACTGTTAGGCCTTTCACACCGGCCAGGCTCCGTGGTGGAGCCGGTTCCCGAACGTAATCTTGCACCGGCCGGCGCGTTCACACCGGGATTAATTGGTTCAGAACGTGACAAATCGGTGCTCAGCTGGCACAGAATTTTATTTAGTTTTTTCCCCTCGCGAACCGTGACATTATCAGTGGGCGTGTCATATTCTAGGCTGTGAAGGCGAGCGTAAACGGGGGAAAGTAGAGAGTCGGCATTGCACTCAACCGATCCATTCAACAGGAAGTGATTTGCGACTGATTTCAAAACGAGATCCAATTCAAATGTATTGTCATTATACAGCACGAGTACAATACACCATCCAACCAGAGTGGATAAATGAATTAACATTTAAAAAAAATTACAGAGAGATTTGAACCTGGGACGATAGGATTCACAGGCAGCCGCACTAACCCGTTGAGCTAAACGGTCCGACATTAGCCGTTACTGACTAATCCATAGTTTACACTTGTCAAGAGCCAATTGCGCTTGTCGTCCAGTATTGGCATTAATGAATCAGATGTCATGCTAATATGTCATGTTCTACAGTAGGACTTACTACTATGATACCCATTAAAACAAGTAATTCGAATAATAGAAGCCTATTTTGCTGGAACGATTCATTTCAAACGTATACAGTGCGTGTGTGTGCGCTCGCGCACTGAGGCTCGCTAAGCCTTTCTCCGCCTGAGTAACGCCCCCCGTTGATGACGGAGACGGTGGAACGTTGGTACTGCTTAAATAGGTGTAAACGCGGACTGGTTGGCCAGAGAGCACCAAGGTTCAGAGGCTCCAGTACGGAGCTGGAGCTAGAACCAGAGCCCTGGTGGTGTGAAAGGGCTATGTGAGGGAAGACAAGTTAAATATTTTATCATATCTTATGCTGTGTGATTGATTGAAAACTTTATTAACAATTGTTAAGGGGATGCAGACCAGAAAAACACTTTCGTCTTGTTTACATCAGGGTCCCCCATTTTCAATTCATCAAGACATTTATGACATACAGATATACAGTACTGTTTCATCAAGACATTTATGACATGCAAGACATACAAATATACAGTACTAAAAGAATTGTGTTATCTTATCCCATCTTATTAACAATGGAAACTAAAAAAACAATAAAATTCTTCATATACTCACTCTTCTCCAGGCCGTCTATGTTCTGTGTGTAGAGGCGCAGCAGCAGCCTCTTGTGGTGCAGCATGCGGAGGAAGTAGTGGATGTAGTTTGGCCGGTGGCGGCCCGGGTACAGCTCCTTGGCCAGGGAGAAGAAGGGCTGCGGGTCGTCGGAGAAGTAGTCCATGTTGAAGACAGCCTCCGGGTAAGGGATGTTGTACTTCTTCAGGTTGGCGTACAGACCCGTCCCCGGGGTCCTGCAGGAGTTAGTTTAGTATGTTGTTGTTTTGGAGAGGTGTTTAATAAAAGAGCAATAAAATAGCATCCCTTACTGTAAGTATCATAGTAGTTTGATGGTCATTTCAGTTTTATCATGGTAACATATTCCTTTATTGATCGCCTTGGGGAAATTCGGGAATCATAGCAGCAAGGAGGAGAGGGGGTACAGGTATGGGCAGGGTAATAGTAGAAATACATAAATACAGGCAATACAATTTAATCTGAATATAAAAATATGAGAAAAAAAGAAACGGTGTAAAAATATATAATTAACTCTGAATATAAAACATTTACAGCCATTGTATAAATAATTGACCACGGTGAAAGTCGTGCATCACCATGGTACACCTTTTGTACTTAAATAATACTATGGTATAATCCTATGTAAACCATGATACCAATGGTAATAGAATGGGATTTCCATAATTTTGCTGGTCACTACCATCATGGCAATGACGAACATTTTTGGAAATATACCTTTTTGGAAATATCATGATATTTCTTCGTAAGGGATGCAGGGAGGCCGTACTGTGGTATATAGTGAGCTCCAAATAGTGAATCAAACAGAAATCACAATCGAACACCTTATTTCCCAGTATGTAGGTACCTACCAGGAATTAGCCTGGTCACATGGTGCAGTGACATAGCAACAAGCAGCAGACACAAAGGACTCCAACAGTGTGAGAAGACGAGGCAGTATTAGCATTCATCCAGACAGTAGATGACAACACTCGACTAGGTTAACTAGTGGTAGAAAGCGTGGTACTTCAGCCTCTAATCAACCCATCACCTGCTGTTCCGTGACGTCCCTCTGCATTGTGTTTGTTGTCGGTTGATGGCAATCTAAGCCTGTCACACACTGGTTCACCCCGTTGATTAGGGGTGTAACGATGCATCGATTAATCGAAATGCATAGATTCTAAATCGATGCATCGATTTGAATATGTTAGAATCGATTATAATCTAAATAATCTTTTTTATTTTTTATGTGTATTGTTTTTATTGACCTATAGTCCATTCATGCTGAGTGAATCAGTTCACCCAGCCACATTTGTGTATTAAAAATGTTTGGGGGAATTAACCGAAAATTTCTCGAATCGTGGTCAAATGAAGAGATTTCATGATGCATTGAATCGTTGCCTGAATAATCGTAATCGAATCGAAGTGGGGTCAAATCGTTACACCCCTACCGTTGATACATCCGTAATCAGAAGAATTAACACTGGAAAACGTGATCTCTTTCCTTGATGGTTATGTTTATTTCATAAACATAGACTTGTACAAGATGGAACAAATTGAAAGTCTTTGAAAGGTGGAGAAACAAAATTAATAATTCTATCTCTCTTGATGGTTGCGGCCTAGCTCCCTAGCCGAAGCCTGTCCTGTTAGCCAAAGCTATCTGTCCAATTAGCCGAAGCTATCTCTCCTCAAGTCAAGTCAAGAGTTTTAATTGTCACGGCATACAGGTATACAATGAAATGCGGCTGGTCTTGCCCGCGACGATGTGCAATACAGTGGTACAACATATAATAGAGTCCAATAAAAATACAGTGGTACAACATATAATAGAATCCAATAAAAAACAACAGTGCAATAAACAGGTACATGGTGTGCCATCTCGGTATCTGTACATAGTATTTACAGAGCATATAGGACATGCTAGGTAGCTTTAGTAGTGCAATACACTGTTCCTGATGTTATACTAATTTAAGTGGCCTTTCCTCTGGCCATAAGTGTGCGTGTGTGCGGCATGAGTGTTAAAGTGGCTGCTAGTGTGTGAGCGTGCTCAGCGTGCGTGTCGTGTATGTGCTAGTGTGTGCTTGTGTGTGGATAGTTCAGTTTCTGTGTCTCTCAATGTTCATTGTTCAAGGCTCTGATGGCCTGGGGGAAGAAGCTTAGCCTAAGCCTCTCCGTCCTAGTAGCTGGGGTTCGCAGGCGTCTGCCTGACCTCAGCAGCTGGAACAGGCTGTTATTGGGGTGGTGGGGGTCTTTCATTATCCTGCAGGCTCTGGATTTGCACCTCTTGTTGTAGAGCCTGCAGGGGAGGTAGCGCAATACCTGTGGTACGCTCGGCTGAGCGCACCACTCTCTGTAGGGCCTTCTTGTCCTGTGCCGTGCTGTTCCCATACCAGGCAGTGATGTTTCCGGTCAAGATGCTCTCTACAGCTCCTGAGTAGAAGGACTGGAGTATCTTCCCCGATACTCTGAACTTCCTTAACTGTCTCAGGTGGTAGAGGCGCTGCTTCGCTTTCTTTACTACTGTGTCTATGTGTGTTGACCATGTCAGATCCTCTGAGATGTGGACCCCCAGGTACTTGAAGCTGCTCACCCTGTCCACGGTAGCCCCGTTAATCATCAGTGGTGTGTGTGTCTCCTGCTGTCCTCTCCTATAATCCACGATCAGCTCCTTGGTTTTACCAATGTTCAGGAGCAGGCTGTTGTCCTGGCACCAACGTTCCAGTACCTCAACCTCCTCTCGGTAGGCCTTCTCGTCGTTGTCTGAGATCAGCCCCACCACCACTGTGTCGTCTGCGAACTTCACTATGGAGTTGGAGCTGAACTTGGCCACACAATCGTGTGTGTAGAGTGAGTACAGCAGGGGGCTTAGAAGGGCTTAGAAGGGCTGCACCCTGGTCCTGCGGCCTATCCGTTAGCCGACGCCTGTTCCGTTAGCCTCTAGCTATGTCCTCGTGGCTCCCCTCCCCCACCCTCCAGCCTCGAAGGAGGCTGGAGCTAACTCTGCTGTCTCGCTGTCAACGCTCATCTGCCTCGAACCCGGAAGAACCCACCGCTTAATGCCTTAAAGTCTCTATCTCTCGCGATGTCAAACTCTTTTCGTAGTTTGTATTTGTATTTGTGTTGTGTTTGTGTTACTATAGCAACGTCTCTCTCTCTCTCTTTCTCTCGGATGACCTCGGCCCACAAGCCCTGCATCTTATCTGCTCCCCAGCATCTTATCTCTCTCACAGGCCCCTGTCTGTGTCTCCCTGTCGGACCTCTCTTCCAGCCTGAGTGGAACGCACACACAGAGGAGATGTCTGTCTCATCTATAGATATTTACATTATATACACATATGAAAAACAAGTGCTATCTTTCACTAGGTTAATGGGACCTGGACATGAAAGGGTTTGGGAAGCCCTGCTGTACACAGTGTAGGGTGCTGAGGAACTGATGAGTGACCTCTTTTCTTGACCCTCTCATCACAACTATTGCTTTCCTCAGTCAAGCCAAGAGAGGGCGGGGGTTGGGATCGGTCAATTGGGGAGTGAAAGAGTGAGATGAAGAGGCAGATTAGAGAGAGAGAAAGCAAGAGAGTGAACGCAAAAGTGAGCAAGAGAGACAAAGAGAGAGAGGGGGACAGAAAGAAAGATAGAAATAGACAGTGAGAGGGAGACAGAGACAAGAGAGGGAGACAGACGGAGACAGAGATAGTGAGATAAACAGACGGAGACAGAGTGAGAGAGAGAGAAAGCAAGAGAGAGAGAGAGTGAAAGCAAGAGAGTGAAAGCAAGAGAGAGAGTGAGAGCAATAGGGTGAGTGAGAGAGTGGGTGAGTGAGGGGGGTCTGGAGGAAGAGAGAGAGAGAGAGAGAAGGGGGGCTGGAGGAAGAGAGAGAGAGATGAGGGGGGGCTGCGTCTATGCCTTCTACGACGCTGTTCGGTTTCCGGGTTCCTCTGATTGGCCACTAAGCCCACGTGACCCTACGCTAGCACGCCCCCCTTATCGCCGCCAGTTATCGCTTACGCCCACGCATGCGCATGAGTCGCGACAAGCCGCTTCAATGACAGAGATCTCATATTTGCGAATGCATAAACTATATCTTAAATTATGGCTATGTGTCTAATATGGCCGTCGCTTATCAATGACTTGTTTTGTTTACATCAAGGTGAACGCTGTTACGCTGCCACCACCCACTTCAATGACAGAGCTCTCATATTTGCGAATGCATAAACTATATCTTAAATTATGGCTATGTGTCTAATATGGCCGTCGCTTATCAATTGACAGCTCTCATATTTGAGAATGCAACAGCGTTCACCCTGATGTAAACAAAACAAGTCATTGATAAGCGACGGCCATATTAGACACATAGCCATAATTTAAGATATAGTTTATGCATTCGCAAATATGAGAGCTCTGTCATTGAAGTGGGTGGTGGCAGCGTAACAGCGTTCACCCTGATGTAAAGTAGCGATTTTTTATTAGTTTGTCATGACAAACCAATTACATAATCCAACATATGTGTAAAGAAACAACATATTCCAGTTAACGGTATATTTTTTTAATGATTCATTACGGTATAAATTAGGTTAACTGGAGCTGCATATTGCTGGCTCTCATATTTGCGAATGCAACAGCGTTCACCCTGATGTAAACAAAACAAGTCATTGATAAGCGACGGCCATATTAGACACAGCCATAATTTAAGATATAGTTTATGCATTCGCAAATATGAGATCTCTGTCATTGAAGCGGCTTGTCGCGGCTCATGCGCATGCGTAAGCAATAACTGGCGGCGATAAGGGGGGCGTGCTAGCGTAGGGTCACGTGGGCTTAGTGGCCAATCAGAGGAACCCGGAAACCGAACAGCGTTGTAGAAGGCATAGACGCGGGGGGCTGGTGGAAGAGTGAGAGATGAGGGGGGGGCTGGTGGAAGAGTGAGAGGTTGGAGGGAGGGAGGGAGAGAGGGAGAGAGGGAGAGAGGGAGAGAGTGGCCCAGACACCCACCTGAAGTCTGGTATCCCACTGGCGGTGCTGATCCCTGCCCCAGCAACCACCACCACGTTCTGGCAGCGACCCAGCTTGACCAGCCGGGCCACCGACGCCAGGCCTTTGCATGACGGTGGCTTTACAGAGCCCAGGGCGGGCCTGGACCCAGAGGACCGGCCCTCTTCTGGGTGGGTGCTGGTACCCTTCAATGCCTTACTGAAAACACAGTTCCCAAAAGAAAAAGACCATGCACATTAGGGCTGGGCGATATGACGATATTATATAAATATCGGGTACAGTTCATTAACGATACACTTTTTCAACGTATCGTGGATATCGTGATGTTTTGCCCAAGAGGATTGTGTCGCGTCAATCTGTCCACACGTTACTCGTTCATATCTCAGCCTGTGCTGAGATATGCCCATTCCGCGGTCTGTTAATAAAGTTTTCAATCAGACAGATGTATGGAAAGGCTTTTATTATAACATTCGTTGTAGTAAAATCATTATGCCTCATTTAGTCATCCTGTGAAGCACTGGTCTCCTACTCGACGGCCGCGGGGAGCTAACGTTAGTAGCTTTGTTGATGTTCAGCACACGGGACATTCAGGAAGTCAAAAACTAATAACGCTTGCCGATTGGTGCTAAGAAAAGCAGGGCGGGTGCAAGCGGTGTGACGTCATTGGCAGACTCGACTGTCAATCAAAATGATTATGTTTCCGTCAGAATGAATTAATGAAAACTGTATTAAAAGGTTGCAGAATGGGTACAATACAGTACAGGAGGATGAAGACCAGAAAAAGACTTTCGGCTTTTTTACATAAGGGTCCTCCATTTTCAATTCATCAAAACATTTAGAGACATACATATATACAGTAGTTTCATTAAAATGCTATTTATTGATTGATTGATTTAAAACTTTAACATATTGCAGAATGGGTACAGTACAGCTCAATACATACAATTGTTAAGGGGATGCAGACCAGAGAAAGACTTTAGTCTTGTTTACATCAGGGTCCCCCATTTTCAATTCATCATATTTCATATCTAAATCATATAATATCTCATATGCAATATATAATCTAATAATCTAAATCTAATATAAAAATGCTAAATGCATGGGTATTTTATTTTGTCTTTAATGTTAGCTTGCAAACTCAAATACTGTCTTGGTAAGCCTCATAATGAATTGTTTGGGGTAAAAAAGAAAAACATCGTGATGTGTATCGTGTATCGCCGAAAGGTCAGAAAATATCGTGATATCATATTTAGGCCATATCGCCCAGCCCTAATGCACATTGTTTTTGACTTTTTTATATATTTTCTATTTAAAAAAGGACCGTGTACATTCCACTCCCTTCTCTAGCAGAGAAGGTGACAGCATAGAGACACATGAGAGAAGGTTCTTGTGTGATTTGGCAAGAAGGGGTACAATGAGGCAGGAGTCTTAAAAGGAACACACCAACATTATTGAAAATACAGTCTTCCACTCACCGTCTTCTCCAGAGTCGGACAAGAACATAGATACCAATTTCTGTGCGTTCAGTAGAAAGCTATCCGTCTGCATGCTAGCCTAGCTTAGCACAAATTAATCTAAGCGGATACGGACCACTAGCCTAGCTTAAAACTCCGGGAGGTGCTTTTGGCTAACAGCTAGGCTAGTGGTCCGTATCAGCTTGATAGCTTTCTACTGAACGCACAGAGAGGAGACTGGCATCTATCTTCTTGTCCGACTCTGGAGAAGACGGTAAGCTCATTCAGCATAATGTTGTCGTGTTCCTTTAACCATACCACCTCTGGTCACCCCTTCAAGTCAGTTCCATACTTTTCGGTGCATTGTCCAGGTCTACATTGACATGATCTACAATAATGAACACAATCTCCATAATAATTAGGCTGCACAATGTTGCGGATATTTTGTTTTACTAAGTCCAGTGAGCTTAAGAGAAATTGAGATTGAAAAGAAAAGTTTATTCTGTGTGCACAGAAGTTCAAAACGGAGTACAAGACCATCTGAGGAGTGAGCCCCGTTTACTTTCAGATTTACAGTAAAACAAATCAAGGTTTGCATACAGGAAAAAAAATTCTATACTGATCTATTGAAGTCTGTACCCACTGTGGCTACGAGTGGTTTAAGACAAAACATGTTCTCTGTATGTCAGAGCGTTCCGTAGTAAGCAGATTCCTCATAAAATGGAGTAAAGGAATAGTACAAGAAATATTGTGTCTCGTCTTAAAGGGTAACAAAGCATTAAGAGGGTGAACATTTGATTTTTCTATAATAACAACTCAACTAATAATATTGAATCGACAACGAGGTAGCCGTTACCTTGCGGACAAAACATCCTGCCCGCTGACATTCATCTGGCTGAGGTCTTGGGCCAGGGCGGAGTCAGTCTGCTTCCTGCGCTGCCCTCCGTGCAGGCCGGGCACAGACTCCTGGGGTTTTCCTGGCTCTGCCTGCCTGGCCTGGGTGGTGGAGCTGCGGGTGACCCTGGTGAGAGGGCCGGGCTGGGAGGCCTTTCTGTCCAAGCTGGACCTGCTCATTTCACAACCTGTTGACGTTGAGGTGGGAAAAAAGAAAATCTTCAGCCTAAATGCAAAACATCATCATATTCTCAGCTTTTCTGTCATACGTTAGCCCAATCGTAGCCGTGCACAGATTAGATTTATATGCAGGTACCGTACGTACAGACAGATGTGGATATATATACGGTAAGAATAGATATACATTACACACGTTATATACAGTATTATTGTACATGCCATCATACAAAGTTATATGGGTTATATGCAGGTGTATAAGTAGGTATATAGAAGGATTATATGTAGGTAATGGTATGTACACAGATGTGGATAAATATATAGCCTATACAGTAAGAATATATATATGGTATATACAGCATTATTGTACATGCCATCATACAAAGTTATATGCAGGTGTATACCGGTAAGTAGGTATATAGAAGGATTATATGCAGGTATATTCAGATAGTAGCGTTGACTAAAAGTACCGGTGTACTGCTCCATTGTCAGATGATGGAAAACAAGCTTCTGTGAGACCAGAACATTTGACCTGGGATGCTTGTGAAAAAAGTTCTCTCTTCTTCTAAATTCCAAATAAGCTAATTATTAGATTCAAATGTATCGTCATCAAACAGCAAGTACAGTACAATGAAAACAAGTTTGGCATCCAACTGTAACAGTAAAGTGCAATAGTTAATATAATATATAAATTAGTACTACTTAGTAATAGTGCTAATCAGATGTATGTACAGAGTTGTAGTATTACTATATTATATATTATTATACTGCGATAACAGAAAATATGAAGCATTTCTTGCTTTTCCTCCAACTAAGCTAATTATATATTAACTTGTTTTAGTCAAACCCAAAAACACACCCATCCCCCCCCACCCCTGCCAGCTTTCTGACCCATAATTAAAAAGCTGTTATAATAAAATCATAGTATCGTTCCTTTGTGCTCATCGCCCTTTGCCCGCTGTAAAGCTGAGATGTTTTAAAACTGTCAGCTCTGTAACAAAAGATAATGGCTGCAATATATATTTAGCACCCCCCCCCCCCCCCCCCCTATTCCACTCCTCCTCCTTCTCAGCAGCTATGCTAATACAGTCCACAGCTGTGGCAGCTTTACTGTTCAGGGAAAGAGAGTAGAAGGAGGGGGGGTGGGGTCAGTTAAAAAGAGGGGAGACAGGGGTGAACAAGAACCTCTAGATTGACTGTGTGTCAACAAACCCAGCTGGGAGAGAAAGGAGGATGCCCTCACACCCCCCCCCCCCCCCCCTCGCACAGAGGAGAAAGGGAGGAGGGGGGTTAGGGGGGGTGCAGAGATAAATGATATGGAGGCGGGATTCAATAAAGAGGGAACAGAGGAGGAGAGGGATGGGAGGAGGAGGGGGGCATTTTCCAAAGCTTTTTCTGGGTCTTCAAACAACTTCCATGAGGAATGAGTGTGAGTGATCAGGGAGAGGGAAGGGAACAAGGAGACAAAGGAACTACAACCCATAAAACAAGGAGGCTTTAGAGAGCGGGGAGGAGGAGATAAGGCCCGGCTATTCTCCTGCACCTTATCGCCCTCGGGAGGAGGTGACGGGGGAGCAGGAGGGGGGGGCTTTTAAAGACATTACTGGAGCAATACACAACACAGCAGTAAACACATTTAGCCTGTAGGACACCAAGAGGTCTCTCTCTTCTGGCTGAGAGCCTTTTTCTGCTGCTTACAAACGGAAGCTAAAAAAACAAAGCTAGTGTTCTGGGTGCTTCTCAAATAAGGACTTAGGACTGTATCCTCTCTTCGAGTCCGTTTGGTCTTTAAATAAGGGTTAGGGCTGTCTCCCCTCTTCGAGTCCGTTTGGTCTTTAAATAAGGACTAGGACTGTCTCCCCTCTTTAAGTCTGTTTGGTCTTTAAATAAGGACTAGGACTGTCTCCCCTCCATTTGTCCATTTGGTCTCTAGTCCACCAAGACTTTGTTAGACTTTGTATGCTTTTCCATTGCTGGATACTAGATAGATAGTTTATTGGTCCCCTTGACATTCAGGTATCCAGTAGTTCTCATCAGTCAATATTACAGTTGGCAAACATTAAAAAAAGACAAACATGAAATGGACAAACAATAAAAACAGTACTAAAGTAAAAAAAATAATAATAATAATAAAGGCAGCAGTAAAATAGATCAATAAAACAAGATAAAGGAGCACTGTTGCAGTGTTCAAAATTGCATTCGCTCTTGCACATTGTCCAATGGGAGGAGACAACTCATGACTATTATATACGTTATATATATACAGGGACGTGCACAGGACTTTAGAGGGGCAGGTGCTCAAAGGCTGAAAAGGGCACTACACTTGTGTGTATTTATAAACCGAGCGCGCGTAGCGCGCAAGGACGATTTTTAAGGGCCCTTTTCAGGCGGGGGCCCCCTTTTTATGCTTTTTGGGGGGTTTTGGTGATCAAATATTGAATATTGAACTATAATAATCAGTGCAGGAGCTCACTTATCCTTGAAAGACACTTTTATCACTGACTTAAAAGGCCCATACATCTCCATAAATGTTCAGGGGGGAGGGAATAAGTGCTTACCCTACAGACCCCAAGAAGTGCTGTATATTCTGTATTGTTTAATATAAATGCATTTTTTATTCCAATCCCGATTTGTATTTGAGATTCCCAAATCCCATCGGACTTGACTTCTTCGTGTCCCTCAATGAGTGTAATACCAGCATTCAACAGCGGTTTCTATCATCATCATCATCATTACCCACGCTATGCATAAAATATATAGGTCCGCGGAGAGGCACGGTGAGGAGGCCGTGCAAATGACAATGGAATATGGGGCATCTCTCTCTCTTTACCTAATATTTTGATTCTATCCTGACATTTTTCAGTTGGAAGGGCAGTCTATATGCGTAATGGTAAAAAAAAAAAAAAAAAAAAAAAAAAAACATTTTTAATTTTTTTTCAAAAAGGGCACTTTTTTGATGAGGCTCAAAAAGGCAGGTGCTCAGGCACCCCTTGGCCTCTATGTGTGCACGTGCCTGTATATATACATATTATACTACAACTCTGTACATACATCTGATTAGCACTACACTCTGTAGTACTAAATTTTATATTTTGTACCCAGTTTAATCACCTGTACATTGTATATACAGTAACTATTGCACTTTACCGTACATTTGCACTCTGGTTGGATGTCTTTTCGTTGTACTGTACGTATGATGTCAATTGACAATACATTTGAATCTAATCTAATATTAGTCGACTAAGAGTTTTCTACACACAGGACAAAAACTAGACTTGTGGCAAGAACAAAACAAAAAAAAACTCACATTCTCCAAATCTCACTTCATTTCTTGTAGTTACTCAATTTTCTTTCCCACCGTGCCTCCCGAAAGGCCCATCAGAAGAACCATCACAACCTACAGAACTATTAAAAACAGCAGGGGGCGGTGGCTCACCGCTTTTGTCTGGAGCGTCCCTCAAAAAACAAAACAAGACACTGCCGAGTAGAAGCAGTAAATCACCGGCCAGGTTATTAAGGAGCGGCACAGAGTAACCAGACCTCCGACACCGTCAAGCCTTTGAAGAAAAACTTGGAAGTGCTTTTATGGAATCTGAACATTGCTATGTGTATTTATTAATTTCAGATATGAACGAGAGAAGTACGACTAAGGGACATGAAGTCATAGGGTAACATTATTATTATATTTTATTTAAATAACGTAAACACAGCGGGGCTCCTTTGATAGGGCCAAAATCTAATCTAATCTAATCTGTGTGATACTGCTGAAGGCTTAAAAGGTCTCCACCGTAATGTACTGAACACACTGGGAAGGAAATTAACAGCCAAATACGGTTACATTTTGGCTGCGACAACTTAAGTTTGTCTACTCTACCAGCCACTGGAACAAATATAAAAACCAACCAGGTATAGTTTGTGGGTTATTTTTAGATTTTTTTTTTTTAAATAGAAGATAGATAGAATAGAATAAAAGTACTTTATTGATCCCGAGGGAAATTCAGCACCACAGATCGCTCACAATAAACATTTAGGTAGTCAAACATCAAAAATAAGAATACAGTCAAAGATATACATTTAAAATATGTATATACATTCTAAAATATACTTAAAGAGGTCTGGTTCCTGTCCCGACTGTACAGTCCGACTTTCTGAAATGTAGAATTCAACCCTCCTTTACAGTGCAATAATAATAATGAATAATTACTTGCATTTATAGCGCTTTTCTAGACACTCAAAGCGCTTTACAATGTAGGGTGGAAATTGCCTCCATCACCACCACTGGTAGCAGTGTAGCACCCAACATTGGGCTATGCAGGCTCAATGGCTACCATACACTAGGTAGCCTCGTCTTGTACACCTTCTGGTGTAAAAACCTTCTAAAATATAAGGTCACGTATAATAAAAGTAGGCCACGGACGAACAGGAGGAGAATAACAATTCCAAGTGTGTGTCATGAATAGTAAAGTCAGGCTGATGCTCGAGGGTCAGCGTTACATGTTATCTATTGTGAGGGAGGGAGGAAGGGGGGGGGGGGGGGGGGGGGGTCTTAACCAGCCTGAACATGGGGGCTTAACTCCAAAAGGCCATGGTAAAAACCAACAGTGACCATGGTCGTGGAGGGGAAACCATGGTGAGGAAGAGGCTAGCAACGGCCTGTCAGTAATGGAATGAGCAGTCTGACACAAGCAGGCCCCGGGGGAAATGGCCGACGTAGAGACCAATCAGGAGACAAATTGACAAGTCATTTCAGCCAAGGAACCCAATGTAAACACGTGAGGAGGATGATCATGTGTCATTATTCATACTAGTTGTATTTACAAACATCATTCCAAGTCCCATACACACAAGTGCATAAAATACTTTTTTTTATACCATAAGAATGCTATATTTAATCAAATATCTATGCTATAATCAAAATTCAAACTTTTCTTCCCTCAAAACTCTTAAACAATATGTAATAATCTTGCAAGAAGATCCTCTTCTCATTTACCAACATCAACCCAAGTCCCATATACACAAGTGCATACATGTTTTTTTTAATACCATAAGAATGTTATATTTAATCAAATGTCTATGCTATAATCAGAAATCTAACTTTAACGATATGTAATAATCATGTGACAAGATCCTCCTCTGATCCTATGATTGTTCTTTAATGACAAAAAAGATAAATCCCAGTATAAATAACAAAAGGTTTAGAGCGGATTTGAGATCCCCCCCCCCACCGGTGGAAAAGACTGAGCCTAGTGTTGTTACGAGGGCCCGGCCACCGCACCGGACCACCAGGAGTGTAGCCCCTCGTACGGAGGTTACAGTAATCTAATTAGAACTATCCCACAACACTGGGAACCTCCTCGGTGCTCACTGCCACCCCCCAAATAAAAACAGGGTCTCGGCTAATCCTTTTACAGCTCAGGAGCAGGGACCAAAACATCTCCCAGACAGAATGCCACCACACACACTGCATCCAAAGTCCTGCTTGAACAGTTGGTGTCACTACAATAAAGACGTGCTCCATCGACCGTGGCTTGAGCTACAAGTATTTATAAAGGCAGCAGGGACTAGGGATTGATTTTGGAACAGATATCGATCGGCAAATCTCTGAGGCTGAGAGATGAATGATTGGAACATCTCTAATAAGACTCAGGCAGAGTAAGTAGTTAGCTACAGGTGGTAAAACAATTAAATAATAGCTCCATTTTGGGAGGAAAGACCTCATAACAAACTAACATTCACTTGCATTTCATATTTTATTTCCCCAAGGGGATCAATAAAGGAATATCTTATATTATTTGAGGGGAAAGTGTCCCCAGACGTAAAAAGGTTCTACAATTTCAAACATACATGCGAGATGTATTATTATCTATACTATAAAAATATGTAAATCATAAATAATTTAAGAAATGTTAAGATTTCTAATAATAGTAACTTGAAAAAACATATTAATCATAGAACAATAATTTAGTAGGAAAGCTGGTCAAACAGTAGACTTCAAATCACAACAGTAGGCTATAGCGGTATGAAATGTGGTTTTATCTTCGGTATCACTTTTAATTTGAAGTCAATCTGATACATAAAACTCTGAAATGTGTAACCTAGATAGTAAAGTTGAATAAAGGATAGGTCACAACTTCGTCCTTCAACCAAGGTGCCTGAACTGGAAGAAACTACCAACTACCAACTTCAGCAACTCTTTGGAGGATGGATGTTCTAAAAAAAAAAGCTCCTTATTCGTACAATTAAAACCAACGTGTTCCGTCACGGTTCTTTCTTTGTCTCTGAATTGTATGAATAAAGAGCATTATTTTTAGAACATCCATTGGCCTCCAAGGAGTTGCTGAATTTTTCTCCCTTGATAAATATTTAAGTGTAAAATCTGAGACAACCGCATATTACCTAGTCCATCTCGAGACCAAAATGCATAGTAAACCTATATTTAATGTTAAAATTCAGTAATTAAATCAAGCCATATTCACATTTTCTAAATATTGCGTTTGGCTGCTTAATGAAGATGAACTTCTATGCATATCCACATGGGTTTTATTTTTGGCTCAGGTGGCCCCAGCAAGAAGACGGTCTCAGAAAACACATGCTTATTCTAGGCATAAAATATTATATATATGCCAGCAGCTGGAGAACTAACGGCTGCAGAACTCGAGAACTATTAGGAACGTCTGACCACTTAAGTGTGTCTTGACACTTAACCACTAAGACCTGCACAGACTACAACTTATGATGTATATCATGTCAGTTGGGGTACCTTGTCTGTACAGCACCTTGTGTATATGGTTTACTTTTACTCCTACTCATATAGTATATATTTCAGATAAAAATTCTTTATTGCCTATATTTATTGTAACGTATAATATAACCGATAGGACATACAGACCCTTATCTGCACCTTTGTTTACACACCCTTTATTTCTCATATTTTTATATTCAGTTAATTATATTGTTTACACTGTTTATTTTTCTCATATTTGTATATTCCAATCAAATTTTATCGCCTATACCAACCCTCCCCCCTTCCTCCATGCTGCTATGACGCCCGAATTTCCCCAAGGGGATCAATAAAGGAATATCTTATCTTAAAATAAAAGTGATCGGTCAAACTTGTCCGAGACACAGCATTACCTAGGCTACATAATTTTAGGCCCTATGATTTTCATCGACGGATGAGCAACGATGGTACATGCTTTAACTCTTATCTAAGTGTGACCAAGTACTCATCCGACGATGATAAAGATTTTTCCACATCCAAAGTATCCGACATTGGATTTGGACGGTCTTGATGCCCGCCCCCCCCCCCCCCCCCCCCCCCCCCCACACACACACACCTAAAGCCCAGAGCATTTAACCTCCCATTTACACCGGGATTGTTCTTCCTCTGGTCTGGGGAAGGGAAGCGCAGCGGTCTTTGATTTCTGCAGCCCCCTGTGTGAGCAGTGCGCCCTGGCAAGCTGGTCTCCATGGAGATCTCTTCAAGTCTTCTGGAGAGGCGAGAGTGTCGTGTTCTCTTTACTCGCCCGTTCACTAATGACATATCACTTTGTGTCGCATCTTTGTTGGACTTTCAATTGACACAAAGCAGCTCGGCCTAATTTGTGTTGGTATATTGTTGGCCGAACAGAGGAGAAGGTTGGTGTGCGTGGTGGAGCCTTGCTGCCTGGTAGGTCTATGGCCAACTAATGACTCTTGTCCAGTTACTTTTTAAGAGGTGACAGCGTTAATTAAAGCTCCAATCAAACTATTTTCTTGTGCCCTAATGATAAGCGCTCAATGAAGAAACCCACTCCCATTGCCAAAAGAAAGTCTAACAAGTACTATGGAATTACACACTACAACTGTATTACGTGGCGCATAATGGCCCCCAAACAGCATTGCTAACTTGAGACCCGCGTCCCTTTGATGTGAACTTCAGGACAATGTGATGCTACAACATAGTACATACCCTACCACATGGCCCCTAATGGCCACCACAACTCATAGACAGTGCAGATAGATAGATGCTACCGTCTACATACCCTACCACAATACACATGGCCCCTAATGGCCATCACAACTCATAGTGCAGATAGATAGATGCTACTGTCTACAGTACATACCCTACCACATGGCCCCTAATGGCCATCACAACTCAACGTGTAGATAGATAGATGCTACATACCCTACCACATGGCCCCTAATGGCCACCACAACCCAACGTGGTGTGGATAGATAGATGCTACATACCCTACCATATGGCCCCTAATGGCCACCACAACCCAACGTGTAGATAGATAGGCGGTGAGAGCCAGCAGATCACCAGCATATGACCATACATAGACAATTTCAGAACCCACTCTAACTCAAAATATTGCCTCAATATCAGCAAACCAAGTAGGCTAAATTGTAAACAAACCCATTTAGACCGTTTAGAAATGTCTCCAAACCAAATGACGTAAACAAAGTCAATGATGGGGCTACAGAGGCATTATGTTCTACCTCATGAGGGGCACTTCGCCAAAAACATACTTATGATAAACAATATCTCACACATATCCCAAACCATGGACAGTTTTGTACACATTACCCTAATTTAGTTGGACAGTTACTGAGAGTTAGCCTGTTGAGTTTGACTATGTCCTACTGCCAAGGGGTGAAGGTTTGGTTTCAACATTTGGTACTGGGCTGCTCACTAAGGTCTAATGTCAGCCGTATGCATGCCTGCCTCTCTTGGCTTAACGTTGAAAATAGGTTGTCTTTGTTTTAATACACTTGTGCTGTTCAAGTTGGTCATGACTCATGAGCAGTAAAACTCCTGTTTTTATACATAAACAGATTGTTTATAGTAATACTGTGTGCATGATCATTACACTACTAGAGCTTCCAGTAATGGGCAGCTTGAATTACCAGGTCCAAAAACCAACGCTTTAAGGAGATCTTTTATTTTTAGATCATTGACTCTTTGGAATAACCTGCCTCAAAACCTCTGCTGCATTTACAGTAAATTAACTTTAAAAAGATAATCTTAAATT
This sequence comes from Notolepis coatsorum, assembly GCF_963971535.1. NCBI lineage: Eukaryota > Metazoa > Chordata > Actinopteri > Aulopiformes > Paralepididae > Notolepis > Notolepis coatsorum. The sequence continues at coordinate 79,013,510 of NC_140182.1, read as the reverse complement.
GTATTTAACACTGTAATGTATTATGGCCGGCTAGGTGGTGCAGTGGGCAAGGCACTCACCACCAATGCTGGAGACGCTGGGTTCGAGCCCAGCTCTCCACATTGTTTTCAGTTTGGCTGGTCGTCCGTACTAATACAATTGGCAGTATTAGGGGGAGGGAAAACTGATGGGTGGGGATCGGACGTTGTGGACAGTGACTCCTACAGGTCGGTTGGTGTGCCTGCGCAGTAGAATCAGGACCCTCCAACCTAACAAGGCCACTGGCCATGACATTGACAATATCCCCTCCAAATTCCTCAGCAGCCGCCATCACCCCAGTCATCACACACATAATAAACCTCTCCATAAAACAGGGACACGTCCCCAAAGACTTCAAAATTGCAAGAGTGACCCCCCTGCACAAAAAAGGCAGCAAATTAGACCCAGGCAACTACCGCCCTGTTTCTATTCTTACCTCCAAAAATTTTCTACAAACAGGTCGAAAAGTAACCGTCATGTACATGTCAAAATACTTCCCAAAGGTCAGTGAATACCACGACCACAACACCAGAGGGAGCTCCACAAATCATGTTAAACCCAGATTTGGCTCAAACAAGGGACTAAACACGTTTCGAACGACCTACAGACAGCAGAAAAAAAAATGAAAAAAAAGGTGAATCCCTCCAGTCCCTACCCACCTTCAAAACCGCTCTCAAAGAGCACCTATGGGAGGCTGCAATTCGAAACTGGCCCCTGTAAACATCCAAACCCCCCCACCTACAATGTACAGTTTTCTTCCCCCTCAAATGTATATACTCTCTTTTAGAAACTCTGTCTCTTAAACAGTACTGTATATTTGTATATCTTGTATATCTGGATGTAAGTTAACAGTACTGTTTATCTGTATGTCATAAATGTTACGATGAATTGAAAATGGGGGACCCTGATGTAAACAAGACGAAAGTCTCTCTGGTCTGCATCCCCTTAACACATTCAGGGCCAGACCCGAGATATCCCGGGTTAACTCGCCATGCTTTTATTCGCTATTTCCATTCATAATCCATCGAGGGAGCCTGATGTTATCATTGGGAATGGGTCTGAGATCGCAAACGTCCAATACCACCGCCTAATGCCTTGTGGCCGGTATTGCACATCCTTGGAAACTCTCTAGCTTGGGATGTATGTCGATCTAAAAAGTCCAGTCCGGGTTTTCCTAGTCAGGCATGGCGAGCGGTTATAACACATGGATTATTAAGTACTCCCGATTCATGTTCTTTGGTGGATTATGTTGGCAACGCGATCGACATCAATACTTGGAATGGCGATCAGATAATTGGAATATTCTTTTTGCAGTACATCCTAGGGCTGGGCGATAAAACGATAACTATCGCGATAAATTATTTCCTCGAAATAAACATGAAACGTGGTCGCAAAGTTTCGATATCGATTTTTTCACAAATTAAACGATACTCGATGTCAAATGGGCAATAGTTTTATATCCATAGCTATGATATTTAATATAGTTTTAGCCCTGCAAACACCGGCATGTATCCCCATTCATTAACTCATTGGACGCCAGTCATGATGATAGACGGGTTAAACTCGCCGCCGCTTGAGCACCAATCAGGTTTTAATCGTTATTTCTTTTATTAGCGATATCCATTCATTTTCATCCATCCAACCTGATGTTATCGTTGGGAATGGGTCTGAGCTCGCAAAAGGGCAAATACTGCTGCCTATCGTCTCCCTCATGGTATTGCACATCATTGGATTGGATTGGCTGGGGATGTGCATCAAGAAAAAAAGTCCGGTCCGGGTTTTGCTTCTCGGGCATGCAGTATCGTTGTACCACGTTGACTGGGGGGACTGGGAGCAGCGTGGGTTATGTGTTTTGGACTATAACATTGGATCAATGGGGGCGGCTAGGTGGTGTAGTGGGCAAGGCACTCGCCACCAATGTGGAGACGCTGGGTTCGCGTGTTCGAATCCAGCTCTCCACATTGTTTTCAGTTTGGCTGGTCGTCCGTACTAATACAATTGGCAGTATTAGAGGGTGGGAAACTGATGGGTGGGGATCGGGCGTTGTGGACAGCGACTCCTACAGGTCGGTTGGTGCGCCTGCGCAGTAGAATCAGGAAGTGTCGGGGGCAGCGTGAGCCTCCCACGCGTTACTCCTCGCCACTGAGAGATCGAGCTGCGCATGTGAAAAGATGCGACTGCTGTTACCTCAAGTACCGGAGGGGACTTGTGCTATGTATGACTTAGTCCACATTGCAGCCGGCTTGTGGGAGGCAAGAAACAGCGTTCGTGACAGGGGAGGGTTGAATTGGATGATACGAAATTGGGATGGGAGAAAAATATAGAAAATGGGAGAAAAAGTGGATAAAAAAAAAAACATTGGATCAATGGACGCGATCGATATTTGGAATGGCGATCAGGAATTGGATTAATCTTTTTGCAGAACATCTGATGTGAGGTAAGGACTCTATGTTACCAGTCTTGGGTTAAACAGATGTTTTTTTTCATAGCGATCACAGTGTTTCCCACAGGATTTTCAGAGACTATGGGGGGTGAACCTCCGACCCTCTTTTTTTTGTACATTTTAAAGTTAAATGCATCAATCTGGTGCACTTTGAGAGCAAAATAAAGAGGCTAGATCTATGATGAACTTTGTGCTCAAAACACAAAATCGACTAGACTAGTGCTTCCCAATCCTTTCCTCGAAGCACCCCAGCCGTTCAATGTATTTGTTGAGATATGGGATTTGGTGAGTTATATTAATATGTACTGTTGGACTGTGGTAATTCCATGTACGAATAAATTGATGACGACGACGACGACGACGATGACGATGATGATGATGATGATGATGATGATGAAATTCCACCACCAGCACACCTGATTCAACTTAACTAGCCCTTTATTAGTTGAATCAAGGTGTGCTGGTGGTGGAATTTAACAAATACATGGAACGGCTGGGGTGTCTCGAGGAGAGGTTTGGGAACCACTGGAGCATACATTTGAGCCATCAAAGAAATTAAGCAAAAGTGGTTACCTGTGTTGATTGAACTGGTTTATTTTTTTAGAAAATAAAGAAATATAGTGGATTACTATTACGACTACTACCACTGCCAATACTACGGATACATCCCTATTGGCAAACTTTATATTTAAGAAAATTGTTTAAAAAGAAAATAAGATTTTTTTTTTTTTTTTTTATTAAATATTTTTTTGGTTCATTCTACGGGCCGCCACAGTCTAGGTAATTAATGGGAAACCCTGGATCACAACGTGGCTGTGTGTGTGTGTGTCGTTGGCGCTGAGCAAGGCACGGATAAGCGATTTTTCAGCCCGCTTTTGTATCGTGCATAAGGACACATACTATCGATAATCTAGCGTTTATTTGAAAACTATTCATAAATCAGCCGAAAAACGTGTTTTGTGTCTTCCACTAAAGGGCTATTATCGCATCTTTCTCTGGAATGACTAGAAATCCCCAAAACTATACTCTAAACGGTATAAAACGGAAATGTACAGATGAAAAAACAATCCGTTTCGTACATGTTGACTGCAAGCAAGTCATTGATAAGCGACGACGGGTGTATTAGACCCATAGCCATAATTTAAGGTATATTTTAAGCACTCGCTAATTTCCCCGTCCTCCCATTGATTAAAGCGCTGGCGTGCTAGCCCTAATTTGGTCATATGGGCGTGGCGGTCAATGAGTTAAAGCGCTGGCATTCTTGCCACACGGCCCACAGCGACCTCTGGCGCTGAAAGTGTTAACTATTGTGTGTATTGAGCCGTACTGTATTGTACCCATTCTGCAATCTGTTAATAAAGTTTTCAATCAATCAAAACCTCTTTTGGGGAGGGGGATGTCCTTCATATTAGCTATATTTTTTGAGGGGGACAAATGTACCTCTTCACAATATTGAGGGGGACATGTCCCCTGGCTGCAACCCTCCCTAAATCGACACCTATGCCTACAGCAATGTCCTCAGAAGACACTCGAGTCCTTGTGTTATGTTAGTTAGGCCAAAGCTCAGTGAAATGATGACGAAAAAACAACAATCCCTATTGAAATCCATATTGCCATTTTCTCGATCTAGGCTACATCATTCCACTGAGCTGTAATTAACACAAGGGTTGAGAGTCTTCCGATGACATCACTGAAGGACATGTTCACGCTCATTAACTCCTTAACAATAACTGTCAACCTAAATTAATGTGTGCAAAATGGGTTAGAGATTTGGCATATGTGTGAGATTATGTACAAAATAAATCAGCATGGTTTTTCTGTGAGGAGAGGAGTCCCTTTAACTAACAAATCAAAACATCTTTGAACATACCTGTATCACTGTACATATTAATACTACAACTCTGTACATACATCTGATTAGCACTATTAGTAGTACTAATTTATATATTTTATACCCAGTTTAATCACTTGTACATTGTATATTACTATTGTACTTTACTGTTATGTTTGCACTCTGGTTGGATGCCAAACTTGCTCTTTAACTGGCCTAAGTTACAAAGCACAGTTGCTGGTAAACAGGTGAAGGTTTACACAAATAGCACTGCATCGCCATCTGCTGATGCATAACAGTATTACGTGAGCTAATGGAGCTGCTCACAGTTTTCGTATCCTGATTCATGTGCACTGGAATGGCTACTTCATTCAATGATGTCCTTTTGTAGTCATTTTGCAATCAGATGTGCTTTATGAAACACTGCATTAACCAAACAATATACTGTAAGCTTTAAAAATTAGTCATTAAAAAAAATAGAAAAAAACACTGCACAAACTCTACATACATACATATATATATATTAGTGCTGTCAATCGATTAAAATATTTAATCGCATGATTGTCCATAGTTAACTCACGATTAATCGCAAATTAATCGCATTTTTTTTTAATCTACCTTAAATGGATCTTTTTCAAGTTCCAAGTTTTAATACTCTTATCAACATGAGTCAACAAATGCATCTTTATGCAGCCATTTAACACAAAAGGATGAGCCTCATGCATTGCAAATTTGCATCAAATTCAAAACAGAGTGATGCACAAAATAACTTAAAAGAAAATAATAATTTAAAACAATGAATAAAGTGTGCATGAAGGGGGGGGCAGGTGGCGCACGGAGACTACGTTCGTCACCAACACCGGGAGACACTAGGATTCGCCTGTTCGAATCCAGCTCCCGGCGTTGCTATCAGCTTGGCTGGCCCCTCGCACTGATACAATTGGCCGTATCAGAGGGTGGGAAAGCTGAAGGGTGGGTCCTGGGCGTTGTGGACAGCGACCCCTACAGTTCGGTCGGGGCGCCTGCTCAGCGAGGGTTGGATCTGAGGAGAGATAGTGTGGCCTCCCACACGCTACACTCTCCCCGGTGAGAACCTGCGCGGCCAGGTTGGCCTGCCCCAGGCTGCACATGCGTCGGAGGAAAGCATGTGACAGTCTCCGGTCTCCCGGACCAACAGTAGGGGAAAGTACGCAACAACCAGGAAGGGTGGGATGGGAGAGAAAATCGGGAAAAAGGAGGGGAAGAAAGATAAAAAAAAAAAATAAAAAAAAAGTGTGCATGAAATAATAGGGGAAAGAAAACGTTAGGAACTTGTTACATTCACCCACACAAGGGCTGAGTAATCACACCCCCCCCCCCTCTCTCTCTCTCTCTCACACACACACACTCTCCCAGGTCTTTCTCCCTTGCCCCTTCCTCATCTCTCTCACACACACACACACACACTTCAGAAACAAACATAGTATCAATGAGAGCATCAATAATACACCTGAGTGAAGTCTAGTAAAAAAAAATAAAAAATCTTAAAAGTTAATCGCGAGTTTAAAAAAATAGTGGCGTTAATAGAATCGGGCGATAACGCGTTAACTTTGACAGCCTTAATATATATATAGGCAGGCATAGATTTTATGTCCATTATGTCTACATTACTGCTGTGTATAAAGTTTAGTGTATATATATATATTACACACACACAAATATCTAAACATACAAACATAGCCTACATATCGAAAACATCACTAAAGCCTCTACAATGAGAAAGAGGTACAAAAGGTAATTGTATCTTTTAATTGATAAATAAAAGAGCGACTTCCAGAACGTGAAGGAAACATTTAAAGTCCAAGATTTCAGACAGATGTTGTCGACCCTGATATTAACCAATCACCTTCACATACAGTAGGTAGGTCTAACCAATCACCTTCACTTACAGTAGGTCAGCCTAACATCACCTTCACTTGCAGTAGGTAAGCCTAACCAATCACCTTCACTTACAGTAGGTAGGCCTAACCAGTCATCTTCACTTACAGTAGGTAGGCCTAACCAATCACCTTCACTTACAGTAGGTAAGCCTAACCAATCACCTTCACTTAGTTACAATAGGTAAACCTAACAAATTAAATTACCCTCACTTACAGTAGGTAAGCCTAACCAATCACCTTCACTTACAGTAGGTAGGCCTAACCAATCACCTTCACTTACAGTAGGTAGGCCTAACCAATCACCTTCACTTACAGTAGGTAAGTCTAACCAATCACCTTCACTTACAGTAGGTAGGCCTAACCAATCACCTTCACTTACAGTAGGTAGGCCTAACCAATCACCTCCACTTACAGTAGGTTAGCCTAACCAATCACCTTCACTTAGTTACAGTAGGTAAACCTAACAAATTACCCTCACTTACAGTAGGTAAGCCTAACCAATCACCTTCACTTACAGTAGGTAGGCCTAACCAATCACCTTCACTTACAGTAGGTAGGCCTAACCAATCACCTCAACTTACAGTAGGTTAGCCTAACCAATCACCTTCACTTACAGTAGGTTTGATTGATTGAAAATTGTATTAACAGATTGCAGAATGGGTACAATACAGTACAGCTCAATACACACAATTGTTAAGGGGATGCAGACTTTCGTCTTGTTTACATCAGGGTCCCCCATTTTCAATTCATCATAACATATATGACATACAGATAGACAGTACTGCTACATCTATACATTTATGACATACCAGATTTACAAATACAGTACCGTTTGTGATACAAAAATTGTATATTTTTATATAGTATATATAAAAAGAGAGTATACTATATACATTTGACGAAGAAACTGTACATTGGAGGAGGTTGGGTAGGTGGGGTGGAGGGGGGGGTTGGGTAGGTGGGGTGGGGGAACTGTACATTGGATTATCGACAAAACCTTACTTGGACCCAAGAAGAGGGTCTTGTGTATTATTGGGTTAGGACATTTACTGTACATTGGAGGGGGTTGGGTTAGGACAGGGGTCAGCAATTTTTTTCCCCTCCCACAAAATAAAATTCCTCTGGAGCCGCAAAACGAATTTAGTTTACCCTTAAAATGAAGATAACAGTGAGTGTATAACATTTTATATATAGTTATCCCCAAGCATACCCCACAATTAGCATAAAACGCCTGACAATTGCATACCCAAAGTAATTTGCGATTTATTATACTTTATACTTATAGCACACAGTTTGTTGCATTAACTCATTCAGCGCCAGTCACGATAATAGTCGGGTTAACTCGCCATCGCTTGAGCGCCAGACCAGAGTATAGTCGGGTTTTAATCGTTATTTCTTTTATTAGCGATATCCATTCATTTTCATCCATCCAGCCTGATGTTATCGTTGGGAATGGGTCTGAGCTCGCAAAAGGGCAAATACCGCCGCCTACGCCTTCCAGTTGGTATTGCACCCCATTGGGAATACTCTACTTTCTTTTCTGGGACAATCCAAGCCGTGCGGGCGTGGTTTAAATACTCAGGCGAGGTAGGCAGATACACCGATGCATCTGCGAGTCCCCCCCCCCGCCCCCCTCAATATGCAATGCTGTTGAACGTGGCACGGACCTCCGCGCCCAGTACTTCAAATGGCGATGAGATAATTGGATTATTTCTTTTGCATTACATCAGATACAAGGTAAGAAAACTATATATAAATTTGATCGTTGATCGGATATGTCTTTCTACCGCAATCACGGCTGTGTCTGTGTGTGTGTGTGTTGAAGAGGCTGCGGCGGAGCCCCGCGGTCCAATGCTCTTTTCATGTATGCACGAGGAAGGATAATACTGATAATCTAGCGTTGGTTTCAGGAAGATACAATAATCAGGCGAAAAATTACAACGTGTTTAGTGTATTCCACTAAAACGCTATTATCCGTCTTTCTCTGGAATTACTCAGAGGCACCCAAAGTTATACTCGTATTCAAAAGGCTATAAAGCGGAAATGTACTGATGAAAAAACAATCCGTTTCGTACATGTTGACTGGATGGAACTAACTCATAATCGACGGGTGTATTAGACCCATAGCTATACTTTAACCCATTCAGTGCCAACGACGAGTGTAGTCGGGTTAACTCGCCATCGCTTGAGTGCTAATCACGAGTATAGTCGGGTTTTAATCGTTATTTCTTTTATTAGCGATATCCATTCATTTTTCATCCATCCAGCCTGACGTTATCATTGGGAATGGGTCTGAGCTCGCAAAGGGCAAATACCGCCACCTATCGTCTCCCGGATGGTATTGCACATCATTGGATTGGACTGGCTGGGACTGTGCATAAAAAAAACAAGTCCGGTCCAGGTTTTACTTCTCGGGCATGCAGCTGGATACTATTGCATTGACTCCCCCGACTGGGAGCGTCGTGGATTATGTGTTTTGGACTATAACGTTGGATCAATGGACGCGATCGATATTTGGAATGGCGATCAGGAATTGGATTAATCTTTTTGCATGACATCAGATGTGAGGTAAGGCCTTTATGTTACGAATCTTGGGGTAATCAGATGTTCCTTTCTCTGCCATCGGAGTGTGTGTGTGTGTGTGTGTGTGTGTGTGTGTGAGGTTCGCGCCGAAGTATGGAGAAGCGATTTTTCAGACCCTGCTTCTCTTCGTGCATGAGGACACATACTATCGATAATCTAGCGTTTATTTGAAAACTATTCATAAATCAGCTGAAAAATGACAATGTGTTTTGTGTATTCCACTAAAGGGCTATTATCGTGTCTTTCTCTGGAATTATTAGAAATCTCCAAAACTATACTCTTATTCAAAACGGTATAAAACGGAAATGTACCGATGAAAAAACAATCCGTTTCATACATGTTGACTGCAACTGCAAGCAAGTCATTGATAAGCGACGGGGGTATTAGACCCATAGCCATAATTTAAGATATAGTTTAAGCGTTCGCAAATATCCCCGTCCTCCCATTGATTAAAGCGGTGGCAATCTAGACCTAATTTCCCGGAAGGGGCGTGGCACTCAATGTGTTAAGATATATATATATTTTTTTATCCACTTTTTCTCCCATTTTTCTATATTTTCTCCCATCCCAATTTCGTATCATCCAATTCAACCCTCCCCTGTCACGAACGCTGTTTCTTGCCTCCCATAAGCCGGCTGCAATGTGGACTAAGTCATACATAGCACAAGTCCCCTCCGGTACTTGAGGTAACAGCAGTCGCATCTTTTCACCTGCGCAGCTCGATCTCTCAGTGGCAAGGAGTAACGCGTGGGAGGCTCACGCTGCCCCCGACACTTCCTGATTCTACTGCGCAGGCGCACCAACCGACCTGTAGGAGTCGCTGTCCACAACGCCCGATCCCCACCCATCAGTTTCCCACCCTCTAATACTGCCAATTGTATTAGTATGGACGACCAGCCAAACTGAAAACAATGTGGAGAGCTGGATTCGAACACGCGAACCCAGCGTCTCCACATTGGTGGCGAGTGCCTTGCCCACTACACCACCTAGCCGCCCCTGTGTTAAGATATATTTTAAGGACTCGCAAATCTCACAGTCCCCCCCATTGACTTAGAGCGGTGGCGCACTAGCGCCATCTCGTGGATTAGGCGGTGGCGCTGAATGAGTTAATGGAATTATAAAGCAACAAAAAGAAAATGTTTGATTTTTTTTATTGCTGTTTTTACCTGTTATAACAAAGGAAAACCTCAAACTCTTATGAAGAGAAGAAAAAAGACTGGCTGTGTAGACCTACTTTGAAATAAAACACAAGAGGAGAAAAAACACTGGCATCTGTAGACCTACTTTGAAATAAACCCCTGAACTATGCAGGTATATTTGAGTCTTTCCCTTATTTGTGGAACATTTATAAAATAAAAAGTAGTCCACTTTGAAAAAAGACTACCATGTGTAGACCTACTTTGAAATAAAACCCTGAACTATGCAGCTCTATTTGAGTCCTTCCCTTATTTGTGAAAAATCTATAAAATAAAAAGTTAATACAGGTAAGCCTGCATCGTTAGTCGTGAAAGCAAATTAATCTGTCCACGCTGAATATTTCAGTGGCACAGTATGACATCGATCTCCAAAATAAGATAAAAAAAAAGTTAAAATTTTTTTTAAACCAGGGAGCCGCAGCTGATTGGCTAAAGAGCAGCATGCGGCTCCGGAGCCGCAGGTTGCCGACCCCTGGGTTAGGACATTTACAGGGGCCAGTTTCGAATTGCAGTCTCCCGTAGGTGCTCTTTGAGAGTGGTTTTGAAAGTGGGTAGTGATGCACATTCCTTTACATGAATGAATGAATGAATGAATGAATGAATGAATGAATGAATGAATGAATGAATGAATGAATGAAAACTTTATTTAACAGATTGCAGAATGGGTACAATACAGTACGGCTCAATACATACAATTGTTAAGGGGATGCAGACCTGAGAAAGACGTTTGTCTTGTTTCCATCAGGGTCCCCCATTTTCAATTCATATAGACATATATGACATACATGACATACAGATAGTCAGTACTGCTACATCTATACATTTATGACATACCAGATTTGCAAATACAGTACTGTTTGTGATACAGAAGGAGTCAAGAAAAGGGAGTATATACATTTGACATAGAAACTGTACATTGGAGGAGGTTGGGTGGGGGGGGTTGGGTACATTGGGATATTGACAACCATACTGGGTAATTTACATTGGTGGTTGGGGGGGGGGGGGGGGGGCGGGGGGCACACTGTATAAACAAGTAACACTGTACATTGAGGGGGGGGGGGAGGAGACACTGTACAAACAAACACAATTGTACATTGAACTATTGACAAAACCATACTAGGTAAATGACTGTACATTGGAGGGGGTTGGGTTAGGATATTTACAGGGGCCAGTGTTGAATTGCAGTCTCCCGTAGGTGTCCCTTGAGAGAGGTTTTGAAAGTGGGTAGTGATCCACATTCCTTTACAGCTTTGGGTAGGGCGTTCCACATTGATGTGGCATAATTGCGAAACGTGTTTAGTCCCTTATTTGAGCCGAATCTGGGTTTAACATGATTTGTGGAGCTCCCTCTGGTGTTGTGATCGTGGTATTCACTGACCTTTGGGAAGTATTTTGACATGTACATGGGTACCTTGGTCGTGTAGTGTATCTTGTAGACCAGGCCCATTGCAAGTTGTTGTACTCTGTCGTCTACTCTAAGCCATCCTAGGTTGTCAAAGTGGGCAGGGGTGAGGTGGGTTCTAGGAGTAAGGTCAAGCAGTAGTCTGACCAGTTTGTTTTGAGATGTTTGTAATTTTGTTTTTAGCGCCTTTGAGGTGCTTTGGTACCATGAGGTGCAAGCATAGTCGTAGTACCCCTGAATGAGTGCTCCTGCCAGAGTCTTCAGGGTGTTCTTGTTTACCAGAGAGGAGATCCGGTACAAGAATCGAGTTCGTTGGTTGACTTTTTTTATTACATTGGATGCCATTTTGTCACAGGAGAGATTAGCCTCTAGGATGGAACCCAGGTAGGTAATTTCATCTTTCCTTGTGACAATATTGTCACCCACTGTAACTGAGAAGCCGTCGGTCTTGCTGAGTTTGTTATTTGAACCGAAGAGAATGGACTCTGTTTTGCCCATGTGTAATGATAGTTTGTTATCAGCGAGCCATATGCAGATTCTGCCTAGTTCCGAGCTGAGGGTTTTTTCAACCTGTAACTTGTTCTTGTCAGAGACCAGCAGGGCTGAGTCGTCCGCAAACAGGAACAAGTTGCAGTCACAAGCTGACGACATGTCATTTGCATAAATTAGGAACAGTAGCGGTCCTAGTATGCTTCCTTGAGGAACACCACACCACACCACAATGGGTACAGCTGCATCATCCCCTTAACAATTGTATGTATTGAGCTGTACTGTACTGTACCCATTCTGCAATCTGTTAATAAAGTTTTCAATCAATGTATGTCATATGTTATGATGAATTGAAAATGGGGGACCCTGATGTAAACAAGACAAAAGTCTTTCTCTGGTCTGCATCCCCTTAACACTATGGGTGCCGGCCAGAAATCCGGAAAATGACTGTGGATTGCCAGCGCTATTTGTCTATGAAGAAATTCCCCTTCTTTGCAGGGCTATAACTTTTTAAATTCTATTGCTACATTGCCATTATTAGGGCCCATTCAAAGTCCTATATGTATTGTTCATTGTGTAGCAACGTTAAACTTTTTCATTCACATATTCATAGTAAAGTATGGTCTAATGTATAAGTATGTTTTCATCTCTTTCTGCAGCTTTCTCCAGAACGTGATATATAGCCCCAAATGCATTATATTGATGATGAAATACAGTTTGATGGCAATCGGGGCGATATAAAAAATTTCAATTGGACGTACTTCTAGAATGATCTACGTATGATCTGATGATGACCGGATGGGCGGGGGATCGTTTATAATTCCGTGGGCAGCGTTATATCATTCATCTAGTGTGGGTGATATGTTCATCATAACAGTTTATATGGAATACGATCAAAAATAACGCTGTATCTTACTGTATCCTCCTCGCGCCGTTGGGCGATGAGCGTGGAACAGTCATTTACCTATTATGGTATGTAGAAATATCGGGTCCATTTCCAGCTTGTATAATAGTATATATGTCCAAATCATGTTGTTTATCGAGTTATTGGCAATCGATCGCTATGTATTGTGTCGAGATCGAGTCCCGGTAGCCAAACAGAGTGCCCGGAAGTAATACGGCCGACCAGCACAACCTCCATAGCACTTCCTGTTTGGCGATTGCGCCGATCGGCCACCAGATGGCGCTCCTGAACCGCCAGAGAGCTCAGTGGGTCCTCCTGGTGGATCTCAGGCCAGCGGAGGGGAAATATGAATCCGATCGCAGATTTTTGAAATATTGATATAAGGACGCTGTAAAGCGTCCTCCGGCAACTTGAGCATGGCCGGGAATGACGCTTTTAAGCGTTTTCCAGCAGTCAAAGTGTTAACAATTGTGTGTATTGAGCTGTACTGTATTGTACCCATTCTGCAATCTGTTAATAAAGTTTTCAATCAATCAATGTGGGTAGGGCGTTCCACATTGATGTGGCATAATTGCTAAACGTGTTTAGTCCCTTGTTTGAGCCGAATCTGGGTTTAACATGATTTGTGGAGCTCGCTCTGGTGTTGTGGTCGTGGTATTCACTGACCTTTGGGAAGTATTTTGACATGTACATGGGTACCTTAGTCGTGTAGTGTATCTTGTAGACCAGGCCTATTGCAAGTTGCTGTACTCGTCTACTCTTTTTTAATTTTTTATCTCTCTTTCTCCGATTTTTCTCTGTTTTCTCCCCGTCCCAATTTAGTCGTTGTACCAATTCCCCCCCCTCCCCTACCTGGTTGTTGTGCACATGTTCTCCTACTGGTCGGTACAAGGGAACCCTGAAGCATCTGCACGCTTCCTCCGACACGTGCGGCGACAGCCAGTGGCTCTCTTCTCACCTCGCAGCGAGGGCTCTCATTGGTGAAGTGTAACGCGTGGGAGGTCACGCTGCCTTCCTCAAGTCCTGCCTCCACTGAGCAAGCGCCCAGACCTGACCTGTAGGCGTCGCTGTCCACAACGCCAGTTTCCCACCCACGACTTCCCTCCCCCTAACCCAGCCATACGAGTTAGTATAGCGAACAGCCCGAGCCAAGGCAATGCTGACTCCGGGAGTCGAGACCGCAGTCTCTTGCATTGGTGACGAGCGCAATCTCCGCTACGCCACCTGACCACCCTCTGTTGTCTACTCTAAGCCATCCTAGGTTGTCAAAGTGGGCAGGGGTGAGGTGGGTTCTAGGAGTAAGGTCAAGCAGTAGTCTGACCAGTTTGTTTTGTGATGTTTGTTTTTAGCGCCTTTGATGTGCTTTGGTACCATGAAGTACAAGCATAGTCGTAGTACCCTTGAATGAGTGCTCCTGCCAGAGTCTTCAGGGTATTCTTGTTTACCAGAGAAAAGAAAGGAGGTCTGCCTAACCAATCACCTTCACTTACAGTAGCTAAGCAGTCTTTTTTTTACAGTTTAAACTGTTTAGTCAGTATTAGTGTACATGCAGCACACTCTCATAAAGCTAGAAATCAGAGAGAGAGAGAATCCTCCAATGTGTGATGTCACTGGGATGTAAAATCTAGGGCTGCTCCATAGACAATGAATGGGGCTCTAACTTTATGAGGCCATACAATGTTTGTGTGAGCTCTTACAACCAAATGAGGTTGATATTCTAGCATTGATAGAAGGTCTGAACCAGAATAAAAACCTCAATCGGTTCAGACACAAACAGCCAACACTAGCTTAAAACTACTTCAATACAAATGGCTGATGCAGACTTATATAACCCCTGTCAAACTGAATAAATACAACAGCAACACACCAGACAGTTGCTTTAAATGTACAGAGGCTCTGGGAACTTTTATACATTGTATTTGGGAATGTGACAAAATCAAGAAGTTCTGGGGGGAGGTGGTGAATAAAATCAAAGATATCTTGTCAGTGAATATCCCATTAGACTCCAAAATGATATTGCTACACCTATATCCAGTGAATCTCAACCTGAGAACCAAACAATTTAAATGTATTGACTTTGCTATACTGCAGGCAAAAAGAACAATAGCTTTCAATTGGAAGAAAATAGACGCACCCACAATCGGTGCTTGGATTAAGAACATGGCACAATGCATGTCAATGGAGAGAATAACATATCCTCAGGAACAAAATAGAGGTTTACGAGGATATATGGAAACCATTTAATGACTATCTGAGAAGGGAAGATATAGGAGGGCTGCTATAGGATGAGTCCCCCCGCTCTCTCCCGTGGTCAGTCGTGACCCAGACCCCGGGGGAGAGCGGAGGCACACCATTGAAGGTGTTGTAAAGATGTCATTTATTTATTTTTATTTATTTATTTTTATTTTTATTTTCATCTTTCCAATTATTTTGATTTATGTACGAGCTATTTTACTGGAGGTACCAATGAATGTACGTATTATTTCTATATGACAACAGTAAAAACAGACTCAAAGATGCTAAGAGAGAGAAAAGGGGAGGGGGGAGGGGTATGTGGGTATACTTGTATACACTTGTGGAGAAAAGGAACTAAGAATAACTGACGACAATGAAAACCTGAAATGTGTACTGTAAAACCCAATAAAAATATTGTATAAAAAAAACTCAATCGGTTGTAAGAGCTCACATAAACATTTTATGGACTCATAAAGTCAGAGCCCCATTCATCGTCTATGGAGCAGCACCAGATTTCACATCCCTGGAGGGTTCAGACTAGAGTGAGTTCTCTCTCTGGTTCTCTAGCTTTAGGAGAGAGTGGTGTATGTTCACAAATACTGACTCAACTGTCCTTCCTTGGGCACAGGAAGAACATAATGAAAGTTCTTTAAAATGGGTGGCATTCCCCTTTAAATGTAATGTCCATCCAGAAGTAAAATGGTCATTATTGTCAAGTTGTGCAAATCAAGTGTCTGCAGGCTTAAGGCCTTCCGGGATGTTGATTTAAAAAAAAGTATTGGACATCCCAGCCACACAGTCCACTGTGCCAAGAACATGAAGAAGAGTTTGATCGGATTCGGCACTGGCATTATTGTGCATGGAGAATTGAAGAAGAGTTTGATCGACAGTTCGACACTGGCATTATTGTGCATGGAGAATTGAAGAAGAGTTTGATTGACACTGGCATTATTGTGCATGGAGAATTGAAGAAGAATTTGCTTGACACTGGCATTATTGTGCATGGAGAATTGAAGAAGAGTTTGATTGACACTTGGCATTATTGTGCATGGAGAATTGAAGAAGGGTTTGATTGACACTGGCATTATTGTGCATGGAGAATTGAAGAAGAATTTGCTTGACACTGGCATTATTGTGCATGGAGAATTGAAGAAAAGTTTGATTGACACTGGCATTATTGTGCACCATGGAGAATTGCATCAAAATTTCCCTTTGGTGTTTCACAGAAGCACAGGACATCAGTAACAAACATGCTTGATGATGTGCTAATTAAATTAATTGCGAATTCAGTGCACATGACAATATGTGTTCAGTCTGAATGAATGAATGAATGAATGAAAAGTTTATTAACAGATTGCAGAATGGGTACAGTACAGTACAGCTCAATACATACAATTGTTAAGGGGATGCAGACCAGAGAAAGACTTTCGTCTTGTTTACATCAGGGTCCCCCATTTTCAATTCATCATTGAGTCAGTGCACCACGTCATAATGGTTAGATAGTTTGAGATTCTTGTGTTAAAAAAAACAAAGTGCATCGTCTCACCCTCCATGCTCATCCTTGCATTTTAAAAAGCTTGCATTTGTACTTTAGGTTGTACTTTAGTTTGTATATTTTGCAGTGTTTGGCCTTTATTCTTTTTACTGTATGAAGCACGATCTCTGCGGGCTCATACAGAACCACGCATTTCACTGTAATGTACGTACATTATATGTGACAAATAAAACAAAACTTAAAACTCACAAACACGCACATAGATATAAGATATCACCACTCTCACAACGTCGCAGTAGCTACCTGTCTCTCGGAGGGGAGGGCGGAACTTTTGAAAGCTGGAGAAACAACAACTCAGACTCACACAGCAAAGTCGTTGGGCCACCCGGGGTAAAAACACTACATCAAAAAGTAGTTTGTGAAGCGTGGACTGTCGCACTTTCTAATCTTTCTGCTCCGACTTGTTCAATGTCAAGTGCGCCTGTTTAGATGTCTATACATTTCTTCTAAAAAACGCAAGCGTGTATCACGTGAAGGATACACGTCACTTCCGCTTCTCATTCACATCTTTGCCCCCTCCTCCTCCCGCCAAAATCACTTGAAAAATAACGTTTTCTTTCTGAATTTTATAATAATAATACATTTATTTATATGACACCATTCATACAGATTACATCTCAAATAGCTTTACACAAAAATACAAGGATACAAAAAAAATTATAATTATAAACAAAATAAGGATCGCACTCATTCACAAAGTTCACAGTTATATTTCATACTGGCTCCGCATCTTGCTTCGCCTATTGGACTACACTCGTGCCTATAAGGCGCACACTGAAAGACTTCCCCATGCACCTTACATCTATCTAGCAACGCTTACTTCCAGCTAGTATATAACCCAGTGGCGTGGGCCGCGTGGCTATGCTCACCCTCCCTCGTTCTTTCACACAAAAGGTTTTGCTCATAGGCACTCTGCAGTAGTTGAAAGTTATGTGCGATTTTAGTTAGTGATGGCGACGCCACCCCCAAAAAAGCCCTTTTCAGGGCTCCCCCAGCGCTTCCAGCGCATGGTTTCCACCGCCCATCGTGGGGTTTCCCTGGACCGGCTGTCATGGCAGTCGGGGGAGTCCTCGCGGCGTTCGGTGGAGAGCTTGGGCCGCCCAGTTGTTGAGGCGGGTCCCTTGGGCCGCCCGGTGGTTGAGGCGGGTCCCGTGGGCCGCCCGTGGTTTCCTTAATGGCGGACGACTTGAGGCTCAAGCTCACCGCATATGCTCGGCGCACCGGGCAAACGGACCAGGAGAGAGACCCGTGTGTCTGGGATGGGAGACCCAGACTCTTATTCCTCACTCGGCGTGTCGGGTCTAACCACCCCGACCCCGCGGGATGTGTCCCTGGAGGAGGAGAGACAGCAGTCAAGGCTGCTGCTCATCTTCCCCAGGTTGATGGTGGAGGCGGCCACAGCTAACGGTATCCCACTACCGGTGCCCCCGCCGATGCCTGTCCCCGATGGCATGGTGGGGCACATTTTCCGGGAGGACCCACGTGGCAAGCCGGAAATGCTGTGCCCGGGCTTCCCCCTATTGACGCCTATGTCGCCAGGGGTCAGGTGGTGTCACGCATCAAGGGCCTGACCAAGTCACACATGCCCTTTACCCTGCAGGTAGAGGGCTAGGTCCGGGGCCTGAGGACTGGCGTGCCACGGCTGGATAAGCTGCTGGCATCCGTCCTCTGCCCGGAGATGATGTGGCACCCGAAGCAGAAGCCATTGCCGAAAGGCAAAACGGCTCGGAAGGTGGCTGAGTGGGCCGACAAGGCCTACATCGCCGCCGTCCAGGACCTGGCCGCTGCGACCAACATCACACAGCTGGCGGCATTCACGTCGAAACTGTTGACGGGTGGAGAGGCCTTGGGTCCAGACCATGCTAAGATCCTTGCCCAGGCCTCCGGGGCTATCCTGCACCTGACGCAGCTGCTCAGGCAAAGTAATGGCACTCTCCACTCTCATCCACAGACACCTGTGGCTGGAACAGTCCTCTCTGGAGGAGCTGCGAAAGCTGCCTCTCCTCCTGGCCTCCCTCTCCGAGGACAGACTCTTCGGATCATCCATCGAGGAGGTGACGGTGGCCTGCAAGGAGATGGAGGAGCAGCGATCCTGGGTTGCCACTTCTCCCGGAAGGACAGAGAGGAGGCTCGACCCAACACCAAGCATTGCAGGGCCACGGCCCGCGCTCCCCACAGTGCTTTCCGTGAGGCTTCGCGCAGCGCTTCCAGAGACGAGCCCAGTGCAGCTCCATATCCCGCTGTCAGATGGGAGGGTATGGATCCGCCAGCGGCTGCTGTGCGACCCCCGACCCGTGGCACCAGGGCTTCTGCCCCTCAGGGCAACCGAGGGCACACGACACGCAGGAAGAGGTGAAGGCTGTAGGGACCGGGCTAAACACTTGCGCTCCCCCCCCACCCCCGTCTGCACATTATTTGTTTGTTGGAAAATTAAAAAAAGTAGACCGCTCTGTGTAAGAGCGACATTTTTTGGTTAAACAAACGTGCAGTCATTTCACCCCCTAAATGTGTGCCCGAAACAAAACAAGAGTGGGCCGCGTTACCATTTCTGATAAGAAATGTAAGCGGACGACAATTTATGTCTCATGTTAGTGGGCTTTTTCCCAGGTCTTTTTCGGGACCGGGGCTGACTGGGAGAATGATAAATTATCTGGTGACCCCCCCTTTTTTTGGTGTGAAATTGACTCTCGTGTTGGCACGTTTTGAACCAACGTAGCCCAGAGCCCACAAACGGTGGCTGGTTCCGCATTCTGTTTCAAGCGATAAAAAGCATACGCACAGCGTATGTTTTCGCTTATAAGGATGCAGATCTAACACTGCTTCACAGGGTCCCAGAAACACCTCGTATGGGTATGTTTACACAAGGCTGTCTGAAAGGAAAAAAAACTCAAAAACGTTTTTTTTCTTATATCGAGAGTAGACAAACCTGACGTTGGATATGGTGACGAGCGAAGCCTTCCCATGTGCGTTCGTCACCGGGATGCGTCTATTCGAATCCTAACGCATTTATGCTTCCGCGTTCGCGTTTTGCAAATCTGATTGGCCACTGCCGTTTCTGGTGCGATCGGATTGGCCACTGATGTTTCTGGTCATGTGACATGTGCGCCCAATCGCGTGACGCGCCCATTTCCGCCTCGACCAGCAGCAAACTACCTAACGCCTAGTTTATCACTGGTTGAGCTTAGGCGACTCTTTCGAAGTTGGTTAAGGTTAGAGTTTGGAATCAGGGCTGGCGTTCTATCGCCCTGCTCTAAGACAAACTCTAACCTTAACCAACTTCGAAAGAGTGCCTAAGCTTAACCGGCGAAAGAACTTGCCGTCACACGATTGGTGCGACCAGAAACATCAGAGCGCAAAATGCGAACGCGGAAGAATAAATGCGTTAGGATTCGAATAGACGCGGGACGCCCTCCGCGTGTATGCTTTTACCAACGCGTTCGTGTTTCCGGGTTCCCATTTTGCGCTCTGATTGGCCACTGACCTATGCTATTACGCCCCCCTTTACGCTCTAGCCTGAGACACGCTGTGAAGCACCAGCGGGGCGAGGCAGTGGTTTCTCCCCGCCTCCGTGCGCCTTGCTGCCGCCGGCTTGTCTCACATGACCCGTCTTCCGCCTGCGGTATCCTCCCTCCAGGCCCCCGAGGCGGCTCGTTCTTATTATTATCCCCCATTGTTCAGGTCGACATGGTCGCACAAACACGTAGGTTTCAATCACTGAGCTGTCTGTCTGTTGTTGTGTGTCTTCTTAGGTTCGGCTACTGTACATGGAGATGAGACCCCCCGCCTCTCTCTCCATACAGTACCAGCAGCTGCAGGTCTGACGAGCACAGAGTTGCCAGTCGATAATTCTTGCTATTTAAAAATATTCCTCTTCTTCTCCCCCACTACTCCTCCAACGGGTGGTGGATGGTTTTATGTTGACGGTAGATGGGGAAACATAACTAACACTCGTCTTTATTAAATGTTGTTTCGGGTTTTCCCACGAGAATGCACGCCTGGTTGCATCTATTATGGAGAGAGAGGCGGGGGGTCTCGCCTCCATGTACAGTAACCAACTTGTACTGTGCGATTTGCACGTACTGTATAGCTACAGACAGTATGTGTGTATGCGCGCACTGCGGGAGGTGGCCAGAAGCGCGCAACTAGCCAACTACTATTATTACTACTATATTAATACAGTTTGATCCATCGCAAAGCGCTCCAGCGCTTGAATACGGCCGGGGGATCCGCTCTATACAATGCAGACCCACGGCTCTCGTATTATAATGAGCCCGCGAGGCGTGTTATTATTAGAGTTAATAATATTGTATATTGTTTACACTGCCTTTTTATTCCATTTTTACTTCTCCACTGTACTATAATTATGTGACCTGTACCTCTATGTCTTCTACTACCTGTACCTCCCCTCCCCCCGGCCCTCCCCATGCTGCTGATTTTATATTATTTTATGAATACAACGTTTAATGTTCGCTTAGCTAACGTAGAGAAACGTCAGACGTAATTCGAGATACGTCAGACGTACTTCGAGATACTTCCGCATAGTCCTGCCACAGGACTATTACGTCAGACGTACTTCGAGATACTTCCGCATTAGTCCTGTGGCAGGCCGGAAGTACCAATCTGGACCTCGAGGCTCCGAGTCTGCAGCTGGACCCTATTGGACACAGCAGCTAATATTCATATTTTACCTTTAACCCATCTGATTGGTGGGATAACACGCATACAAGATTCTAAATGAATGTACTATTTTGCTTTTTTCAAATAACATATCAAATGTTGTTGATAGATCAATACTTTTTTCCAACACACTTTTGATAGTAGTTTGACGTCACGTAGTGTACAACACAATGCTTATTTATTTTATTATTATTATTATTATTATTACAACCAAAATGTTTTGTTTGTGAGATTGGTGTGGGTGGAGACAGAATGTTGTCATCAAAAAGAGACAGGCTACGTCACTACACTTGTCCAGCTCCAGTGCTGTGGGTTATGCTTGTATGCTAGCCTTATAACTAGCTCAGCTAGCTAGCTAACGTTTAAACTAACCACAAGGTAAGTGATAAACCTGGCGGCTCATTTCCAAACTATGTAACTTTCAATGAAGTAAGGTTGACAGGGGACAATAGAAAGCGGACGTATTTTAAGAAAAGGTCATATAATATACAAAAAGAAAGGCCATAAAAAGGTGTAACTTAAGTTAACATCTGTCAAGTCAACTTGTGCTCGTAACGCTGGCCTCCCTGTAAACAACACTCTTTAAACGACACCGGTTAACGTTAATAATGGTGGTTACTGTTGACCGGCCGTATTGTATTTAATCCAGTTGGCTGTTAACGCTATTGATTTGTCTATTGTGTCTAGAACTACGTTCAGTGGTTGACTTTCATATGCTGACTGTAGCTATGTCGCATGGCAGCGATGAACTATTTTCGCCACGTCAGGCCCTACTAGTTCAATGGCCAACCCCCCCCCTGCAGTTTGACCTAATGTTAACGTAGTCTTCTGTAATTCCATTTAGCTAACTTTCTTTTCTAGTCAAGTAGAGGTACTTTAGGTAGTGGTGTAATACCAAAAGTCCGGTCTCACTATAAAAGTCCTCCATTTAATAACTCTTTACTTGGAATAAAAGTATTGAGGTAGATTACTTAATATTAATTAAAAGTGGGCTACTAATACCAGCAACCTGTCCTGATATTTCATATTGGTTTGAGGAAGCATTCCATCTTTCGATGTGTTAAATGGTAACTTAAGTTAAATTACATTTTGGACCCCTAGCCCTATTTTCACGAATTTCCCTAGGGGATCAATAAAGGAATATCTTATCTCCCTATTCATCAACAATGTTGTCGAAGGATAAGAGTCCTTTTTCAGCTCGATCCATGCTGTGCGGCTCCTCCCTTAGTTAGATTAGCCACACAACTAATGTTAGATAGTGGAACAGCAGGCGTCCAGTATATGAAGCACAGCTTGGATTGTGCTCAGAAAGGACTCTACTGATCATCATTGATAAATAGGAAGTGGGGTTTTGGGGTCAAATTCTGAATTAACCTTTTAACACAGTTGGTGTTCCAGATGCATTCCTCTGTGGTTTCCTCTGGTACACTATAGGTTGATTTGAACTTGAGTCCAAGTCATGTCACTCGAGTCCCCAACTCTAGAAGTATGATTTCTAAATGACCCTAGCTAGTAATTTGAGCAACCTGACCTTCAATAACTCACTTTAGCAAAGGAATCTTTGAAAGCTGCTCCTATACAAAGACAAACCCCAGAGGTGACCGTATCAAATAGGCTGATTATCATTAAATGATAACTGTGGCGTTGCACCATATCGGTTGGCATGGTGCATCATGGAAATTAATACTATGTATAAGGGGGTATGGTGATATACTATTAGGGTTTTATTACATTGGGTCAACATTTGACTCGTTCTTATTAGGCGTCTTACCTCTACGATGGTGTTGACTCCTCTGTGAGTGAACAGGTCTGCCTTGTTCAGTCGGTCGCCAGGTTCAGTATCGCACCCAGTGTAAGAGAGGAAGAGACTTTTGTTTTCCTTATATACTGGGATGTGTCAACTCGAGGCCCGCTCCCGAGTCCCAACTAACAACGTCTAGTTTAGGTCAAGGTTTACTTTGTATACCGTCAGCGTCAGTGATATAGAGCTAGAGCTCTGTTTACTACTTTTAAATGGTTTCAGTTGACGTGTAGGTCTATGTGAGTTATGGGACTGTTGTGTTTTCTGTGTCCCCAGAGATGAGTCAGACGGAGCAGCTGCAGGAGGTTCCTGCATGTCTCAAAGGAGAGCAGCCTGCAGCAGGTACGTTTCAAGTTGTTTCAATCGTCGCATATAAAGTACATGTACATTACACTGAAATGCTTGGTTCTGTTCTGTATGAGAATGTGCTTCATTCAGTAAAAAAAGTAAAAAGAATAAAGTCCAAACACTACAAAATATACAAACTAAAGTACAACCTAAAGTACAGAATGAAGTACAAAATGCAGACTGAGGTACAAAAATGCTAACTTTTAAAATGCAAAATGAAGTATGGATGTAGTACAATTTTTTTTTGTAATAAATAGATAAATATGGTGTAGTGTTTAAAGTGAATGTTAAAGGTGAGTGTTTGTTTAAAGTGAGTGTGTGCAGGTAAGGTTTGGTCTTTGTGGTCCAATGACGATAAAGACTATTAGGACAACAAAGTGTTTTAGATTTTTTTATATACTGTATATTTTAATATTTTTAATATATTTTTTTCAACTCTTATTTAAATGTGTTTTTGAAGATGTCGTAGTACATCGGTGGCTACATTTACACACAGAGAATTGTTACCTGGTTTTGGTTCAGTGAAAATAAACATTAGAATAATAACCTGCTCGTATTGCCTGACTTACTCGGATATTAAACGGGTAAGTGTGGCGTGTAAACACGTTACTCCATTAACTATTGATTTCTGCCGTCTGCAAATCCTGCCTCGCTCAGGGTCATGTCACAGGGACATTCTGATGTCAACAGAAAAACATGACGGCAAGCCAAAAGTCCTCATTTCTGCAAAGATTTATAGGGAGCCAGTGTCCTCGGTCTTGGGATACTGTGTCTGGTATCTCTTCAGGGGAGTGCCCTATAATTAATTTCTGTTTTCGCCGGACCTGGGGAGACCCAATACGAGTCTCAGTCGCTTACTAACTGGTTGACTGACTGACTGACTGACTGACTCCCCATTGTTGAAACACGCATGTTGTAGACCAAACACGCAGACCAGAGCATCTGAGTGTTGTAGCTACTGACCAACAAACTCGATTCTTGTACCGGATCTCCTGTCTGGTAAACAAGAATACCCTGAAGACTCTGGCAGGAGCACTCATTCAAGGGTACTACGACTATGCTTGCACCTCATGGTACCAAAGCACCTCAAAGGCACTAAAAACAAAATTACAAACATCTCAAAACAAACTGGTCAGACTACTGCTTGACCTGACTCCTAGAACCCACCTCACCCCTGCCCACATTGACAACCTAGGATGGCTTAGAGTAGACGACAGAGTACAGCAACTTGCAATGGGCATGGTCTACAAGATACACTACACGACCAAGGTACCCATGTACATGTCAAAATACTTCCCAAAGGTCAGTGAATACCACGATCACAACACCAGAGGGACTAAACACGTTTCGCAATTATGCCACATCAATGTGGAACGCCCTACCCAAAGCTGTAAAGGAATGTGAATCACTACCCACTTTCAAAAACACTCTCAAAGAACACCTACGGGAGACTGCAATTCGAAACTGGCCCCTGCAAATGTCCTAACCCAACCCCCTCCAATGTACAGTAAATGACCAAGTATGGCTTTGTCAATATTCCAATGTACAGTGTCCCCCACCCACCCCCTACCCAACCCCCCAACCCCACTCACTCAACCACCTCCAATGTATAGTTCTTTGATGCACAGTCCCAGCCAATCCAATCCAATGATGTGCAATACCATCCGGGAGACGATAGGCAGCGGTATTTGCCCTTTTGCGAGCTCAGACCCATTCCCAACGATAACATCAGGTTGGATGGATGAAAATGAATGGATATCGCTAATAAAAGAAATAACGATTAAAACCTGACTATACTCATGATTGGCGCTCAAGCGTCGGCGAGTTAACCCGACTATCATCGGGTCTGGCATCCAATGTGTTAAACAGAAGGTTTTGTAGGTACAGTACTGAATTCTGCCATCCGTACACATGCAATTTTAAATAATGATTATAAAATATCAGGCCTAAAATGGTTATGCGATTAAAATGCGATTAATTAATTACAAATCCTGTAATTAGATTATTTATTTTTTTCGTCTGACAGCGGTAATAATTACACATATACTGTATTTTATTATTTATTTATATATTATAAAAAAGAAATTTGTGATAGACCCTATATTTATTTAAATTGCATATTCCACTTCTGTGAGATGGTCTACAACATAAAAAAAAATCTAAACATTCGTTTTTAATGGCTATATATATATATATATATATATATATATTAGGGGTGTAACGGTACGCGTCAATGTGGTCCTCCGGTACAGTACGGGCTGTGCACCGTACGATTGCAATGGTGCAGAACCTTTTTTTTCGGAACTTAAATCCCCTCGGCCCCACGTAATTTATCAACAACACTGCGGTCTGCTGTGAGCATTATAAAACAAACGTGTGTTTAACCGACCGTGAATTAAAGTGTCAATGCTGTTTGTCATTTTAACAGCAGATACTTTCTTAAATGCCATCCTCCCGACAGAGCGGTGTTGACGGGGAGCTCTGATGGGTTCGCTTGGTGGTGTTATTAGCATTGAACAGCTAACCGAAAGCTAGCATTAACTAACGTTAAAGGTTTAACGTTACCTTGGCTAAAGTTGGGGCTATTCATAATCCAGCAATAATGGCTGCAGACCTGCGAGCAAAGTACAGCAAGTTGGCAAAGGAGTATTCCAACGTAAATCACATTTTCACCAGTAAAGTTACAGTCTTTCCATCTCTCGGTAGCTCATGCTAGCTAACCTAGCTCACGTTAGAGTCGTCACTGAACCACCTCGCGTACACAATTAATGACATGTTGCGGACAGCCATATCGGTGACAATGTTTAGCTTTTAGTGCCAAATGATAAGAGTCTGAGGCGGAGTCTCAAAAGAGAATGTTGAATATTTATTTACGGAGCCTTGTAGACTGAGTAGGGTATATCTGCAGAGCCACTGGGTAGCGAGTGCAACACCGTGTAATGTCCGTGCGTAGATCATTGGAGTAGGGTATATCTGCAGTGCTGCAGCCCCATACTCATTGTATAGATTTGTATTAGTATCATTAATCAATCACCTGTTGTTGAATAAATACCATTACTTTCTAGTTATTACTAAAAATACCGAAAAAAATACCGAAAAAAATACCGAACCGTGACTTCAAAACCGAGGTACGTACCGAACCGTGGATTTTGTGTACCGTTGCACCCCTAATATATATATATCTCTTCAGTGACTGCAGCAAAGCGTTTGACCTCCCTACTGGGACAAAGGGTACATGTAGTTGTTTACATTAATCATACATCCCAATTCCCTACCGGCATGTATCCAGGTCCGGCTTTAACTAGATCTCCCCGGTTCTGTTTTTACTCGGCGGGGACATTGAATCTCTCTCTCTCTCCTCTCACCCTTCTCTCTCTCTCCTTCTCCATTTCTCTCTCCTCATCCTTCTCTCTCTCTACTTCTCAATTTATCTCTCCTCTCATCCTTCTCTCTATCTACTTCTCCATTTCTCTCTCATCCCCCATCCTTCTTTCTCTCCTTCTCCATTTCTCTCTCTTCTCATCCCTCCATCCTTCTCTCTATCCTTCTCCATTTCTCTCCTCTCATCCTTCTTGCTCTCTCTCCTCCATTTCTCTCCTTCTCCATTTCTCTCTCCTCTCATCCCTTGCTCTCTCTCTGCGTTTCACAGAGGCCAACAAGGACCACCCGCAGCCCCAGCCGGGCATGCTGGGCAGGATGGCGGGGGGTCTGTTCAGCGCTACCAGGGGGGCCGTGGGGGCGACGGTGGGCGGCGTGGCCTGGCTCGGCGGGAAGAGCCTGGACCTCACCAAGACCGCCGTCTACACCGTAGCCGCCGTGCCCGGCATCGGGGTGGGCCTCGTCAAGGGGGGGGTCTGCGCCGTGGCGAGCGGAGTGAGCGCTGTGGGGTCCGCCGTAGTCAGCAGGGTGCCTATCGGCGGAGGAGCCGCCAAAAAGAAGGACAAGTCTGACTGACGTTGACGCTCGAGTCTGGTTTTTTTTTTTACCCTGAGAAGAGGACAGAGAGGATTCAGTTGTGTGTGTGTGTGTGTACACTCTTTGGTGAATATGCTTAGGCCTTAGCTGAGTCAAAGTGACCACACTCTCTAGCACATTACATGGCCCATTGGCCCACACTCCTGGAAAGCTAAGAACTAAGGAATGCTTCTCCTGCTTATCTGTTTAAGGACCATGTGTTAACTGCCACTTGGTTAGAACCAGTGCCTGAAATAGTTTATACAAATATAAATGGGTTTGCTAATGTCTTTATTTTTTAAGAAGAAGCCAGGAGGTCGTTTTTGGTGCCAAATAGCACATTTGTGACATGGTTTTGCCTCTAATGGTTTTGCCTTAATAGCAAATGGAAACATGACACGAGGACATTTAATGATATGCACTTATTTCTATACAGTTTTATTTGGACCAGAGCTCCACTCGCAAGACAATCTGTGATCGAAGGTGATCCGTGTCTGATAAAAAAGACTTGACCATCACGGTCCGTAGGGCTGAGAGTTTCGTTATGTATCTAGAGTGAAGACTGAAAACCATTCCGCCAGAAACATTTGAGCTCCACCCGCCTGGTGATATTTCCTGTGGTTATGGAAAGCTGATGGCTTGTACTCTTCTCATTTGTGTACGAGTTCCAACTAGGTGCCTTTGGAGGCCAGTTGGCCCCCTTTAATTTGCATCTGGGATTTAATCAAATCAATCTCTCTTACCTCCCCCCCTTCAGTGCTACATGCACTTTTTGAAGAGATAGTTTCCCAAGGCATATTCTCCCCCTATATTTAAAACTTCAGGCAAATGTTTGATCATTTGAATATTCTGTGGAAAAATCTATATTCTCAAGGTTTCTTTTTTTATTGTTTGTTTATTCACCACTCACCAGTTTAATGGCAGAGGTGGTTTTGACACAAATAATTGTTGTGAACTACCCTTTATTCACAACAGGAGGCTTTATAGTACTTATATCACATGACAAAGCATACAAAAAATGCTATGCTATGTGATTGATTTGCTGGAAATGTATGTTGGCGACTGTATGGTTACTGGTACCCAGGCGGTTACTACAAACAGTAGAAAATCAACACCAGTCACTTGCCAAATGCTGGTACATTGTCTTCTGTGCTTTTCTAGGTTTGCCTATTCTATCAGACACTTTTGGCAGGTAAATAACCAGGCTCTCTTCAGTTTGGCTGGTGGAATTATTAAGTGTCTGGTTGAATTTATGGAAATACCAGCCGCTGTGTCCAGTGGCTTGAAAGAGTTTATATTCCCTATGCTGGTACTCTACACCTAGATGAGTACGTTAAGTGGCCTATCTTAAGCCACACCCCTTTCTCCATTCTCCAATCACACCTGTCGTGACTGGAGGATGGAGAAAGGGGGCGGGGTTTGAGATGGGTCAACTCAGGAGAGAACGATGTGCCAAGGGTCATTCCTCCTGTTTTTTTGTTTTTTTTAAAGGCTTGATTCGAAAGGGACACATTGAGGCGATTGGGTGCACAGGGATTTCTAATATTTGATGTAAACATGTGAACCAAAATAAAATAGCTATTGTTTGATTGGTATGTCTTTATTTTTAGGAGTAATTTTCAAATAGACAAGTGTTTATGTCCAATGTTCATATTGTGCAAGAATGTATAATTGAGTAAATAAGGTGGGTCCTCTTTCAAAAAGTAATGTCAGTAGCCTACTGATTACTACTAGTTCAGTCAGTCTCAGAACACATCCATTTCCTATGTGACTCTGTAATGGAGTTCAGATGTAAAGTCCTTACATCACAGAGATATCGGAAGGTATTGTTAATAAGACAATGTAATGTGTAGCTTTTGATACCAGTTTCCACAGATTACTTTAGGGATCCATGTATTCTTCCTACAAGGAAGGGATCAATAAAGGAATATCTTTAAAAAAAAGAAAAATACAAATCTGCAATAGCCATCTTTATTATACACCACTAACAACACAACCACTTTAGAGGTTTCAAGGACTTTACTCGACTTTGCAAGTCGAAGGCCTGTGCTTCAGGCTTCAAGAAGGCTTCCGCATTCTTCACTCGGCAGGGGGGACCATGACCATAGGCCGGCTGGAAATCACAGGCCTCGGCTTCCTCTCGCTCGTGGTTTTCTCGCTGACGTCTCGCTCTGCGAATAGATAAGGCAGATAAGTCGGGTACAAATGGGTGACCCACCTTCATGCTCCCCCTTTTGTCTTGCAGTGATAACTCTTAAATTTGTAGATAACGTTTTCTCCCATCCCCCAATTTAGTCGTTATGCCAATTCAAGTATTCTAATATTTGTAGATGGATAGCTGTTGACTCTTGATGCTGTGTGGTGTTGTTGACAGTGAAACCCCAACCCCCCCTCTCTTTGTGGTTGTAATAAAGCTATTTTGAATCTCTTCTCCTAATCTCACAAATCAAGTTAAAAGCACTCACTGCCTCTGAAGTGGTCACAGGAGTGGTCACAGGGTATACCAGGTTCAGGAAGGCACACAACAGTACTACAGTGAATGTAGACCTGGGGGAACAGTACAAGCATGGTAATACACAGTACAAGCATGGCAATACACAATACAAGCATGGTAATACACAGTACAAGCATGGCAATACACAATACAAGTATGGTAATACACTACAAGTATGGTAATGCACAGTTCAATCATGGTAATACACAGTACAAGCATGGCAATACACAGTATGCGTGAAGCAGTACTAGGACAGTATTGATATCTTCACTTGATCATTACCTGCTCCCTCAATAGGACCCTAGATGTTGGATCCACGAAGGTGAACATCTTGAAGCTGAAGCGCTTGTAGTGAGTGAGGAAGTTGACCCCAGAGGTAGGAATAATGGTGGAGAGGTGGTTGTCATCCTCGTAAGGACACCTGTATGAAGAACAATCCAATGTTTTAGGGTCTTTTTCTACCTTGATTCTCTTTATTTTACATTAAAGGCTGGAGCATAGCCCACCTTTTGACTCAAAAAAGCCCCCCACTCTTGGTTTGCAGATATTCTTTCCTCAAATGACTGACAACTGACACGATGTGACAATTAAACATGAGTTTTATAGACCCTAGTCTACAGTGACCCCTACCCTACCAACAGTTCGCAAATTTTCAAACATGCCTTGCAAGGAATTATTGGTTTACTAATTGAGTACCTCAGACGATGAACCATATAAGTACATTTTAGAACAATGTTTTCAAACTTTATTATCTAAAGATGGTAAGTTATAGTGTACTGTTCATTCACACACAAGTGATTTAGATTAACTTCACAACGGGCCACGGCAAATACATGGGCTGTCCAAACTTTTTCTAAACAGAGTTACTGTATATGGTTAGTGCGAGGGTTCAATTGTTATTGTTACAATGTACCGAGACAGATTCAATCTACCATTAACTGCTGCTTGAATTTAATATTGTTTGTATTACTATTCATTCGTTATTCCCCAGTGTGTCAGTCAGTTGTTATAGGACCTTGACCAAGATCCAACATGCTTATGATACATTTATGATAGTTACCCATCGATCAGTAAGTCCCACTGGGGCAAGCTGTGAGGGTTGGGGTTAATGGTCGTCCAGCATCGGCCGAGATTCAGAACAAGGTTGGGATCAGTCTTTCCAACGATGCGAACCTCCACATACACAGGATCCCTTAGCACCTTCGTCACTGGGTAGTCCGCGTCCGCGTAGTACGAGCCATAGGCCGCTTCCTCTGTTAGATGAGAACATCTTGGTTTTAATGTAATCCGACAGGATGTTGTGAAATGATCGATACCCACTGCAATGTAATCAGAACGACAAGGTCTTACCTTCGACGCAGCCCTTAGTGCGGCAGACTCCGTTGGCTAATCTTAATTCTAAGTGTAGTGGTCCAAATCCGGGTGGCGGCTGGGGATTGTCACCCAGAGGAAAAATGCGAACAAGTAGTGTTTCAACAGAGGTGGCGGTGTATCTACACTGGAAGAGCAACCTGAAAGAAAGAAGCGTTTGGTATTATGTCCTCCAGTAAGGTACTTTATGTGTGGTGGCCGGTCTTCCTAATATGGTCACAAAAAATGGTGTCCCTCCGCCAAATAATGACCAGACAGTGTGGATCAGAATGAGTCGTATACTCTGTGGAACCTCTACATTAATCCTACAGTATAGAAAAAGTGTGCAGCCAACGGACTGTTATAAATGAGTGAAAGTGGGTGAGTCTGTCTTTGCATACTGGTCTCCAACAGTCCACGCAATGTTGAACGTGAACTGCTCTCTCTCAGAGTTGGGTCTCTCTTTAAATTCTGAATTTGGGTTTTTAAAAAGATGGGGACATACAAATTATGGGAATTAAGATAAATAACAAATGTGCATAACCACATCTTTAGAAATAACAAATAAGATAATATAAGATATTCCTTTATCGATCCCCTAGGGGGAAATTCGGGCGTGCATTGCAGCATGGGGGAGCGGGAGGGGAGGTACAGGTATGGGCAGGGTAATAGTAGAGAGACATAAATATAGGCAATATAATTTGATCTGAATATAAAGATATGAGGAAAAAATAAGCAGTGTAAACAATATAATTAACTCTGAATGTAAAAAAATATGAGAAAGGAAAACAGTGTAAACAAAGGTGCAGATGATGATCTGTATGCCCTATCGGTTATATTATACATTGACATCAGACCAGAAGTAGGACTGCCTACTCAAAGGTGCTGTCCCTGGTGATGGTTCCAAAGGGTCCATTCGCCACTTCGTATCTGGACGACATCCTGTTCTCGTAGATTATAACACCAGGCTCTTCCTGCAAGTAGGCAAGAAGCATTGTAATAATAATAATAATAATAATAATAATAATAATAATAATAATAGTAAACTTAATTTGTATTGCATATTCATACAAGAATTGGAGCCCAAAGTGCTTCACAGCAGTGATGTAGACACAAAATAGACAGGCATAAAATGTGTTGATATTAAAACCTCTCGGAATTTTCTTTATAGATTTATGTGATTAAAATCTATGAAAACCTCAAAATCATAATAAAAAGAAAAAAGATTGTAATAGATTTCTGTCATTACAATCTATAATAAAAGAAAAAGATTGATTATTGATTATGATAGATTTCTGACATAGACACTTTTCAGATGTGACAGACTGAGATCCCTCCCACCCACCATGACAGCAGTGCCACAGTCGGTGACGGGGAACTGGTAGATGGCGAAGGCCGAGTTAGAGTCAACATGGGCACAGCCTTGGCCCTGCGCCATCACTGTGATGGACTCCAGGTCGATGTTGGGCAGGGTGACGTCTCTGGCCACCACCACTATGAACTGAGCGTCCTTGGTACACTGGACAGTCACTGGGGGAGAGGGAACAGGCATGAATAGAAATTAAAACCTACATACAGTACATTAAAATGTATTTGCATTTTGCATTTTTCTTTTTGCATTTTGTACATTTTAGTGTTGGTCTTTACTCTTTAACTTTTTTACTGTATAAAGCACAATCTCAGAAGGCTCATACAGAACCAAGCATTTCACTATAATGTACATGTACCTTATATGTGACAAATAAATTTTACTTGAACTTGAAACTTGTACCCACATTATAAGGTGGGTTGGGGTAGAGGGAGGGAGAGAGTAAGAGAGAGAGAGAGTGTGTGTGTGCCTCTGTGTGTGACCTTGTTTTTCTACCATTGTGTGGACAAATTGTCCCCACAAGTGATGAAAACAAGACCCCCCCCCCCCCGATTATTGAGACAATGGCTGGTCCCCACAAGATAAAGCAGCTATTTTAGGGTTAATAAAGTTATGGTTAGGATATGTAGTAGTTATGGTTACGGTTGGGGTAAGAGGTTAGGGAATGAATGTACTACGTCGTCTATGGAATCTTACGGTTGTTTTAAGATTATTTTACGTTGCCCAATCCCAGGTGGAACCAGGGTATTAGCGGTCCTCTTTTGGTGGTGTAGGCACTAGGCAGAGTTAAAGAGCAAACTCTCCACTCTGCTATCATAGACGAGGGTCTAAATCCAATGTGTATGGAGACTGAAACTGGTACAATGCTCAGACGATGTTTACAATAGTTGTATCACAAATAAATAAATAAATACATACATAAATACAATAAATAAATTACCAGAGATATTATGTCTCTTAGATTTAGTGTCTCCACACTAAGAGCAGAGACAGTCATCAATCACTGTCATCAATCATGTATCAATCACTCACCTGTCCTTCCAAAATAGCACCCGTCACCATCATGGCAGCAGCTTATAGTGGAACAGTCCTCAGCAGTGATGGCAGCAAGTCCACATGGGACCCTCAGCTGGTGTGCTACATCACAGCTTTGGACGGGAGTGGGGTGAGCCAGTTGCTGGGTAGTCCTCATGGGGGGTCCAGGAGGCGGTAGTACAGGTACCACTGGGTCTTGTGGCCTCCACGACGTTCCGTGCTGCTTGGGAGGCTGTTTGCGTGCAGGGGGATCCCGCGGCCGCGGTGGCCTCCGCCATTCTCCGCCGGGCCTCTTCGGAGCCGTCTTGCCGGGTGTGGGTGCTGAAGGAAGCCTTGGATCCTGTTGCGACCCCCATGCTGTTCCATAGGTCTGAGCTTCAACCAAGCACCCAAGCAGGGCCAATGCCACCAAACAGGTGACGCTCCTACGCTTCACCATGGCAGTTGACTGGATCGCTCCACAAGGCTCCCACGAGAGTTGGCACTTTTATAATGTGGTTAAACGCCGAATGCTGAAAACCCCGCCCAATTTTCCTGTTGGGACGGTTTCACAAAAAGGTTTTGGCAACTTATATCAAGAAAAGTCCAATGTGAGGGACATTTGTCCTATCAGATGGATCAGTTGAATGGGGTTTGAAGGACAGAAAGTGACACGCAAACATTTGTTGACAAATCCAACATTTTGAGTCACAGCAACATTTGTTTAACCTTTACAGAGGTCTTTGTGACCTTAGGGTTTTATTTGTCCACCAAATGTTTATTTTGCTGGTGCATGATGCTCAGGACATGTCAGTAGTAGCCTACTCTAGTCTCTGTCTCTTTTACTTTAGTTTGGATTCAGTGGCACCTGTAAATAGACCTCCAGTTTTGTAACTGACGAACCACAACATTCTAGTTTATTATCTCGTAATATCCTTCTACCATTACACTGTGAACTGAATGTGCAATACTGTTACTCTGTCACTTGTGCCTTATTTTTACGGATTCTAGTTTAAGTCTATATTTTGTGATTCTGTGTGAAGGGGGGACTAGCAAAGTAACATTTTCATTGTACGGTGTAACTGTCTGTTTAACTGTGCATATGACAAATACATATCTTGAATCTTGAATAGAGGACAGCCTCAACTGTAAGTTCATGATGTGGGTGATTTTGTCCACATTTGGTGTTGATTTGTAGGCTCTATAGGCTACTAATTAAATATGTGCAGATTAAAGCCACATATACTATTTGTTTGTGCATTGACCATATTCACACGGTGGCCATTTAGCATTTCTTATGTCATGCTCAGCTTGGGATTCCTTTCCACCCTGCCATGTGAATATGGTCAACGGCTCTTGTTTTTATTCAAATACATTCTGTCGCATAGTTTATTTTTATTTTTTATAAATGTTTTTATTTAGTTTTCTTTTCAGACATAGAACAGCACAGTACAGTACAATAACAATAATAATGACAATGACATTAATAATATCGACGATACCAACACTGACCGTAACAGGAGTAACAATGACAATGAACATAATAGAAAAGGGGACACGGACCATACATAAATCTTAATACAAACTTGACAAGACACAGACAAAATAAAAAATTAAATAAAAATAAACATTGCTCAGGTACAAGCGGTCAAAAACAAGTATAATGGGAGTGGCCTTTAAGGAGTCGGCTCCCAGCCAGTGTTAGGACCATTAGACAAAGATAGACTGTGTGTGTACGGAGTGTATGAGTGTGTGTACTTTGTAGATGCATGTTTTTTTTTCTTTTTTTTTTTACTTACTTACATTTTTATTTAACATTTATAGACATACAACACAACATTTACAGTGACATCCATAACATAACCACATACAGATGTGGGTCCCTTGAATATGGCCTCGTTCAGCCGTCCAGACCCCCGTGAGAGGAGAGAAACCCCCCCCTCCCGCCCTCCTCCCCGAGAGATAGAACACCCCCATATCCTGGTCCACCATGCACGGAGCCGAGCACCCAGAGCCCCCACCCGCCCCCGCCCGACCGCCAGGCCCCCGGTCCACGAGAGCCCCAAGCCCAGGTCCGCAGAAGGCCTAAGCACTATGCCCCCCCGGCCCGGAGACCAGACCGCCCGGCCACGATGGCCGAGGACCCCAGGAAACCCTGCCCCCCCCACACCAATCCCACAACACGCAAGGCCCCCCCTCCCCCGGGTCGAACCGCCGGAACGATGGCCCCCCCCCCCCCGACCCCACTGAACCAACTGTACCTCCCATGTCACCGACATCACTGCATACATTTATGAAATTAAAACTAACAACACAATAAGAAAAAATGACATGGATATAAATGATTATATGGTTCGCACTGGAGAAGCCCCCCCCCCCCCCCAGAGACGAAGATACCCCCGAAGGAGGCTCTCCAAGCCTCTCTTCATGTCCAACATTTTAAATTCTTGTCCTTCATATTTGTCCATGTGCACATTTAAAGCAACTGCTATTATTTTTTTTTTTTTTTATTGGTCTTTTTCCCCCTCCATTTTCCTCCGATTTTCTCCCATCCCAATGTTAGTCGTATGCCAATTCCCAGTCCCTTCCTGGTCGCTGCGCTTTACCCCCCACAGTCAGATCATTTGGGAGAGTGGAGGCTACCACGTGCTTCCTCCGACACACGTCCAGCCAATCACCGCTTCTTTTCACCTGGCAGCGCGGATTCTCATTGAGAGGGCGTAGCGTGTGGGAGGACCACACTATCCCCCTCACGTCCAATCCGCGCTTAGCAGGCGCCCCGACCGAACTGTAGGAGTCGCTGTTTACAACGACCCGGACCCACCCCGCCAGCTTCTCCCACCCTCTGATACAGCCAATTGTATCAGTGCAGACGGCCAGCCAAGCTGGTGACAACCCCGGAGCTGTGAGCTGGATTCGAACAGGCGAACCAAGCTCACAGCTCCGGGGCTGGTGACGAACGCAATCTCCGCTCGACCACCTAACCGCCTAAGCAACTGCTATTCTAACATAACTCTGAAGAAATAATATAAAAGAAGACTAAAGACAATTGGCACTTCCCAGGTAATTCCTTTTAACCCTGTTTGACCCCTGTTGGCGGGTTGGAGGGGTAAGGCTCTCCTGGAGAGGTGCCCCTCCTATAATGATGGAGATGTCCCCTGTGGAGGTTCTCCAATGTCCCTATTATTGTCCAACATTTTATTTGAATTTTTATCTTTCATATGATAGTACATTTCCAGAGCTCCCGATCAGGTCTCCGAATGTGATTCCCCATGTTCCCCGTCCTCTTAGCTGTGTGTCCTGTGTGTTAGTGTCTATAGTTTAGTCTAGTACGTATTATTTGTATTATATGTCCCGAGTCAAGTCTCGATTTCCCCAACTAATGTGTTCACCTTGTCTGTATTCCCAGTGGTCTGTGTGTTGTCTGCAGTATGTCTTGAATCATTGCCTCCATTCACTATCTAATTATATGCATATGTGGTATTGAATCTTGGTCGGTGTGTATGACCTCAGTGCTCGAGTCCTGCTTGGTGTGTGAGACTTCGTTATTCGAGTTCTGGCTGGTCCGGTTGATCTCGGTGCTCGGGTCCCGGTTGGTGTGTGTGGCCTCCGTGTTCGCATCTTGGCCGGCCCGGGCGACCTCCGCGCCTGCATCTTGTGTGCGGATGGTCCGGCCGACCTCGGTGCCCGAGTCCCGGTTGGTCCGTTTGTATCCAGCGTCTCCCTGTCCCTCCCCCGGGGGCCGTCTGTTTCGCCTCTCCCGAACCAGCCTCCATGCTCCTCCGAACACCCCACCTTGCATCGAGTCCAGTCCGCGTGTTGGCCATGTTAGTGTAACGGGGAAGCCCGTGGGTATGTCCACAGTCACGGAAACAGGTGTGTTGACGAGTGACTGTGGCAGTGTGGGCTGGTAAATTAAACTCACTTCCCCATAACAGGGTTAACAGACGCATAGGTACGGTAGTTAGGAGTGAATTCACTTCTTAGTGCAGCGGCCTGTGTCGTCGCCCGCGGACGCGGGAGCCCCCTGTTCGACTCCCCCTCGGGACATTCTCATTTAACATCAAACACAACGCAGACCAGTATGATCCGTCACATTAGCTTGTAGCTCCCTCGCCCACCAGGCCTTGCTGCGGCCCCACGTCCCGTTAGCTTGTATCCCTTGCTGCTTCATTTTCACCGTGATAACTTCATGTTAGCTTGCAGCTCCTTCTCCGGCCAGGCCTCGCTGCGGTCCAACACCACGTTAGCTTGTATTCCCCGACCCTTCTCCAACTCCTCCCTGAGTCCATCGCTGTTGCCCTGGATGTTCCGCGTGTTAGCTTGGATATCCATTGCGTTAGCCTGTTAGCTAGCTTGTAGCTCCTGGTTAGCTACTGCGCTAGCCTGTTGGCTAGCCAATACGCTCTGCATTTCAGCTTGGATGCCGGCCCATATGCTAGCTGCCCACTGTGCCACGCTAGCTTGCATGCTAGCTTCCCACTGTGTCATGGCAGCCTGAATCATCTCCTGTGTCCTCCTTTGTACTTCTTCTGGGGTCGTTTTTCTCTTGCCTTTTCTCGTGTTCCTCCTTCCTCCTCTCTTATATCCTTGGATTGTCACTTTTTATTTCGCTTTGAATTGTTTTACTTCCTTTTTTGATATTCAATGACCGGGAGCTCTTTCATGTGGCTGTTCACCAGAACGTCGCAAACCGGAAGTCCGTAGATGCGTGTTTTACCTATGTGTGCTTTATATATCTGTGTTCTACCCATGTGTGTGTGTGTGTGCATTACCTATGTGCGTGTTTTATGTGTGAATGTTTAATATGCCTGTGTAATTTACACATGCATGTTTCATGTGTGTGAGTGATGTGTGTTCTATGTGTGTGCATGCGTATATGTGTGGTGTGGTGTGAGCGTGTGTATGTGTGCGTGTATATGTAAGCACCTTTACAGTAATTATGGTTCCCTCAGCAACGATACCAGCACAATCAGACAAAAACAAGGCAGCATTGGTCTATAGGGGGGCTATGGGTAATGGGGAAACCCACAGAGTACAGTGGCAGACAGTGCAAGTCCGATATGAGACAGATAAGCGTCCCATATTTCATAGAAAGTGTCTAGTTTAGAGTGTAACATGCACGTGATGTATTCACAGGGAATGCAGTCCATAATAATATTGTGCCATGATCTCTTTGACGGGACCTCGTCCTTGATCCAGAATAAAATAATGTTTTTCCTAGCAGCAAATGTCAACAAGTTGAACAGTCTCCTATGTTTGAAGTTGGCAATATGAATATCTGGGAGGTCTAGTAAGAGGCACAGGGGGTCTAGTTCTATGGGGATCTGGAATATTTCAGACAGTTCCTCTATAATGTCGAACCAGTAGCTCTGGAGCTTTACACAGGACCAAAAGCCGTGGACGTGGTTTCCTATCTCTATCTTGCATTTAAAACAGAGTGGGGACGCGTTGGGATCCATTTTACTTTTAAGG
This sequence comes from Notolepis coatsorum, assembly GCF_963971535.1. NCBI lineage: Eukaryota > Metazoa > Chordata > Actinopteri > Aulopiformes > Paralepididae > Notolepis > Notolepis coatsorum. The sequence goes on along the minus strand of NC_140182.1, from coordinate 78,974,453 downwards.
GCAGGGGTTATATGAATGCGGTGTAAGATTCTAACTTGAATAGACTTGGTGCAGTTGCAAACCGAGATTTTTTTTGCGTAGGTCCATGCATCCTGCCAGTCCTCGTCCGTAATCTCTGTGTCAAAATCTTTTTCCTAGGACTGTTTAGTGACAAGGGAAGATACAGATGAATTAAGGTTTCAGAGTACTATAGAAAATAGATATTTGTCTTTTAGAAATCTGCAAGGAGAGGGCTTTCTCCACCTGCGAGGTGGAGCTGTTGATTAACAGTGAGGTGTCCTTGGTGATAAACGATAGGTTATGACTATAACCAAGTTCTGTTAATTAGGGGTGACGCTTGGCATCACTCATGCACTCCCTCGCGTACGTGCACGCGCACTGAATAAATTCCACAAATGTACCTTTAATACCAGTATTAGTCTGACCACACCCCTCATCAGCTTACCTTCATAAGCAGGTGTGTGGTCACCTGCTCTCCTCCTACCCAAGCTTTCACCACAAGGTGAGGTCAAGGGCTGCAGCGGCGTCGGATGCCAAGCGTCACCCCTAATTAACAGAACTTGGTTATAGTCATAACCTATCGTTCTGTATCATTAAGGGGCTCCGCTTGGCATCACTCATGCACAAAGGGAGGCCAAGCGGAGCCACTGGCCGACAAATACACCCCGCTGAAGGCCCCCCACAACCAACAGAACAGGGAGGGCCGAGCCCCCCCGACCCCCCCTAATGGAGGGCACCCCCCCTATTAGAGGTTTACCGGGAGGGGCACTCAAGCAACTCAACGCACAGGGTGAGCAGACCGTGGCTTGACCCCACGACTACACACACGCACAACCCGCATGCCACCCGGGAACGAACGGAGGAAACAACCTTGTTACTGCCCCCAGACTCACAGGGTCAAGGGCAAACCCAACCCCGTGGCAAGGCCATAGCAGCGGAGCGCGAAGGAAGACCCTGACCCACCAAAGGGACTGGACCCCCTGGAACGGGGGCCCGGAGAAGTCCATGATGCCAGCATCAGGACCCCACCAGGTGGGCACGCAGTGCCCCGCCCCCCACATCGCCAGCGTATTCGGACAAAAGGCCCCTCAGCCGAGCGGGCCCCGTCCTCCCCGATAGTACACTGCCTGGCACACTGACCCTGCAACAGGCAGTCAGCATGGCCGTAAGCACACAAAAAAGGTTAACCAACGGAAGCAGGCAGCGCACCGAGGAAAACCAGGCAACAGGCTGTGAACCCTAGCCCAGAGACTGCGGACGAGACAGGCGCCAGAAAGGACAGCTGAACACAGCATCTAAAAAAAACCCACCCAGAGGGGTCGAGGCAGAGAAGGCTGACACGATTGGCAGACGTCATGAACGTGCAGGGGCACCCTCAAAACCGGTTAACCCGGGAGTTGACACCGCAGCAACACACCAGAGAACCAACCACCCAGGTGTTACCCCATGCGGTGGTTGGTCCCATAACCCCTCAGGAAAAAACCCCAAACACACCTGCGCTGCCGCAGCCCGTGTTCCAGTTTCCAACAGGGTTATCCCGGGCCTACAGGCTACAGGTCAACGAAACATTACCTTGGACCGGGCCCGGTGATACGGGGAGCACAGGGTCCCCCGAGGAGGTCAAGACCACCCCAACAGGCCCCTCTTCGCCATGCGTAAGAGAAGAGCGTAAGAATGGAAAACCAGCCCCAGCACCGTACTAGGTATTCCCAGGAGGTCACCCAACCCCAAGTACTAACCAAGACCAACCTGTATGGCGGCCGAGATCCGACTAGATCGGACGCGTACAGGCTGGCACAGCCGTAAGCCATTACGACAGAGTAGAATACAATGTACCCAACAAGGGTTCCATAGCGCCCAACCCTGCGACACCCGGACCGACCTAGCATTTTTCCCCCTGAAAAAAACCCAAGTCCCTCAGGGTACCAGAACAGCAGATCTGCATCCCCGGCGGACAACGGGTTCAACTGATCCGGACCAGCGCGACCAGAACCAGTCCCGTGCCCTAACCACGCCGACATGCCAACTCCAGGAGAAGGAGCAGATATGCGTGTTGATCTGAAACATAAAAAGAAGGCGCCACTCAGACGTTCCGGTGCGAACCGCGCCCGGCAGCCCACCCCCAGGGCGTGAGACCCTTCCACATATGTACAGATCCATTCCGTCATCATCCCCTGATATGAACGAGAACCCGTCGACAACCACACAGGGCGTCGGAAGAGGAAAAACCCCCATCCCGATTGCTTTATAAAAACGCTGTTTTAACCCCAAGCAATCAAGGCGCACCAGTCAGTTACCTAATGTCCAACAGAACATCCTGAGTTAGCACTATGTGTGCGTTGGGCATATCCACATCAATAATAGGCTATTTAGACCATCTTATTGAATCCCCAAGACGCCCAGGGGAACGACAAGAGGGTGGGATGCAACCAACTCCATGAATGAATGAATGAAAACTTTAACCAACAGATTGCAGAAAGGGTACAACATAGTACGGCTCAAAACACACAATCGGTAAGGGGAGGCAGACCTGAGAAAGACGTTAGTCTTGTTTCCATCAGGGGCCCCCATTTCCAATCCATCTAGACACATCCAACTCTTTATAATAATAAAGAAGAAGCATCACCCGTATGAACCCAACTGCACAGCTGGGAGTAAAAAACCCGTTTTCACATGATTTTACATCCAGTCACTCTTCTTTAATCAGAGAGTAAGACTAGACCCTCCCAGAAAACCTTCCCACACGAGTGGTAGTCATGAGAAAGACATGCAAACCGTGAGTCACGTGACCAACTGACTCAGGTTTACATAAATCGAGTGCAGCAGACCCGGGAGCCCTACGCTCTAACTCGACACCTTAAGACACAGCAACTCATGGAAGGCGTCGCCATAGCAACACCGCTATGACGGGGGGAAATGCGAGTAGGGGGTATCTGCAGAGCCGCAGAGCCAGGCTGGACGGGTTGGAGGCGGTCTGGACAAGTATTAGTGGTCTGGACAAGTATTTGCACACTGCGAACCATTTTCAACTTCACTTTCGTCTCGTTTACATAGGTACATAGACAGTAATGTTACATCTAGACATTTATGACATGTAATAATAGAGTAAACTTGTAAATAGACAGTAATGTTACATCTAGACATACCAGATCTAGTAATAATAATAATAATAGTCCCTCAAACTGCAGGACATGTAAACAGTCAAGTTGCAGAACAACTGTTTGCACAAATGAGAAAGAACAATTACTTTTTAACGCAGCAACTACCATCGACCCATCTGTTCCTGATGAGAAACATCCTAGAACACTTCAACAACAACAAAAACAAGAAGCGAATGGACAACATCAAAAAGTTATTTGGGACGACAGCGGTGGCAATAAACAGCTACCACCAGGCTGTATTGGGTACATTTTCTACTTGCACTTGCATTAAAGATATTTAATGCATTAATCCTGTTTTTAATTGATCTAGGAAATAATGTATAAATGTCTTCATTCATCAAGTTCACTGTTCCTTACTAAGCTGTGTTTGTCATCTGCTTACAGTGTCACAGGAAGCAGTCCTTGATCTATCACTGGAAGCAGCTCAAGGTGTGCTCCCTGAAGCTGGTTCAGGTCTGCCCCCAGCAATGACAAGTAAGTGGAATTGCATGCATGGGTCATTAGAAAGTCTTAAAATGTCTTAAATTCAAGTTTAGCCGCCTTGACTGAAACCATGCATGATTTGTCCAATAATCATATTAAACTGCCACCCACCACCTTAAATAGTGAACTCTTAATTGCTCCAAGTCAAGAGTGCTAACTATTACACCATAGAACCTGGCTTCTGCAGCAGAAGCAGGCCTATAAAAACCTATGCCTACCTACAGTAATTCTTACCTCTACACTATTAGTTTTATTAAACATTGTTACTATTTCTCTTATATTTTTGTGTATGTCCATCCCTGTAGAACTTGAGATTCCAGTGGACAATGACTACTCACCAGACCAACCCTGGGCGAAGTCCCGAAACCCTATCCAACAACAACTGGTAGGCAAATTTCTACAAATAATTACTTTCTATGTAAAACTACTCATCTGTATCACAACAATGGTTATTATCTTCAGCTCAGTTATGTCCTGGACCGAAAGAGGCCTTCGGAAGAAATAATTGTGAAGGAAGGACAAACTTGTTTGACACGGGATGAGTTTTGGAGCCTTGGGTTGAACAGCTATATGGATTCAACTGTGAGTAGTCACATGGTCTAACAGATTAACATTTATTACCGAAGGGAGAGTTTCAGTCATGTTCACTATAATGTCTTAATTGTGATTTCTTGCAGATTGGAAATGCATGCCTGAAGCTCATTGGTGAACTGGCTCTGAAACGTGTATGACCTCTTTTTTAATTACACATTTAAAAGTAACTTTTGGTACTGAAGGCAGACTATTAATAATCATGTTTGTTTTTTCCTCATCAGGACATGGACATTTATATAGAAGACATGTATGTTGTTCCTACCTGGAAGGACCGAAGTATCAACCCGTTAGCTTCATTTCCGGTAAGTGTAATTAATTGATGAAATAAATATAATTATTCAGTTAGTAAATTGAATAAGCATAATGGCACATCCCTACTCTAATGGCAAACTCATGTTTCATAAATATTAGGCTGACATGAAGATGAAACATGCAATAGTCTTTCCAGCCTGGACCGAAAACCACTTTGTGCTATGTGTAAGTGAAATTAGTAATGCGTGTCTTATAAACTTAATCATGTCTGCCGTTCTGGGAGAATAGCAGAATCCACATTCCCACAGAAACCTGACTGACATGCTGTGCTTATTTTTACATACCCATTATAGGTCTTGAAGCCACGCATACAGGAGATTCTATTATTGGACTCGAAATACATAGAGCATACCTCTGGCTTTGGCGATGAAGACTACAGAACTGTTTTTAGGTACACAGATGAGAGCTACTTTTTGTTGTGTTCATATGGCATTTAGATGTGATGGTTCACCGATGAGCGATGCTGCCCTTGGGGGGAGGGAGTGCAGAGACTCAAACGCATCAGCGACCCAACTAACTGCGTGTCTGTCTGCATGAATAAAGACTTCTCAAAGTCCAGTTATTATACTGATATCGAATAATTAATTCTGCTCCTTCCCTCCAACCTTGGTTGCTATGCCCACACAAAACCGCAAAACTTCACCCTGGTCCACATGGCTTTTTCACAAACAGTTAGAGCTATGTTTGAAGTCTCACGGTGTTCCATTAGACAGACCAATTGAACACCACAGATACCACAAATTCTTCTACTCAAGAGAGACATCGAGAGGTTTTGTTTCAGAATTTTATCATCAATTACTAACGTCCTCGTATGAAACCCTCCAACTTGACTCTGTCTGGAGGAGGGATATACCAGACCTGGAAAATGACTTTGATTGGCAAGGAGCCTGGGCAAATGTCCGACTTACATCAAGGAACCCGGATCATCAACAAATCAATCTTAACTATATTCACAGGACATACTTGACTCCTATAAGACTGTGCCGAATGGGGCTCAAACAAGATTCCAAATGCACCCAATGTACAAATGGGGACGAAGGGACATTTATGCACATGTATTGGGACTGCTCACCAGTTAAGGCATTCTGGAAAGATGTGTCCCAACAAATATCAAAACTCGTATCTTGGAATATACCTGTACACCCCTCGGTATTGCTGTTGAATGATGTTTTTGAGTTTGCAGTGAATCCACAGCTAAAGAGATTGGTTTTATCGGGTATCACAGTAGCCAAAAAGCTGATCGCATCACGCTGGTTTCAACCGGAAAAAATGTGCCGTAAAGTTTGGTTTCTTACATATCTCGATGTAATTTACCATGAAATATCTACAGCAAGAATTCTGGGTCTCAATGAATCCAAAATGTCAATGTGGTTAGAAGTGGTGGAGAGAATAAAAGCTAGCTTATAATGGTAGTGTCTGGTTAGGTGCGAGGGATGGTGGAGGTACTTCTCAAGGTGGGGTCCGGGAGGGGGGGGTTCGAGCTGAGCATATGTATGTAGGTTTTTTTTTTTAGATAACAGGTATTATGGGTATATCTTATATAAAACAACTAACCAAAATGTGATCTCATTGGATGTGCCCTGACAATTAATGCTTGTATATCTTATCGTGTGTTGTCATGTTTGTTTATATGTTTGTTTTAAAAAAGAATAAAAAAATAAAATACAAAAAAATAACTTCACCCTGGACTCCGGTTTTCAAAGACCGGGGTTGCAGTGTAGCAAATCCCCGGTTGTGTGTGGCCGAACAGTGCAACTGCGCACATACAATCATGGTTATATTAAATCCAGCGCTCGTGTGGACTGGGCCTAACTTGCCTGCCATTACGTTGCGTTCTGAAAAGCGAAACTGACCCTGAAAACGAAACGAAAATGGCCCTGTGTGTAACTGCAGCCGTCTCTGTGCTAACAGTCACGTTTTTAGTACGAGAAGACAAGACAAAACTTCTTTCTCTGGTCTGCATCCCCTTAACAATTGTGTGTATTGAGCCGTACTGTATTGTACCCATTCTGCAATCTTGTTGAAATAAAGTTTTCATTCACACTCAAAATCTGTGTTCATTTTTTATTTTGCATACTAATGTTCTGTGTCTTGAGTCGTATTTGTATTGAAAAACTGATTTTATATGTCTGAGGAGAAGACTGGTACTCATCATCAGGTCCACAGACGGGCCTCCCATCTTCGTCTCCACAAAGTATAGGGGGGGTCTACTGTATGTGAGACATATTTCCTTTAGAGTGAAAGAAAAATGATTTTATATGTCTGAGGAGAAGACCGGTACTCATCATCTTCGTCTCCACAAAAAGAAAAATGACATGTGAAGTATGTTGTGTGCCAGGTTCAAACAGTGCTGTATATGTACAGTTTATTCCTACTCCTATCCAAGCTCCGGGAGGGTCATCAAAGAGAAGTCGGGTCATCAAAGAGAAGTCGCCTATTCTTAGTCCTTGCCCCACAATGGTGGAATGAACTACCCACCCCAGTTAGGACAGCCGAATCCCGTCTAATCTTTCGCCGTCGACTAAAGACTCACTACTTCAACCATTATCTAAATAAAAAAAATCTAACCCTAACTAACCTTACTGTCATGCACTTGTCCTAATAAACTAACCTACACTGTAGCACTCAACACTTTATGAACATTGTTACTGAGACGAAAGTTAAGTTTACTCTATTATTACTAGATCTGGTATGTCATAAATGTCTAGATGTACACTTTATGAACATTGTTACTGAGACGAAAGTTAAGTTTACTCTATTATTACTAGATCTGGTATGTCTAGAGATGTAACATTACTGTCTATGTACACATCATGTCTAGATGTACACTTTATGAACATTGTTACTGAGACGAAAGTTAAGTTTACTCTATTATTACTAGATCTGGTATGTCTAGATGTAACATTACTGTCTATTTACAAGTTTACTCTATTATTACATGTCATAAATGTCTAGATGTAACATTACTGTCTATGTACCTATGTAAACGAAAGTGAAGTTGAAAATGGTGCGCAGTAGTGCAAATACTTGTCCAGACCACTAATACTTGTCCAGACTGCCTCCAACCCGTCCAGCCTGGCTCTGCGGCTCTGCAGATACCCCCTATTGGGAAATGCTGCCTTTTTGACTCCTCTCTGTAATAGGAGTTGGCAGGATAACCAATCGCCTAGCCGATTTCCCCTGGAGGACCGGCTTGCATAAGGGTTCCCACACCATATCCGGACAGAGGAGAGCGGCCATCGGACTGTCAAGCCGAGGCACGCCCTCCCCCATACCTTTGACTAACCCCGACACCCGCGTAACTGGTACGTAGGTGGGGGTTAGTCCCATGATGTTGGAAACCGCCTGACCCTGACGAACATAGGCCCCCATTGAGGGGAAAATGGGTAGACAACGTCCACCCCTCTCACTAGGCGACGCTGCCAGCGATGACCTATGAGATCATCAGGGACAGGTGCAGGCAATGGCACCGCCATGAGCTCGGGAAACAAAGCCAGCAGTTCCCCCTGCGGACCTTCCTCCACCGAACCCGCATCCCTCACATGCAGCAGGCTGCAACTGGTCAAGGAGCCACAGTCTGATGTGGCCGACAGTAGGGCATCCTGCTGATGAGGCCAAGGTGGTTCCTCGACATCCTCGAACAGGGAGCCCCATGGAGCCATTTCTCCCCCCTCCGGTGTTTCCTGAGGAGGGATACTCTCCTCCACGGGACCATCATACAAGAATCCGTCCGCCTCTTCCATGAAGTCCTCAGTTTCCATCGGAAATCCAGAGCCGGACGCATCCTCGCTGGTCTCCAGCAGTTCCCCAAACCCAGGCCGTTCGCGCCTGCACGCTACCATCTTGCGACGTGAACGGGCAGACGCGAAAAGTTTGCGTCGCAAATCCTCCGGCTCCAAAACAACCGACCGTTCACCAGCGGACGATTCCCTGGAACCAGAAGAACCAGAGTCGAGATCAGGCCATCGCCGGAGCGACGGCACCGACTCCTCGGCTCTTCGGAGAGGCAAACTATCCATCGGCTGTCTCCTGGGCTGGGTCGGCAACCATGAAAGTGGCAACAGCCCAGCACCAGAACGCACGACGGAGGCGGGAATGGAGAACCGCTGGTGAAGAGTAGGTCTAGCGGGTCTACTCTCTGCAGAATACATTATGACCCAAACTTTTTCTTTACAACAGATATGAGAGAAGAAAAAATTAAGCACAATGTAGACTTGTCACAACTCTTTTCAACTAATCAACACGTCAAGTGGGGTACTACCGAGGCACTTCCTTGTGGTGAAAGCGAGAAGGAGGAGAGCAGGTGACCACACACCTGCTTATGAAGGTAAGCTGATGAGGGGTGTAGTCAGACTAATACTGGTATTAAAGGTACATTTGTGGAATTTATTCAGTGCGCGTGCACGTACGCGAGGGAGTGCATGAGTGATGCCAAGCGGAGCCCCTTAATGATACAGAACTGCCTAATTTGTAAATATTAAAAAAAATCCGTTTTCAATAGGCCATAATGCTGCTGCAACTGTAAAAAGGACATTAGGGTCTGGCCATCAAACATGTCACCAAGATTGGTTATGTCCTGCGTATGCCAGGTCTTGAAGCCGCCGCCAATTTGGTCCGGCTTAAAGTCAGGATTGCCTACGACCGGGGTAAGAGGAGAGGTCAGATTAGCTCGGCCCTCCACCTTACGGACGGTCTTCCAGGCCTTGATGGAGCATAGCGTGATGGGGTTGTTAGAGCATGGTTTCCTAACAGACTTAAAGTCTTTGATAAATAGTAGGTTCCACAGGGGGGACTTAGATTGCGAGGATTCAATGTCTAGCCAGATTGATAGTGGGTCTAATTTGAACCAACCGACAAGTACCCTAAGGTGTGCTGCTAGTTGGTAATGTCTTATATTAGGTAGGTCTAGACCCCCATCATCACCATCCATCTGTAATTTGGCCATTTTCAGACGCGGTTTCTTCCCATTCCAAATGAATGAGCTTAGCCAGCCTTCTAGCACCTTGATAACCTTGTTTGTCAGCAGCACTGGAATCATTTGGAGAGGGTATAATAGTTTGGGGAGTACGTTCATTTTGACGAGGGCTATCCTACCCAGCCAGGAGATTGGTAAAGGGGCCCATTTAACTAAGTCTGCCCTTATGGTGTCTAAGAGAGGGGGAAAGTTGGCCTTAAACAACGTATCGTAGGTGGGTGTCACAAACACTCCCAAATAAACGAAGCCGGAGGGCGACCACCGAAATGGGAAGGGCTCGGGCAGGATCGGGATGGACTTAAGCGTCCCAAGTGGCATTGCTTCGGATTTGGAGAAGTTAATTTTGTACCCCGAGAAGGTTCCAAATGTGGAAATCATGCAGGTTAGACATGGAATGGAAGAGTCAGGTTTAGATATAGATCAGTACGTCGTCCGCGTAAAGAATGATTTTGTGCTCCCTCTCACCCACCCTAATACCTGAGATCGCGGCTGACTGCCTTATGGCCTGAGCGAGTGGTTCTATGGCTATGTCAAATAGTAAAGGGCTAAGAGGATCCCCCTGGGGGTTCCCCCGTTGTAGGGGAAAGTTGTTAGACCTAAGCCCATTAGTCAGGACCGCCGCCATCCGTGAGTTGTAAAGAACCTTGATCCAGTCAATAAAAGTGTTTCCTAGGCCAAATTCTGCAAGGGTTAGAAATAAATACGGCCATTCTACACGGTCGAATGCTTTCTCCACATCAAGAGACAGAACCACCGCGGGGAGGTCCATCTCACGAGTCATTTTTATAATATTAAGGAGCCGTCTCATGTTGTCGGTAGAGTTCCTACCCTTAATAAAACCAGTCTGATCTTCATTAATAATGAAAGGGAGCACTTTTTCTAGGCGCATGATCTTGGAGAGCAATTTTTGGTCCGAGTTAAGTAGGGCTATAGAGGCCTATAGAAGGCGCACTTTTCAGGGCATTTACCCTTTTTAAGGAGAAGGCAAATATTGGCCTCCCTTAGGGACTGGGGTAATATTCCAACCTCAGAGGAGTGATTAAGCATTGCCAACAGGGGATCCAAGAGAATATGACCGAATTCCTTATAGAATTCGCATCCGAAACCGTCCGGACACGGAGCCTTACCAGATGGCATACCCTTAACACATTCGGGGCCATTGGGATTAGACAGAGCCCACTCTATACGGCCAGCATATCAAAACAACCTTTCATTGTGCGTGAGGCTGTTTGTAGAGCTAAATCTATACTTTATATTATTGCTATCTGTCCATTCTCATTGTCAATTGACACTATATAAACCGTCCCTTCAATATGCCTTAAATAAATAATTTTTTCATCAATACGTTCCCATTTTATAGCGTCTTGAATACGGTGACTTGAAATGCAAAGCAGTTGAATATATATATATATATTCCATGAAATATGACAGAATCAACAGACGAATATTTATGTGATGATAAAATACAAGACTTTGAATGCGATATCGACCCAGAAAGACATGTGTTTAATTCCATTGAAGCCAATTGTAATTATTATACTGAGGAACAATTTAGTGAATGTATAGTATTAGATAACACATTTTCGTTAATACATTTCAACTGTAGAAGCCTCTACAAAAACTTTGATAAGATTAATGATTATTTGAATACTCTTAAAGGCAAGTTTAAGCTGATAGCCTTATCGGAGACATGGTTGGAGGATGAAAGGGGTGTTGATTTCCACATTGACGGGTATGAACTATATCATATAAACAGAACAAGTAAGAAAGCAGGAGGTGTGGCACTTTTTGTGGATGGAGATTTTAAATGTAAACCAGTTGGATATATGACAATGGCTATTGATGACATAATGGAATGTTTAACGGTGGAAATCGAAATGGAAAAAATAAGCAATATAATTGTTACTTGTATATACAGGAGACCTGGGTCAAAGATAGAAACATTTACAGACACATTGGATGATTTGTTGAGTAGGGTAAACAGAAATAAGACATTTATTATTTGTGGAGATTATAATATTGACCTACTAAAGGTTTCTAAGCATAAGGCTTCAGCAGATTTTTTTGAATTATTGTATGGAAGAGGGTTATATCCACTGATCAGCAAGCCAAGTAGAATAACAGAAACCTCTGCTACATTAATAGATAATATTTTTATTAATAGCTTTAAGGATAACATCATAAGTGGATTAGTTATAAATTATATAAGTGACCACTTACCTGTTTTTGTTACTTTTGATTGTCAATTGAAGAGAACAAAGGAGGAGAATGGGTACAGATATAAAAGGTTAAGAAGGGATGATGCTGTAAACATGTTCAGGAATGATCTTTTGAATGAAGAATGGAAGGGGGTCTATGTAGAAGACGTCAATGCTGCTTACAATACTTTTTTGAATATCTATCGGACACTTTACGATAGGCACTGCCCAATGGTTCAACATAAACAAAAAAGTAATGACAATAGAAAACCATGGATAACGAGGGGGTTAGAGAATGCATGTAAAAAGAAAAACAAACTTTATAGAGATTTTATTAAATGTAGAAAAAAGACTGCTGAAACTAAATACAAAGTGTATAAGAATAAGTTAGTATTAATTATGAGACGGGCTAAGAAAGATTATTACAATAGATTGTTAGGCGAAAATAAAAATAATATAAAGGGCACATGGGACATTCTAAATAAGGTAATGGGAAATAAATCAGCGTCCATAAAAATGCTATAGCCATTTCATTAGTAATAGTAAGACTATAAAAAACATGAATGAGGTGGTTAATGAATTCAACTATTTTTTTGTAAATGTGGGGCCAAATCTGGCAGATGCCATTCAAAAACACGATGAACCATTACAGGAAGGATGGAGAGGAGATAGTAAAGTACTGCAGTCTATGTTTTTGGGAAATGTCAGTGAAGCAGAAATCATATCCATTGTATCAAAGTCAAAGAATAAGACATCCATTGACAGTGATGGGATAGATATGATTATAGTGAAGAAGACAATTGATTGTATGATCAAACCTCTCTGTTATATTTGTAATCTTTCTTTTCAGACAGGTATTTTTCCAGACAGGATGAAGGTAGCAAAAGTGATCCCACTTTACAAAGTAGGAGATAAACACAGCTTCACTAACTATAGACCAGTGTCATTGCTCTCACAGTTCTCAAAAGTGCTTGAAAAACTGTTTTCGCATAAGTTAGATGGTTTTGTGGAAAAGAACAAACTGCTGAGTGAAAGCCAGTATGGCTTTAGGCAAAACAGATCAACAGCGACTGCCTTAATGAATATTATTGAAGAAATAACAACAGCAACAGATAAAAGGAAATTAACAATAGGGGTGTTTATTGATTTAAAAAACGCATTGGATACCTTAGATCATAATATTCTAATTTCTAAATTACGCTCATATGGTGTGAGAGGAATGGTTCTAGAATGGTTGAGTAGTTATCTCCACAATAGGCAACAATATGTGCAGTTGGCAGATGTCAAATCTGATCTCATGAAAATTGAATGTGGGGTACCGCAAGGTTCGGTTTTGGGGCCCAAACGCTTTCTTTTATATATTAATGATATTTGTGATGTTTCAAAACTATTACAGTTTGTCTTGTTTGCTGATGATACCAATTTTTTTTGCTCTGGAAATAATTTAAAGGAACTAGCAGAATATATTGTGTATGAAATGACAAAGCTAAAGAAATGGTTTGATGTAAATAAGCTATCACTGAATCTGAAAAAAACTAAATTTATGATTTTTGGCAATCGAAAACTAGATGAAAATATAGTACTGACAATAGATGGAGTTGATATAGAGAGAGTTAATGAATTTCGTTTTCTTGGTGTGATTATGGATGATAAATTAACATGGAAATCGCACATAGCACACGTTAAAAAAAAGATGTCCAAGAGTATTTTTGTTATGAATAAAGTAAAGGATGTGTTAGAGTATGAGGCAATGAGAACACTCTACTGTTCACTCATCTCACCTTATATCAGTTATTGTATTGAAGTATGGGGGAATACTTATGGGACCAATATAAAACCATTATATATACTACAGAAGAGGGCCATAAGAATCACACATAAAGTGAGTTATCGAGAACACACAAATACATTATTTATTAAATCTAGAATAATTAAACTTGAAGACATGGTTAAGTTTCAAACAATGTTAATTATGTTTAGGGCAAGAAATAATACACTGCCAGAAAAACTACAAAATCTTTTTCATTTAGAAAGTGAGTTTAGTAGGAGAAAATACAATTTTAAACATCAGTTTGCACGTACCACAGATGTGTCCTTCAGTTATTGGTGTAAAGTTGTGGAATTCTCTCCATAGCGAGCTTAAGGGATGTAATAGTGTTTATCAATTAAAAAAAAAATTATAAAAAAGAAATATTTAGTCAGTATGAAAATCAAATGTGATCTGAATAGTGAGATCTTTTCTTTTCTTTTTTTCTCTATTTCTTTTATTCTTTATTCTTTATTATTATTATTATTATTTAATTTTTTCTTTGTTTAACTGTGCATTGTGAGTTTCTTGTATAATGGTATACATTATTATTTGTATAAATTAGGTTGTACGCCGACCATTAAGAAAATACTTTTTTGGCATGGCAGTTCCAGATTTTTTCCAATATTTTAAGGCTTACACATTAAGACCATTGACAATATGGTTTGATCCCCAGGCTTTGGTATCCTGGAGAGAATTGGAAGAAAACATAGTAGCTCCACAGAGACTGAAGGACATAGCACACACTAAACTTCCAATCAAGCACTGTGAGCGGAAATTTGGCCCCATAATTACACATGCAATCCGAACATGGCGGGAAACACAAAAAAAATATCCTAACCCTCAAAAATGGCATAATCACACTCCCATATTCAATAACAATGCACTCTTAATGGAAAAATGTCCTATAAGATTCCCTATATGGGAAGAGCAAGGCATACACTCATTAGGGGATATTTTTAATAACCAGGGCTTTTGTAGTTATGGAGAAATATGCACAAAGTTTAACCTCACCGAGTCCACATGGCTTTTTTACATACAGTTACGCCTATGTTTGAGGTCTCACGGTGTTCCATTAGACATACCAGTTGAACACCACAGATACCACAAATTCTTCTATGAAAGAGAAACATTGAGAGGTTTTGTATCAGGTTTTTATTATCAATTACTAACGTCCTCGTATGAAACCCTCCAACTAGACACTGTCTGGAGGAGGGATATACCAGACCTGGAAAGTGACTTTGATTGGCAAGAAGCATGGGCAAATGTCCGTCTTACATCAAGGAACCCGGACCATCAACAAATCAATCTTAACTATATTCACAGGACATACTTGACTCCTATAAGACTGAACAGAATGGGCCTGAAACAAGACTCAAATGCTCCCAATGTACAAATGGAGACGAAGGGACATTTATGCACATGTATTGGGACTGCCCACCAGTTAAGGCATTCTGGAAAGATGTGACCCATCAATTATCAAAACTCGTATCTTGGAATATACCAGTACACCCCTCTGTATTGCTTTTGAATGATGTTTTTGAGTTTGCAGTAAATCCACAGCTAAAGAGATTGGTTTTATCGGGTATCACAGTAGCTAAAAAACTGATCGCATCACGCTGGTTTCAACCAGAAAAAATGTGCCGGAAAGTTTGGTCTCTTACATATCTCGATGTGATTTATCAAGAAATATCTACAGCAAGAATTCTGGGTCTCAACGAATCCAAAATGTCAATGTGGTTAGAAGTGGTGGAGAGAATAAAAGCTAGCTTATAATGGTAGTGTCTGGTTAGGAGTGAGGGATAATGGAGGTACTATCCAAGGAGGGGTCCGGGAGGGGGGGGGTTCGAGCTGGAGCATATGTGTGTAGGGTTTTAGAAAATAGGTATTAGGGGTATATCCTGTATAAGGCATTTGTATAATTGTTAATTTGGTTGGATATACACTGTATACGGTAAAATATTATTATAGACTTTTTTTTGTCTTGTTTCTGTACTTGCATGTAATTTTAGCCACCTTGACTGTTAGTTTCATTATGCATTGTGTGTTGAGTACTGACTTTTAATAATTTCTGTTTTGCAATAATAAAAAAAAAAAAAAAAAAAAAATTAGTTTAGGAATAAGGGGCAGGTAACTATAAGATTTATTCTTCTTCCTGCTTCTTTTGTCCATGGAATATTATTTATGATTGTGTAATGAAGAAACTCTGATTGTATGATTCCATGTGGCAAATAAAAACTCTGAATCTGAATCTGAATACTAAAAATGCTTGTGTAGTCCTGTGTCATACCTAAATGTCATAACTGAATTGTATAGAAACAACTCACCAAAAGTGACTATTGCACAACTGATTTGACAAACAAATTCCACCAAGGGGGGGAAAACCCCCCTTCACCCCCCCCCCCCCTCCTCGCCATACCTTGCCTTTTACTGAAATGACGCCACTGTTTTGATACCTTAGGGAGGTGCAAATCAACAAAAAAGGAGTGCATGTCAGAGAGAGCACCATTGGGTCGCTCAGTCCTATAGAGTTGGGCATAGAAAGAGGCAAACTCTTTATTAATAGTTTTGGTGTCAAAGGACCTGACCCTGTTTGAGTCCGAGATTGAGCCTATTATTTGGGTGTCAGCCCTCTTTTTTGCCAAGTTGGCTAGGCATCTGCCATTCTGTCGCATAGTTAAATAATGGGAAAGGGTTGTTGTGAACCCAGAGCCATTCAGTAACTGTACTACCAGTCCAGGCAGGAGGTAAGAGGAATAACAAGAAATTTTCAAATTATAAAATGGGTAGCTCAAATTAAGCAATCTGATTGGTTCATAGCCATGGTATAATGAGCGTATAAATGGTATATCCACAGCTATGATTCTAATTCCTTTTCACATGTCGGTATCACTCCACGTTTGAGGAGAAAAACTAGCTTTGCGTTGGGCTGAACTACGGATCCTTAGCTGTGATATAATAACCATATACCATAGCCTGTCATGAGCTACTGCTTAAGTAAATAATATTTATTAAATAAAGGGGAATGGAACTCATGAACAAACAAGGAATAAGGCAAACAAAACAAGGCAAGGAATAAACAACTAACAAACAATAACTCAACTCTACTCAATAAGGAAAACCAAGAGGAAACTAAACAAGGCAAGGCAAAGCAACACAGCATCAACCATGTCACAAGACACAACCAACCTCCTGTGGTAAGCAGACCCAGGTGCGGAGCTTCCTATAGGTAGACATAGGCGGGGGGGGGGGGCAAGGGTTAATCTTTCCTAGGGAACCAAATGTGCTAGGTTCGGCCCTGAGCAGACCAACAGAACCAACAGGTTCACACACCACCAAATAATAATAATGACCAAAGGCCCTGAATGACTGTGACCTCAGGTTTTATCCACCCACCCCTTGATGAGTCAATCAACCAGGCGTTCAGGAGACTCTACACGAAGGGGCGGAAGCTACCTGAGATGAGGAACATAGACATTTTAATTAGTACCATAAGTGAATATAGCACTATATCAACTATAATATATTAGGAATGAGATAACTTACCTATACTTACCTAATGTTTTACATGGTATGACATTTACATTTATGTCATTTAGCTGACGTTTTTATCCAAAGCGACTTACAAGTTGTGTACAACAAGTCAGCAGGAAGGGTACAACTCTGGCAGCTAAGGGCAAGTAAGATTGTTCATCAAACAGTGTCGAACTTGAGTACTACAGTCTTGAGTGCATAGTACTAGTAGTATAGACATATTAGCATAGTAGGTAGTAATATAGGCAGAGTAGATTACTTAGTAGCAAAGTGCATAATAATAAAAGTATGGATATTACAATAAATAACAAATACAACAATAATAACAATGACTAGCCTACCTATGTAACACATTTGCCATCCTGCTGTTGATCTCCAATGTATCCCACATTTGTGTGACGTTATCCCAGATAACATAGCTTGTCATCCAATTTCCGTTGATATTAAATATCAACGGAAATTGGATGACAAGCTATGTTATCTGGGATAACGTCACACAAATGTGGGATACATTGGAGATCAACAGCAGGATGGCAAATGACAAGAGCCTGTGTTTAAGTGGGGAATCAACATGTTTCATACTGTGGCAACCAGGGCAAAGGTAAAATTTTTACCTTTGCCCTGGTTGCCACAGTATGAAACATTCTGATTCCCCACTTAAACACAGGCTCTTGTCACCTAGGCCTGTCAACATTTGAGAAACAAAGTAGGCCTGGACAAATGACACCTCGTCATTTTAGATTAAAATGTATTGTCATCATACAGCACAAGTACAGTACAACGAAAATAAGTTTGGCATGCAAATGTAACAGTAAAGTGCAACAGTAATATACAATGTACACGTGACTAAACTAGGTATAAAATATATAAATGAGTACTACTGAGTAATAGTGCTAAGCAGATGTATGTACAGAGTTGTAGTATGGCTGCATTTTTTATATATCGCTTTTATCCAAAGCGCTTTACAATTTGTTCCTCACATTTTACCCATTCACTCACACATTCACACACCGATGGCGGAGGCAACCATGCAAGGTGCCAACCTGCTCATCGGGAGCAATTAGGGGTTAAGTGTCTTGCTCAAGGACACTTCAACACACTGCCCGGGAGGAGTAGGAATCGAACCGGGAACCTCCGGATAACCAGATGACTGCTCTACCTACCCACTGTCGCCCCCTGTATTAATATGTACAGTGGTACAGGTATAAATACACTATGGTATTAAGTTATACTGGCCAGCAGCGTAACTAGTAAGAGTAGGTAATAAATATGTACAGTACAGATATAGATACAGTATCCAGATATGTAATAAGGATTATGCAGGTATGTACAGACAGATGTGGATAGATATATTTACGGTAAGAGTAAATATATGCGGTATAAACAGCATTATTGTACATGCTATCATACAGAGTTAAATATGGGTTATATGCAGGTGTATATAGGAATATAATATGCAGGTATATTCAGACAGATATGGATATATGTGGTAAATATAAATATATAAATGTATATACGTTGTATACAGCACAATTGTACATGATATCATACATTAGTTATATGGGTAGACATAGTATAAACTAAAGTAGGTAGATAATCTAACTTGAATTCAATATTCAGCTATAGAGGCCTACGCTTCCCACAATGCCATGGTCTCTAAAACCATGAATCAGCGCGCGCGCCTGGAGAGCTCGAGCTCGAAGATGAGCAAGATGAGCAGGAGCGCGTGACGACACTGTGTGGTCGAAGCCGTTAGAGAGTAGCTGAGATGTCTTTACCGAACACGCACACTGATATCATAAACCGGAGGAGAAGGACGACTATCGATAGCCAAGGTGATGATACTTCTATTATTGTGACAGAATGGCGACTTATACAATGACAATTTTTTTTTTTTTTTTTTTTACATAACACGGTCGCCGACCATGTTTTGTAGCGCTATAAATAAACGCACTCGCTTTGCACCTTGCAGCGAGTAGGTTTCGCGTTATTTAAAATAATATGCAGCTTTATTGAAATACATTTATATTTCACAATAGCTACTGAGGAAACGTGTGATGTATCGAACGGTATCCCATTCCCGACCCGTTGATCACGATACGTTTGTTATTACGTTACCGACCGTACCTGCACGCGGAGGCTGTGTGACGTACAGACGTAGATGCAGCTTTGCGTAGAAGTGTGATTTACCTGTACTGCTCTGTGCGTGTGTGCGCGCGCGCGCGGTGACAACTGTGTCAAAATTAAAAGGGCTGTTTAAAGGAGTCTCTCTTCGAGGTCTACTCGAGTCCCTTGACGTCATCTGAGTGATCTGACTTCTTTAAAAGCGAGTGTTAAAACAGCACCAATCTGAATGATGTACAGGCTATTAAGTTAACTGACAGGATCAGGTTGTTCAAGCAACAACAACCAAAGAATTAGGCCTACATTTGTAATTAAAGAGATTTATTACGCCACAAACAAGGACAAGACAGAGAAGAGCCGTGAAGTGTCCCTAGTCAGTCCTAAAGCAACAGCATTCATTAGATTAGATTCGATTCGATTAAAAAAGTACAGTACAAAAAAAGAAGTTTGGCATCCAACCAGAGTGCAAACAGTAACGTGCAATAGTAATATACAATGTACAGTTGATTAAACTGGACATAAAATATATAAATTAGCCTAGTACTATAAGTAATAGTGCTAATAAGATGTGTGTACAGAGTTGTAGTATTAATATGTACGTGATACAGGTATAGAGACACTATGGTAGTAAGTTATACTGGCCAGCAGAGTAACTAGTAAGAGTAGGTAAGGGATATGTGTAACGGATGGTATCGTGAAGCGCAGTCAAGAAGGGCTGGGGTGAGTAGCGGTGCTATGGGTTAAACTCACTCTCACATCCTCAAAAGACAGATAGACACGTTGCGAAGTAGTGAATTCACCTCTTGGTATAGCGGTCTGTGTTGTTGCCTGCGGTGTGGGAGACCGGGGTTCGACTCCCACTCGGGGCATCGAAGTGGGTGGAGTGGAGTGAGTTTGAGAGGGTGAGTGTAACGGATGGTATCGTGAAGCGCAGTCAAGAAGGGCTGGGGTGAGTAGCGGTGCTATGGGTTGAACTCACTCTCGCATCCTCAAAGACAGATAGACACGTTGCAAAGTAGTGAATTCACCTCTTGGTATAGCGGTCTGTGTTGTTGCCTGCAGCGTGGGAGACCGGGGTTCGACTCCCACTCGGGGCATCGAAGTGCCTTGGGTGGAGTGGAGTGAGTTTGAGAGGGTGAGTGTAACGGATGGTATCGTGAAGCGCAGTCAAGAAGGGCTGGGGTGAGTAGCGGTGCTATGGGTTAAACTCACTCTCACATCCTCAAAAGACAGATAGACACGTTGCGAAGTATGAATGAATGAATGAATGAAAACTTTATTAACAGATTGCAGAATGGGTACAGTGCAGTACAGCTCAATACATACAATTGTTAAGGGGATGCAGACCAGAGAAAGACTTTCGTCTTGTTTCCACCAGGGTCCCCCATTTCCAATTCATCGTAACATATATGACATACATGACATACAGATAGACAGTACTGCTACATCTATACATTTATGACATACCAGATTTGCAATTACAGTACTGTATTTGTGATACAAAAAGAGTCCAGAAAGAAAAGAGTATATACATTAGGCGTAGAAACTGTACATTGGATTGGGTAGGTGGGGGTGGGACTGTACATTGGAGGTGGTTGGGGGGGGGGGGGGGTGTTGGCGGGGGTTGTGTTCGGACATTTACAGGGGCCAGTTTCGAGTTGCAGTCTCCCTTAGGTGTTTTTTGAGAGTGTTTTTGAAAGTGGGTAGTGATTCACATTCCTTTACAGCTTTGGGTAGGGCGTTCCACATTGATGTGGCATAATTGCGAAACGTGTTTAGTCCCTTGTTTGAGCCGAATCTGGGTTTAACATGATTTGTGGAGCTCCCTCTGGTGTTGTGATCGTGGTATTCACTGACCTTTGGGAAGTATTTAGTCATGTACATGGGTACCTTGTGAATTCACCTCTTGGTATAGCGGTCTGTGTTGCCTGCGATGTGGGAGACCGGGGTTCGACTCTCACTCGGGGCATCGAAGTTTAAGGTGACGTTGTCACAACCGTTACATATGTACTGATATAGATATAGTATACAGATGTGTAACAAGGATTATATGCAGGTATGTACAGACAGATGTGGATAGATTCAGGATTCAACATGTGTAGCTTCCTCTTTTAAAAAGGACCAATACCTAGTTTGAGCCTTTCATTTCCTCTTTCTGTCTTTCAGTCTTTCAGCCTGCCTCCTGAAATGTACCCAGAAGTAGCCTATGGATCCAAAGCTGTGAACATTATTGTCAACATACTCTAAAACGTATCAGTATTTGTGAGAAAAGCTTTGCCTGGGATTATGAACGGACACAGAGGAGGACCTGCTGTCTAGTCACGCCTGGGTCTATAACAGAGAGACACGTTTTAAAGGTCACAGAAGAGTCGAGACAGAAACATACAACCTTACATCACTAGTCCTACTGACTTGGGGGTATTGCCTCACTACAAAGATAAGATAAGATATTCTTTTATTGATCTCCTTGGGTGAAATTCGGGTGTTGTCATAGCAGCATGGGGAGAGGGGAGGGGAGGTACAGGTATGGGCAAGGTAATAGTATAAGACAAATATAGGCAACAAATTACATCTGAATATACAAATAACAGTGTAAACAAAGGTGCAGATGATGGTTTGTGTGCCCTATTGGTTATATTATAAGTTACAATAAATATAGGCGATAAAGAATTAGAATCTGAATATATGCTATGAGTAAGAGTAAAGGTAAACAGTATACACAAGGTGCAGTCTACACAAGGTACCCTAACTGGCGCGATATACGCCATACATTGTAGTCCGTGCAGGTTTTGGTGGTTTCTTAAGCTGCAAGGGCCCACATGTGGGCCCTTTTGAGGACGATTTGTCCACCGGCACTTTGGCGACCTCTAGTGGGTGTGCATATTTTGTAATACAATATATATATCGAATTGAAGGCTTATTTGTTGCCTGTCCATAGCGACAAAATCCGACAAAATCCGTTCAGCGGTTCTCGAGTTACATGCCGGTATTTGAGGCTTGTGCAAATTACACGGTATTGCGCAAAATACCACTCCCAACTCTTGGGGCTCTAGTTCCGTCAATCATTTGGCGATCTCGAAAATGATTATGGAGAGTTGTAGCCAATGAGTGTGGCTTTCCAATGATACCCCACGTGGGGATGTATGAATCTAAAAAACTAAAGAAAACTAACAAGCGAAAACAGGAAGAGAAAAACAGCCGAATTAATTGAAGTCTATGAGAAAAGTTTTTCTTTTGTACAGTTTACCAAAATCACTCCTAATCACTCATTTCTGAATGGATCTTTATGACATTTGGACATGTACTACATAAGGCTTCAGGCTATGGGTACGTATGGATTTGTAAGCCATACTACCTCTGGACTACTAACTACTACAGAAAAACTTGAGTAACAAGCTTTTCTACAACTTTCAAAAGAGACCAGGCTCATGCATGTGCTATAAGTATAAAGTATGTTGTTTTGGTTTGCAAAAAAAGTATGCAGTCCTCAAAAACTAAAACTAAAATGGCCAATTTTGGGGGCGCAGGTTAACCGGTTAAGAGTCAGACACACTTAGTGGTCAGACAATCCTAATAGTTCTCGAGTTCTGCAGCTGTTAGTTCTCCATGGCATAGCGTAGCTTTCTCTTCAAACTTGGCTTATTCCTTTAAGAGAAACGCTCTGGAAATGACTGGGGGCTTCATCCCTGTCTCTAACTTGAAGCCATGCCTCTGGTTTGTCCAGACCAGAGTATTATGCTGCGGTGAACAAGCCCAGCTTTTGTCCGTATGTCTGTCCGTGGGTGTAGTCAGGTCAGCCTAATCAGAAACAGCATTCTGACACTTCCCAATAATACTGAGCAAAAGGACACTGATGCACACAGATCATTACGGTAATGAAATGTCCGGGTCACATCGGGTCACATGAATCTTTAAGGAAGTTTAGCAGTTTCAGGCCCCCAACATTTATCTCTCTTAAAAGTCATACTTTTAGGCATTTTCTGTCAATAAATCATTTATAATTAGATTATGAATATGCCAAGTCCTTGTCGTTGGGAGGAGAATGATAGAACAAAGACGTGTCTCTCAAATACTGATATGTTTTAGAGTATGTTGACTATAACGTTCACAGCTTTAGATCTATGAGGATCTACAGTACAGCACCCTTCTGCTAAGAAACCGTTGTACTGTACTCTTATTGTACTGTATTAAAACAGAGGGGAACAATGTAAGGGAGGGAGGTCTGTGTTTACTGGGTGTGAATAACACCACAAATACTGGTGAATTCAGAATCAGAATCAGAAAGGTCTTTATTGCCAAGTAGTTTACACATACAAGGAATTTGATTTGGTCGCTTGGTGCGACATTAACAGACAGACAATTACGGTAGAATAAAATAAAAGGTAGAATAAAATAGAATGGATAGACTAAATTAAAATAGAAGCACAATAGAATAATAGCCTAATATAATTGTAAAATAAAATAGGCCAGGGCTGTACAATTGTGCACAATGTGGTCAAGTATATACACTAATTAGAATATAAATAACAATACAGTGGGATGGAATATTTTTTTTTGATCCATTGCCGGCTGCAATGTGGACTAAGTCATACATAGCACAAGTTCCCTCCGGTACTTGAGGTAACAGCAGTCGCATCTTTTCACCTGCACAGCGCAATCTCTCAGTGGCGAGGAGTAACGCGTGGGAGGCTCACGCTGCCCCCGACACTTCCTGATTCTACTGCGCAGGCGCACCAACCGACCTGTAGGAGTCGCTGTCCACAACGCCCGATCCCCACCCATCAGTTTCCCACCCCCTAATACGGCCAATGTGTATTAGTACGGACGACCAGCTAAACTGAAAGCAATGTGGAGCGCTGGGCTCGAACAGGCGAGCCCAGCGTCTCCAGTATTCGTGGTGAGCGCCTTGCCCACTACGCCACGTAGCCGCCCTAGTGGGATGGAATATTTAACAAGGCTGTCCAATTGAGCAGTAATGTGCAAAAGTAATTAATCTTAATCTTAATCTTAAAGGAGCAATAGTAATATACGTACAGGTGAAATGGGTATAAAATATATAAATTAGTGTACTATTGAGTAATAATGCTAATCAGATGTATGTACAGAGTTGTAGTATTAATATGTACTATCCGAGCTCCGGGAGGGCCATCAAGGAGAAGCCACCTATTCTCAGTCCTTGCCCCACAATGGTGGAACGAACTGCCCACCACAGTTAGGACAGCCAAAACCGTCCAGTCTTTCGCCGTCGACTAAAGACGCACTTCTTAAACCATTATCTGAAAAAAAAAAAAAAATATATATATATATATATATATATATAAAAAATAACAATAATAATAATTCTAACCCAACACAATCCCAATATACTAACCTACACTGTAGCACTCAACACTTTGATGAACATTGTTACTCAGCTGATAGAGTTGTGCCCTTCCTGATGACTTGTCGTACAGAACTTGTAAGTCGCTTTGGATAAAAGTGTCAGCTAAATGATTAAATGTAAATGATGTACAGTGATACAGGTATAAAGTAATCTCATGATGATTAATCTTAAAGGAGTACTTTGACATTTTGTTGACATTTCAGTTGATAATTTCTCTTCTCTTCAATGTTTATGTTAACACAAAGTTTGTCCTTCAGTTTACCAGAAATGGTAGGTTAGCTTCATTAGCATTCACCAATGAAACTGGTGCTGCAAGCTAGTATGGTCCCGAAAAGTTGTGTTGGTTTATATCTTTTTTGTATATTTGTACACAGATTAATCTAAAGTTATAGGACCCCATGGAGCATTTGTATACTTTAGACTTGGGCTATGTATAGATGAATGGTAAATGGTGCATTTATATAACAGATTTTATCCAAGGCGCTTTACAATTTTGTTCCTCACATTCACCCGTTCACTCACAAATTCACACACTGACGGCGGAGGCAACTATGCAAGGTGCCGACATGCTCATCGGGAGCAATTAGGGGTCAAGTGTTTTGCTCAAGGACACTTCAACACGCTGCCCAGGAGGAGCGAGAATCTAACCAGGAACCTTCCGATTACCAGACGACCGCTCAACCTCCCGAGCCATTGAGGCCCCCATATTTATAGATATTTCTGTTAGTTTTTTTTAAACTCATTGTGGAACGCAGGCTCATTGAAACATATAGGCTACCAAACATATTACTACAGAAGAAGGGACCAGGACCACAACCGATTCCAGGTCCCAATCTGTACCAGGATGTACACTAGAGGACTCTTTAACTCTGGGTTTAAAGTGGGGAAAAAACATTGACTACTGTAGGTGAAGAAGACGATCCAGATTGATTTGATCTATTGATTCCGCCTCAGTCACAAAGGGGAGACGTAGATAGTGAGGAGGAGATACGCTATAGTTAGACTTTTGAGCCTTGAGAGAGGGATTTGAGAAAAGGGGGTGGAACCCAATACTTGGGATGTGCTCCTAATGTTTTGTACACTGAGTTACATTTTTCATGCTAATACACAAATATCTTTACAGAGAGCTGTTTAGATGTACACTATCAAACTCGTTTTCCAATTAAAATGTGATAAAAGTCTTTGTGCTTTGGCCGCTTTAATACCAAAAGAAATTACACACAGAATATTATGAAAATATTCCTTTATTGATCCCCTCTGGGAAATTCAGGAGAAGCTATGCAAACCCGCCACCTACGCTATTGGGAGGTGAGCTCGCTAACCACTAGCTTAGGGAACCCTTGACCTCTGAACCATGATCTCCGTGAGTGAAATTTGTCCCTCTGGCCTATTTGCTATGAGCCACGTTTTCAGTGCTACACAATCGCTACACGTGCTATCCCGAAACCTTTGATAATCTGTACAGCTCTTAACTACCTCTCTTTCATGTCTGGTAACTGTAATTCTAAATCATTATGCATGTGCAATCACGCTCTGGGCTCGTGGCCAAAGTCTTGGCTACACGTTGATTCGATTCTGAAGCCTTTATTGATGTCCCGTGACGTCCCATAACAAGACTTGTCTTTTCTTATTTGGTGGGAGGGGGCTCGGCCTTGTATGACATAAAATCCATCTAGTTTGTTGTTTATTCTCCTCCGCCGACGCAGATTCCCAGGGGGAGCAGGACCCTCAGACGGGTTACCTTCCGGGGTCATACTGTGACAGAGTGTGTGGAGGAGGCCAGCAGCCAGATTTAGTAGACGCCAGCTGTCCCTCACCCTGCCTCTCTCTGCGCTGCCCTTCCAACAGCACTTCCAAATGTCCATCCACGTACACACGTAAGTCAGGGCCCTGTTCCATTTGGAGTTCTGTTTCAAGGGCACTACATCTTCATTCATCCCCGATCTGGCTTAGAATATGTAAATAAAGTACTTATCGATCACAGGAAAAAGGTACATATTGTATATTATGTTATATCCATAATATCCAAGTAATATATTGACGTATTTACAAAAATGTACAATGTGTACAACCCAGGGCACTCGCATGGGAGGCAAGTGCCTTTACCTCAAGACTACTGAGACACACTTTCCTCACCCAAACCCTAACCTTAACCACATTGTTACCTTAAACTAACCGTAACCATAACCTTAACTTTCTATCTTATAACTGTTAAACATTCAAATGAATTATCATCATGAAGTGTATACTTCTTCCTACTCCTTTTCGAACATGTAAATTGAGTTATGTTTTGCTTTTGTTTAGTTATTATTTAGTTTGAGTTATGTTTTGATTTAGTTTAGTTATTTATTTTGTTTGTATTCATTTACATGTTCGAAATAAAGATTTCAAATCAAATCAAATCAAATCATAGTATTGCTGTGTTTGTATCAGGGTGGGTGGGTGTTCTAGTCTAGTGGTGAGAGCACTCGCCCACAACCACAATCATTGTTGGTTTGACTCCTGGTTTGTTTTGGACCTTTGCCGATACGAAACGTAAATACTGTATATTACTTATGGCTATAACATAACGTACATTATGTACCTTGCTTCCTGTGGTTGATTAGTACTTTATTTATGCTTTCTGATGAGACCATGTTGCTTCATTGCATGGTATCAAGGGTCCCTTCTCATTCCAGGTCACAGCCATCATGACTTTGACGAGAGTTGGGCAGAGATCCACAAGACCACCATCCTGGCAGAGAATGAAGTGGAAGCCAACAAATTAGTCAACAACTACAGGGTATAGTCACTCACTCTCTCTCTCTCTCACACACACACACACACACACACACACACACACACACACACACACACACACACACACACACACACACACACACACACACACACACACACACACACACACACACACACACACACACACACACACACACACACACACACACACACACACACACACACACACACACACACACACACACACACACACACACACACACACACACACGGTTCAAACAAATTCAAAAGGTCCACACAAGAGCAATATCAATCAATACGAATATTTATTGAATTACCGGTAAGGCAAAAATCCAGTTTGATAAGCAAGAGAATGGTCATAGACAGTCCGATGGTCAAAAACACAAAACAGAAAAAGAGATTGTTCAATACTCAGGGTAGTCGTCCGGTCCAGGGTCAGTACACAAAGAACACCTACTCGCTTTCTCCTCACCTCTCACTACCTCTCACTGTCGCAACTCTGAATGCTCAATCTCTCTCTCTCTCAGGCCCCGTTTAGACGAGCGTTTTGTGAACAGAAACCGCAAAAGTCATCTTGCGGTTTCACTTTTAATTTTACGTTTAGACGAGCGTTTTGGAGTGGAATTCTCCGTGCAGACGACGCTGTAACGACGGAGACCCGCTGTCACACGATTGGCGCATATGCCACATGACGTGCTGTGAAGACCCGCCCTACTCTGCCTCTGATTCGCAGACTGTGGATGGGGAATGTGATTGCACCAAAGCAGAGTCACTCACAGACAGTGGGTCCACTCACGGGTCTCACGCCGCGGGACAGATTCTTGTGTATTTAACCCTTTCACTGCCACACGACAGCCGGTTGTGTGATAGTAAAGGGGTAACCTTCTGTCGTGTGGCAGTGAAAGGGTTAAAAGTACTGCCAATGTAGCCTTCAGGTGATCTCCGTTGATATAAGTCAGACATACTTGCTTTGTTTACGTCTCGGCTACTGGCGCATACCTGCTACCTGTGACGTAAGCAGTACGCGCGACCAGAGCCGTGACAACCCTTTCGTCATCGTTTTAACAGATTTATACGTTTTGATAGTTTAGACGAGATCGCAAAGCTTTTGCGTTTCTAGGAATTCCACCCTGGAAGGTAGTCTCACTTTTTTGCGGTTTCACCCTGTAAAAACGCCGTTTCCGTATAAACGAAAGGCACATCAGCAAAAATATTTTTGCGGATTCACCTGCTAGCGTTTCCGTCTAAACGGGGCCTCAATAACACAACTCCAACTCCTACTCCGCTCAACTTACTCCTGACTAACCAAGTGACTTCATAGTGTGTGTGTCTGGGGTGTGTGCACGTGAGATGTGTGTCAACTAATTATGCGCAGGTGTATTCTATCAGTACTAATCAGCTAGTGTGTGTGTCGGCAGTGTGTGCATGTGAGATGTGTGTGACTAATGCTGCGCAGGTGTATTCTATCAGTACTAATCAGCTACCTAATTGACTACTCCTCCTCTGGCAGACGTATCTCCCATCCTTCACATATCCATGGGAGGGGGAGGTGATCTGTCACATATCCCCCCCCCCCTTAGCTCCGAGCCTCTCGGGCGGACCACGTTCCCAGCACTTCTCTCCTGGACATGGCATCCGCATTCCCGTGTGCTGCTCCTGACCTGTGGATGACGGAGAAGACGAAAGGCTGTAAGGATAGGAACCAGCGACCCTAGCATTGGTGTCCTTGTTACATGAAAGCCACACTAGGGGTGCATGGTCCGTGACTAGGGTGAAGCGCCGTCCCAACAGATAATATTTCAGTTCTTCTAGGGCCCATTTTATGGCCAAACACTCTTTCTCTATCATGGAGTAATTCTTCTCCCAGGTGTTCCTCACCTTCTTTTAGTTGGGACAGGACGGCACCCACCCCAGTCTCCGACGCATCTGTCTGCACCAACAGAGATTGGCTGAAGTCGGGGGTCACCAGCACTGGTTCCGAACATAGCTTGTCCTTCAGCTGTTGAAAGGCCTTCTCCGTCTCCTCGGTCCACAGGACCTTGTCTGGCAGCTTATTCTGGGTTAGGTCGGTCAGCAGTGGGGAACAAAACGCCTGTAGTAGCTAGCTAGGCCTATGAAAGTTCGTACCTGCTTTTTTGTCTGGGGGCGGGGCCAGCTCCGGATGGACTGGACCTTGCCTGCCTGGGGCCGGATACACCCTCTCCCGATGGTGTACCCCAAGTAGTCTGCGTCCTGTAGGCCCAGGTGGCATTTCTTTGGGTTAGCGGTGAGCCCCGCCCCTCTCAAAGCCTGTAGAACAGCCGTGACCTGGCGTAGAATAGAACCTAGCCTCTCAATCAGTTCATCTACTCTGGGTATAGGGTAGGCGTCGAACTTGGAAATAGCGTTTAGCTGTCTGAAGTCAATGCAGAATCTCTGGGTTCCGTCTGGTTTAGGGACTAATACTATGGGGCTACACCACCCATTAGATTCGACAATAACACCTGCCTGTAACATGTCCTGTACCTCCTTCCTTACTGCTTCTCTCCTGGCCTCCGGGAGGCGGTAGGGCCGGAGCTTCACTTTCTTCCCGATGATCGTGGGGATGTGGTGGTGAATTACCTCAGTTCTCCCCGGTTCGGTGGAGAATACGTCCCTATGGCGCTCCACCAGCTCCCTGAGGTTGTTCTTCTGGGGCTTGCTGAGTTGGTCCCCCATGGGCACTTCCAGCGGTTGGTATCTGTGGTGGGGTAAAAGAGTACAACACCTCCCTGGCTTCCCATTTTTTTAGCAGGTTAATGTGATAGATTTTTACCGTGGTCGTCTCCCTGGCTGCTGCACCCAGTAGTTCACCGGACCCACCTTCTCCATTACTTCATAGTTACTTCCACTTAGCTAGGGACGTGCACTCAGAAGTGGGTACCAGTACTAACACTCTATCCCCTGTTTTGAACTCCCGGGGTTGTGTTCCCCGGTTGTAGACCCGGGCCTGGGCCTGCTGGGCCTTTGACATGTGATCCCTCACCAGAGGCCATAAGGTGGCCATCCTCTCCTGGATCTCCTCCATGTGATCCACCAAACTCCAGTGGGGTGGCGGCTGGTGTTCCCACGCCTCCTTGGCTATGTGCAACATCCCTCTCGGTCTTCTCCCGTACAGTAACCGGTGGAGGCCTGGGGAACTTCTCTGATAGAGAACATGAGATATACGGGAGGAGCTGGTCCCAATTCATCCCATCTGCTTCCATCACCTTTTTTAGCATGCTCTTAAGGGTACGATTGAACCTCTCGACTAGACCATCCGACTGGGGATGGTAGACTGACGTGCGCAGCTGGGTTATTTTCAGTAACCCAGCCAAATCTTTCATTATTCTGGACATAAAGATCCCGGTATTCATCCGGTATTCCCACCCTTGTGATCATTAGCATGAGCTCCCTGGCTATACCTTTCGATGCCATGGTGCGGAGAGGGATGGCCTCGGGGTACCGGGTGGCATAGTCCATGATCACCAGGATGTACTGATGGACCCTGGCGCTGCGGGGTAGGGGACCCACAAGGTCCATCCCAATCCTGCTGAAAGGCACAGAAATGATAGGCAGGGAGATCATGGGGTTACGTACAGTGGGTCGTGGAGCAACCATCTGACACTCTGGGCACGAGCGACAATAGTTCTCCACCGCTCTTTTCACTCCTGGCCTTAATCCTGTCAAGGGTCTTCTCGACCCCCAAGTGTGCACCTAGCAAGTGTGAGTGGGCCAGGCGCAGCACAGTATTTATATGTGGCCGCAGGGACGTGCACAGGACTTTAGAGGGGCAGGTGCTCAAACGCTGAAAAGGTACCTGTGTGTGTTTTAACCGAGCGTGCATAGCGCGCAAGCACGATTCTTAAGGGCCCTTTTCGGGCGGGGGGGGCTCCCTTTTTATGCTTTTTGGGGGGTTTTGGTGATCAAATATTGAATATTGAACTATAATAATCAGTGCAGGAGCTCACTTATCCTTGAAAGACACTTTTATCACTGACTTAAAAGGCCCATACATCTCCATAAATGTTCAGGGGGGAGGGAATAAGTGCTTACCCTACAGTAGGGCTGGGCGATATGGCCTAAATATGATATCACGATATTTTCTGACCTTTCGGCGATACACGATACACATCACGATGTTTTTCTTTTTTACCCCAAACAATTCATTATGAGGCTTACCAAGACAGTATTTGAGTTTGCAAGCTAACATTAAAGACAAAATAAAATACCCATGCATTTAGCATTTTTATATTAGATTTAGATTATTAGATTATATATTGCATATGAGATATTATATGATTTAGATATGAAATATGATGAATTGAAAATGGGGGACCCTGATGTAAACAAGACTAAAGTCTTTCTCTGGTCTGCATCCCCTTAACAATTGTATGTATTGAGCTGTACTGTACCCATTCTGCAATATGTTAAAGTTTTAAATCAATCAATCAATAAATAGCATTTTAGCATTTTTATGAAACTACTGTATATATGTATGTCTCTAAATGTTTTGATGAATTGAAAATGGAGGACCCTTATGTAAAAAAGCCGAAAGTCTTTTTCTGGTCTTCATCCTCCTGTACTGTATTGTACCCATTCTGCAACCTTTTAATACAGTTTTCATTCATTCATTCTGACGGAAACATAATCATTTTGATTGACAGTCGAGTCTGCCAATGACGTCACACCGCTTGCACCCGCCCTGCTGTTCTTAGCACCAATCGGCAAGCGTTATGACTTCCTGAATGTCCCGTGTGCTGAAGTGAACACTGAACATCAACAAAGCTACTAACGTTAGCTCCCCGCGGCCGTCGAGTAGGAGACCAGTGCTTCACAGGATGCTAAATGAGGCATAATGATTTTACTACAACGAATGTTATAATAAAAGCCTTTCCATACATCTGTCTGATTGAAAACTTTATTAACAGACCGCGGAATGGGCATATCTCAGCACAGGCTGAGATATGAACGAGTAACGTGTGGACAGATTGACGCGACACAATCCTCTTGGGCAAAACATCACGATATCCACGATACGTTGAAAAAGTGTATCGTTAATGAACTGTACCCGATATTTATATAATATCGTCATATCGCCCAGCCCTACCCTACAGACCCCAAGAAGTGCTGTATATTCTGTATTGTTTAATATAAATGCATTTTTTTATTCCAATCCCGATTTGTATTTGAGATTCCCAAATTGACTTCTTTGTGTCCCTCAATGAGTGTAATACCAGCATTCAACTGTAATCGCCACAGCAGTTTCTATCATCATCATCATCATCATCATCATCATCATCATCATCATCATCACATCGCATCTCGATATGTGGAGTGAAACTGTGGAACAGTCTAAATGTGGTGCTAAAGCAATGTCCAAACATGAGACAATTCAAACTGATGTATAAGGAAATTATGTTCACAAGGTACAGGGATGAGGAAGGGACTTGATATTCACGGGTGTTTACATTTTTATTTTGTTTTCTATTTTATTTCTTTTATACATATATAGTTTTTGTTTTTTTGTTTTGTATATATATATATATTTTTCTTTTTCTTTTCTTTCTTTTCTTTTTTATGTTTAAAATAGTACACTCATTTGAGTAATGGAAAAGGGGTAGGATTAAATAAGTGTATACTTCTTCCTACTCCTTTTCGAACATGCAGATTGAGTTGTTTTGCTTTTTGTTATTGTTTGTTTGTATTCATTGCATGTTCGAAATAAAGATTCAAATCAAAAATCAAATAAAAAATCACCACCCACGCTATGCATAAAATATATAGGTCCGCGGAGAGGCACGCTGAGGAGGCTGTGCAAACTGCAATGGAATATGGGGCATCTCTCTTTCTTTACCTAATATTTTTATTCTATTCTGACATTTTTCAGTTGGAAGGGCAGTCTATATGCGTAACGGTAAAAAAAGAAAACTTTTGGCACTTTTTTTATGAGGCTCAAAAAGGCAGGTGCTCAAGCACCCCTTGGGCTCTATGTGTGCACGTTCCTGTGTGGCCGGGGAACCAACAACAGCTCTAGAATAGAGCCACAGGGTATAGTTACATTAATTCATACTAGGGATGCACCGATCCGACTTTTTCAGTCCCGATACCAATACCTGGGTTTGGGTATCGGCCGATACCGATCCGATACCCATTGTTAAAAATTCAAAAAAGAAAAAAATATATAAAAAATTCCAAGTTAAAAAAAAAGATTTATATTCAAATATATTTTGTTTTTAAGAATTGTAAAGGATCACAAGTGTGTTTTTGATTTTTTTGTAAACAAAGACAGAAAATAAACTTCATTCATTCAATTAATAAACTGTATGCCTCTGTCACTGTGTGGAAGAGACTGGGATCATTCTTTTGTGCAAGGCAACATCAGTCTTGACTTAAAACATTACTTTCCTAACTTAGTGAAACTAAATGTAACAAATTAACACATATAAATGTACTGAATTGTTATTTCTTATTTTATTTATTATAATATAAAAAAATAATTAAAAAAATCCAATTTTCAAAATAAAATTCTACCGATATCCAATCCAGTTATTTTAGTGATATCGGCGGCCGATACCGATACCAATATCGGATTGGTACATACATACATACATACATACATACATACATACATACATACATACATAATGAAGAGCATTTCATAAAGAAATAACAAACTAGTCAACAGCTACAGGACATAGTTACATATATACGTAAATGAAAAACAGTACATTTTCCACAAACAAAGAGCTGTTCACCCCAAAATAAGACTGATGACTTTAAAATAGTCCATTTCACACGGTTAATTCTTGTGTTTCCATGCTGTCAGTTTGGTTTCAGAAAATGGAAGAGCCATGTGACAGAGCGTCCATTTGAAGCCAGATCAGATGTGGTGAAGGAGCTCTACTCTGAACTTAATGTCATTAAACCACATACAGGTGCGGATCTGAGCATGTGTGTGTGTGTGTGGGGGTGGGGGGGGGGGGGGGGCTTGTCCAACGTGTTGTTCCCTGATTGGATAAAGTGGGAACAGGATACCAGAAAATGTATGATCTGTTTACTGCAGAGTGGAGGGACTGGGACCCATGTTACTGACCAGACACTCTATATCAGTGATGGCTGTCAGAATGTAGAGCCACTTACAGCACCTTTAAATAACGTGTCTAAAGATCAGAGCTGGCTCACATGGAAGTAAGTCACTCCGTCACTAACCATGCCTCTCACTTGTCTCCCTGGCATCAGGTCATCTATTCACATGTGGCAATATAGCCTATGTGTTCCTCTTC
This sequence comes from Notolepis coatsorum, assembly GCF_963971535.1. Lineage (NCBI taxonomy): Eukaryota > Metazoa > Chordata > Actinopteri > Aulopiformes > Paralepididae > Notolepis > Notolepis coatsorum. The sequence continues at coordinate 78,939,839 of NC_140182.1, read as the reverse complement.
GGCTGGTGGGTCTCTCTCATGTACTTCCTGGTCAGCATCCTCATGTTGATCACTATTGTTGGGTTACCACATGGTACGGACCGCTTTTTCAGCTTCCTTTTATTATTGTTTTATTACAGTTGATCTAGCATGATGATAATGTAACAAAGCATTGCCTTCATCCTCTCCTTCCTCCTCCTCCTCTCAAGTTTCAAGTTTTGTTTTATTTGTCCCTGTTCAAATATTTTAAACTGAAACTGAAATAAGGTTATAGTGAAATGCTTGGTTCTGTATGACCCTCCTGAGATTGTGCTTCATACATTCTCTCTTCTCAGGTAAGCTTTGCTGGCAGCTGTCGTGGTATTTCCTGTGGCCATTCGGCAACTCGGTGCAGAAGGTAAGAGTTTTGTATTGAGTCTCCTAGTCTCCTATTTACCACTAACCGAAACTTAAGCAGAAGTACCGCAACCTCTCTAATTTCAACACAGTCTCTCCGTGTCTGACACTTCTGTGAAAGCAGAAGTCTGCTCTTCTTCTGCGGCTAAAATAATCACATCGGACATGAACAAAATCTGCAGCAACGAAGCTTCAATTGGTGTTTTGAACACTGTTTCTAACACGTCTTCACCAGAATTGTTCAGCTTGATTCAGTCTTCGATGTGTATATTTGCATACTTTAATCTACACTGAGTATACAAAACATCAGTATAACTGTACAACATATATAAGTAAGTATATAGAGGGGTTATATGCAGGTATATTCAGACAAATATGGATATATGTATATGCAGTAAATATAAGAATATAAATGTAGGCGGCCGGGTAGCGCAGCGGACTAAGCGTCTGTCTACCACCGTAGAGACAGTGGGATCGAATCCAGCTGCGGTACCTCCGGCTTGGTCGGCCGTCCATACTGACACAATTGGCAGTGTCTCCGCCCTCCCAGACCGACGGTAGGGGGTAGAGTGCGCAACGACCAGAAAGAGGATTGGGAATTGGCATAACGACTAACATTGGGATGGGAGAAAAACGGAAAAAGGAGGGGGGAAAAGAGAATACAAAAAAAAATATATATATATATATATAAATGTAAATATAAAGTACATGCTGTCATACAGAGTGTAGATGTGTAGACTATAGTATGAGGGTAGACTAAAGTGATCTACTGGATGTATGTTTGTTGTTTTCATGAGATACGCTGGGAGGTAGAGCAGTCGTCTGGTAATAGTAGTAGTAGTTGTTCGGATCTTTCAAAAATGTTCTTATTTCAAACCCTCCGAAAGGGTCTGACAGGCACCACACAATGGATGACTCAATGGTTAGTCATTAGTTTGTTTATTTAAACAGACCAGTTGGGATAGTTTCTTTCTTTAGATACTGTAACTGTCCATAGGTTATAGTTATAATTCCCACAGATAACTGTCCATAGCTTGTAGTTATAGCTGACCATAGCTTAACTGTCCATAGGTCAAAAACCCGTGAAACGGAACAAAATGCACAGTAGCATACACATTAATTGAACATAATATTAATAGTTATATTATATATATTAATATACTATCAATACTACTATTGAATATACTGTATACACTATACATGTCATACATATTAATCAAACCTGCATGTCATGTCCCCTTTAAGAGTGGGTGAACGAGGGAGAACTACAATAACTACATTTACCAGAATGCCTGGCAATGTTTACTTCCTCCTCCGCATCTCACACAAGCTATTCAAACATCGTCGTCTCAAACACGGCGCAAACCCACACAACGGGACAAGACAGCATCTCTCATTCAATCGGAGCACACACACACCAAAGTTCCGCCACATGAATCTCACCGTGACGGACCGGCAAAGCCACAGACACTAGCTCAGCCGTGCACCATCCGCAAAGTACGCTAGCCTAGCCACAAGCTAGCGGCAAACATTCAGGCACAACATTCATTCATTTAGCCACCATCACCAACAACCCTGTGCACATGCAAATATTATCCGCAGGCTGCATTAGCAGCCAGCAGCCAACGTGATACATTACATTGTGTTTATATGTGACATAGCCAAGTTAATAAAGTTTCAATCAATTCCTGTGTTCCTGTCAATGCTCAGGAAATGTCAATGCTTTGGAAATTACTCAATAATCAACTAGGCTGCAGTAAAAAACTTAAAACCAGGTTCTCAAACATAAACATAAAGACGGACAACACGCTCATCACAGACAAACTGGATGTAGCCAATTACTTAAACACTTTCTTCACAAACATAGCCACAACACTGGTAAACAAACTACCCTCCCACTCAGGGCAGTATGGGGTAGAACACATAGTAGCATACTACAAGAACCTAGGCGTCCACAAAGACGATTTCAAACTGGAAATGGTAACTACAGATGAGGTACTCAATAAACTGAGCGCCCTCCAACCGAACAAGGCCACTGGCCATGACAACATCCCCTCCAAATTCCTCAGAGACTCAGCAGCCGCCATCACCCCAGTCATCACACACATTGTTGTGAAGGATCAGATTAAACCGAATATATATATTAATTTATGGATATATATTTAATAGTATTTGTATATCGTTTGATATCCCTTGTATATTCTTTGTACATATACACTGAATATCCCTTTAGTCTACTACAGCCCATAATAGTTCATTCTCTCATTGGACAAGAACCTGGCGCCAGCAGACAAGCCCCTTGAGTCAAGTTCAATAGTGCCGACGAACATGTCCCAACTAGCCCCGGTTCCGCGTAGGAATACGGCTACCGAAATACGAATGGTACTATTTGTTCACCGTGCATATAAATATGGCGCAAGTAAAGTAGAACTTTCTTTTTAGTCCATTAGTCCTTTACCCTCCAACCTAGTAACAGACGTGAAGCCTCACCCACGACCCACGTGTGGTGCAGTATGGCCTATTTGGCCCCAGAATAGGCATTGAGACCTCGTGTAAATTCATAGCTGAATTGTCATAGTTTGGCACTGTACCGTCGAGTGGGACGTATTTCTATTAAGTTAATAATAGTCTATTATGTATGGTGCATCGTGCGGTATCGAGTTCTAAAGTGAGTAGCACCCCCATCGCCTCCTCGTGTTATCTAGAAGCTTAACCAGGCTGGGCAAACCACGTGTGGTGCTTGCATCCGAGGAGTTCTAGACGAGGACCGAGGGGGACCTGCACATTGGATTACCTACCCGGACGACTGCTGAGCCTATACGGCATGGAATATCTATTTGCTTTGGGTGCTTTGATTTGTGGAGCGGATAACAGCCAACGCCGGTGAGTGTTGGAATTACCCCCGAGAGGAGCCCAGGTGAGACGGCGCTCAACCCAGACCGAGGCCGCCTCGCTTCTCCTTCGTTGTGGACCTACAGCCTACAGCTACCGTCTACAAGAGGGCCCAAGTGTATTCATCTGTGGATCAAGATCCTGCGGGCACTGTGTTCTGTACCTGAATTCTCCCCAGGAATCGTTGGCCAGATGGGATGCAGCTGACGGCTCTCCAAACCCCCCCCCCCTACTGACTTACAACCAGCAGGACCCCTTTAGTATCCCGCTATAATCCTTAAGTACCATCGCTATAGTTCCCTAAAGAACCAGGTTGTATACTTGCTTCCTGCGTAACCAGAGATTGGACATTCAGTGTTGATTTGCCTACGAATACTCATTTGCCTTACAAGTGCATTCAAATCATAAATGTAATTAAGTGAATGTTGTATATACCTTTTGCTATATTAAACCTTCGACTGTTATATTTGTGTGGACCTGATTTCATATGTGGGAAAGTGTTCATCATACTTAGATATCGTGTACTGTATGGCCAGAAGTTAAAGTACATCAAGCGGTAGTGGTTTAATGATACCATACTTATCAATACAGTCAGGGAATTGTACCCCTCAGTTACAATTGGTCCTTCGAGCCGGAGGGTAACTAGTGTAATATTAATATAGTGTTATTAATATTGAAATGGCCTATGATGAACACTCCACGAAACGGTCCTCCTAACGTAGAACGCCCGCGGCGCAGACGACAGACACCTCAGTACTTAGAGGATTACGCTGTCAGTCAACTACCTAGCCTTCTACAGACGGTAAACGCGGTAAAAGTAGAAAGTAAAATTATGTCTGACCTTAACGACCAGGATACCCCGACCACAGAGGCCCTAGTGGGTTCTAATGTAACTGACCAAGCTCACGGTGGGGACCAGGAGGGAACAGACATGCCTTTACCCCCCGCCAATACCGAAGAAGTAGTCCCCGACCAGCTCCGGGAGGAAGACAACCCTCCAGAGGTGGAACCCTGCATGGAACAAGATGAGGAGAGCGCCGAGGAGATAGAGCTCCAGGACTCCCCAACGAGTACAGCCAGGAGCGGCTCACCTCTACAAGCGTCTTCCCCCAGCGAGGCGGAGAGGATGCTGTCACAGGCGTTCCTCGTCAGCCTGACAGCCTCTACCGAACGCGATCGACTCCAGGGTGAACGCGATCGACTTCAGGGTGAACGCGATCGACTCCAAACACAGCAACGGAGCGAAGAAGAGCACATACGCCTGGAGATGAGACGCCTTCAGACGGAAGAGAATATGGCAAGAGACCGGTCCGACACCCAGCGCGCCGCTGACGGTGCCCAAAGAGAAGCAGAGCGCGACATCGCTCTCATCCAGCGCGAAGCCGAGCGCGACAGACTACAGGGCGAGCGCGACAGACTACAAGCGCAGCTAATGGAGCAGCTGATCACCAAGGCAACACCCTCTCCCTCCGTCAGGGGTTCAAGGGCCTCGTCGAGACAACAGTCAAGGGCAGCATCCCCTAACCGACCAAGCGACCCTGAACTTGACCACCAGAGAGAGCCTATACCCCCCGCAGACCCCCTTCCCCGACCGGTCCAAGCGAGACCCAGCTACAAGGAAGGAGCAGCATACACTGCGGAGAGGCTAAATAAACGACTACAGGATCTAGAGGACCTGACAGAAGAAGAAGAGGGAGAGGAGGAGAACCAAGCCCGACGACAGCACAGTACTCCACCGGACCAGGAGGTCCAGTACAGCCCAGGCTATACCCCCGCGGTGCTGCGCTACAGACCCCCGACTCTATTCACGGGTGAGCATGACGCACGACCAGCCCTGAGGAACAGCACCTGGACCAGCGGGCCATGGTACCCTGCCGGTACCAGCCCACAGAGAGGCGCAAGAGGAGACTCGCCTAGGAGGCCTCTCTCCCAACGCTCACCGATGTGCCAGCCATCCACGGCGTCATACATTGGCACACCGACGTTTCCAGACTTCACCCATGAGAATCGAGCACAGTACACGGAGCTCCGGATGTGCTTAGAGACAATGATGGTGGATGTCGTTGACGAACGCCACAAGTATGCAATATTACTGAAGCACCTGAAAGTACCCCGAGCGCACAATATAGCGCTAGCCTATGCCACCTCTACGACCCCATACACCGCGGCTCTAGCAGCGCTGGACCAGAGATATGGACGTATATGGGATTACGTAATCCAAGAGATAAGGCATATTGACCGCCTACCCCCAGCAACAGACAATCGCTCACTAGACGACCTGTCTATAAAAGTGCAGTCCCTGGTAGGGATGCTGGGAGCGCAACGAGAAAAGGGTATGCACGAGCTAAACGCCAACTCTAACGTCGAGAGGATTTTAGAGAAGCTGCCGCCCGCCAGACAAGAGCGCTTTAGGCGGAAAAGAGACCACGTGATCCTAACGGTCCCGAACCATCCCTCCTCGATTTAGCCGACTTCCTGACGAGAGAAGTCAGCAGCCTACGCTTGGATACATTCGTGCGGAGCACACCAAGCTCCAGAGAGGGACCTAGGAGAGTAAACGATGGAAGAAGATCAGTGACTGTCATGCACCAATCAGAATCAGTACCGAGCAGTAAGAACCACAGTACCCCCTCGAGAAAAGAGAAGTGGAAGATGGTGTGCCCGTACTGCGAGAAGGAACACTGGCTGTCACAATGTGACCTGTTCAAGAAGATGAATGCAGAAGAAGTGAGTCAATGGATAAAGTCCAACAGGCGCTGTTACCGATGTGCGCGCAGTCACATGGCAGCCGAGTGCCGCCTAAAGAAGAGGTGCAGTCGGTGTGACGGAGCCCACCTAGATGTCCTACACGACAGTAACAGAAGAAAGCCTGCACCTGCACCATCGAGCAGCACAAAGGCAAGTGTCATGTACATTGACCCCGCCAGCAGCAGCGGCGCCCAGGTGCTCTTAAAGGTAGTCCGTGTAACATTGAGCCACCAAGATAAAGTCATGGACACTTACGCCGTCCTTGATGACGGGTCAGAGAAGACCCTTCTCCTCGCATCCGCTGCGGCCCAGCTGGGACTGCGGGGGAGCGAGAACCAGATGACGATTCGGACAATAAGAAGAGATTTAAAGACGATAAAAGGCGAGAATGTCTCCTTCACTATCGCAGCAAGCGGGCAGCCAGAGAGACGGTATAGGATTACAAATGCTTTCACCAGCCAAGAAATAGGACTATCACAGTACACCTACCCCATCGCCAAACTGATGGATAAATATGTGCACCTGCGTCAACTACCTATCCCGCTCATAGACGGCGCCACCCCGACCCTGCTGATAGGCTCCGACCATGCAGACCTCATAGTCCCGATAGACCGGGTCCATACAGGACCCAGAGGCTGTCCTGCAGCAGTCGAGACCCGCCTAGGATGGACACTACAAGGCCCCCTCGCTAAATCTCTCAACCGAACAGCAGCCACTAGCTGCCTCCACTCCAGAGTGACAGAAGAAGACATTTACGCCATAAACCTCCTCGAGCAAGGGACAAAGAGAGTCACAGTCGGCGGAGTGATGAGATACACAACTCCACTCCTGAGGCGAGAGGGAATGCCCACCTTTCACGCCACGAAAGAAGCTACGGAGCGGTATCTATTGAACACAGAGCGGCGCCTAGCCAAAGACCCCGTTCAAGAGAGTGTGTACCGCACTGAGATTGAGAAGCTAATCACAGCGAGACACGTAATGAAGATTGACATTAAAGAGGCCGATCAGACGACCGAATCATGGTACGTGCCGCACCACAAGGTCCACCACAACGGCAAGGATCGCATTGTGTTTAACTGCAGCTACCAGATCGGATCCCAGAATCTGAATAAAGAGCTCTTGCCCGGCCCCACACTCGGCCCCTCTCTACTAGGCGTGCTACTACGCTTCCGCCAGGACAAGGTGGCTATCAGCGGGGATATCAAAGGGATGTTCCTGCAGGTGAGACTAGTGGAGGAGGATAAGCCCCTACTGCGGTTCCTATGGAGAGAGAGGATCGGAGATGAGCACCCCGCCATCTACCAATGGGAAGTCCTCCCCTTCGGAACCACATGCAGCCCGTGCTGTGCTACATTTGCACTGCAGAAACACGTCGCAGAGGACCCAGCAGCAGATGAAGAGGTCCGACACAGTGTGAAGAACAGTTTCTACGTGGACAACTGTTTACAAAGCGTTTCGACCCAAGAAGAAGCCGAGGCTCTCCTACTCAAGCTACGCGCCTCCCTGATCAAAGGCGGCTTTGATCTCAGGCAGTGGGCCAGCAGCGACCCGCAAGTATTGCGCAGCCTCTCCCCCGCGGACAAGGCAGCCAGTAGCGAGACCTGGATGGCGACCATCCCAGGAGAAGCCCAAGAAATGACACTAGGACTAGTCTGGCGCTTCAAAACAGACTCGCTCCACTATAGACACAAACCCCTGACCACGGAGCAGGGAAGGTCGACGGCGATACCGACCACCAGACGGAGTGTGTACAGAACACTCGCCAGACAATATGACCCGTTGGGATGTATTCTACCTTACACCACCAGGGCAAAGATGATTGTACGAGCACTATGGGACAAGGACCAGGGCTGGGACGACCCAATACCCGCACACCTTGCCTCCACATGGAGAGAGTGGGAGACGGAACTCCGCTCACTCCCAGGCGTCAACATACGCCGCAGCTACTTCCCACCCACAGTGAGGCCAGAGACATGCAAGATGGATCTACACGTCTTCAGCGACGCCTCCGAAGTAGCCTATGGATCTGTGGCCTACTTGCGTGCCCAAGAGAAGGGAGGAGAGATACACACCGCTTTCATCCTGGCTCGCTCAAGAATAGCCCCACGAAAGCAACAATCTATCCCGCGTCTAGAGCTCTGCGCAGCCCTAGCAGGAGCGCATCTAGCCACGTTAATCCAACGTGAACTCACCATCCCGGTGCAAAGAACAATCTTGTGGTCAGACTCTACGACAGTACTCACATGGATCAAGTCTGATTCATGCAGATACAAGGTCTTCGTGGGAGTCAGAGTCACAGAGATTCAAGAGTTAACAGAAGCAGCAAGCTGGCGGTATGTGGACACCAAACACAACCCAGCTGACGTCATCACCCGGGGAATGTCCCTAGATGACCTCACCCGTCACAACATCTACAGTGACGGACCAGAGTTCCTCAAGCTCCCGGAAGAAGAGTGGCCTACGCCCACCCCACGGGAGGCGAGTAAAGAGGAGGCTGAAAACAAGAAACCTATGTTCTGTGGATTGAGCACAGTCGCCTCCACAGACCCCAACATAGATGATTGCCTCACCCTACAGAGTGCGCAGCTAAAGACATTCCTGTGGCACCACCCAGAGATTCAGCCCACCACTGACATTTCAGCAGCTGACTACGAAGAAGCAGAACTTCTTCTACTACAACGAGCCCAGAGAGACTCGTTCCCCGATGAGCTAGACTGTCTACAGGGAGGAAAGCCCGTCCCATCAGACAGCAGACTGCTCCACCTGGCACCCGAGAGTGACGCCCATAATCTCATCAGAGCGGGTGGTCGTCTGCGGAGAGCCCCCGACCTACCGGATGACGTTAAGTACCCGATAGTCTTGAACAGCCGACACAAGGTCACAGAGCTGATCATAAAGAAATACGACGAGGATGTGCACCACGCAGGAGCAGAGAGAGTCTTCGCGGAGATCAGACGTCGCTATTGGATACTTCAAGGGAGAGAAGCAGTGCGACGCTTCCAGCGAACCTGTCTAGACTGCCGAAAGTGGCGCGCGCAGCCCAGCATACCCCGGATGGCTGACCTACCTCCCTGTCGCCTCCGACTCGGCGACAAGCCCTTTCACTCCACAGGCATGGACTGTTTTGGCCCGTTGTATATCAAGAAAGGAAGAGGAACCGAGAAGCGGTGGGGTATTGTATTCAAATGCATGACCACCAGAGCGATACATATCGAACTCCTTCCAACCATGAGCACAGACTCATTCCTTATGGCCTTCCGAAGATTCACATCGCGGAAAGGAAAACCGTCTACATTGTTGTCTGATCACGGGACAAACTTCAAAGGCGGAGAAAGAGAGCTGAGAGAGAGCTTCCAAGCTATGGGCCCAGAACTTAAGACCCACCTCGCTCCATCCCATATTGACTTCCAGTTTAATCCCCCGAACGCACCCCACTTCGGTGGAACCTGGGAACGAGAAGTACGTTCTATAAAGACAGCCCTGTACGCCGTGCTTGGGGCCCAGACTGTGGCGGAAGAAGTCCTAATGACAGTCCTCACGGAGATCAAGGGAGTATTGAACTCCAAGCCCCTCGGTTACGTCTCAAGTGATGTAGCAGATGTCGACCCAGTCACCCCCAACACACTCTTGATGGGGCGGCTGGACCCCGCGCTACCCCAGACAATGTACAGGCCTGAAGAAGCGAACGGCCGAAGAATGTGGAGGTACAGTCAAGTACTGGCTGACAAGTTTTGGAATAGCTTCCTACTCCACTATCTACCGTCTCTACAGACCCGCCAGAAGTGGGTAAAAGAGAGAGACAATTTGACAGAAGGAACAGTCGTCATGATTATCGACCAGTCACTACCCAGAGCTATGTGGCCGGCTGGCCGCGTAAGCAAAGTGATCACCGGTGCCGATGGCAAGGTCCGAGCAGCTGAAGTGCTCGTCCAAGGGCGGACTTACACACGACCCGTGGCGAGGCTAATAGAACTGCCAAGACTCCCAGACACTATCGATGACGACCATGACCCCACGACTTTGTGAGTTGACTGACCCTTACAGCGGACCTTGAGTGGTAGACAGTGCGGTTAATCTGTCTCTGCTTAGCTAATTAGGTGGGACTAATTAGGGGGCGGCTGTTGTGAAGGATCAGATTAAACCGAATATATATATTTATTTATGGATATATATTTAATAGTATTTGTATATCGTTTGATATCCCTTGTATATTCTTTGTACATATACACTGAATATCCCTTTAGTCTACTACAGCCCATAATAGTTCATTCTCTCATTGGACAAGAACCTGGCGCCAGCAGACAAGCCCCTTGAGTCAAGTTCAATAGTGCCGACGAACATGTCCCAACTAGCCCCGGTTCCGCGTAGGAATACGGCTACCGAAATACGAATGGTACTATTTGTTCACCGTGCATATAAATATGGCGCAAGTAAAGTAGAACTTTCTTTTTAGTCCATTAGTCCTTTACCCTCCAACCTAGTAACAGACGTGAAGCCTCACCCACGACCCACGTGTGGTGCAGTATGGCCTATTTGGCCCCAGAATAGGCATTGAGACCTCGTGTAAATTCATAGCTGAATTGTCATAGTTTGGCACTGTACCGTCGAGTGGGACGTTTCTATTAAGTTAATAATAGTCTATTATGTATGGTGCATCGTGCGGTATCGAGTTCTAAAGTGAGTAGCACCCCCATCGCCTCCTCGTGTTATCTAGAAGCTTAACCAGGCTGGGCAGACCACGTGTGGTGCTTGCATCCGAGGAGTTCTAGACGAGGACCGAGGGGGACCTGCACATTGGATTACCTACCCGGACGACTGCTGAGCCTATACGGCATGGAATATCTATTTGCTTTGGGTGCTTTGATTTGTGGAGCGGATAACAGCCAACGCCGGTGAGTGTTGGAATTACCCCCGAGAGGAGCCCAGGTGAGACGGCGCTCAACCCAGACCGAGGCCGCCTCGCTTCTCCTTCGTTGTGGACCTACAGCCTACAGCTACCGTCTACAAGAGGGCCCAAGTGTATTCATCTGTGGATCAAGATCCTGCGGGCACTGTGTTCTGTACCTGAATTCTCCCCAGGAATCGTTGGCCAGATGGGATGCAGCTGACGGCTCTCCAAACCCCCCCCCCCTACTGACTTACAACCAGCAGGACCCCTTTAGTATCCCGCTATAATCCTTAAGTACCATCGCTATAGTTCCCTAAAGAACCAGGTTGTATACTTGCTTCCTGCGTAACCAGAGATTGGACATTCAGTGTTGATTTGCCTACGAATACTCATTTGCCTTACAAGTGCATTCAAATCATAAATGTAATTAAGTGAATGTTGTATATACCTTTTGCTATATTAAACCTTTGACTGTTATATTTGTGTGGACCTGATTTCATATGTGGGAAAGTGTTCATCATACTTAGATATCGTGTACTGTATGGCCAGAAGTTAAAGTACATCAAGCGGTAGTGGTTTAATGATACCATACTTATCAATACAGTCAGGGAATTGTACCCCTCAGTTACACACATAATAAACCTCTCCATAAAACAGGGACACGTCCCCAAGGACTTCAAAATAGCGAGAGTAACATCCCTGCACAAAAAGGGCAGCAAATTAGACCCAGGCAACTACCGCCCTGTTTCTATCCTTACATCCATCTCGAAAGTCATGGAAAAAATAGTATACGAACAGGTCGAAAAGTACCTTACGGATAAAAATCTAATCTACGAATTCCAATCTGGCTTCAGAATATCCCACTCCACTGACACATGCCTTCTCTATTTGAACGACCACATCAAGCAAGAGGTGGACGCGGGCAAATACTGCGGCATGGTCATGCTAGACCTACAAAAGGCCTTTGACACTGTCAATCACACCATTCTGATTGACAAGCTAAAAGCAATTGGTTTTGATAGTTTATCAGTGAGCTGGATACAATCCTACCTGGAGGGGAGAGAACAGATGGTGGAGGTAAACGGTACCCTATCCCCCCCCCTCACAGTGAACTGTGGTGTTCCACAAGGAAGCATACTAGGACCACTACTGTTCCTAATTTATGCAAATGACATGTCGTCAGCTTGTGACTGCAACTTGTTCCTGTTTGCGGATGACTCAGCCCTGCTGATCTCTGACAAGAACAAGTTACAGGTTGAAAAAACCCTCAGCTCGGAACTAGGCAAAATCTGCATATGGCTCGCCGACAACAAACTTATCATTACACATGGGCAAAACAGAGTCCATTCTCTTCGGTTCAAATAACAAACTCAGCAAAACAGACGGCTTCTCAGTTACAGTGGGTGACAATATTGTCACAAGGAAAGATGAAATTACCTACCTGGGTTCCATCCTAGAGGCTAATCTTTCCTGTGACAAAATGGCATCCAATGTAATAAAAGAAGTCAATCAACGAACTCGATTCTTGTACCGGATCTCCTCCCTGGTAAACAAGAATACCCTGAAGACTCTGGCAGGAGCACTCATTCAAGGGTACTACGACTATGCTTGCACCTCATGGTACCAAAGCACCTCAAAGGCACTAAAAACCAAATTACAAACATCTCAAAACAAACTAGTCAGACTACTGCTTGACCTGACTCCTAGAACCCACCTCACCCCTGCACACTTTGCCAACCTAGGATGGCTTAGAGTAGACGACAGAGTACAGCAACTTGCAATGGGCCTGGTCTACAAGATACACTACACGACCAAGGTACCCATGTACATGTCAAAATACTTCCCAAAGGTCATTGAATACCACGATCACAACACCAGAGGGAGCTCCACAAATCATGTAAAACCCAGATTCGGCTCAAACAAGGGACTAAACACGTTTTGCAATTATGCCACAACAATGTGGAACGCCCTACCCAAAGCTGTAAAGGAATGTAAATCACTACCCACCTTCAAAAACACTCTCAAAGAACACCTACGGGAGACTGCAATTCAAAACTGGCCCCTACAAATGTCCTAACCCAGTTGGACAATAAAGACCAAGCATGGCTTTGTCAGTATTCCAATGTACAGCCCCACCCAACCCCACCCCACCTACCCAACCTCCTCCAATGTACAGTTTCCATGTCAAATGTATGTCAGTATTCCAATGTACAGTGTCCCCCCCCCCTACCCAACCCCCCCCCCCCCCCCACCTCCAATGTACAGCCCCACCCCACCTACCCAACCTCCCCCAATGCACAGTTTCTATGTCAAATGTATATACTCTTCTTCTGGATTTTTTTAGTATCACAAACAGTACTGTATTTGAAAATCTGGTATGTCATAAATGTATAGATGTAGCAGTACTGTCTATCTGTATGTCATGTGTGTCATATGATGAATTGAAAATGGGGGACCCTGATGGAAACAAGACGAAAGTCTTTCTCAGGTCTGCATCCTCTTAACAATTGTATGTATTGAGCTGTACTGTACTGTACCCATTCTGCAATCTGTTAATAAACTTTTCAATCAATCAATCAATCAATCAATCAGGGTTGGCCAACCAGTCAGAGACTAAGAGCCACAAAAATTACTGTGGTACCACAAAGAGCCACACCATATACCAGCGTTTCTCAACCTTTTTTTTCAGTCACGGCACCCTTCATGTGTTTAGAGGTCTCACCCTCTGGCCTTAATGTCTTTTTTATTTGGGCCTCACAGGGTTAAAAGTACCCTGTGAGACCCACGGTTGCAAAATTACAAAATCACTTTTAGCTAGGGATGCTCGATATTGGCTTTTTTACCGATATACCGATATTGTCCAACTCTTAATTTCCAATACCGATATCAACCGTTACCGATATATGCAGGGTCCCCCGAAAAAAAAGGAATCATTTCAGGTAATTAACATTACATATCTCTTGTCGTGGAATTAACACAACATTATGCATACTTTTGACAATAAATAAAATCAGAATCTGTTCTTACTTGCTTGCCTGGGTAAATAAATGTTAAATAAAATGTAAAAAATAAAATAAAAAAAATTATCCGATACCGATATTTTCCGATATCACATTTTAATGCCAATATCGGCCGATAATATCGGTAGGCCGATAATATCGGACATCCCTACTTTTAGCCATTTAAAAAAAGAATGTTTATTTAAAAAATGTTAAACACATCAGTCAATTGGTCCTGTTGTTCAGCCTCACAATGCTATTTGATAGTAAATGTGTTTATACGTCCCACCCTCTGGCCTCTGAAGTTGCTAATGTCTTTTTAATTTGGGCCTCACAGGGTTAACCTCTTAAGCCCGAGATATACAGTAAAAGTGTATATTTTCAGCATTACGTTTGTTTACCAATTATTTTAACTGTTATTAGTGAAATATACGATTATAGAAATCTCAGGGCATTGAGTCGGGAACCGGCGCATATTGACAGGAGGAAGTGGCACAGCCAAAAGTGAGTGTAGTCTTTTGAAGGAAGAGACTCAGGGCTTTCGAATTTCGAAAAACTACCCTACTCAGCTCACACCAGCCCCTGTCAATCATCTGACTTCTGGATTCACTTTTTTAATTTCTCTTATTTTTTGGGATTATCTCTTATTATCTCACAAACCTGAATGTTATTGCCATAAAACAGAACGCAGTTAGTTTCTCTACCTTTCTGTGAACGTCTTGCAAAAAACGGTGTTGCAATACGATGAAAAATGGTGGAGAAATGTACATTATAAAAAAGATGGCAGAATTCAGTACTGTATCTACAAAACCTTCTGTTTAATCATCTTCCCTTTATTCATTTGCTTAGATTTTTCAGGTCTGGTCAATTTTAGCATGGTGTTATTCACAGTCAAAGATTTTTTTTTATTTTTTTTTTTAAATATAATTGATATTCTCCTTTGGTTCATTACAATTTACTCAAGCCTAGTAACAGACACACTATTTCTGACACTGATCCATATATGTCCCTAGATTCAGATACCAAGAACATGCAAATGGACCATTTAATTTTTTTTAAATGTTTATTCTACGTCCTTATGGAATGAGTGGCATAAAAAAAAAAAAGTAAAAAAGAAAATGTATGGATGGAAGAGCCGCACATTGACGGGCAAAGAGCCGCATGCGGCTCGCGAGCCGCGGGTTGGCCACCCCTGCTCTAGTAGTCTAGTTAGAATGACATCAGCCACCATTTAAAAGGCAGCTGCGCCAACTGCGCATGCTCACAAGCACAAACACCTGTTAAATTTAGACCCCTTTACATGGATCTGATCCTTACATTAAATAAACCAAAAGTCTTGACAGTAGTAGTACCGGTAGTAGTTTTATTCAGTCATCACACAATACAATATGCACAATCATTCAACAATCTTTGATTTGGACAGGCCCGAGCATCCATAATTAAAATTAACATACTACCTAGTATAAATTCTAGTCAGTATAAATAAAATAAATAGTCAGTATAAAAATACAAAAAAAAATAGCTCCACAATGCTTCCCCTCCCTCTTCCAATAGACTCAAACTAATGAAAGAAACCGGTGGTGGTTTTCAATGTATGTGATGTATAGATTGGGGGGAGATGACCGCATCTAAAGGGGCCTGGGTCAGAGAGGTCGAAATGTGCATGGGGACGGTGGTGGCGGTTTGAACGGTGGAGGAAGCGGTCTAGTGGCTGGCAGTCAGTGGGAGCAGCACACTGCCAGCGAGCGGGGTGTTGACATTCAGATCTAGAACACAACAAGATAACGGTACGGGAGACAGAGAGCAGAGCGATGGGGGGGGGTTTGACACACAGTAATGATACGTTTTGAAATGTGTTTAAAGCTTAAAGCTGTTGTCATGGCTGTCGTTGCTATGGCGAGAATATAGAAAAATTAGTTTCTTCCGGGTGTAAGGCAGACTGAGACTAAGAACGACTGAGAAACGAACCTCAGAGGAGAGAGGAACCATCAGAGACTTGGAAGCGATTCCCCCTCCCCTCGCGGGGAGAGGAGGGGAGGACTGACGTGGCACGACCACGATGACAGGCTTCTGGAATACCCACCAGGCCGCGAGGATCCCTGAGCGGGGTTAAAGGAGAGATCATTAGAATAGACTTTTCAAGGGCGGTTAGGTGGTCGAGCGGAGATTGTGTTCGTCACCAGCCCCGGAGCTGTGAGCTTGGTTCGCCTGTTCGAATCCAGCTCACAGCTCCGGGGTTGTCACCAGCTTGGCTGGCCGTCTGCACTGATACAATTGGCTGTATCAGAGGGTGGGAGAAGCTGGCGGGGTGGGTCCGGGTCGTTGTAAACAGCGACTCCTACAGTTCGGTCGGGGCGCCTGCTAAGCGCGGATTGGACGTGAGGGGGATAGTGTGGTCCTCCCACACGCTACGCCCTCTCAATGAGAATCCGCGCTGCCAGGTGAAAAGAAGCGGTGATTGGCTGGACGTGTGTCGGAGGAAGCACGTGGTAGCCTCCACTCTCCCAAATGATCTGACTGTGGGGGGTAAAGCGCAGCGACCAGGAAGGGACTGGGAATTGGCATACGACTAACATTGGGATGGGAGAAAATCGGAGGAAAATGGAGGGGGAAAAAGACAAAAAAAAAAAAAAAATAGACTTTTCAAGGACAATACAATCTGTTAACATCTGAGCTGAGGCTTCTGTTTATGAAAATAAACAACGCTTTTCCTTGTAAGGTAGTACGTTGTCAAAGTGTCGAATTCTTACGAAGGTGGAGAATTACTACGGTTGCGGATTGCACTAACGGGGAGAGATAAGGATGGTACAGCCAGTATAGGAGACGTCAGGATCATTAAAATTACACAACGCAGAGGGAGTGGATGGAGAGATGATAACACAAGAAGACGTGATACTGACCGATTGATCAGAATCTAACAGGTCTCAGGTGCTCAGGTGTACCGTGGGCTCAGGCATTGCACCCACACCCTTTTGTCTGGCTTATCGGTGACAGGGCAACCACAAGAGGGGTTGTCTCAGATTTTTATATACGTTTAATCAATTCCACATTAACATTAGATACAGTCTGGCGAGGGGACATCCCAGAGTTAGACCCTGAGTTTGACTGGGACGACGTTTGGACAAATGCTACAGTATATTAGCCTCCCGTAACCCTAATCACCAACAAATTCATTTTAATTATATTCATAGGACGTATCTCACACCTAGGAAACTGTTTGCTATGGGACTGGTGGCCGAGTCCCGGTGCACTTTATGCTCTCTGTTATGTCTGTAAATGTTACTTGTCCTTTCGGATTTTTTTATAATTTTTTAAACAGACATATAAACAAACATGACAACACACGATAAGATATACAAGCATTATTAACAGTGCACATCCAATGAAATCACCATTTAGTTAAATGACTTATACAGGATATACCCCTAATACCTGCTATCTAATACCCTACACACGTATGCTCTAGCTCGTACCCCCCCCTCCCGGACCCCCCATTGGACAAGTTATGTTTTTGTAGTAAAAAAAAAATATTATCCACTTTTTCTCCCCATTTTCTATTTTTCTCCCATCCCAATTTCGTATTTCCAATTCTTCCCTCCCCTGTCTTGAACGTTGCTAGACTATGCCTCCCACTGGTCGGCTGTAGTGAGGATAGAAGCCTTGCATCACGTGTCCCCTCCGGTACACGAGGAGGCAGCCTGTCACATCTTTTCACCGCAGCAGCTCGAACTCTCAGTGGCGATGAGTAACGCGTGGGAGGCTCACGCTGCCTGCCCCCGATACTTCCTGTTTCTGCCGCACCGGCGTCACCCAACCGACCTGTAGGAGTCGCTGTCCACAACGTCCAATCCCCACCCACCGGCTTTCCCACCCTCTAACACTGCCAATTGTGTTAGTATGACGGCCAGCCAAGCCGGTAGCAACGCAGAGAGCTGGGCTCGATACCAGCATCTCCTGCGTTAGTGGCGAGCGCCTTGCCCACTGCGCCAATCAGCCGCCCTTGTTTTTGTAGGTTTTTATAGATATTTTTGCTACCGGGCAGTCCGGTAGAGAGAGAGAGAGAGAGAGGAAGAATGGGAGATAGACCGAGGAAGACATTCGGCAAAGATCACCGGGTCCGGGAGTCGATCCCGGGTCGGCCGCGTTGCACCGTTGTGCTGTATGCGGTGCCCCACTCGGGCGCCCCATTTCTGGAAATCTATAGCAGCTAGACTCTCGGGCATCTGTAACATATCGATTCCACTCACGGCAGCAACATTACTTCTAAACAATATATCTTCATTACCAACATCCATACAACACAAAATAATTATTCTGGCAGGCGTTACAGCAGCCAAAAAGCTTATCGCTATGAGATGGAATGAACCTGAGAATCTCACGGTAATTCACTGGTCCCTGACATTGCTGGACGTTATTTATTTGGAGATATCAACTGCTTGGGTGGCTGGGTGTATGGAAGCAAATGAGTGCCATAAGTATTTGAATTTAATCAGACACCGCATTTATAGCATTGAAAATAATTACTTTGAAAACATGTATAATAACTTTGAAAACATGTATCTGAATTTTTTCAGACACCGCATTTATAGTTCCAGACACCGCATTTATAGTTTCAGACACCGAATTTATAGCATTGCAAATAAATACTATGAAAATCATGTATCTGAATTTTTTTGCTCAGAGTTTACCAAAAATGCAGTGTTAATAAAAAAAAGTCGAATGCATAATAAAATTCAATGTAAAAATGCAGTGTTCATAAAAAAATTCGAATGCATAATAAAATTCAATGTAAAAATGCAGTGTTCATTAAAAAATTCGATGCATAATTGCGGTGTATATAATTCGATGTCAAAAATTGCGGGGTGTGGATTTCGACGTAAAAAACCCAACATCCGGGTTACCCAGACAGGATAAAGCAATCGAGCTGGATGTGATCGAACTGACTTCTGGCCTATCACTGCACGGCTTTGTCAGTCATGTGATCACAACAACCCAGGAAGCCTTTCCTCCCGACGACAAAGAGAAGAGAAGGTGGCTGAAGCCTGAAGTTGATACAGTAAGTTTGATCTCAATGATAAACAATAATTAACAGGTAGGCTAACGGCAGGCACCACTACGAATTGAAAATGGGGGACCCTGATGTAAACAAGACGAAAGTCTTTCTCTGGTCTGCATCCCCTTAACAATTGTGTGTATTGAGCCGTACTGTATTGTACCCATTCTGCAATCTGTTAAATAAAGTTTTCAATCATTCATTCAGGCTAGGCTAACATTAGGTACTACTACTAGTTAGGTAATGTTAGCTAGAATCCAAATCGAAAATCAAGAATCCAAATCAAAAGTCTTATATAAGGTTATGAGATGAACATGTATGTTATGTAGGTTATGAAATGAATATGTATGTAATATGTAATAAAAACGCAGCTCAACGCATACATTTGATCTAGAACCCCGTTTGTTGTCCCCTAACTGTTATACGAAGATGGCCGGCGGTCTCGTGACAACCAGAATACAAAACATTACCTGTTGTTATTGTTAAGTCGCTATCTTGTGATAGTAACATGGTCGTGGTGTGAATTACCTGGCTCTAAATTAAAGTATTTTTGGATGACACAACACAGTAATAAGAAGGATGGCAAGTGTATGATGGCATGCATGTACAATAATGCTGTGTATACCCTAATTATATTTATTCTTAATGTACTGTATATATCCACATGTGTTTGTACATATAACTGCATATAAACCTTTTACATATCTGTAGATACTACTATATCTATATCTGTACATATCCCTTACCTACTCTTACTAGTTACGCTGCTGGCCAGTATGACTACCATAGTGTCTTTATACCTGCTGCATCAATGTACATAATAATACTACAACTCTGTACATATATATGATCTGATTAGCATTATTACTCAGTAGTACTGATTTATATATTTTAAACAATATAATGAATTAAGGTTTTGTTTTATTTGTCACATAAGGTACATGTACATTACAGTGAAACACTTGGTTCTGTATGAGCCTCCTGAGATTGTGCTTCATAGAAGTTTTTCTAGAAGTTAGACATCTCTTTGATCCAATGACCTTGTAGTAGACAGAAATCTATTTGTTTGTTTCTTCATATCACAGTTTACAATTTATTTTCTTTTTGCAGGCATGACTTCACCCCAACATCCCCTGAGTGGAACATGGAAAGAGTGTTGACCTTGATGTTTATCGTTGTCTTTCAACCATATTGTTTGTTACTGTTTAATAAATTGTTTGTTACTGTTGATGTTTAATAAATGTTTATCGTCGTCTTTCAACACCCTGCCTCAGACTCCTATCCATGGTAACTCCCAGCTATTACTAAAGTTGATTTCAAGACGTGACTCGGGGGCGTTCCAAGGGTGCGTTCCAGCAGAGGTGTTCATTGACTCCAGTGTTTATTATGTATTTTCACAGCAGAAAAACACTCAAGTTATTCCTTTCTTCCGTTCAGAATCAGCCAGCCTGTTGTATATTGAACAGCCCAGTATATGTATTAGGGATGCACAGTATGGACGTTTTTTCAGCCGATAACGGATCACTACCTGCTGCTCATGGCGAATACTGATAACTTCATAACCTGTAGTTTATACACAACTGAGGGTCTACAGATCTAAAGGACAACAACCAATCAGAGCACTTGTCTGCCATAAAAACATAATACATCTGTAAAATAACAAGGGAACAAAGGTGAATTGTGCCACATTTATTTTAAACGTGTTTTACGTTTACTCTGGTGTTTAAATTTCTGTGAATATAGTTTGTATTATGTACTGTTTACATTTTGTACAATCGTCGTTTCTGTAAATGAGGGAAACCTCAGAGGCGTACGATTTTAAATAAAGGTTGAAATGAAAAAATTTGGTTACAGAAAAAGACCTAACCTCTCTTTCTCAGTCATCAGATAGAACATGCTCACAACATTGAACAGCAGCAATGTAGATGTCACAGACTGGGATGCAGCTCATAGGTCAACAGCTTCTCTTAAAGCAGCCATTAGTCCATCAGTCAGTGGGCTCTCTGTGTTTGGGACAATGACACTAGAGTGGCCATCAGGAGCAAATCCACTGTTCTCCCACTCAATCTGAGGAATATCCACACCCTAAAAACAACAGAAATAGAAAGCCTTATTTGTGGTATTAATTATCTTGATAGACAGCAGCAGTAAGGTGGGCACTTATGGCTTTTGAAATCTGTATGCTCCTACTCATTTATCTTTCTGTTTTCACATACTGTAACTCATTTTCTAGGACTATAAGCCCTAAACCACTGCCCATGTTGTTTAGCAAATGTTCATGGCTCTTATTCTGACCTACACTTTTGTAATTCACTCAGCATATGAATTGTTCCCACATGTAAGAGAAATTAAATTTTCTCATCAGGAAACCTTTCTTATGCATTTGACACATCCCAACTTTTGCCATACAGTATAACTATGCTATAGTTCAAATATTTTCACCTATTTACCTTGCTGTCAGATAGCCCTTTCTGGTGGGGAACAGGCTTTATAGCCACCTACAGTATGCTCTCTTAAAAGGGTGCTCTGGGATGAAAATACAGGGGAAGTTCAATGGAGTCTGGTAGGTGTTTGCAAGAGCATGGATAGCGGTTTCAGTTTTTGAGTGGCTGAGGGATCAATACTATTGAAAGCATTGAAGTTGTAAAAATTGGACAAAGTTACCTCCATGTTATCAGAAACTGGAATTGGGTGATGGATTCGTCCCAGCTCCCACAGCTGATTTAGGGTCATATGGCCTTCTGTTCTTATAGGATGATTTGCCCAGCCACTGCGCAATGTGTCCAGGTCATCGTGAAGCCGTGGCAGGAACACATAATGGCAACAGAAGAGGTGTGTAGCATTGCCAATGTTGAGGAACCCCTCTTCTTCAAGGTAGTGTAGAGCATCATAGTAGATGACTGTAACAGCTGTCCACATGTCTCGCCATAGCCTCTCTATCCTGGAAAATTGCGAGTTTACCAGAACATTTTAAAGTTAAAGGACAGGGAATGGCAATATTTGCATTTGTGGCAGATTTGACATGGAATTATTATGTATGTATAATAAACAACTGATCATGTAAGATCTCAGCAGTTTCTTTTGTTGAGAAAAGGTTTCCAGCAACAACAAATGCACAGATGGATTTTATTTTAAATGCAATCCAATGATCTGATGTTCATTGTGTGTATTTCTTTATCTACCCTTTCATGAGTCATTATTGTCAGTCCAAAACAAGAGATTATGTTTTTGTAACATGTTTCTAAAACATTATCTCGTGTTATTTACATACTAAGACAATAGGTGTGACATACAAATGTAATTCGACACACACTGCCCAGCAAAAACTGTAAAAAAAATTTTTTGCAGCAAGGAAGAGATTGTTTAATTTGCATGATGAAGAGGTCACAGTTAAGTACCCTTTGACTGACATCAACTCCCACCGTAGAGAGGAATTTTACCTCACACTATTGCAAATAACAGTACTGCTTCTAGTAGGTATATGTGTAGCAAACAGTACAGTTCTGGCATGGCAGCAGTGAGATGGTGTCTTTCAACTAGCAATCTCTGATCTTTTGGGCTTACCGTTGGTTGTGAACACTCTTGCCAGATATAAAGCTGCCCCTTCCAGTGCCACGGACTGTAAACATGAGACGTGGAACGTCCACATTTTCCACCCCCTGATCAGCTCGTACCCTAAAATATACCAACAATTACAACAAAGACCACATTAAGTGTTGGTTTCAACGGCCCCCCACTGCCTCAGGAAATATTTACCTAAGAGGGAAACCAAACTTCTTGACAGATTCTTGGAAGAAGGCCAGATAAATAAATTATATTTTCATCAGTCTACAGCATTGGTATTGTGTAGTGTTTGGTGAATTTATTGTATTATTGTATATATTATATTGTATATAAGCTAGTTGAAAGACACCATCTCACTGCTGCCATGCCAGAACTGTACTGTTTGCTACACATATACCTACTAGAAGCAGTACTGTTATTTGCAATAGTGTGAGGTAAAATTCCTCTCTACGGTGGGAGTTGATGTCAGTCAAAGGGTACTTAACTGTGACCTCTTCATCATGCAAATTAAACAATCTCTTCCTTGCTGCAAAAAAAAAATTTACAGTTTTTGCTGGGCAGTGTGTGTCGAATTACATTTGTATGTCACACCTATTGTCTTAGTATGTAAATAACACGAGATAATGTTTTAGAAACATGTTACAAAAACATAATCTCTTGTTTTGGACTGACAATAATGACTCATGAAAGGGTAGATAAAGAAATACACACAATGAACATCAGATCATTGGATTGCATTTAAAATAAAATCCATCTGTGCATTTGTTGTTGCTGGAAACCTTTTCTCAACAAAAGAAACTGCTGAGATCTTACATGATCAGTTGTTTATTATACATACATAATAATTCCATGTCAAATCTGCCACAAATGCAAATATTGCCATTCCCTGTCCTTTAACTTTAAAATGTTCTGGTAAACTCGCAATTTTCCAGGATAGAGAGGCTATGGCGAGACATGTGGACAGCTGTTACAGTCATCTACTATGATGCTCTACACTACCTTGAAGAAGAGGGGTTCCTCAACATTGGCAATGCTACACACCTCTTCTGTTGCCATTATGTGTTCCTGCCACGGCTTCACGATGACCTGGACACATTGCGCAGTGGCTGGGCAAATCATCCTATAAGAACAGAAGGCCATATGACCCTAAATCAGCTGTGGGAGCTGGGACGAATCCATCACCCAATTCCAGTTTCTGATAACATGGAGGTAACTTTGTCCAATTTTTACAACTTCAATGCTTTCAATAGTATTGATCCCTCAGCCACTCAAAAACTGAAACCGCTATCCATGCTCTTGCAAACACCTACCAGACTCCATTGAACTTCCCCTGTATTTTCATCCCAGAGCACCCTTTTAAGAGAGCATACTGTAGGTGGCTATAAAGCCTGTTCCCCACCAGAAAGGGCTATCTGACAGCAAGGTAAATAGGTGAAAATATTTGAACTATAGCATAGTTATACTGTATGGCAAAAGTTGGGATGTGTCAAATGCATAAGAAAGGTTTCCTGATGAGAAAATTTAATTTCTCTTACATGTGGGAACAATTCATATGCTGAGTGAATTACAAAAGTGTAGGTCAGAATAAGAGCCATGAACATTTGCTAAACAACATGGGCAGTGGTTTAGGGCTTATAGTCCTAGAAAATGAGTTACAGTATGTGAAAACAGAAAGATAAATGAGTAGGAGCATACAGATTTCAAAAGCCATAAGTGCCCACCTTACTGCTGCTGTCTATCAAGATAATTAATACCACAAATAAGGCTTTCTATTTCTGTTGTTTTTAGGGTGTGGATATTCCTCAGATTGAGTGGGAGAACAGTGGATTTGCTCCTGATGGCCACTCTAGTGTCATTGTCCCAAACACAGAGAGCCCACTGACTGATGGACTAATGGCTGCTTTAAGAGAAGCTGTTGACCTACGAGCTGCATCCCAGTCTGTGACATCTACATTGCTGCTGTTCAATGTTGTGAGCATGTTCTATCTGATGACTGAGAAAGAGAGGTTAGGTCTTTTTCTGTAACCAAATTTTTTCATTTCAACCTTTATTTAAAATCGTACGCCTCTGAGGTTTCCCTCATTTACAGAAACGACGATTGTACAAAATGTAAACAGTACATAATACAAACTATATTCACAGAAATTTAAACACCAGAGTAAACGTAAAACACGTTTAAAATAAATGTGGCACAATTCACCTTTGTTCCCTTGTTATTTTACAGATGTATTATGTTTTTATGGCAGACAAGTGCTCTGATTGGTTGTTGTCCTTTAGATCTGTAGACCCTCAGTTGTGTATAAACTACAGGTTATGAAGTTATCAGTATTCGCCATGAGCAGCAGGTAGTGATCCGTTATCGGCTGAAAAAACGTCCATACTGTGCATCCCTAATACATATACTGGGCTGTTCAATATACAACAGGCTGGCTGATTCTGAACGGAAGAAAGGAATAACTTGAGTGTTTTTCTGCTGTGAAAATACATAATAAACACTGGAGTCAATGAACACCTCTGCTGGAACGCACCCTTGGAACGCCCCCGAGTCACGTCTTGAAATCAACTTTAGTAATAGCTGGGAGTTACCATGGATAGGAGTCTGAGGCAGGGTGTTGAAAGACGACGATAAACATTTATTAAACATCAACAGTAACAAACAATTTATTAAACAGTAACAAACAATATGGTTGAAAGACAACGATAAACATCAAGGTCAACACTCTTTCCATGTTCCACTCAGGGGATGTTGGGGTGAAGTCATGCCTGCAAAAAGAAAATAAATTGTAAACTGTGATATGAAGAAACAAACAAATAGATTTCTGTCTACTACAAGGTCATTGGATCAAAGAGATGTCTAACTTCTAGAAAAACTTCTATGAAGCACAATCTCAGGAGGCTCATACAGAACCAAGTGTTTCACTGTAATGTACATGTACCTTATGTGACAAATAAAACAAAACCTTAATTCATTATATTGTTTAAAATATATAAATCAGTACTACTGAGTAATAATGCTAATCAGATCATATATATGTACAGAGTTGTAGTATTATTATGTACATTGATGCAGCAGGTATAAAGACACTATGGTAGTCATACTGGCCAGCAGCGTAACTAGTAAGAGTAGGTAAGGGATATGTACAGATATAGATATAGTAGTATCTACAGATATGTAAAAGGTTTATATGCAGTTATATGTACAAACACATGTGGATATATACAGTACATTAAGAATAAATATAATTAGGGTATACACAGCATTATTGTACATGCATGCCATCATACACTTGCCATCCTTCTTATTACTGTGTTGTGTCATCCAAAAATACTTTAATTTAGAGCCAGGTAATTCACACCACGACCATGTTACTATCACAAGATAGCGACTTAACAATAACAACAGGTAATGTTTTGTATTCTGGTTGTCACGAGACCGCCGGCCATCTTCGTATAACAGTTAGGGGACAACAAACGGGGTTCTAGATCAAATGTATGCGTTGAGCTGCGTTTTTATTACATATTACATACATATTCATTTCATAACCTACATAACATACATGTTCATCTCATAACCTTATATAAGACTTTTGATTTGGATTCTTGATTTTCGATTTGGATTCTAGCTAACGTTACCTAACTAGTAGTAGTACCTAATGTTAGCCTAGCCTGAATGAATGATTGAAAACTTTATTTAACAGATTGCAGAATGGGTACAATACAGTACGGCTCAATACACACAATTGTTAAGGGGATGCAGACCAGAGAAAGACTTTCGTCTTGTTTACATCAGGGTCCCCCATTTTCAATTCGTAGTGGTGCCTGCCGTTAGCCTACCTGTTAATTATTGTTTATCATTGAGATCAAACTTACTGTATCAACTTCAGGCTTCAGCCACCTTCTCTTCTCTTTGTCGTCAGGAGGAAAGGCTTCCTGGGTTGTTGTGATCACATGACTGACAAAGCCGTGCAGTGATAGGCCAGAAGTCAGTTCGATCACATCCAGCTCGATTGCTTTATCCTGTCTGGGTAACCCGGATGTTGGGTTTTTTACGTCGAAATCCACACCCCGCAATTTTTGACATCGAATTATATACACCGCAATTATGCATCGAATTTTTTAATGAACACTGCATTTTTACATTGAATTTTATTATGCATTCGAATTTTTTTATGAACACTGCATTTTTACATTGAATTTTATTATGCATTCGACTTTTTTTTATTAACACTGCATTTTTGGTAAACTCTGAGCAAAAAAATTCAGATACATGATTTTCATAGTATTTATTTGCAATGCTATAAATTCGGTGTCTGAAACTATAAATGCGGTGTCTGGAACTATAAATGCGGTGTCTGAAAAAATTCAGATACATGTTTTCAAAGTTATTATACATGTTTTCAAAGTAATTATTTTCAATGCTATAAATGCGGTGTCTGATTAAATTCAAATACTTATGGCACTCATTTGCTTCCATATGGGTGGGACAAGCAGGTATTGAATTGTGGACTGCGGCGGCCGAGGTGGTTAAAAGCTCAATGTAGCGGCGGAGTGGGGGTGGGGTGTTGGTCCTGGGGGACCCGGCGGTCTTGGGGAGGGGGGGAGGAATGTCTGTTGTCTAATGTCTAATGTCTTTTGTGTTGTTTGCGGTGTCTTTATTTTCTACTTGGTATATTTTGTATTTTGTATTTATTAATTAAGTTTTAACCTGTATTTATTATTTCTTATTGTCTTGTCAGTATTATTATTATTGTTGATGTTGTTTTGTTGTTAACACTTCCAGTGCCAACAGCAGAGGGCGCTGTGGCCCTTCAGCGCCAGTGCTTTATCCAATGTAGGATAGGACTTATTTGCGAGTGCTTAAAATATATCAAATATAATAGCAATAGATCTAAATAACACGGTGATCGTCAATGAGTTGCTTCCAGTCAACATGCACGAAACAGAGAATTCTTTCATACATTTCCGTTTTATACCATGATGAATATCAATATATTTCTAGAGTGTTCTGTCTCATCTCAATAAACTCCAGCAAATCGAGCTTTAATGTATTTCGTTAGAAATCGTGCCATTTGTCGCTTGATTTATGAATAGTTTTCAAATAAAGGCTAGATTATCGATATTATGTCCTCATGCACGAACAGAAGCGGGGTCTGAAAAATCACTTCTCCGTACTTTGGTCGGCGCGAACGTCACACACACACACACACTCCGATGGCAGTGAAAGAAACATCTGATTAACCCAAGATTCGTAACATAACGTCCTTACCTCACATCTGATGTCCTGCAAAAAGATTAATCCAATTCCTGATCACCATTCCAAATATTGATCGTGTTTATTGATCCAACGTTATATATCCAAAACACATAATCCACACTGCTCCGAGTGTCCCCAGTCAATGTGTTATAACGATACTG
This sequence comes from Notolepis coatsorum, assembly GCF_963971535.1. NCBI lineage: Eukaryota > Metazoa > Chordata > Actinopteri > Aulopiformes > Paralepididae > Notolepis > Notolepis coatsorum. The sequence goes on along the minus strand of NC_140182.1, from coordinate 78,911,905 downwards.
CATGCCCGAGAAGGAAAACCTGGACCGGACTTCTTAGATTGATGCACAGCCCCAGCCAGAGGGATTCCAATGATGTGCAATACCATCCGGGAGACGATAGGCGGCGGTATTTGCCCTTTGCAAGCTCAGACCCATTCTCAATTATAAGGTCAGGCTGGATGGATGAAAAATGAATGGATATAGCGAATAAAAGAAATATCGATTCAAACCCGAGATTTCTCGGGTTTGGCGCCCAGAGCATGGCGAGTTAACCCGGACTCTCTCGGGTTTGGCCTCCAAAAAAAGAAAAGAAAATGGAAAATAAAAAGAAATGTATAATAAAAAAAATCTTTGATTTGGCAGTTTTTACCAAAAGCGAATGACTCATTCTTAAATGTATATCGTTAGGTTATGACTATAACCAAGTTCTGTTAGTTAGGGGCGATGCTTGGCATCGCTACTGCACTATCTCGCGTACGTGCACGCGTACTGAATAAACCACAAATGTACCTCTAATACCAGTATTAGTCTGACCACACCCCTCATCAGCTTACCTTCATAAGCAGGTGTGTGGTCACCTGCTCTCCTCCTTCCCAAGCTTTCACCACAAGGTGAGGACAAGGGCTGCAGCGGCGTCCGATGCCAAGCATCGCCCCTAACTAACAGAACTTGGTTATAGTCATAACCTAACGTTCTGTATCGTTAGTGGCTTAGCTTGGCATCGCTACTGCACAAGGGAGGCCAAGCGGAGCCACTTGGCTGACAAATACACCCCGCTGACAGCCCCCCAAAACCATCAGAACAGGGAGGGCCGAGCCCCCCCGACCCCCCCTAATGGAGGGTAGCCCCCCTATTAGGGACGTCACGGGAGGGCGACGGACCCGACCGTGCGAAGAGGCACTCAAGCAACTCAACGCACAGGGTGAGCAGACCGTGGCTTGACCCCACGACTACACACACGCACAACCCGCATGCCACCCGGGAACGAACGGAGGAACAACCTCGTTACTGCCCCCAGAATCACGGGGTCAAGGGCAAACCCAACCCCGTGGCAAGGCCGTAGCAGCGGAGCACGAAGGAAGACCCAGACCCACCAAAAGGACTGGACTCCCTGGAATGGGGGCCCGGAGAAGTCCATGATGCCAGCATCAAGACCCCACCAGGTGGGCACGTAGTGCCCCGCCCCCCACATCGCCAGCGTATTCGGACAAAGGCCCCTCAGTTACTGCACCTGGTATTCCCAGGCGGAACCAACCAGGCCAGAACCTGCCCAGCTTCCGAGATCGGACGAGACCGGGCGTGTTCAGGTCGGTATGGCCGTAAGCCGAGCGGGCCCCGTCCCCCCAATAGTACACCGCCTGGCACACTGACCCTGCAGAATAGGCAGTCAGCATGGCCGTAAGCACACAAAAAAGGTTAACCAACGGAAGCAGGCAGCGCACCGGGGAAAAACCAGGCAACAGGCTGTTAACCCTAGCCTGGAGACTGCGGACGAGACAGGCGCCAGAGGGGACAGCTGAACACAGCCGCCCCGGCGGAAGGAGCGTAAGCTGGCGGTGTTGCATGACCAAGCCTCCATTTAACAACCCCCACCCAGAGGGGTCGAGGCAGAGAAGGCTGACACGATTGGCAGACGTCATGAACGTGCAGGGGCACCCTCAAACGGTGAACCCGGGAGTTGACACTGCTCCAACACACCAGGGAATCAACCACCTCGGTGTTACCCAATGCGGTGGTTGTTCCTATAACCCCTCAAGAAAAAACTCCAAAACACACCTGCGGGTATACACCGGCTATACCGCAGTACAAGTGTTTCAGTTTCCAAAAAGGGTTAACCCAGGCCTACGGGTCGCAAACATCACTTCGGACCGGGCCTGGCGGTACGGGAAGCACAGGGTCACCAGAGGAGGTCAAAAAACCACCCCCACAGGCCCCTCTTCGCCATGCGTGAGAGAGGAGCGAAAAATAATGGAGAACCAGCCCCTAAGCACACCGTACCTGGTATTCCCCGGCGGTCTCCCAACCAAGTACTAACCAGGACCAACCTGTGTAGCGGCCGAGATCCGACGAGATCGAGCGCGTACAGAATGGCATGGCTGTAAGCCATGACGACAGTGCTGAGTAAAAACATACCCAACCAGGGTCTCCATAGCGCTTAACCCTGTGACACCCAGACCGACCTGGCATTTTTCCCCCTGAAAAAAGCCCAAGTCCCTCAGGGTACCAGAACAGCAGATCTGCATCCCCGGCGGACAACGGGTTCAACTGATCTGGACCAGCGTGACCAGAACCAGTCCCGTGCCCTAACCACGCCGACATGCCTACTCCAGGAGAAGGGCAGATATGCGTGTTGATCTTAACATGAAAAGAAGGCGCCACCCAGACGTCGGGACGAACCGCGCCTGGTGGCCCACCCCAAGGGCGTGAGACCCCACTACATATGTTCAGATCCATCCCGTCATCATCCCCCAGACATGAACGAGAATCCGTCGACAACCCACCCAGGTCATGGGATGTGGTCGCCGGAAGAGGAAAAACCCCCATCTCAGTTGCTTTATAAAAACGCTGTTTCAACCACAAGCAACTAAGGCGTGCCAGTCAATCGCCTGTTTACAGCGAGCTAGCACTATACGTGCGTCGGGACACACCCCCATCAATGAACAGGCTATTTAGACCTGTCATTGAATCCCCAAGGCGCCCAGGGGAACGACAAGAGGGGTGTGACACTCCCTAACTCCAACACTTCTGGAATAGAAAGAAGGAAGCATCAACAGTATGTATCCCAGTCTACACAGCCGGGGTAAAAAATGTTCACATTTTTACATCCCACCACCCTCCCATAGGAAAGAGACGGGGATCCCCAGAGAGACTTCCCACGCGAGCTGTACAGATTGAAAAGAATATATTGCACCTTGAGCCATGTAAAAAACTGGTTTTAGGGCCTCCGGGGAAGAGGCACCGAACCCATACACACTCAATAAACGAATTGAATCGAATATACATACAATAGAAAAGGACCCTTCTAGAGGGTCCACTCACTTTGACAATCTGAGGAGGAAGGCTCTGTACTCTGATGGAGGCTTCCTCACATGGAAGAAGGAGTCCGAACTCACAGAAGGCCTGAGTAGGCGCTTGGTGAGGAGGAGCCCTGACCACCCCCCCTGAAAACAGATCCATCACATGGACCTGAACAGCACACGGAAGTCCTACCAACAGAGACGCGCACGGTGACGTACTCTATGGCGGGGGAATTCCTGCGGTGCACACGCCCAATATACCAGGCCGTGGGACCAGGAACTCCCTCCCCCCCCCCCCCCCCCCCCCCCCCGTAACGTGCCGAACCGCCACGTGACGGGAACCTTGAAGGACAGGGGGTGTACCCCTGACCGACAGAACAATGGGGAGAGGAAAGGTTACCAGTTCACCCCTTTACGACCCCACACCCATGATACGACGTAACGACAAAAAGAGAATATGACACAGTCATAGTCAGCTCTATGAAGCGTTTCACAGCTCCACACAGCGCACGAGCTAACCTGCTATCTGATTTTTACTAAGGAAAAAACACAGAATAGAGAGGGCTCTAAGAACCCCGGTCCAACATACACATGTGCTTCTGTGGCCAGTACAACCCAGTTGTAGGTCACATGACACACACAACCCATCATCACCTACAAAAAATGGCAAAAAACACTCAACAGAGGAACGCCGTTTTTTTCACAATGAGAGAATACATCATTCTTGATTAGTATCGACCACAGGCCTTGCTAAGCACACATGACAGCAACCAAACCAATTTCCCTTTAGGAAATAAGTTTCTCCAGCAGATTTAGCACAACCTCAGCAATCAAGCTGAGAGTTACATCGTATCCCTACCACACAAAAGACACAATTAATGCACAACATGTCTGATAGGAGGTGATAAAGTCCCCAGGGAACCGGGGGGGGAAACACAATCCTCCTATTTTACCCTCAATACGGCCAGTTAAAACAGGAAAACCTGTTAATGTGTGAACTCACTGTTCATTGTCATTACAGTCTGAGAAAGAACATTCTTTTACTCACTCGTCACCAAGCATAGCTTCATAGGTTAGTTGCCTTAGTAGTGAGTACACGGTACACATAAACACCATGATGTTTCTCACACAACAACCAGATCAATACATCACGACCTGCACGGAGAAGCTAACTGCCAGTGACAAAAACAGCTCACACACAACCCGCAACGTATCTCAAATGCATTGCAACAACACACGTTTTGGGAAAAAACACCGTTATTCACAATACATTTAGCAAGGTAAAACCAGAAGACGTGTTATGAGGTCTGGCCAACCCCGTACCTGCCCGGAACGCAGATCAGCGAAGTGCAGTCACAAGCCACCGTAGAACACAGCCGTCCCGTGTTGTTCGATCCGGGCAGCGTCGCCGCTCCACCAGTCGCTACAGTCCTCTTTGTTGACGCAATCCCCGTCTAGGCTCAGGCAGGGTCGACGAACATCCCCTGTCAAGGATGACGTCGTGGTCAAGAGTGTAAAACATGTTAAAAATCAAAGCACGTTCAACAGAATAGCATCAAGCTAACGGCTGCTCCAACCGTTCGGGTGCTATTGCTTCCGCTCGCGAGACGCCGATCTACGACGCACGCGATCAGGAGCGAGCTCCCGGCGGCGCGCGAGAAGCCAAGCTACCCCGCGCCAGGCCACCGACCGGCTAACCGTAAGCTATGAACATGTAAACAATGACATAACACTCACCCAGACAGGCCGCCGTTCTGAACCCTCCTCACTTTTTAAGAGAAAAGAGAAAACAAGACGTCAACACCGCTTCACAACGGTGACATTAACACGTCCGGCGGAATCAGCACAGTACCAACTGGCCTGTATAGCTGACTTTGAACATGAATCTGCCGCTATCGCACATTACATGCACATATCCCCTCGTGAAGGAATACTCTCATTTGGATATGAAAGATGGGGTCTTAACACGGTGACAGAGAGAATCCACTCGTCCAGAACACACAGGGATCACCAGTGTCAATGGTCGCGGCCCACTAGTTAAAACTATAATGGTCGCCAGACCAAGGCCTTCTGTCGCCTAGACGGCTAAACAAAGGACCCTAGCCTGGGGCCGGTTTCCATAAACTTTGTCAAGTAGCCCCCATAGCACTAACAGACAAGTGGAGCCCGCCAGCAAACACTACTCACCCAACCTGGAACGCACCGCTCCTCACAACAGCGGCATGTCCGACAGTTCAGCTGTGGCCTGACAGGTTTCACCCCAACAAACACAGCAAGGAACTGCAGTTGAGAAGCATGCAGCGGCGTGCTCCCAATACGAAAACCGGTGGAGGGTTTGTAGAATGATCATCATCTTCTAGACACTCCAGTACGAAGACAATATCGCCGTATTTTCTCGAAAATAGTGAGAGAGAAAATAAAGATATGATGTCAACGTATCCTTGTTTCCCAAGCTGTTCCTAATCCAATTTCTTCCATCATGGTGTCAAGTGTGGGGATCTACCGAGGCACCTCTTCCTTGTGGTGAAAGCGAGAAGGAGGAGAGCAGGTGACCACACACCTGCTTATGAAGGTAAGCTGATGAGGGGTGTGGTCAGACTAATACTGGTATTAGAGGTACATTTGTGGTTTATTCAGTACGCGTGCACGTACGCGAGATAGTGCAGTAGCGATGCCAAGCTAAGCCACTAACGATACAGAACAGCATTGTTCCACAAGTTAACCCCAACAATAGAAATACATCTCCTTTTAATCCCTTTCTTAGCTTTTTGAACAGTAAATCATTAAATTTCATAACATGAGACTTTATAAACAGTGGATTTGTGTGGTCAATCATAGTAACCAGCCTTATAAACGCTCCGAATGGCCCGTTTTTGCAGTAAGACTATCGAATTTACAGTATTTTTGTAAGGTTTGGTTCTTTCCCCACCACAGGCTTCTTAAAGTACTGTGATGATTGGTCTGCTGCTTAAGCCTACTCGCTCTTTTCCTTTTGTTTTCTGTTAATCATTGCATTCCCCTATTCACACGCTTCTTCCCATAGACGTCGTTGATTGGTGCTCCCCCAACCACACGCTTGCCAATCACATCCCTCAGCTGTCACTGCTTGTCAATTAAGCATTCCCGTATTATTTATACCCCGTTTCCCCATTCAAGTTTTGTTGGATCGTTTTGATATTTCAGTTGCATTCGCCGTTCCTGCTGCCTGCTGTTGTTTCCCTGTGCTTTGCCTCCAGGATATTCAAGAAGCATTCCTCTTGGACACCCTTTCCCCGAGGCGGCACGCTCGCTCCATTCTGTTCCAACGCTCTTTACGCACAACGCCTGGGTGAGTTTTTTATGACTGTCTTTGATCCAATTCCGTTTTTCGTGTGTTTATATAACACTGAAGATTTCCAGCTTTTTATCAGACAGTCACTCACCCAGCGTTTAGCCTTTTTTGGATTGTTTCATTGGGATAATATTTTGGCCTAACATCTCCCACTGTGTGTTTACACACCGAAGATATTATCACATTGGATTTGTATTTTGGGACTTCGCTCACAGTGTTTATTTTGCACCGAAGATATCTATCACTTGGGATTGTGTTTGGAACGTTACTCACCGTGTGTATTTACACCGAAGATTCAGTCACTTGGATAACTCTGTTTTCGGGTACAGTCACCTCTCCTGTTCACCTGCTCTGTTCCACCTGCACTCTGAGTTAACTCGCTCCCTCTCTCTCTCTCGGTCCCGCAACCACCTCGGAGATTCTGCCGAGAGAAGTCTGCAGAGCGGCTCTGACGTCAGCGTCTGCTTCCCCTGACTACCATCCCGGGAGAAGCTGCAGAGCAGCAACATTCATCCTTGCTTGTATTCCAGTCTTTGTTTGAACTCTTCCAAGTCTGTGCTGTTTATTTAGTCTTAATAAACAAGCCCTTGTTTTTGGCAACTCTGAATCCTACTCTCTTGTGTCGTTGCGTTTGGGGTCGGTGTCAAACCATAACAATTTTTAAATGTCGACCCCCATACTTCCACACAGTAAGATATGTAACGAAGTATAATTGAGCAGTAAATGATGTACAAGGCCTTATAGTTTAATATATCCTTACATTTATACAGGATTGCTACTGACTTAGACATTTTCCCTTGAATATAGTTAACATGTTGTTTCCATGTTAATTTCTGATCAATAACTACCCCTAGAAATTCTATCTCAGAAACTCTTTCTATTTTTACATCACATATTTTTTACTCGATATCCCCCTCTATTTCTTTTTGATTACCAAAAACCATAATTTTTGTTTTATTAATATTGAGAGACAATTTATTATCAAACCAATCTGGAGGTTCCCGGTTCAATTCCCGCTCCTCCCGGGCAGCGTGTCGATGTGTCCTTGAGCAAGACACTTAACCCCTAACTGCTCCCGATGAGCAGGTTGTCACCTTGCATGGTCGCCTCCGCCGTCGGTGTGTGAATGTGTGAGTGAACGGATGAATGTGAGGAACAAATTGTAAAGCACTTTGGATACAAGAACAATATAAATGCACCATTTACCATTCTTTACCATTTACCACTCCAGGTCGGAGGTGCATCATGGACCATCTGTGAGGAGTTCCCCCACAGTGAGTCGGTGGAGGAGCAGACACCCATCCTGCTGCCTTCCCCCACAGAGGGGCCGCTCCCAGAGCTGCAGGAGGGGCCTCCGCTGAAGCCTTACTGGGTGAGTCTCCACAAGGTGCAAATGAGCCTCAAAAGCATGTCGTGCATGGAACCTGTCAAATAACCAATGAACTAAACTGAACTGAAATAAACGAAACTAAGCTAATAGCTAATGTTGTTCTGCCGTGGAACAACAATGTTGATTTATTTTGCACATAATCTCACACAGATCTAAAAACTGGAAACAGCACCCATTCATTTAGGTTGACAGTTATTGAGAGTAAATTAGTTTGAATGTGGCCACCAGTGATGTCATCTGGGATTTTATTGAGCTCAATAAAATGATGTAGATGAAGAAATAGCAATACCTTGTTTTATAGGGACTGCTAACTTGTAATTTAATTGAGCTGTAATTAACACAACACAAGGATCCAATGTCCCAGATGGCATCACTGGTGGCCATATTCACAGTCATTTACTCTCAGTAGCTATTGGATGTGTGTAGATTATGTCCAAAATAAATCAGTATTGTTTTGGTGAAGTGCCCCTTTCAAGTAAGTTACATGAAAATATTATTTAAAAACAACAACATAGATTAAAGGTGCTATATATAATTTAAAAATGACATCTGCAGAGCTTTTACATTAGAAAGGTGCTTAATAAAAAATACCCCCCCCCCCCAAAAAGACTGATTAATGAATTTATCATTTAAAAAATGTTTGCTGGTCCAAAATGAATGTTGTTGTTTACATGAAGCAGGCATGTACTTCCCATTTCCACACGTGGAATGCACCTGATGACATGCTGGTACTCTAGTCTAGTGTGACATCTAAATGTCACACTAGTGGCTAAATGTTATCTATAGCACCTTTAATACTATTCTCAAAATAGAATTGACCTATCTCAAAGCCAGGCCTCCTTTCTTGATCTTCCAGTCTTCTTGATTGGAGGATCAAGAAAAGAGTGTGGGGCTTAACCCTTAGAGCAGGGGTAGGCAACCCTAGGCACGCGTGCCTGCATAGGCACGCGGGGGCATTTTCATAGGCACAGGGGGTAGCAGTAAAAAAAAATATATATATATATATATATATATATATATATAATTTTTTTTTTTTTAATATTATAGTGAAATATTTTGCACTGTTGTCGCATTTATCTTGTTGAAATCCTCCCACAGGTTCTTTTTACTACCACATATTTAATTGAGACCCTTTATTTGTTTATTATTTCAATTTAGCTGGAAATACATTGCTACATCATTCAGTAACATTTGCAGAGCCTTATAACAAAAACATTATTACGGTCACCATTGTGACCAGTGGGATTATTCAACACATTTTATTATTTATTTTTCTATTTCATTGAACATTGCACATGTTAACACTTTAATCGCCGGAAACGCCGTAACTCGTCATTGCCCGCCATGCTCATTCTGCCGAAGACGCCGTAACACGTCTTTGATATCAATATTTCAAAAATCTGTGATCGAAATCATATTTCTCCTCCGGGGACCTGAGATATACTGCTGATCTCCACTCAACTCTCTAACGGTTCATGAGCGCCATCTGGTGGCCGATCGGCAGATCGGCCAACAGGAAGTGACGCGCCAAACAGGAAGTGCTCATCCATATTTCGTCCGGGCACTCGCGATCGTTAGCCGGACTCCATCTCGACACACTGGATAATCAATCGCTCGCCCTAACTCAATAAACAACGTTATTTGGACGTATATAGTATTATACAACCTGGAAATGGTTCATCTAGATCAACATCCCATAATCGAAAACTGTCTACTCCAAGCTGATCGTCCAACGGCGCGAGGAAGATACGGTAAGATCCAGCGTTATTTTCTAACGTGTTCCATATAAACTGCTCTGATGATCATATGACCCACACTAGGTGAATGATATAACGTTGCCCACGGAATTATAAACGACCCCCCGCCCATCCGGTCATCATCAGATCATACGTAGTAACTTCTAGAAGTACCTCCAGTTGAAATTTTTTATCTGGCACCGATCGCTACCAAACTGTATTTGATCATCAATATAATGCATTTGGGGCTATAAATAAAGTTCTGGAGAAAGCTGCAGAAAACGATAAAAACATACTTATACTTTAGACCAGGGGTCGGCAATTAGGTTTGGCCACGGGCCAGATTTCCCCCAAGCCATTGCTTGGCGGGCCAGGATAAAAAACAATGGCTAATTTAATATAGTGAAAAAAGACAAACGTTTTTCTCTGGTCTGCATCCCCTTAACAATTGTGTGTATTGCGCCGTACTGTATTGTACCCATTCTGCAATCTGTTAAATAAAGTTTTCATTCATTCATTCATTCAGCTGTTGCAGATCACCGCGGCGCGTGATGAACAGATCAGAAGACAGAATGCATGAAAACACGACTCACCATACCTTGTTTGTTGTTAAGTCCTCCAAAATCCCTGCTAATGTTTGAAACATGTCACATATCCACTCGCCGCCCTCCAATTCCAGATTGCCGTTGAATGCAGCTACTTTATATGCCAACTTGAACACAGTTGTCATCATTGCCTCGCTGCTGTTGTTGTTGTCGCCACATATTATGCAGAGAGGACGTCGGCTCGGCACGCAAGAATCACCGACCTGTTGCGATAAACCCGTATTTTAAGTATGGCTCCTGTTTATTAAAAGAAGCGTTATATTTCCCCGTTGCAAAAGACGTTTGTTTTGTTTTTTTAACACATTTTGTTACTCGCTCCATCTCGAACGCGGAAGTGAAAGTGCGTTAGGAAAATATACATGTACATTGGTTCTCCCAGTCCACGTGACCATTTCTAGCATTTCAATTGGCTATAGTGACAGACATGCTTTTGATGACTGCCGGTAGATAGATACAGCTTCACAATAAAAGACACCCTGGCGTCCCGAGTGAATATTTCCTGCGCGTAAAATAAATATCATATTCTCAAAATAATCTGACGGGCCAGAAATTATTGCTGGCGGGCCAATGTCGGCCCGCGGGCCGCCTATTGCCGATCCCTGCTTTAGACCATATTTTAGTATGAATATGTGAATGAAAAGGTATAACGTTGCTACACCCTGAACAATGGATATAGGACATTGAATGGGCCATAATAATGTCAATTTAGCAATAGAATTTAAAAAGTTATAGCCCTGCAAAGAAGGGGAACTTCTCCATAGACAAATAGAGCTGGCTAGGGATGGTAAATTATGAATTTAACCATGGCGATCAAAGTGTTAAAAGCCATTTTTTTACTCAAAATGTGAGTATTACCAAGTCAACTTGTGTTCTTAAAACAATGACAATAAACATAGTTTTTTTATTAGGTTGAAATAATGTGGTTGTGTACTTATTTTTCTGTTAACTTATTATGGATTGAAAAATGAAAACCTTAATGCACAGTAACTGAACTCAATATTTTTAAGTTCTGGTAACTTATTATAATTATTTTTTACAGTGTAGTCTTGCGATCAATCAAAACTTATTTACACGATATACCTCACATTCACCCTCCATTCACATCCTGGTGTTCTCCTGGTGTTCTCCATTAGGCCTGTAGGTGGAGCTATGACAGCACATAGCTCGATGGTGTGTGATGTGTCCAAAAATGAATGGGTGAAATGGTCGCACTGTATGCAGCTGTTTGTCTGCATTGCATTCCCCCCCCCCCCCAACTCAGATTTAGGGTTGATACAACCATTATAATAATATTGTTAATAATAACAATAACAATAATGATGTAATAATGTAAAAATTATCATTAAAAAGACCCGATTATGAGAAGAAAAAAAATTACGATGCATGGAATATTGTTGAGGCACACTAGTTACAACTATATTTCAAACAGGCACTCCATGTCAAAAAGGTTGCTGACCCCTGCCTTAGAGATTGCCAAACCCGTAGGCAGGTTTACAATCACAAAATAGCTGCGACTTCCGAGGGTTGCTAGGTCAATTATAGTTGTTGTCACTGATTTTATCACCTCACAGTGTTTAATATCAGTACCCCCCCCCCCCCAAAAGACTGATTAATGAATTTATCATTGAAAAGTTTTGTGCAGGTCCAAAATGTATGTTGTTGTTTACAACATGATGCAGGTGCTCTAGTGTGACATCTAGTGGCTGAATGTTATCTATAGCACCTTTAATACTATTCTGAAAATATAATTGACCTATCTTAACTCATTGGCCGCCAATCACGAGTATACTCGTTATTAGATCGCTTGATCTTTTTCCTTTGATCCCCATTCTACACACTCGGCCGGAGCTCTCTGAATCACTGTGGCACAGCTACATACGTTGGAATTGCAATGCCGATCGAATCTCACCAGATGGCAGTATCGTCTACCTTTTGAACTCGGATCGAAAGGGATCAGGACAGACAATGAATTAATTGGACTATCAAGACTCGCTCTGAGGGGGAGGAGCTCTTGCAAAGCAATCGCAAGCAGATCTGCTCGCCTCAAAACCTATACTGTCCCGTAAACACATGTAATTACATATAAACGAGTAATCGCGATCGCTGATTTGTTCTTTTTGGATTACCTTCTGGCTAAGGTAAGGATCCCCTATGTCTATTTTACCGAAACTGAAACATGTTTCTGTAACGATCACAGTTTCTTACTTTGCCGGACATAAACCAAGTGTTTTGTAACGATCGATTTTCGGGGTAAGCCTATCCCCCCCCTTAATAATTTTGTGAAGGCACATGTGTATATGGTATATACCTTTGATTTGGGAGTATTTGGGGTTTCATGGGATCAACCAGAACGGTTTGGGCTTATTGCATATAACGCGTTTTATCTCGCGATCTATGGGAAAAGACTGAATTATCTAGGAAATGGGTGATGTTTAGCGTGTACCGGTAATAAACTACAAACTACAGTGTGTAGAAACAAACTCTTATTTCCATGTTGGACTACAAGTAGTGTCTGCCAAATGAGCCACACCATTGTCTCCACAGCTATAATACAGAACACACACACAGCTCTGCAAACATCGTGAAACACCACGAAAGTGACCATTTTAATCTGGTCTGGAGCGGCAGAGATACAGAAAGCGTATGACGATGAATGAGTTAAAGAGGGCGGGGCTTGACATAGGTAAATTATTGTTGTTGTCGCTGATTTTTCTGATCATTGATGTAGCGTCGTGTCAGCACCTACGTGTGGCTGTTCCTGGGCTACCCTCTCCTGGCCCTGGTCCATTCGCTCGCCTGCTTCCTCTCCTGGACCCTGGTCTTCACCATCCCTGTGTCCAGGATGAACGCCCGTACTCTGGGCACCGTCCTCCTCATGGCCCCTGAGGATGTCTCTGTCTCCAACTACACACACAGAAAGGTAGGAGAGAGAGAGACGTGGACCTGGTCTGTTAAAGGGGTATGTCACCAAAAATTTCATCAGAGGATGCTAAATACTTGTGTTGTGTTAATTATTGCTCAATGAAATGATATCATAACTTGATTTCTTTACTGAGAGAAAACCTTACTAAACGTTTTCAACCTCGTAGCTTGTTATATAATGTACTTTGCAAATGGTGGCAATTTTTTGACTAATCGAATAGTTGACTTCATCGATAAATCTGTAAAATATGAGTTTTCCATAAACAATAATGCATGTTACCTGGAATCATAAAACATCTAAACAAACATTTGATTATAACAACAATGCCAGTAGTACTAATACACACTGAAGGCTTTGTCCCCAAAAGTTTGTAGACGGATGTGGGGGGTGGAGAGCAGATGTCTGTCTGAGGATCGCAGCCTCCGGGAGGGGATGTAGGGGTGGAGGAGCTCAGATAAGTACTGGGGGGGCGTGGAGGGATTTTGGATATATGAGATACAGGACTTGGCCAGTGGAGGTGGATGAGGGTGGGGGTGATGTGCTGCCAGGGCTTGGTGAGGGTGAGAACCCTGACAGCTGACTTCTAAAACACCATATGCAAAATCTGTTGAAGACGGACAGTTTCTGGTGAAATGCCCTTTAAGGTGACATGCACCGTACGGAATCCTGTGGGGATTTTACTGTTTTTTTGTTCTGTCATTCAATGTAAACAACTGTGTTGCATTTGTTTTGTTGTTTGTTTGTTTGTTTGTTTGTTTGTGTTTTATTTATTTAGTATCAAGGTGGTGAGGCCAGGGTGCTACTATGCTGTTACCACGCTGTTAACTGGTACTACTACAAGTATACTGTAGATGGGATCAATGTGTTTGCCGTCAGTATCCTTTACCCCAAGGTGTGACAAGGAGTCACAATGTGTGTGTGTGTGTGTGTGTGTGTGTGTGTGTGTGTGTGTGTGTGTGTGTGTGTGTGTGTGTGTGTGTGTGTGTGTGTGTGTGTGTGTGTGTGTGTGTGTGTGTGTGTGTGTGTGTGTGTGTGTGTGTGTGTGTGTGTGTGTGTGTGTGTGTGTGTGCGTGTGTGTGTGTACATGCATGTGCATGTGTGTCTCTTTTGGAAGGGGGAAGACAGCAGCCTGGTGCCAAAATATGGCATTTTGAGTCATTTAACATTGAGTAACATCTCGCCCGTTGTAACGGAACTTTTATACAATTTTAATGCTATGTACATGTGATTTGATCTGTGGATTCAAATAAGTATTTAAATGTGTGTGTCATAAAGTCCTCTTTACATCCTTGACTCTGTCAGACCTCCTCCCTCTGGTCATAGTGTCCATTGTGATTGGCTACATAGATAAGGAAAACCACTACGCCAGCTCTGACGTCAAGTTTACCATCGCTGTCTGTTCGATCATACCGTTGTCATATTACATTGGTATGGGCATCGCCAGGTGAGTAATTTCATTTAATTTCAAACCTTTATTTAAACTCAGGCGGCTAAGTGGCGCAGTGGGCGCTCGCCACTAACGCAGGAGATGCTGGGTTCGAGCCATGCTCTCGGCGTTGCTACCGGCTTGGCCACTGTGTTAGGGGTGGGAAAGCCGGTGGGTGGGGATTGGACGTTGTGGACAGCGACTCCTACAGGTCGGTTGGTGCGCCTGTACATCAGAATCAGGAAGTATCGGGGGCAGCGTGAGCCTCCCACACGTTACTCCTCGCGCTGTTCAGGTGAAAAGATGCGACAGCTGCCTCCTCGTGTACCGGAGGGGACACGTGATGCAAGGCTTGGTCCTCACTGCAGCCAACCAGTGGGAGGCATAGTCTAGCAACGTTCGAGACAGGGGAGGGGAGAATTGAAGAATTGGCGAGGCGAAATTGGGATGGGAGAAAAATAGAAAAATAAGGAGAAAAAGTGGATAAATTTTTTTTAACTTTATTTAAACTCTAAAGGCAACTGAGTTTTCCCTCATTTACAGTCATGTCGAGTGTACATACAGATATAAGCCAAAAAAAAAAAAAAGCTTATAAAATCGTAACAATAAGAGAACAAGACAAGTTCATTCCATGAGCTAGAGGGGCATCACAGCAAAATGCAGATTCACCCTGTTCAGAGCAAACTCTGGGGACCTTAACCCATTCAGTGCCAACCACGAGTATAGTTGGGTTAACTCGCCATCGCTTGCGTGCCAATCACGAGTATAGTCGGGTTTTAATCGTTATTTCTCTTATTAGCGATATCCATAAATTTTTCATCCATCCAGCCTGACGTTATCATTGGGAATGGGTCTGAGCTCGCAAAGGGCAAATACCGCCGCCTATCGTTTCCCGGATGGTATTGCACATCATTGGATTGGACTGGGCATCAAAAAAATAAGTCCGGTCCAGGTTTTACTTCTCGGGCATGCAGCTGGATACTATTGCATTGACTCCCCCGACTGGGAGCATCGTGGATTATGTGTTTTGGACTATAACGTTGGATCAATGGATGCAATCGATATTTGGAATGGCGATCAGGAATTGGATTAATCTTTTTGCATGACATCAGATGTGAGGTAAGGCCTTTATGTTACGAATCTTGGGGTAATCAGATGTTCCTTTCTCCGCCATCGGAGCGCGCGCGCGCGCGCGTGTGTGTGTGTGAGGTTCGCGCCGACCAACGGAGAAGGGATTTTTCAGACCCCGCTTCTCTTCGTACATGAGGACACATACTATCGATAATCTAGCGTTTATTTGAAAACGATTCATAAATCAGCCGAAAAATGACAACGTGTTTTGTGTATTCCACTAAAGGGCTATTATCCTGTCTTTCTCTGGAATTACTAGAAATCTCCAAAACAAAACGGAAATGTACCAATGAGAAAACAATCCGTTTCGTACATGTTGACTGCAAGCAAGTCATTGATAAGTGACGGGTGTATTAGAGCCATAGCCATAATTTAAGATATAGTTTAAGCATTCGCAAATATCCCCGTCCTCCCATTGACTAAAGCGCTGGCCTACAAGCCCTAATTTGGTCATATGGGTGTGGCTTTGAATGAGTTAAGGACCAGCCAGTCACTAGAACGGGTTCCATAGGTTCCAAACTTCCATTCCAATAATGATGTAGTATAAGGAGGTAGCTTACCAATAATGATGTAGTATAAGGAGGTAGCTTACCAATAATGATGTAGTATAAGGAGGTAGCTTACCAATAATGATGTAGTATAAGGAGGTAGCTTACCAATAATGATGTAGTATAAGGAGGTAGCTTACCAATAAGGGCCTTAAAAATGAACAAATACCAGTGTTTGCTGCGCCTCTCCATCAGCGAGGACCAACCAGCCTTCTCATAAAGGACACAGTGATGTCGTATCGATCATTAGTGATGAATCTGAAACTCACTCACTCACTCACTCACTCACTCACTCACTCACTCACTCACTCACTCACTCACTCACTCACTCACTCACTCACTCACTCACTCACTCACTCACTCACTCACACACACACACATACAAACACTTTTAATGCTTCTGCATTATCTGCAGTATCTCCGCCCAGAGTAATTTCGCTGTGGGTGCGGTGGTGAACGCCACCTTTGGCTCCATCACAGAGTTGACCTTCTACATCACAGCCCTACTCAGAGGTCACCGGGCGGCCAACCCCTGTCTGCAGGAGGTCGTCAAGGCGGCGCTGACTGGCACGCTGCTCGGCTGCATCCTCTTCATACCGGTGAGTATGAGTATTCTTCTAGCGAAATCCTTGTCTGCGTTAGGGAAGCGGCCATTACTCAGCAGGAGCGACGCAATTGAGTTTGCAGTAATGGGACACTGTGCTGGAGTTGTTGATCTTCCGGTCAGCTTGTTAACACAATGGCCGCCAACAACGAGTTTACTTCATAATTCATAGCTGCAGCCTCTGCGAGCGCCCCGCTACGACGATCATTTCATGTATGGACGAGGAGACATACTAATGATAAACTAGCGTTGATTTCAGGATGATTAGATAATCAGGCGAAAAATTACAACGTGATGACTGGATTACAGTACAATGCATTTTTCTCGCCTTTTTCCTGGAATTACTGAAAAACACCCAAACCATACTCTATTCAAAACGGTATAAAACGGAAATATACAGATGAAAAAACAATCTGTCTCAGGCATGTTGACTAGAAGCAACTCACTGAGGGTCGACGGCGTTATTAGACCGATTGATATAATATAAGATATATTTTAAGCACTCGCAAAATGTCACAGTCTAAAACTATATCCATTGAATTAAAGACCTGGCGATGAATGGGGTATCAGCGCCCCCTGCTGCTGGCGGTCAATGTGTTAAAGGTCTGTGTGAATTCAATTGACAACGTTGCCTATGTTTATCGTTTAGTCTGCAGAATAGTTTGTCTGCTGCTTTGTCCCTGCCTTCGCTGGTTTCTGCTTCTGTATGGGCGCGAAGTAGCTCTTCACATTCGTCGTCCCAGCAGGGTACATAAGCTTTACGTACACTGTGGGGGATGTTCTTCTTGGCGGCGGCCAGCAGCATCTTACAGTACGATTCATAGGCATTGTTCATGTTGTTGGGGCACGGGAGTGGTAGACCAGCAGCTGCCTTGTTCACTTGTTTAGTGAAGCCTGCCCAGTTTTCTTTCCGGAAGTTCCATCTCTTGACATCCCTCCCTTGCACAGGCTGGACCAGGGATGGAGTGGTAATGAGCAACGGTTGGTGGTGTGACCGGGGAAACATGTCCAGGATGCGTCTTACTGGGAGTGGCTGGTTGTTGTGACATTTAGCAAATGCCAGGTCTGGGTTGGTGGTGCTGTTCCATCGAGCAGAATAGAAGGTGCGTGGCTCCTTTGGATCGTACAGGAGTGTCATATCGACGGTCGAGGCCCAGTCTACCAGAAAGTCGCCATTAGCGTTGGAGCTGCTGTAACCCCAGTCTGTGTGATGGCTGTTGAAGTCACCGGACATGTGGCAGCGACGATGGGACCAGTCTGCTTGGAGGTGGATTGTAGATGTTCACCTTCAGCGTGTTCTTGTTCTCCGTGTGGGTCCCCTGCAGGATGATCACGGTCACATTGTTTTTGCTGGCTATTTGCTCAAGGATGTTGATCTTGGTGAAGGTGAGGCCTTCGATGTTGAGCTGGAGGAGCGCTAGCGCTGTGGTCTGGATGTTGTAAAGACATTTGTTTCACTTGACAACCACAGCTTTCGGCTATTCACTAGCAACGGCCAAAGCAGCAGGGTCAGAAAGCTCAAGAACGGAGTCCCTCAGGGCTCAGTACTGGCACCTATGCTGTTCAACATCTACATTAATGACCTACCTGCAACGATATCAAGGAAGTATGGCTATGCAGATGATCTGGCCATTCTACTCAGCAAACCATCGTGGGAAGCAGTAGAAGAGGGCCTTTCGGCAGATATGAACATCCTGTCCTCATACCTGAAGAATTGGCGCCTCAAGCTCAAGCAAGTGGGAAGTTTGACAGAGCACTGTCATTTAAACAACACCTGGACAGTGTCAAGGCAAAGACAACTGCCTGTGCCACGCTGATATGCCATCTAGCCGGCACCACATGGTGAGCCACCACAAAGAGGCTCTGGTGTTCGCCGCCGCTGAGTAATAATAACTTTATTTGTATAGCACCTTTCATACATGGGATTGCAGTTCAAAGTGCTTTACATCAGTAAGAAATAAAACATTAAATCTGTGTAAAACAAGCAGCAAGAGCAAAGCATAAAGTGGGATAAAATAATGCAGATATATTAATCAATTCATATCAGAACCTCACGTTTCAATAGGCTTCTGTTACAAAACATGATAAGGTTATAGTATGCACCCAGCGGATAGTGGGGCGTAAAGATAAAAGTTAAAAGTTAAAATAAGTAAAATGAGCAGACATATAAAATCACAGTTTTTCACATTAGGATCTAACATCCCAACAGGCCACCTTGTTTATGGTTTGATTCAGTTTTAGTAGAATGTAAAAGACATGAATGATGAAATGAGCACATAAAGTGCAGACATACTATAAAATCCTCGGTTATATAAAATAAAGGAGAATAAAAACATTAAAACATGGGGAATATCACAGAGAAATAGTACAGTATAATAGTGTAAAGTCAGTCAAATGCTTTGGTAAAGAGATAGGTTGTAAGATGCCTTTTAAAAATGTCTAATGTATTGGCTTCCCTAATATTGTTCCACGTTCCACAGTTTTGGGGCGTAGTTTACAAAGGCTGCATCACCAATCTTCTTTTGACTCTTTCTGGTGACCTCTAATAGACCTGCATCTGATGATGCATCTGGATCCTTGTCCATTTAGAGCTTTGTATGTGAGGAGAAGCACCTTAAAATCAATTCTAAAAGTTACAGGAAGTCAGTGTAGAGTAGCTAAGACAGGACTAATGTGTTCCCTCCTTTTGGTATTAGTTAGTAGTCTAGCTGCAGAGTTTTGAATGAGCTGGAGTCTTTCAGTAGTTTTCTTGGGGAGACCAGTGAATAGTGCATTGCAGTAGTCTAGTCGGCTAGATATACAAGCATGAATTAGCTTCTCTGCATCATTTTGATTTATGAATGGTCGTACCTTCGCTGTGTTTCTGAGATGAAAGAAGGCTATTTTGGTAACTTTGTTTAAATGGGCGTTGAAGTTCAAATCTGAGTCCAGGATGACACAGAGACTTGTCACCTCCGGTTTAATCCAAGTGGTTAAGCTTCCTAGATTATTTGTTAGCATCTCTCTTTTTGATTTGGGGCCAAGGCCTCCTGGGTCAAGGTAAGAGGGAGGGACCAGTGGAAGTCTGCAGAACCATCCAGGCTTCACCACTATGTTAAAGATCCCACAGATGTTCTTGGCCAGCACCTGCCCCGAAAGCAATGGACAACCCTCAACCGCCTGAGGACAGGCGTAGGGCGCTTCGGAGCAGCAATGCAGAAATGGAGTCTCGTGGACAGTGCACACTGCGAATGCAGGGACCTATTACAAACTGTGGAACACATAATAAGCAGCTGACCAAACACCGGCCAACGCATCGACCTGGATGATGACACGTTGGACTGGCTTGCCTCAACAGAGCTGAAGGTCTGAGGACATACGCCAGAGAGAGAGTGTGGTAGTGAAAGGTTAACCTTCTGTCGTGTGGTAGTGAAAGGTTAACCTTCTGTAGTGTGGTAGTGAAAGGTTAACCCTTTGTAGTGTGGTAGTGAAAGGTTAAACCTTTGTAGTGTGGTAGTGAAAGGTTAACCATTTGTAGTGTGGTAGTGAAAGGATTAAGTGTGAACACCCAAAAGCTCTTAACACTTTGAGTGCCAGCAGGGGGCGCACGATTTAGCGCTTGAGTGCCAACGCTCTATTCAATGAGAGGGCGAGCACATTTGCGAACGCATAAACTATATCTTAAATTATGGCTATGTGTCTAATACGCCCGTCGCTTATCAATGACTTGCTTGCAGTCAACATTGTCGAAACGGATTGTTTTTTAATCGGTACATTTCCGTTTTATACCATTTTGAAAAACGTTAGTTTTTGGAAATTTCCAGAAAAAAAATTTGATTCTGCAGGAATCGCCCTTTACTGGAATACACAAAAAACTGTCATTTTTCGGCCTATTTATGAATCGTTTTCAAATAAACGCTAGATTATCGATAGTATATGTGTACTTATGCACGCTAGAGAAGCGGGCTGAAGAATCGATTTTCTTATTTCCTGATCAGCACACACACACACACACACACACACACACACACACACACACACACACACACACACACACACACACACACACACACACATGGGACACGTTGATGTATCTGTGAAAAAAGCTCTGATTATCCCAAGACTGGTCAAATAGATTCCTTACCTCAGATCAGATGTTCTCCAAAAAGATTATTCCAATTCCTGATTGCCATTCCAAATATCGATCGTGTTTATTGATCCAATGCTGGTTGCTTGAAACACATATTCCACGCTGTTCTGAGGGTCGGGGATGACTGCAATCGGCTCGGGTTACATGCCTGACAAGTAAAATGTGGATTCCGGATTTTCTTTTCCCCATGCGTTTTTATTCAGTCCAATCCAAATGGTGCATTACCATCCGGGAGACGATAGGGGGCGGTATTTTCCCTGTTCGAGCTCAGAGAGAGTGCCAGTGGTAACGTGAGGCTAGATTGATGAAAAATGAATGGAAATCGGTAATAAATAAAAAAAAAAAACTATTAATAACGAGATTTCTCGTCGTTGGCACTCAGAGTGTTAAGATGGCAGGTCCAGCCCCATGCCTTCCTGCTACAACTAACACACAGAGAGTTGTTTTGTTGCTGCCGCTTCTCTCCCTCAGGGTGTCTGCATGATCATCGGTGGACTGAAACACAGTGAGCAGAGGTTCAACAGTCGCTCCACAGGCGTCAGCTCCGCTCTGCTCTTCATCTCTGTCGGAGGCAAGTACCTGAAAGATATGAGCACATAGTCAGCTCTGCCCTGAGCACATAGACAGCTCTGCTCTGCTCACATACAGGTAGTCAGCTCTGCTCTTCATCTCTGTTGGAGGCAAGTACCTGAAAGAGATGAGCACATAGACAGCTCTGCTCTTCATCTCTGTTGGAGGCAAGTACCTGACAGAGATGAGCACATAGACAGCTCTGCCCTGAGCACATAGACAGCTCTGCCCTGAGCACATAGACAGCTCTGCCCTGAGCACATAGACAGCTCTGCTCTGCTCACATAGTCAGCTCTGCTCTTCATCTCTGTTGGAGGCAAGTACCTGACAGAGATGAGCACATAGACAGCTCTGCCCTGAGCACATAGACAGCTCTGCCCTGAGCACATAGACAGCTCTGCCCTGAGCACATAGACAGCTCTGCTCTGCTCACATAGTCAGCTCTGCTCTTCATCTCTGTTGTACCTGAAAGAGATGAGCACATACAGTAGACACATTCTGGTGGTTGATTATTCTGCGGTTGGCAATTGATTATTCTGTCTTTGGGGCGGTGTTTTATTCGTTTGATATGTATTCTAGGTATTATTACTAGGCATACAGTATACTGCTCATTGTCATTATAGATTGAATACGGTGCACATGTTGTTAAGATAGTCAGTTTGAACTTATAATTGTGAAATTATAAAAAATTAAGCTTGAATTTATTTACATTATTAAAGACATCACAATATTTAACTTTTCAACTTTCAAAAGTCAATCAATTATCTTTGGACCCATCCCTAGTGCAGTACTGTATGTCGTTACCTACAGTAGCTGCACATACATTAAAGTTTTTTATTCACATCGTCGATGGCAGGTGTGTTTGCCCCCACGCTGTTCTCCAAGGCGTACGGGAACCTAGTGTGCGAGGCCTGCACCAACTCCACCGGAGGAAACACCAGCAGCAATGCCAGCGGACCGTTCATCTGCCACAACTGTCACTACGACCTGGTCAGTTACACTGTTAGAGTTACAACTGTCACTACGACCTGGTCAGTTACACTGTTAGAGTTACAACTGTCACTACGACCTGGTCAGTTACACTGTTAAAGTTACAACTGTCACTACGACCTGGTCAGTTACACTGTTAGAGTTACAACTGTCACTACGACCTGCTCAGTTACACTGTTAGAGTTACAACTGTCACTACGACCTGGTCAGTTACACTGTTAGAGTTACAACTGTCACTACGACCTGCTCAGTTACACTGTTAGTTACAACTGTCACTACGACCTGCTCAGTTACACTGTTAGAGTTACAACTGTCACTACGACCTGCTCAGTTACACTGTTAGAGTTACAACTGTCACTATGACCTGCTCAGTTACACTGTTAGAGTTACAACTGTCACTATGACCTGGTCAGTTATGCCGTTAAAGTTACAACATGCAACGTTTCCTGACATTGTTACAAATATTGGTAACACTTTATAACACAGTCCGATTTACCGGTTCCTACTGGTACTTAAATGTAGGTACAGCCGAATTCACACACAGGGTAAATGTCAGGAAGTTACAGTACCCTAGATCCACAACTGTTCCTCGTTGCCTTGTCTTCTTCTGCTGTACCTACATTTAAGTACCAGTAGGAGCCAGTAAATATATTATACGTACGGATTTATACAGAGCTACATCGTAAGTTCAGTGTAATTACACGTGTTACCCAAACATTTAAATACGTGTACATGTATAATGACAGTTATAGTTTAAACACTTTTTTTTCTTCTTTTCAACAGGACAACAGTACATTGTTCCATAACCATATTCAGTAAGTTATTAACTATTTATATACAGTGTAGTGCAATGAAATAATATGCCCCGACATGTATACCCTGTGTATTATCTGTTCTCTCCTCACACTTTGTGTGTGTGTGTGTCCTTAGACCGTTGATCTACTCCGTCTCTGTCCTCCTACCTTCCGCCTACATCATTGGTCTCATCTTCACACTGAAGACTCACTCCTATATTTACAACATCCAAGTCGGAGACGGACATGGTAAGTGTCTCTCTCTCTCTCTCACCCACTCACCTTGTCTCACCCACGTTCACTCTCTCCCTCATAACAGCTCTTTTAAAGGTCCCCTATCTTATAAATGGCCTTTTTCCATTTTTAATTTTTTTGTATTTTTTTGTATTTTTTTTTTTATGTTTTTGGTAGATTTTATTGTTTTTCTCCGGGCAGTCCGGCAAAGAGAGAGATGAAGTATGGGAGAAAGAGGGGGAAGACATTCGGCAAAGGTCACCGGGTCCAGGAGTCGAACCCGGGGCGGCCGTGTTGCACCGCAACGCTGTACGTGGCGCGTCACCCTGGCGCCCCGGTTTGCATTGTTTTCTAGCAATGTGGGGTTGTACCAACACTGACTAGGTGTGAAATTCTCATTCAGGCGCATTCCTCCAGTTCAGCTGACACAAGATCCTCCCCCACTAAACCAAGCCATTCTGAATTTAGCGGATCTGTGACGTGTAAGAATTCTGATCTGCATACCTCAGCTCCTTCTGTGGTTGTAGCCACCGCCCACAATCAATAATTCGAGGAAGTTAGTGTAACATTGAAGTTATGACCAGAACGGAGCGAGTGGAAATAATGCGGAAGCGGTTTCCCTGTCAGACACTTGCACTTCCCCAAAAGAGAGAAAAAGAGAGAGAGAGGGAGACAGACAGATAGAGAGAGGGAGAGAGAGGCTCTCATACGGTGCGAGTCTCGGAGCGATCCCCCTGCTTTTGACACACACTCGCGACTCGAGCCGCTCACACACGCGCACGCGCATGCTCTCGGAGAGATCTCTCCTCTCTCCCTCTCTATCTGTCTCTCCCTCTCTCTCTCCCTCTGTCTCTCCCTCTTTGTCTCTCTATCTCTCTCCCTCTCTCTCCCCCAAACTCTGCCAGTGCAAGTGGGTGACTGTCACTCAGCGCATTGCGAGTATGGGCAGAGCCCAGCCAAAAACAGCTTGGAATCTGGCAGGGCAGAAAGTGGTGCACCAAAGTACTTGATTAAAAATACAAAACAGTGAATTTTATTGAAAAAAACCTTACAGATGTGTTCCATAGACTCACAGGAATAGTGTAAAATTGCCCAAATAGTGAAAGAAATAGCAAAATAGTTCCCCTTTAAAATGTTCAAAGGCTAAAACAACATGGTGCGCCCTCTACTGTTCAGGACTGCACATCACTGTCATACCATCACTGCCATGCAGTGTTTAAGATAAGATTCCTTTCTTGATCCCGTTTGGGTGTCATAGCAGCATGGGGGAGGGAAAGGGGGGGAGGTAAAGGTATGGGCAGGGTAATAGTAGAAAGACATAAATATAGGCAATAAAATGAGATCTGAATATAAAAATATGAGAAAAATAAACCGTGTAAACAAAGGTGCAGATTTATCGGTTATATTATACGTTACAATAAATATAGGCAAGTATATGTAAGGTTATGTAGGTATATGTAAGGCTTCCCATACATAGGCGCTGCCACAGTATCAGACAATGACATTTGTGGTGAAAACCACCACAAAAACACTGATACAACAGTTTTTTTTGTGACGTATGACCACAGTCCTTTCCACTCCTTCACTTCTCATGTAATCTTGCCCACCCTGGCTGACCACCACCATCACCACAAGTAACTTAAGAACCAGTGGGAAAGTCATGCTTGCTGTCTAGACTTGCCGTGGTAGTCTGTGATAGTCTGTGATAGTCTGTGATACTGGTGTTCAGGCTCCACCGAGTTCATTACTTGCCCACCGCCCCCACCAGTGTATGTTTCATACATTTTTTATAGAAATAAAACCTATTTACAAAATGTTTGCATATCAGTGCCCACATTCAAAAAGATTTTACTTTGCGTGAAGGAGAGAAATGAGGCTCTAGAGACAACAGGTTATTCTGGATTAAACCTTGCTGCAGCTCGACTGGAGAGGAGCTGAGGACCAGTCCAGACCAGCAACAGTATGTTTGTACGATGTGCTAAATAAGACTGCAGCTAGTGCTACATTCATACGTCAATGAACGGATAGAAAATTTACGAAAGGTATTACTGTCCATTGTTTTTTTTTGTTTTTTTTATGAGAACATAACGTCAACTCTGTCTGTCCAACAAATGGATACTAGTCACCGGTAACACCTGTGTTGTCATGAGTTTATTAGTCTGGGGAAATTTCACATCACCACGGCAACCTTAACGCTGTGACATCACACCGTCATGTCGTTGTGTCCGTCCATGCAGTGAGCAGCAATCACGGGGCCGTGGTCCACTGGTCCCGCTGGCGGTCTCTGGTCATCCTCATCATGGCCACTATGCTCATGTCTGCATGCGCTGACCTCGCCACAGAGCACATCCAGCCCATCCTCAGCCAGCCCAATGTCTCTCAGGTAAAGAGCTGATAGACACCTGCTATTTTCTTTAATCAAACCAGAAACAAAGAGGCCTATCTATTTTATGTTCATTTTATACTTATTTTATGTCTGCACTTTATGCATTGATCTGCCAATTTTGTGCTCATTTTTTTATTTTTATTTTTTCTGCTGTGAAGCACTTTGAGCTGCACTGCTTGTATGAAAGGTGCTATACAAATAAAGTTTATTATTATTACTATTATCTTATCATGGGCCAGTGGTCGTCTTGTTAAAGGTGCTGTAAGTGGTATTTCTTTTGTTTGTTAAAATATTGGCTCTACATTCCAACAGCCATCACTGATGTAGAGTGTAGAGTGTTTGGTCAGTAACATGGGTCTCCCAGTCCCTCCACTCTGCAGTAAACACAAAATACATGGTATCCTGTTCCCACTTTATCCAATCAGTAGAGAAAACTCTACACCGCAAAAATGGTCTGACAAAAATAAGAAATAAAAACAAATGTTAAGCAGATGTGTCCTTGAAACAAGTAAAATAATCTACCAGTGTAGTAAGAAAATGTGGCTTGGCAAGATTTCTTAAAATAAGTATTTTGAGTTATGTTAGCAATACAAATCTTTTTTCTTTTTTATCTACAAGTATACAAAAAAAACAATGTTTTATTATCCTATCATAACTCAAAGTACAGGTCTATTTTACTCCAATGTTTATTTCAAGGACATGAAATAAAATTGCAGATTGTAGCTTCAACATTCCTCTCCATCTCTCTCTAGTATTTCATAGGGGTGACCATTGTTGCTATGGTTCCTGAGATCCCAGAGATTGTCAATGGGATCCAGTTTGCCCTCCAGAACAACATCAGCCTCAGGTAGGTCCCACCTGGGGAAACATACAGTTGAATTATTATTTTCAGCAACGGTATAAAGATTATCTACCTGGGTCTGCTGGGTCTGTCCTCGAGGGACAGCGTAGGAAAACAGCATTTCCAGCAGCTGGGTTGGCTTCCCCTGAAGGATAGGTCAGTTCAACTGCAGCTGGGTTGGCTTCCCCTGACGGATAGGTCAGTTCAACTGCAGCTGGGTTGGCTTCCCTTGAAGGATAGGTCAGTTCAACTGCAGCTGGGTTGGCTTCCCCTGAAGGATAGGTCAGTTCAACTGCAGCTGGGTTGGCTTCCCCTGAAGGATAGGTCAGTTCAACTGCAGCTGGGTTGGCTTCCCCTGAAGGATAGGTCAGTTCAACTGCAGCTGGGTTGGCTTTCCCTGAATGATAGGACAGTTCAACTGCAGCTCAGAGTGGCCCTTCATGTATATAACAACAGAGCACCAGAGTACCTCAAATGCCCCTTTTCCACTGCATGGTACCTACTCGACTCTACTCTACTCTACTCTGCCTTTTCGGTTTTCCATTGCCAAAAGTACCTGGTACCGGGTACTTTTTGGGTACTTTTTTAGTACCTGCTTTGTCGAGGTTTCAAGCGAGTAGAAGCGATACCAGAAAAGTGACGTGAAACACTGCAGACCACTGATTGGTCAGAAGAGAGAAGCGTCCTGCACAAAACACAACACCGCCATCTTTATTTAGCCTCGCGTAGGATTTCATTATTTGTTTGCAGCAGGAACAAGTGCAATAAACAAAAAAGAATACATTCACTGTGTATTCTGCCTCATTTATTGATGAAACAAAACCAACATCAACACAATTTACCACCAAGAGTGGAGAGTTTAGTCTCACAAAAAGATAGCTGATTTGTTAAGCTTATTGTTAGCTTATGTGCTAATGTGATTGCGTTTTTACCATTATAAGAGTTAGCATTGTGGCTACTAGTGTACATAGCGTGATCAATATAACTCGCTATTGATTGTTTGTACTAGTAACGTTAATGCTAGTAGAATAGACACAACATGAGGTAATCATCATCATCCATTTTAAACCGGTTATTACCTAATGCTAACGTTAGTAGAATAGACACGAGAGGTAACGTTAACGTTAGCAGAATAGACACGAGAGGTAACGTTAACGCTAGTAGAATAGACACAACGAGAGGTAATGTTAACGTTAGCAGAATAGACACGAGAGGTAACGTTAACACATCCTGCGCCAAGAACGAGTTACGCCGCTTTTGCCCGCCATGCGTTGAACGCCAAGAACGACTTACGCCGTTTTTGGGATCAATATTTAATTTTTTCGCCATGGCATTCATAATTCATCCAGCCAACCTCCGGACTGCAGTGGGACCCTGTATGAGATTGCAACGCCTCAATACCGCCGCCTGTTGGATGGTCGGGCGAGTTACACTCTCGCCAAAACCGGAAGTGCCGATCGGTGCGTCGAGGAAATCCCTCCGGCAGTGATATTTTGTTACGTGGATCCAGACAAACACTATAGTGCATTTGGATCGCTTTCTAAACTTAATAATCTATATGATTTCGGCGTTTATTGCGCCATACAAACCGGAAATGGATCTAGGAGATTGGCGTCAAATAATTGGGATCTTTTTCCTCCAGTCTCATCGGCGAACGGTAAGAGGACAGTAACGTTATTTTCAGCTCGATTGTTTATTCATTTCACTGCAAACCATCTGATCAATATATCAACCCATACTAAATAAAGCCGTTACTGACGATCAAGGAATTATAAACGACCCCCCCCCCCTTTCCTTCACGCATGATGAAGCATAATGTATACCGATCATATACATTTGCATTTTTTTTATATAGCGTGTATAGGAAAGAAACGCCAATCGATAATCTATCATATGCTTCAGGGCCTATAACTACTGTTTTTTGGAATTACAGCAGAAAAGATTAAAAACATACTTATATTCTCGACGCTATTAACACAACAATGTATGAATGAAAAAATATAACGTTCCCACATCCTGAACGATAGATAATCGATGTTGAATGGGCCATAGTAATGTCAATATATTATAGCAATAACATTTTAAAAGTTATAGCCCTGCAAAAAAAGTAAACATCTCCATAGGCTTTCAACGGTGGCAGACTGGGTACTTTGATGGGTACAACCCCTGGCGCCCAATGTGTTAACGCTAGTAGAATAGACGCGAGAGGTAACGTTAACATTAGCAGAATAGACACGAGAGTCTGGTTAATGTTGTTATTGATTGATTGATTGAAACTGTGCCCCCACGGACATAGCTATGCTCACGGAGCTCTCATGCTGTATGCCAGCGGCCCCGCCTCCCCACACGGAGATGAAACGGAATACTACCTGCAGTGGAAAACGAACGAAGTACCAGGTACCTAAAGTGAGTAGAGTAGGGTAGAGTCGAGTAGGTACTATGCAATGGAAAAGAGGCAAAAGACCACTTCCAGAGGAGTGGTGACACTCATGGTCACCACACTAGAGCTAGCATTGTGACCTGCCCTGGTGTAACACCAACATGGTCACCACACTAGAGCTAGCATTGTGACCTGTGCTGTCCTGGTTTAAAGGGGAACTATCATATAAATAGCATTTTCCAGTGTTTAGCATTGTTTTCTAGCAATGTGGGGTTGTACCAACACTGTCTATGTCTCAAATAAAAAAAATTGCGCATTCTTCCAGTTCAGATGAGACAAGGTCCTCCCCCAGTGAACTAAGCCATTCTGAATTTAGCTTACCTGTGACGTGTAAGGATTCTGATCTGCATACCTCAACTCCTGTGGTTGTAGCCACCGCCCACAATCAACAATTCGCTCAACAACGGAGCGAGTGGAAATAATGTGAAAGCGGTTTCCCTGTCACTGACACTTCCTCAAAAAGAGAGAAAAAGAGAGAGAGAGGGAGTGACAGACAGATAGAGAGAGGGAGAGAGAGGCTCTCATACGGTGCCACTCGTCTCAGAGCATTTACACATACTCGCGATTGCGTGTGTGTGGGGGGAAGCACACACGCGCTCTCAGAGGATCTCTCCTCTCTCTCTCCCTCTCTATCTCTCTCTCCCTCTCTATCTGTCTCTCCCTCTCTATCTCTCTCTCCCTCTCTATCTGTCTCTCCCTCTCTCTATCTCTCCCTCTCTCTCTTGCTCGCTCGTTCTCTCTCTCGCTCTCTCTATCAGCACTCGTGTCACGTCAACCTGTTGCAAAATATCAAAGCGCGCCGCGCTCCCACGTGCATTCTGATCCGTGCAATAATATTCACGGGGGTATATATCGTCATTTGAAACAAGTTACCAATGCATTGTCCTGTGGGATTATGCCCCCCCGCCGCGAAATTAATTAGTCTCCCTCTCTATCTCTCTGCCAGTGCAGACTGTGGGTGACTGTCACTCAAAGCGCATTGGGAGTATGGGTGGAGCCCAGCCAAAAACAGCTTGGAATCTGGAAGTGCAGAAAATGCTGCTTTAGAGTACTTGATTAGAAAATTGCCCAAATAGTGAAAGAAATAGTAAGAGATAGTTCCCCTTTAACACCAACATGGTCACCACACCAGAGCTAGCATTGTGACCTTCCCTGGTGTAACAACATGGTGTAAGTGTGTAGCGGTAGCTCAGCTGCAGCAAAACGTTAGTTTTAGTAGTATTTTTATGTATCTGAAATGCAGGTAGTATTGTCATAGGTAACTATGTCTTTTTAAGATGTTTTCATGTAAATATCGGTATCTGTATGTGTATTGTCTTGTCCCAGTAACAGCAAGGACCATGATGGAAACAAGTAATTTTTTATTACTTTAGCTTTTTGTCAAATAAACAAAACTAAATTCAAACTAAAATCCCATCCTTTTCCAGCTTGGAGGTGGGCAGCTGTATTGCTGTGCAGGTCTGCATGCTCCAGATTCCCTTACTGGTCTTATTCAACGCCTTCTATGTAAGATGATCTCCTTTTCTATTATAGAGACCAACTCTATTATCAACACAAATACCTATTATATTGTTTGCAGTTCATAGCTTTCTGAAGATAAAGACGTGTCTTATCGTTTTGTTCAGGATGTGGGCTTCGTGCTCATATTCAGTGACCTGCACCTATGGGCCAGTATCTTCAGCGTGATAGTAGTCAACTACATCTTCATGGACGGCAAGTCAGACTATTTTCAAGGTAAGTGGCGACACAATCTCCAATAGGAAGTCATCCATTCACCATCCTTTCAGACAACAGAATAGATTTTTACTGCCAAGTGCGTTTACATGCACCAAGGATTTGACCTGGTTGTGTCGTGCTCACACGACGGATGTGAAGACATGTGAAGACATACATGTATATACATCTGTATAGGGTATTGTAACGTGTCTGGCTGTGTGAACGTCAACTTGTCAGAACGAAAACAATAGCACCAGGATAGAAGTAGCCCACCAGACGTATCTTCTGGGATTCTGTACATACCCGTTTATTAACAACAATATAAAAAAGGACTATTACCCTACGATGTACACAACTATATAAATAAAATGGTGATCACAAACACTAGCCACATCGTTACTAGATCAATAATTATAACAAGTTGACGCTTGACGCTGCTGTCAGACGTCAGGTGAAGCAGGAAGAGAAATCACTGGCTCAGGTTAAATAAAACCAAACCTGTAGCTACATTAGGCACAAACAATGGAGCGCCACCCAGTGACCAAACACGGCACTGCAACCAAACAACAACAGAAATAGAATAGGCCCATTTGTGACCGTTACAGTATCTGCAGGTTTCAACAAGTTCATTTGAAGACTTTCTAAGACCTTTTTAATACCACTTTAATGTAATATCAATTTCACAACCATACTAGCAAAAATGCACTTACATTCTTGTGCGTTCCATACAAGCTCTCACCAGACGCACCAAGCTCCCGCTTGGCCCACAAAAGACGACTTGAATACAAACACATTTCATATATTTTATATTATTTCATCTCAGCCGGGCTGCCCCCCACCAAAGTTTAATAACTGTGCCAATGAAATTTAAGACTTTTTGAATACCTTTTAAGGCCTTGAGAATTTGAAATTGAGAATTTAAGACTTAAGTATTTTTAATACTCAGCAGATACCATGTCTGTAATGCCGTCAAACAGCCACTAGGCAAAATAGTCTGTCTTGGTACTGCACTTTGTTTACATTTTTAGTTTTAGTCTGATGTGTGGGTTGGAGTTGAGTGGGGATAGAGGAGGGGTTGCTATTGCCTCAGGCTCTGCCACGAGAGTTCTGGAGAATTTCACACTACAAGTTAGTATATAGCTATAATATATATATATTTTTTATATATTTTAATTTGTCCTTTATTTACATAGGTGAGCTCTATAAGAACGAGATTTGTTCTATATATTTATGCTCCAACTTCAAGGTTTTTGTCGTTGGATAAAAGCGTCAGCTAAATGACAAAATGTTTTCTTGTAGTTCATTCCGTTTGTACTGAGCATAGTATTTAAAACCAGTTTTGCCAAGCTCAGTTTTTACATGTGGTGTATCTAAAGCTAAGTGATCCTGTGACCTATATGTGCTGTATTTAAAAGCTATCAAAGAGCAGAGATAATAGGGACGTTTCATGAGCAGAGCCTTATAGAAATGACTAAGTAGCTGATCCAAGTAAACACCCATGTTATATACGTAACACAAGAGACATTTGCATGCAAATTTCTTCACGTCAACACGTTTTCCAGGTGATTCATGCGTTGTGCTGCAAGGTGAAATGCCTCTCTGAGGTCATGAAAGGTTTTCTAGGTTTTATGTTTATTACTACAAGAGTGATGCTGAGTGCCGTTTTGATTTTCAACCAGGCACGGCTCTGGTGGTCGTCTACTTGATTCTACTGGCTCTCTACTTCTTCGCTCCATCTCCTGCTGGCTGCTGACGGTGGGGCCACTTTGCCACAGGGATATAACTTTTTACTTGATGCACTCCAGAATGTTTTTTTTTCTTTTTTTATGGAGTCTAAGGCTACGTTCACACTGCAGGGAAAATGAGAAGAAATTTGATTTCTTTGCTCATATGTGACTCCGATCTGATTCTTTCATGACAGTGTGAACAGCACAAATCACATGGAATCTGTTCTTTTCCCAATTCGGGCCACTTTCATTATGTGAAAATCAGATACAGGTTAGATTTTTTGCAATGTGAGTTTTTGATTGAATTGATTGATTGAAAAGTTTATTAACAGATTGCAGAATGGGTACAGTACAGTACAGCTCAATACATACAATTGTTAAGGGGATGCAGACCAGAGAAAGACTTTCGTCTTGTTTACATCAGGGTCCCCCATTTTCAATTCATCATATTCATCATATCAGTGACCTCAGTCTGAACAGTCATGCCACCTTTACGTCACTCAAGATTGACATTTGTCACAATCTTTTTTACATCCATCTTATTTATTGTTAATTTGTGCATGTGGGTCAGTTCAGGAGCGGAACCGGTTCACACTGTAATCTGATATTGGCTACATTCTTTTAAATGTGAATGTAAAAATGTAATGTGAACACTGAACAGCCAAACAAAATAAATCTGACCTGAGCAATAAATCAGAAGAGCACAAAGGCTTGCAGTACGAATGTAGCCTAAATTCTGTACAACTAACTTTTGACCGTTTATGTGGATCCGATACGTGTCATTTTGTTTTTTCCCCTTCCCCACTGCACACCCAACTGTCCCCAGGAGCTATTGCGTGGCAAATTACTCACCCCCTCACGGACAACTTGGCAGGGATGTTATGTCGGTACAAATGTGCAGATAACGTTGTTGTTTTAAGATGGACTGTTTTATTTAATCAGGCATTAGAGATTTTATTGTGCATGTTCTCTCGAGCTACACCTTTCCCTGAATACACAACCATACCTTTGAAATATTTTAACTTCGTTAGGTACTGTATGTTTTCCCGATTGCACTGAGATAATACTCCCATCACTGTAAAGCGTACATATCCTAATATACTGTACCTAATAGTCATTACAAACCATGGTCAGTGTAACGTAGGTGAATAAGAAGTGGCTCGAGAGACTATTTTTATGGTGATAATGGATAACATAGTATAACAAGACTAGGACCCGGGGTATCCATCTAGGGTGTTTTTGTACATTTAATATAAGTTTTATATACTTCTAAAAGTGAGTTTTGTCAAGAGTTGTATATACTGTAATGTAACTAACTACTCTGCATCAAATGTTCATTAAAATTACATTGAGTTTGAGGACTAAATGCTAAATGAGCTGCATTTATATAGAGCTTTTATCCAAAGTGCTTTACAACTTATACCTCACATTCACTCACAGACGGCAGAGGTGCCAACCTGCTCATCAGGAGCAATTGGGGGTTAAGCGTCTTGCTCAAGGACACTTTGACACGCTGCCGGGAGGAACCGGGAACCTTCCGATGACCAGGCGACTGCTCTACCTCCTGAGTCACTAGATGACATTATTTCAAGAGTCATATAACTAGCACCTTACACTGGTGTTTGTGTTGCAGAGTCTGTGTGACAGGCCATCTTGGCAAGTGGTGGGTGAATCAATCAAACAAACATGTTGAGAAAACACTGCTGCCAGTAGGCCTGCATTTATTGACAGAATTACAAAACGTAACAGTAAATTCAGTACAAGTCTTTGAAGAGACATTCGATTCGGGTCCATACACAATATGTAAGGTGACATCATGCAGACCATATTGACATGCAAAAGGTAACCTTCAATTAAAACTGATGCAAACATACGTTTGTCTTTAAGCAAGGCTATACATTTATGAGAAAGAAGGCAAACAGTGGAAACTGCGCTTACAAAAAAAAGGCAGAACTTGTCAAACCTGCAACGGAGGTGTCACATGTTGATTTGAATGTGAGGAAGGTGTGTTCTGTGCAGAAAGTAAAGCTATAAACAACAAGTGAGGTGGAACATTCTCGGTTGACAGAACACAACTAACATTGAACTTGAAAACAAGAGAGATCTAATGTGATTAAGATCCATTAACACAACAGACATTGAACTTGAAAACGAGATCTAATGTGATTAAGATCCATTAACACACGGGTAAATAAAAACGATGTACATTTAGCCAAAAGCAACTAGAAGAATCAGTATGGATTCTATGGTCTACAATGGTCACGGCAATAAAATCAAGCATATTCTCGAATTGGCAACTAAACTACAGTCCTTACAGGCAATGCATATGAAAAGAAAATCAATCCGTCTGATCACAGTTTAATATCTCCTGAGTATGTTTGACAAAAGGAAACGGACAAAAATAAAATGAAAAAGTAAAAATGCTTAGTAAAGTCAACAGCGTGTCAGCTTGCAACACTGGTCAAGTTTACCAATACAAAAGAGAAAATGTCAAATCAAAAACTCTAAAATAATTAGCTGTAAGCAATATTCACTTTCAAAGATGCAGGGATTTCATAAGAGCGGTTTGACCAAGAAGATTCAACGAACAGGATTTAACAAACAAATATAAAATGGCTCATATTCCAGTATATAACAGGAAACAAGGATACGAGAAGATCGTTTGACAAAAAAAAAAAAGTATAAATGCACAAATTTAAATCTTTAACGCTAAAATCATTTGTGACATTTCTGGAATGAGCTGAAGGCACTGGATGAGGGACCGATAGCGCTCTGTGTCTCGTCTCACTGCGTTCAATAAACGCTCTGGTGTTGTGGATCTACGGGTACAATAGTGTCACCACGTTCAATAAACGCTCTGGTGTTGTGGATCTACGGGTACAGTACAGTCTCACACCACGTTCAATAAACAATCTGGAGTGAAATTACAAAGAGACAGACGCGTCGGCTCCCTGGCAATTTACAAATGTTTCTCTGGACGCACACTGAGATTGTGGAAGAGAGATAGGCCGGCTTAGGCACTGGAGGGGTGGTCACAGTGACGTGACAGAAGGCTCAGGTTGTGAAGATCACACAGTCAACGACCACATCATCATCCCTAACATTTGATAAGACCGGCTTGTCTTTTTAAATATGAATTATGGCTGGTGGTGAGGAAAGGTGTCAACTACATTGTCAAATTGTTTTGTTCACCCGATCTACGCTATTGTGACCATCAGGAAGTGCTGTACACACACACATTACAACATAATCAAATCAATACTATATTTAACATTCCAGCAAACCTTTAAGATCAATGAGCCTCATTCATTAAATGTTCTTACACAAATTTGTTTCTTACACACTATCGGAGTTTTATAGCCCTCAATTTGGTCTTACAGACAGGAGGCAAAGCCTGATGGCTATTTGTAATTCCTTGCTCCTGACATCTATTGTGTACCTCTTGTAATATTAATGTCTTTGCCAGACTGGGTGATGGCCAATTACAAGTGGTACACAATAGATGTCAGGAGCAAGGAATTACAAATAGCCTGCATAAGAACATTTCACAAATGAGGCCCAATGTTCTCAGAGAATGATTATATCTTTAAGAATTGTTTGGCTTTTCACTCAAATCTTCTGAGACGACTAAAATAATTTTAACTAATCCCCCTAATCTACCCCATAATTTGAGTTCACAAATACGATACTTCGGGAAATTTTGTGTGCCCACCCCTAGGATACAAGCCAAAATTAAAAGAGTGATTCAAATGGAAAGACTTCATATCCATCAGGTGGAAACACTTACGACAGAAGGGGGAACTACGAGA
This sequence comes from Notolepis coatsorum, assembly GCF_963971535.1. Lineage (NCBI taxonomy): Eukaryota > Metazoa > Chordata > Actinopteri > Aulopiformes > Paralepididae > Notolepis > Notolepis coatsorum. The sequence goes on along the minus strand of NC_140182.1, from coordinate 78,875,579 downwards.
ATAGATTCTAAGGGGAAACAGGAACAATCGTGTCACAGAGTACTGGACCTTATTAAAAAACAATCTTTCCTGCATTTGCTTCGTTTGTCACAGTGGGCATAGCAGCAGTTGAACTGTGCACACGTCACAGACACTAGACTGAAATCTCAGGTATCATCACTAGACTTCAACAAATAGTCAATTCAGACAGATAGTGAATAAAACAGCGATCCCCGCTTCTTGACCAGCTGTATTTACAGGGTCAGAAGCCAAATTAGCTAGTCAATAAATTGTTGCTTTGAATAAAAAAAAAAAAAAAAAAAAAAAAGTGTCTTTGAAACATTCAACTCTTCCCTTTTCTAGCTGTGCACGTCTCTAAATAGAGTGACAGGTCAGGGGGACGTGAAGCACAAGAAGACGTCTGAGATGCATGGAGGGGGGACAGTTTTTAAATCTGCATTCTGCGATTCTCTCTCCGCAGCAAGTCGTGGCTCCTGATTGATGAGAAATCCAAATCCTGAATCAAGCCATGTCCCATGGAGTGTGACCTCATGCAGGCACACACTTAAAAGGTGTTTGGTCTAACAGTACATGTTAAAATAATAGCTCTAAATTCTGACAGCCATCATGGAGATTGTCTGGTCAGTAACATGGGTCTCCCAGTCCCTCCGCTCTGCAGTAAACACAAAATACATTTCCTGGTATCCCTTCCCACTTTATCCAATCAGGAGAGAGAACTCCACACAATGGTCTGACAGAAAAAATAAGAAATAAAAACCAAACACGTGCTGGAAACAAATAAAATAATCTGCCAGAGCAGTAAGAAAATGTGGCTTGGCAAGCTTTCTTGAAATAAGGTTCTCTGTCCTGATTGGATAAAGTGGGAAGGGATACCAGGAAATGTATTTTGTGTTTACTGCAGAGCGGAGGGACTGGGAGACCCATGTTACTGATCAGAAACTCTACAGTATATCAGTGATGGCTGTCAGAATGTAGAGATATTTAACACATATTATAACAAAAAGAAACACCACTTACAGCACCTTTAAAAACATGGCATTAGAAACCAAGTGCACAATTAAATGAGACAGAGAGAGAGGGGAAGAAAAGGCATCAGAAGTTTTGGTTTTCAAGAATGACCGCAGTCATCGATCCACATCACTTCGTCTCCTCGCTCCATTCTTCTCAGACCTTTGTTCATATCTGAAAATCAAGTCAGTCCTAGTCATCAGGCGACCAGAGGCTCAGTAACTATCCTATCAGGGAAACCTCGACCTCTGCCCTTTGACCCGTGACGGCACGTGGGTCTACCTGAGACGTTGGATCAGAGAGTGAGTGAGACCTAGGTTGAGCAGCTGCAGGGTGGAGAGCTGGGCCAGGCGAGGGAAGGCCTTCAGCAGCTTCTCCCAGGTCAGCTCCAGCAGGCTGGGCACCACCAGCCACACCTTGTACAGGGAGCCCGTCCTGCGCTTCTCAGACATGCTGACCACGCCGCCGTGGACGTACATACAGCCAGCCTGGACCAGAGAGAACGGAGTAAAGTATCAGTTTCCAGTTATGTGAAAGATAGATGCATGGTTACATCATTATTGGAATCGAATTTTGGAACATAAAAATCATTCTAGTGACTGGCTGGTCCTTAACTCTGTCTGCCACGCTGGCCGTGAATCCTGCGGTCAGTAGGCCAGCTTTTCGTGACTGTTTTCGCGATAATAGAGTAGTCTTACCCCGAAATTCCAATGATCCCATCAGTGATCACGATTACAAGTTTATATGTAATTACACGCGTCTACTCGACACTATAGGTTCTAAGGCGAGCAGATCTGCTTTCGATTGCTTTGGAAGAGCTCCTTCCCCACAGAGCGAGTCAGGACAGAAAGGGATCATTGACAGACACGTGCATTGCAGTTCCAGCGTATGTGGCTGTGCCAAAAAGATTCAGCGCTCCGGGCGAGTCTGTAGAGCGGGGATCAAACATTTACATTTAGTCATTTAGCTGACGCTTTTATCCAAAGCGACTTACAAGTTCTGTACGACAGTCATCAGGAAGGGTACAACTATCAGCTGATTAACAATATTCATCAAAGTGTTGCGTGTTACAGTGTAGGTTAGTTTATTAGGACAAGTGCATGACAGTAAGGTTAGTTAGGGTTAGATTTATTTTTATTCTTTTATTATTATTTCAGATAATGGTTGAAGAAGTGCGTCTTTAGTCGACGGCGAAAGATTGGACGGGATTCGGCTGTCCTAACTGGGGTGGGTAGTTCATTCCACCATTGTGGGGCAAGGACTGAGAATAGGCGGCTTCTTTGATGACCCTCCCGGAGCTTGGATAGGAGTAGGTCTGAGGCGGCCAGAAGATGCAGAGCGTAGGGGAAGGAAAAAGATCAAAGGAAAAATATCAAAGAATCTAATAGCAAGTTTACTCATTGTTGGCGTTCAGCGCATGGCGCCCAATAACGAGTATACACGTTGGCGCAGACTGAGTTAAGGTCCCAGAGTTTGCTCTGAACAGGGTAAATCTTTATTATTTTTTTATTATTATCTTTTTTTCTTTTTCCCCGTTTTTCTCCCCTCCCAATGTTAGTCGTTATGCCAATTCCCAATCCCCTTCCTGGTCGTTGCGCACTCTACCCCCTACCGTCGGTCTGGGAGGGCGGAGACTATCACATGCTTCCTCCGACACATGTGTACCCAGCCCACCACTTCTTTTCACCTGGCAGCACGGACTCTCACTGGGAGAGTGTAACGTGTGGAAGGTCATACTACCTCCCTCCAGATCCTTCCCTCACTGTGCAGGCGCCCCGACCGAACTGTAGGAGTCGCTGTTTACAACGACCCGGACCCACCCACCGGCTTCCCTCCCGCTGACTCTGCCAATTGAGCCAGTATGACGGCCGGCCAAGCCGGAGGCAACGCTGACAGCCGGATTCGATACCAGTGTCTCTCGTGTTGGTGACGAGCGCTTAGTCGGCTGCGCCACCCAGCCGCTACAGGGTAAATATTTTAACTATAATTTGTCTGTTCCGCTTCATGCATTACATACCTTGTAATTGTATTTGGTTGATTATTATTACCCTTACCTCTGAGAATTTGTCTTTAATTGATCTGCCTGGTTAATTTAAAATAAAATAAAAAGGTGTTGACTAGGCTGCAGCTACATCAGTCAATGAAGGGATAGAAATTTGATAGAAGTTATTAATGTACATTGGTTTATTTTTAAATTAGAACCTAATAGTCGTGGTAATGTTATCCATCAGTTCCAAATGTTCACCTTCTCCAAAATGTTCTGTCCCATCAAAATGGACAAATCTGGGGGAAGGGGGACACAGCGTCAACCCTATCCAACAAACCGATACAGTACTCCTCACTGAAAATGTATTTTAAAAAGCAAACGTAGACGGATAGACACAACGGATCAATGTAGCCACAGCTTTAAGGTGCATTAATTAAGATTGGCGCTTTGACGACTAACCACTAAATGACGTGCAAATTCCATGAAATTGTGTGTGCAGTTAAGTCTACAAGCTCCTGATTTTAAATAATCTAAATCTTAGTTAAGTAAAATCTGTAATGTAAAGTGGAGAGGTCCTTGACTGAGACTGTAACTGAGGGGTACAATTCCCTGACTGTATTGAGAGTATGGTATTATTAAACCACTACTTAGTTATGTACTTTAATTACTGGCCATACAGTACATGATATATCTGGTGAACACCCACACAAGAATACGGCAATGACAAAGAAAGTTCTAGTTAGAGGTATTTATTATTATTAGAGCAGCAACGGTAGGTTACAGATTGAGAATTATAATTGCGCTTGTAAGGCGAAGAACACTTAAAGTAGGTCAAGAGCGTAAGTCCATGAGAATAGTAAGATGGGTATAACTGACGCCACCTGTAGCATAGTAATTGCATAAGGCACACTCGTAGTCAGCTGGAGACACTAGGGGGTTCCCTCCGGTTGTAAGCCGGCAGGGTAGAGGAATGTTCGGGAGCAAAGTCTGGATCAACGCGGAATAACGAGGCTCCAGATACAGGAGCCAGTGCAATACTCCCTTGGTCCTCAGACAAAGCAGCAGTTATAATCCAGTATGCAAGACAGCATGGATGAAAGCTAGCCAGCCTCTGGTCCTAGAGGCGGGCTCGAGGGTGCTCCTCACAGGGGTAGATCCCACACGACAGTGGGGTAGACGGTTCTCTGTTCCAGCAGCCACGGTACCAAAGCAATATAATCCAGCCGGAAAAGGCTCTGCATTCGCCGGTGTAGGTTCTCCGGTGTACATATCCAACGGTTCTCGTCTAGGACTCCTCGGGTGGTGGCGCGAGTTTAGGCCGCCCAGCCTGGATAAGTGCACTAGCTATAGGTACGACGAACCGGTGGTAATGCTGGTCACTGTAGAACGGTAGCCGCACGATACACTATAAATAATAGACTATTACTTCACAATAGAATAAGTCGAACTCGACGATACGGCGTTAAACTCTGACACTTTAGCTATATATTCGCACGCGGTTCTCAAGGCTCTATTCAGGGGCAAAGAGGCCCACTTCACGGCACGTTGTATCGTGGTGAAGGCTTCAACGTTTAGGATACTCTACTGCTGTATCCACCTGCGACGTATTTATACGTAAGGTGAATAATCTAGTGCCAACCTCAGTTCTGTCTCGTATTACTGCGCAAACCTGGACATGTTGAGACATGCCTTGGCGTTGTCTTTGAACTTGCCATTGGGGGTATGGCCGTTGGCGCCTAGGGGTCGCTGTCCAATAGGAGAACGAGTATTATGGTCTGGTTTGTACCTAGGTAAAGGGATATTCCGTGTATATATACAAAGAATATACAAGGGATATCAAACGATATACAAATATTATACATGGGATCTCAAGCAATAAATATATATATTGGGTTTAATCTGACCCTTTGTAACAGAGACCATGTGTTGTGGTGACAGTACTGACTCAGAGCATGTGTTGTAGTGACAGTACTGACTGAGTATGTGTTGTAGTGACAGTACTGACTCAGTATGTGTTGTAGTGACAGTACTGACTCAGAGCATGTGTTGTAGTGACAGTACTGACTCAGCATGTGTTGTAGTGACAGTACTGACTCAGTATGTGTTGTAGTGACAGTACTGACTCAGAGCATGTGTTGTAGTGACAGTACTGACTCAGTATGTGTTGTAGTGACAGTACTGACTCAGTATGTGTTGTAGTGACAGTACTGACTCAGTATGTGTTGTAGTGACAGTACTGACTCAGTATGTGTGTTGTAGTGACAGTACTGACTCAGTATGTGTTGTAGTGACAGTACCGACTCAGTATGTGTTGTAGTGACAGTACTGACTCAGTATGTGTTGTAGTGACAGTACTGACTCAGTATGTGTTGTAGTGACAGTACTGACTCAGAGCATGTGTTGTAGTGACAGTACTGACTCAGAGCATGTGTTGTAGTGACAGTACTGACTCAGAGCATGTGTTGTAGTGACAGTACTGACTCAGAGCATGTGTTGTAGTGACAGTACTGACTCAGAGCATGTGTTGTAGTGACAGTACTGACTCAGCATGTGTTGTGTACTGACTCAGAGCATGTGTTGTAGTGACAGTACTGACTCAGAGCATGTGTTGTAGTGACAGTACTGACTCAGAGCATGTGTTGTAGTGACAGTACTGACTCAGAGCATGTGTTGTAGTGACAGTACTGACTCAGAGCATGTGTTGTAGTGACAGTACTGACTCAGAGCATGTGTTGTAGTGACAGTACTGACTCAGAGCATGTGTTGTAGTGACAGTACTGACTCAGAGCATGTGTTGTAGTGACAGTACTGACTCAGAGCATGTGTTGTGTACTGACTCAGAGCATGTGTTGTAGTGACAGTACTGACTCAGAGCATGTGTTGTAGTGACAGTACTGACTCAGAGCATGTGTTGTAGTGACAGTACTGACTCAGCATGTGTTGTAGTGACAGTATTGACTCAGCATGTGTTGTAGTGACAGTACTGACTCAGCATGTGTTGTGTACTGACTCAGCATGTGTTGTGTACTGACTCAGCATGTGTTGTGTACTGACTCAGCATGTGTTGTAGTGACAGTACTGACTCAGCATGTGTTGTAGTGACAGTACTGACTCAGAGCATGTGTTGTAGTGACAGTACTGACTCAGAGCATGTGTTGTAGACAGTATGTAGTGAAAGTATGAGTGTACTGCACCGTACTGACCGGAGTGACCGCAGCACAGTGGAAGTAGGCCGGCTCAGGCATGATGGCAGGCAGCTTGGTCCACTGGAAGGTCTGCAGGTGGATCTTCCACAGATCAGACAGGATCAGCTCCCCGTTGTAGCCCCCACAGATAAACACCTCTGGACGGAGCAACAGAAAGACACAAAAGAATGACTTGGACTAATTAATTAACAAAATTCTATGACTATTTGTCTATTTAAAAGATGTGCCAACTTGAGATTTGTAATGATTTGAAATAGACTGTATAGCTTAAACCACACAATTATTGTCTACACTGCCCTCCTTCAGCACAGTCGAGCAATGAGGACCTTGTAAAATCAACCACAAAACAATACTTTATTTATTCCACATAATTGTTCATGGTCGAGTCTACACAGTCTTTATTTCAAAATCCAAAAAGATTCTTACTGCATCTATAAAATGACAAATCTATTGGTCATCAAAAGACCAAAGCATGTTGGTACATATTATTGTGATAGGCCCATAATTTGACTTGACTGACTAGAAAACCAGATACGACGCTTGTCGTATATTACGGGGCGTGACCAGGCCATTTTACCCCCACCAATACAACAAGTCAAATAGTCCCGTCCCCCAAAAAAAGGCTGCATATGACCATTGTACTCGCAGTCTAAAGCTCTACATTATGAATAGTCTACAGCCCTGCTCAAAATGCAGTCAATTATAATGTTGACTAAATAGGAGGGAGAGAATCTGAAATATCAAGTTCACATTGCTCCTATTAAAGTAATTCAACCCAATGTAAATCAATATGAATTTAATTGTCATTTGTCTGATAATTAGATAAATGGTGACCTAATAACAATACAGCCTGAATATGAACATGTCTGTTGAAACTGTAGAACCACTCACATCCCTCCTTACATACAGTATTGTACATAATTGGGAGGTTCAGTGCTACTTCACAGTGCCAATAGAAGATTGGTTCCAGAGGGTTCCAAATGACTCATCATTATTGCCATGCAGTTGTTGCTCTTTTCATCTCGAGGAATAGGCTTGCATTTGATTTTCAATCCACTATGAAATTAAAGTAATGCCAGGTATTAGTCTTATCCTATTTTATCTCCATCGATGCTGCGTTTTGGAAATACGTCACCTATAATCACAACACTGATTACAGTAGCTTAGTAATAGGCAATACCTGCAAACAAACTTGCTGTAACTAAGATTTGATGGGGGAAAAAATATATCACTAGATTTATCAGCTTATAATACGCATTTCATGTGTGCATTTCCTTGTTGACAAGTAGATGGCATTGGGGAAATTGATGTTAAATATCTTGGTTAGTACTTAACCTACAAACTTAAGACGGTTCTGACAGCACAATATTGATATAACTAATTTGCTAGAAAAGAATATATTTTGTGCATAGATCCCTAGATTTATCAAACTTAATAAGCCCTCTGCCCCTCAGTTCTGTATACATAGTGGCTCCGCTCGGCGTCACTCATGCACTATCCTCGCATATGTGCACGCGCACTGAATAAAATTCCACAATGTACCTTTATCCCAGTATTCGTCCGACCACACCCCTCGTTAGCTTACCTTCATAAGCAGGTGTGTGGTCACCTGCTCTCCTCCTCGCTTTCACCACAAGGAAGTGCCTTCGGTAGATCCCCACTTGACGTGATGTGATGGTAGGAGAAGAGTTTGAAAACAAGAGATACGTTGACATCATATCTTTATTTTCTCTCTCACTATTTTCGAGAAAATACGGCGATATTGTCTTCGTCACTGGAGTGTCTGGAAGATGGTGATCATTCTAAAAACCTCCACCGGTTTTCGTATTGGGAGCACGCCGCTACATGCCTCCCAACTACAGTCTTCCTTGCTGCGGCTGGTTGGGGTGAAACCCTCCAGCGATACAGCTGGACTGTAGGACGCGCCGCTGTTGTGATAAGCGGTGGGTTCCAGGTTGGTGAGTAATGTTGCTTGCGAGCGCCGCTTGTCTGTTAGTGCTATGGGGGTTAGCTGACAATGTTTACGAAAACCGGCCCCAGATTAGGGTCCTTTGTTCAGCCTCTTAGGCAACGGCGGAGGACCTTGGTCTGAAGCCCATTATAGTTAACTAGTGGGCCACGACCAGTAACACTGGTGATCCCTGTGTTTTCTGGACGAGTGGATGTTTCTCTGTCACCGTGTAGGCCCCGTCTTTCATATACAAATGAGAGTATACCCTCACGAGGAAATATGGGCATAGATGTTCGTTATCGGAAGATCTGTGTTCAAGTCAGCTACAGCTATGGGACTTGTGCTGGCTCCGTCGGATGTTGGTAAAATCACCGTTGTAAAACTGTGTTAACATCTCGTTTCTCTTCTCTCTTAAAGGGTGAGGAGGGTTTCAGAACGGCGGCCTGTCTGAGTGTGACTTGTTGTATCGTTGTGTACGAGTTCAGGTGATAGCTGCTTAGCTTGCGTGCTAGTTGTGGCCTACTGTGTAGCCAGTCAGCTGTTAGCTGCGGCGCTAGCTCGCTGTGTTTACCAAGCCTGTTGTGTTACTAGGCTAGGTAACGTTAGCTTGCTGCTATCGGCCGAGAGCGGCCGTTAGCTTAATGCTACACTGTTGAACGTGCTGTGACTATAACATGTTTTAAACACTCTTGACTACGACGTCATCTTTGACAGAGGATGTTTGTCGAACTTGCCCTGAGCCAGGCCGGCGAGGACTGCGTCAACAAGGAGCACTGTAGCGGCGGGTTGGAGCAGCGAGCTGCCCGTGTCGTCAAACACAGGAGGCTGTGTTACTTCGGTGCCATGTTAGAGACTGCAATTCGCTTGATCTGCGCTCCCGGTAGGCAAGGTCCTGACCAGACCTTGAACACTTCTTCTTGCTTTCCCTTCTAAATGTTTTGTAAATAACGATGTTTTCCAAAACGAGTGTTGCTGCACTACATTTAGGATACAACGCGAGTTATGTGTGAATTGTCTCGTCACTGGTCTCCATGCAAATCGGGTTATTGTTACAGATGTGAAAATGATCTGGTTTGTTGTGTTGAGACACATTGTGTGTTCATGTACCGTGTACTCACAACTAAGGGGGTTAAACTAACCTATAAAGCTATGCTTAGTGACATATGAGTAAAGAATGATTCTTTTCTCAGCCTGTAATGACAATGAACAGTGTGTTCACATATTAACAGGTTTACCTGTTTAACTGGCCGTATTAAGGGTAAAGTAGGAGGGTTGTGTTTCCCCCCGGTTCCCTGGAGACTTCTTCATCCTCCTCTCAGACATGTTGTTACACTATATTGTGTCACTGTGTGGTAGGGATACGATGTAACCCTTAGCTTAGTTGTTGGGGTTGTGCTAACCGCTTGAGAAACTTTATTTTCCTAAAGAAAAGATTGTTTGGTCGCTTTTTCGTGTGTGCTTAGCAAGGCCTGTGGCCGATACCAATCGAGAATTGTGTATTCTCTAATTATGAAAAACGGCGTTCCTCTGTAGAGTGTTTTTGCCATTTTTTGTAGGTGATAATGGGTTGTGTGTGTCGTGTGACCTACAACTGGGTTGGGCTGGCCACAGAAGCACATGTGTAAGTCTGATACCGGGGCTCTTGAGAGGGCCCTCTCTATTCTGTGTTTTTTCCTTAGTAAAAATCAGATAGCAGGTTGGCACATGCGCTGTGTGAAGCTGTTAGACGCTTCATGGAGCTGACTATGACTGCGTCATACTCTTTTTTGTCATTACATCGTATCATGGGTGTGGGGTCGTAAAGGGGTGAACTGGTAACCTTTTCTCCCCCTTTTTTCTGTTGGTCAGGGGTAAACCCACCTGTCCTTCAAGGTTCCTGTCACGTTGCGGTTCGGCACGTTACAGGGTGAGGGGGGGGGGGGGAGGGAGTTTCCTGGTCCCACGCCCTGGAATATTGGGCGTGTGCACCGCAGAAATTCCCGCCATAGAGTACGTCACTGTGCGCGTCTCTGTTGGTAGGACTTCCGTGTGCTGTTGAGGTCCATATGATGGATCTGTTTCGGGGGGTGGTCAGGGCTCCTCCTCACGAAGCTCCTATTCGGGCCTTCTGTGAGTTGGGACTCTCCTTCCATGTGAGGGAGCCTCCTCAGAGTACAGAGCCTCCTCCTCAGATTGTCAAGGTGAGTGGAACCTCAAGAAGGAGTCCTACTCTATTGTGTGTGTATTCGATTCAATTCGATTATTGAGTGTGTATGGGTTCAGTGCCTCCTCCCCGGAGAGCCCTAAAACCAAACTTTTACATGGCTCAAGGTGCAATATATTCTTTTCAATCTGTACAGCTCGCGTGGGAAGTCTCTCTGGAGATTTCCGTCTCCTCCCTATGGGAGGGTGGTGGGATGTAAAAATGTGAAAACATTTTACCCCCGGCTGTGTAGACTGGGATACATACTGTTGGTGCTTCCTTCTTTTCTATTAAGAAGAGTTGGAGTTAGGAAGCATCACACCCCTCTTGTCCTTCCCCTGGGCGCCTTGGGGATTCAATGACAGGTCTAAATAGCCTGTTCATTGATGTGGTTGTGTCCCGACGCACGTATAGTGCTAGCTCGGGGTGTTCTGTAATCAGGCGAATGACTGGCACGCCTTGGTTGCTTGAGGTTAAAACAGCGTTTTTATAAAGCAACTGGGATGGAGGTTTTTCCTCTTCCAACGACCTCAAGTTCTTTAATAGTTGTCATACAGAAGTACAGAATACTTTCATACAAAATGCTTCTTACTGTTACGCTCCAGAGACTGTGCTAGACAAGATAGTATCAAATAACATAATAACATAATATAGCATGAATTTAGAAGAAGAAAATGAGGTCACAGTGTTCGGTATAGACATATGTACAATGTTCTGAGTTACCATATAATATACAATACACAATACTATGCAGTGTACTAATGTACAGTACTATCTAGTGCAAAGCAGAAATGGGATGAGGTACAATTTTAGGTACAATTTACAGTAAGGTGTACGAGTTGTAGTGCAATCCTTCATCCATAAATATAAAGTGTGGGGAGTGGGTGCTACAGTGTGTTTGTGCTATAAAGTGTGTGGAGTGGGTGCTACAGTGTGTTTGTTTAAAGTGAGTGTGTGCGTGTGGATGTGTGTGCTATGTGCGTTTGGTGGTTGTTGTTGTGTAGTGTTCATTCATTGTTCGTTTAGCAGCCTGATGGCCTGGGGATAGAAGCTACTTCTGAGTCTTTCTGTGCTCGCCTTGAGACTCCGGTATCGCTTGCCTGACCGCAGCAGTTCAAAGAGGCAGTTGTTCGGGTGACTGGAGTCTTTAATGATTCTCTTAGCCTTGCCCTTGCAACGCTTGTAGTAAATGTTCTGGAGGGTGGGGAGCCCCCCTCCAATTGTGCGTTCGGCTGCACGTGTCACTCTTTGTAGTCTGCTTCGGTCTTTTGCAGTGCTATTCCCAAACCAGGAGGTGATGTTGCCGGTCAAGATGCTCTCTATTGTACATGAGTAGAAGTTCTTAAGGATCTTCTGGCTGACTTGGAACTTCCTTAGGCGCCTGAGGAAGTAGAGGCGTTGTCGTGCCTTCTTCACCACACTGTTAATGTGTGTGGTCCATGTCAAGTCCTCGGATATGTAGGCTCCGAGGTACTTGAAGCTGTTGACTCTCTCAACCGGTGCCCCGTCGATGCTGAGGGGGCTGTAGTCCTTGACCCCCGACCTCCTGAAGTCCACAATCATCTCCTTTGTTTTGCTGACGTTCAGGGAGAGGCTGTTTTCCTGGCACCATCCCGCCAGGACCTTGACCTCTTCCAGGTAGGCCCTCTCGTCGTTGGCAGAGATCAGGCCCACCACCACTGTGTCGTCAGCAAATTTGACGATTGTATTGCTACTCCGCTGAGCCACACAGTCGTGTGTGTACAGGGAGTAGAGGAGGGGACTCAGAACACAGCCCTGGGGGGCCCCTATGTATGTTGAGGAGAGCAGGTGACCACACACCTGCTTATGAAGGTAAGCTAACGAGGGGTGTGGTCAGACGAATACTGGGATAAAGGTACATTGTGGACCTGTTTTGGTTGTCGACGGATTCTCGTTCATATCTGGGGGATGATGACGGAATGGATCTGAACATATGTAGAGGGGTCTCACGCCCTGGGGGTGGGCCACCGGGCGCGGTTCGCACCGAACGTCTGGGTGGCGCCTTCTTTTCATGTTTAAGATCAACACGCATATCTGCCCCTTCTCCTGGAGTAGGCATGTCGGCGTGGTTAGGGCACGGGACTGGTTCTGGTCACGCTGGTCCGGATCAGTTAAACCCGTTGTCCGCCGGGGATGCAGGTCTGCTGTTCTGGTACCCTGAGGGACTTGGGCTTTTTCAGGGGGAAAATGCCAGGTCGGTCCGGGTGTCACAGGGTTAAGCGCTATGGAGACCCTGGTTGGGTACATTTTGTACTCTGCACTGTCGTAATGGCTTACGGCCATGCCAACCTGTACACGCTCGATCTTGTCCGCTACGCAGGTTGGTCCTGGTTAGTACTTGGTTGGGAGACCGCCTGGGAAGTGCTTGGGGCTGGTTCTCCATTCTTTTCGCTCCTCTCTCACGCATGGCAAAGAGGGGCCTGTTGGGGTGGTCTTTGACCTCCTCTGGTGAACCTGTGCTTCCCGTATCGCCGGGCCCGGTCCGAAGTAATGTTTCGTCGACCCGTAGGCCTGGGTTAACCCTTTTTTGAAAACTGAAACACTTGTACTGCGGTATAGCCGGTGTATACCCACAGGTGTGTTTGAGTTTTTTCTTGAGGGGTTATAGGAACAACCACCGCATTGGGTAACACCAAGGTGGTTGATTCCCTGGTGTGTTGGAGCAGTGTCAACTCCCGGGTTACCCGGTTGAGGGTGCCCCTGCACGTTCATGACGTCTGCCAATCGTGTCAGCCTTCTCTGCCTCAACCCGTCTGGGTGTTTTTTTTTTTTTTAATGGAGGCTTGGTCATGCAACAACGCCAGCATACGCCCCTTCCGCCGGGGCGGCTGTTTTCAGCTGACTCCTTTGGCGCCCGTCTCGTCCGCAGTGCTCCAGGCTCAGGTTACAGCCTGTTGCCTGGTTTTTCCCCGGTGCGCTGCCTGCTTCCGTTGGTTAACCTTTTTTGTGTGCTTACGGCCATGCTGACTGCCTGTTCTGCAGGGTCAGTGTGCCAGGCGGTGTACTATTGGGGGGACAGGGCCCGCTCGGCTGAGGGGCCTTTGTCCGAATACGCTGGCGATGTGGGGGGCGGGGTCACTAAGTGCCCACCTGGTGGGGTCTTGATGCTGGCATCATGGACTTCTCCGGGCCCCCGTTCCAGGGGGTCCAGTCCCTTTGGTGGGTCTGGGCCTTCCTTCGCGCTCCGCTGCTACGGCCTTGCCACGGGGTTGAGTTTGCCCTTGACCCTGTGATTCTGGGGGCAGTAACGAGGTTGTTCCCTCCGTTCGTTCCCGGGTGGAATGCGGGTTGTGCGTGTGTGTAGTCGTGGGGTCAGGCCACGGTCTGCTCACCCTGTGCGTTGAGTTGCTTGAGTGCCTCTTCGCACGGTCAGGTCCGTCGCCCTCCCGGGAAACCTCCAATAGGGGGGGGTGCCCTCCATTAGGGGGGGTCGGGGGGGCTCGGCCCTCCCTGTTCTGATGGTTGTGGGGGGCCTTCAGCGGGGTGTATTTGTCGGCCGGTGGCTCCCGCTCAGCCTCCCTTGTGCATGAGTGACGCCGAGCGGAGCCACTATGTATACAGAACGATAGGTTATTATAACCAAGTTCTGTTAATAGTGGTGACGCCCTTGATCTCACCTTGTGGTGAAAGCTTGGAAAGGAGGAGAGCAGGTGACCACATACCTGCTTATGAAGGTAAGCTAACGAGGGGTGTGGTCAGACGAATACTGGGATAAAGGTACATTGTGGAATTTTATTCAGTGCGCGTGCACATATGCGATAGTGCATGAGTGACGCCGAGCGTCACCACTATTAACAGAACTAGGTTATAGTCATAACCTATCGTTTTCTAACATTACTAATCTTCTCTATCATTCCAATGTTTTTTTTTTTCGACTTTTTTTCTCCCCCTTTTTCCGTGATTTTTCTCCCATCCCAATTTCCTGTTGTGCCAATTCATCCTCCCCTGTCCTGATAGTTGCTTGCATGTGCCCCCCACTGGCCGGTTGTAGGGGGGATAGAAGCCCATCACATGTCCCCTCCGATACATGTGGAGGCAGCCAGTCACATCTTTTCACCTGCCAGATTTTCAGGACTCTCATTGGCGAGGAGTAACGTGTAGGAGGCTCACACTGCCCCCGCCAGTTTCCTGTCTCTGCCGTGCAGGCGCCCTGACCGACCTGTAGGAGTTGCTGTTTACAACAACCAGACTACCACCCTTCGCCTCCCCTCCCGCTAACTCTGCCAATTGAGTCAGTATGGCGGCCGGCCCAAGCCGGAGGCAACGCTGACAGCCGGATTCGAGACCAGTGTCTCTTGCATTGGTGACGAGCACAATGTCCGCTGCGCCACCCAGCCGCCGTATCATTCCAATGTTATCATACAATGTGAGAAATTTGTAGCTCACACAAGATACACTTCTGATTGTAGCCTTCTCGTGACCCGTGATTCCTTTTGCAAAAATAATAGTGTTTTCGCAGGAATGGACACACCACGATTCACTAATGTAGAGGCACTGTGTCTCTCGACACACCCCTGAAAAACTAAGACCCTAATGAGCGATTAGTCAACTAGGAGGAGACATTCAACTAGGAGGAGACAGTCAACTAGGAGGCGACAGTCAACTAGGAGGCGACAGTCAACTAGGAGGCGACAGTCAACTAGGAGGAGACAGTCAACTAGGAGGAGACAGTCAACTAGGAGGAGACAGTCAACTAGGAGGAGACAGTCAACTAGGAGGAGACCGTCAACTAAAAGTTACACAGGCATGTCCAGAGTGTGTGCATGTTGTTTGTGTATATTGTTCAAGTTATTTATTTGTCAAATGCACAACAATACAGGGGAATTGCAGGTAATGACATGTTTGTGTTTCGAGCTCAGACTCAACAGTGCACAATTAAGAAAAAACAATGAATACAAGAATGACAACAATGAATACAAGAAAGAATTGTATATGTTGTCTTACCCTCTCCCACCTGCACAGAGCTGTGACAACGTCGTGCAGCAGGATATCCTGGTAAACAAAACAGAACGGTTTCACTTATGATAAGATAAGATCAGATATTCCTTTATTGATCCCCTTGGGGAAATTTGGGCATCATAGCAGCACGGGGGAGGGGGGTACAGGTATGGGCAGGGTAATAATATAAATGCATAAATATAGGCAATATAATAAATATAAATATGTGAACTAACTTAAGTGTCTTCTAATCACAAGCCATTGAACATATTCACACAGCGGCTATTTTGCTCTTATGTCATGCTCAGGTTGGGTGGGAACAGGGTGGAAGGAAATCCCCAACCTGAGCATGACATAAGGGAATACGGTCAATTCAACCGTCTCCAATTAATGTGACAATTTTACCAAGGCAAAGCACCGTGTAGCTCACAAACCTATTTTTTCATGAGGTTTGGTGGCTATTTCCTCCCAGTAATTTGTCTCAAGGTTGTAAGCGTGAATCTGATAAAGAGATACAGCACTATTAATACAATGTATAACCATACGTTTATCGTAATGTCATCCAGATTGTTCACACAGCAGCTCTGTACCTTGTCTAGCGGATATGATGTCCGGGACGTTCCTCCTCCTAGGATGTATATTCTCTGTCCATCGTGAGCTAGCTCATGTCTGTACCTGATTGGATAATACAAAATAAAATTTGAAAAACAATGGTTTATACCCATGTTGATTAAATTAACCCTTGCAATAAATGGTAAACTTATATAGCGCTTTTATCCAAAGTGCTTTCCAATTTTGTTCCTCACATTCATTCACTCACACACCGATGGCGGAGGCGGGAGCAATTAGGGGTCAACACGCTGCCCGGGAATCGAACCGGGAACCTTCGGATTACCAGATGACCGCTCTACCTCCTGAGCTACCGTCGCCGCAATAAAGAACCATATACGTCTGTTCTAAGTTTTTAAGATTCACACAGACAGACTAATTGTTATTCAATTTCTCTACAGACTGACCTCTCCTCAGGCAGGTCTGTGGGGACATTGTTAGGCTTGAGGTGGGTCCATTCCCTGGTGGTCAGGTCTAGCCTGTGCAGGTCTGTGCTGTAAAGGTAGCCCGTTGTCCCTCCACACACATACAAATAGCCATTTATAATGACCATTGCCTGGAGGGTTGACAAGATGGTTAGGAGTGAGGGTGGAAAAGTAAAGCAAGAGAGATACTAAGGATGTCACGATTCACATTCTGAATCCATCGACATGAGCCTTCAATTTCCACCTTAGAAATGGCATGCAGGTTCATGATTCTCCACACGTTTATAGAATAGAATTTAAATCAGGATATAATATATACTGTGAGTAAAAGTAAACGGTATATACAAGGTTCAGTATACACAAGGTAGGTACCCCAACTGGCATGATATACGTTGTAGTCCGTGCAGGTTTTGGAAGAGTCAGACACACTTAGTTAACATCTGACCGATTAGCTCAACTGTTAAGTCCGCTGGCTGTGGATCCTATGGTCACAGGTTCAAATATATATATATTTTTTTACGTTAATTCATTTATCCACTCTGGTTGGATGGTGTATTGTACTTGTGCTGTATAATGACAATAAATTTTTTATCGAATCTCATTTTGAAATCGCTACCCGTTGAGTGGATCAGCATGGTGCAATGCCACACCTCCGAAGCTTTCTGCCACTGTTGTGTCCATAGGCAGCGTAGCGATTTCAAAATGAGATTCGATTAAAATGCATTGTCATTACACAGCACAAGTACAATACACCATCCAACCAGAGTGGATAAATGAATTAACGTAAAAAAAAATACATTTGTGAACCAAGAGACTTGAACCTGTGACCATAGGAACCAGTAACCAGTTGGCGTGAATATTTTAGGCAACCAACTTGTGTTTAGCGTTTCTCTGATTGGCCAATACGCCCAGACCACGGCAGCGCGAGAGAGCGGCAGCGCGGAAATAGGCTGTCTATTGCCTCGCGCTGCAGCGCGGAAATAGGCTGTCTATTGCCATTCTCTAAGTCAAACTCTAACCTTAACCAGCTCCTTAACAGCGCCTAAACTTAACCCTTCTAACCTTAAGCAACTCCGAAACAATGCCTAACCTTAACCAACTCCGAAACAATGCCTAAACTTAACCGGCGAAATGAATGCATGTTAAAAAATATTGCCATTCTCTAAGTCAAACTCTAACCATAACCAGCTCCTTAACAGCGCCTAAACTTAACCCTTCTAACCTTAAGCAACTCCGAAACAATGCCTAACCTTAACCAACTCCGAAACAATGCTTAAAGTTATGCCTAAACTTAACGGCGAAAGAACGCGAATGCACGTTAAAAAAAAAACAAAAAAAAATTGAAGGGAATCGAACTAGCGAGCAACGAGCCGTAGGATCCATGAGCTATTTCTGGATACTGAATAAGGGGCGGTTACTGGCATATAATGAGCTCCGCTCTGCCGCTACGCTCCGCGGCGCCGCAGGGGCGTGGCTAGACGCAAGTTGGGCGTGGTTAGACACAAGTTGGTTGCCTTTAATATTTAGGCAACCAGTTGAGCTAATCAGTCAGATGTTAACTGTGAGTGACTAATCCATCGTTGAGGCTCGCTAAGCCTTTCTCCACGCATTATTTTGACCTCCGCCTGAGTAACACCCCATTGATGACGGAGACGGTGGAATGTTGGTTCTGCTTAAATGGGTGTAAACGCGGGCTGGTTCGCCAGAGAGCACCAAGGTTCAGAGGGTTCAGAACGGAGCTGGAGCTTGAACCAGAGCCTGGGCGGTGTAAAAGGGCTATTTGTGGATTTATATACTAAATCCAAATTGAACTCGGGCATTTGAAAGATTATGTATATATATATATAAATGTGCAAATTGGCTATAATAAGGTAATTTATAAGCATCATATTCTATAATAATATTTCAAATTGCATTGGTCCGGATGGGAGAATTCAGTACTGTATCTACAGAACCTTCCGTTTAATCATCTTCCCTTTATTAATTTCCTTAGATCTTTTGTACACATTTACATTTACATTTAGTCATTTAGCTGACGCTTTTATCCAAAGCGACTTACAAGTTCTGTACGACAAGTCATCAGGAAGGGTACAACTCTATCAGCTGAGTAACAATGTTCATCAAAGTGTTGCGTGTTACAGTGTAGGTTAGTTTATTAGGACATGTGCATGACAGTAAGGTTAGTTAGGGTTCTTTTTTATTTTTTATTATTATTTCAGATAATGGTTGAAGAAGTGCGTCTTTAGTCGACGGCGAAAGATTGGACGGGATTCGGCTGTCCTAACTGGGGTGGGTAGTTCATTCCACCATTGTGGGGCAAGGACTGAGAATAGGCGGCTTCTCTTTGATGACCCTCCCGGAGCTTGGATAGGAGTAGGTCTGAGGCGGCCAGAAGATGCAGAGCGTAGGGGTCTTGAGGGTGTGTAGTTAGAGACCATTGACCGGAGGTAGGCGGGAGCGGTTCCCTACACATGATCTCAAGAAGGTACTGAACAAGATCAGTGGCAGTTTTTTAAGTTTGGTCATTATTATCATGGTGTTATTCACTGTCAAAGAAAAATCATAATTCATATTCTCCTTTGTTTCATCACAATTTAAGCAAGCCTAGTAATAGACACAATATTTCGGACACTGAATACATTCCCTGAGGTCCATAGATGTACCTAGATACCAAGAATATGCAAATGGTCCTTGTAGAAGTGGAGCAATATTCCATTTACCTAGGTATATATTTTAGGCGAAAATATTCCACGGGTGGAACAGGTTAATCACTTGTACATTGTATATTACTATTGTACTTTACGTTACATTTTCACTCAACGTATTTTTGTTGTATTGTATTTGTGCTGTATGATGACCGTACATACATTTTGAATACATTTGAATCTAATCGAACTAGTCGACTAAGAATTTATTTAGTTGAAGACAGCCCTAGCGCACAAATTACAAATAAATATAAAAACATAATACGTGATGAATAGGCTTAAATGGCATAATCTCTAGCAGGTTAGATGTGCAGCGCAGCCACACTAATGCCCGTCACAACATCATACAGCAATGCATGCTACATATTTCCAGCTAAGTGTAAGTAGAACAACACTACCTGTCCGTAGATTCTATTGGGCTTCCTCCCTCTACAGTTGAGTAGATTCCATCGTTTGTACTGGACGTTGCAGACATGGACATCGTTGCCGTTGTTCTTACCAAATGGAATCCCGGTGCCGCCAAACACCAGCAGATTGTTGCCATGTAGAACAGCTGGGAGACGCAAAGACGAAACATATTCAAACTATATTAAGTACACCAAACTTTTCAAATCAATTTACTTCTGAATGATTGAAACATATCCAAAATCTCTCTCTCTCTCTCTCTCTCTCTCTCTCTCTCTCTCTCTCTCTCTCTCTATATATATAGATTTATTAAAAAATAAATGATTCTATTTATTTTAGGGGTTTCTGTATTTTTCACCCATCCCAATTGAGTCGTTATACCAATTCCCTTCCTGGTCGTTGCGCGCATCTGTCGGCCTGGGGACGTGTAGAACTACCACATGCCTCCTCCGATACATGTGGAGTCGCCAGACGCTTCTTTTCACCCGACAGCGAGGAGTTTCACTGGGAGAGCGTAACGTTGTGCAGAGGATCACCAGATCCCCTCCCTGCTGAACAGGCGCCCCGACCGACCAGTAGGAGTCGCAGTTTACAACAACCAGGACACATACCCCACCGGCTACCCACCCGCTAACACTGCCAATTGTGTTAGTAGGGACGGCTGACCAAGCCGGAGGTACCGCTGACAGCTGGATTCGATCCCAGAGTCTCTGCGTGGTAGGAGAGTGCTTAGTCCACTGCGCTACCCAGCTGCTCCCCAAATAAATGTTTGACCTTTCACCTCTCTGAAGACAAGTGTAGTCCTAAGCAGAGATCACTCCAATCAGCACCACAGGGGGAGGAAGGTCTGTCCTTGAACTAGTCTTTTTAGATGCAAAGCAGCATCTCTAAGGCTACGTTCACACGGCAGGCAAAAGTGGCCAGAAACTGATTTTCTGATACGTGACTCGGATCAGATTTTTTATTTAATTTTTCAATATCTGTAGAGCTCTTACTTTGATCTTTAACATCAGTGAAAGTGAAACTTAAGCCAATCTGGTCTGCTGCACCTATAAAATAGAACTGCTGTCCTCAGACACTTTATAATGTTCATCATTTACCAATTAAGTTTTTTTTTATTTGATGAATATTGTGGGCACATATATATACAGATAATATATAAAAATATATTAAAAACACTATGCCGGTGTGGCAAGTAATGTACTCCGTGGAGCCTGAACTACATCTACTTTTGTCTGAGTACATCCTTACTCATGGTATATTCCTCCACAGTAGGGTAGAGAGTGAAGTACCTGACATGGAGGCCAGCTCTGCGGGCATGTAGCCCTCTGTGCGCACCTGCTGCCAGGTGGCCGTGGAGAAGTGGAACCTCCACAGCTCCCTGAACAGAGGGTAGTCCTCGTTCTCGGAGCCGCCCGCCTCCTTGAAGTCTGGGTTGTAACCTCCGAACACGTACAGGTTGGCACCATCCGCGACACAGCGGTGACCGCTGCGGGCCGGGGGCGCACAGTGTCCTGAGGGAGGAGACGGAAGAGTTTCAAGTTTTGTTTGTCACATATACGGTACATGTACATTACAGTGAAATGCTTGGTTCTGTATGAGCCCCCTGAGATTGTGCTTCATACAGTAAAACAAATTTAAAGAACAAACAATATACAAAATAACCTACAGTACAAAAATGAGGTAGCGATCGTAGTGCACATCTTTTTGTAATATAGATAAAATAGGGTGTAGTGTTAAAGTGTCTAAAGTTAATGTTAAGGTGAATGTTTAAAGTGAATGTGGATGTGTGTGCAATGAATGTAGATGGGTTAGGATGGATGAGTTAGTGTTGCATAGAGTCAATGGGCCTCATTCATGAAGCGATATAAGAACAGATTTTGTTCTTAACTAGCATTTCCTCTTATTTTGTTCTTACCTGGGATTCAGCAATGTTTTCTTATTGTTGCTTTTCTCTCAGGCAAGACTAAATTCTAAGAGTGGTCGAGAGCACTCTTACCCAGATGAGAAACATTTAAAAAAGCCTACCATTCCTAATAATAATACATCAGATTTATATAGCGCTTTTCCTAATGCTCAAAGACACTTTACAAAACAATACAGTTTTTGTAGATACAATAAAAAAATATATAAAAAGGTGAGAGGGGAAGGAGTTCATGGGTTGAAAGCAAACCATTGGTCAATTGCCCCCAAATACGACTTTATAAACCCAGAACTTTTCAATAATAATTATTATTATAACTTATTGCGTGCGTTCTTCCGAAATTGATTATATATTGCTGTTAGAACAGTTAGATGATGGCTGCCCAGGCGTACGCATATTTACAACATCTCCTCTCTTCTCTGCTCCTACAAGTTCTGAGCGCATTCAGGGTTTTAGCCACAGGGACCTTTCAGAGAGAGATGACGGGTGACAGATCCAGTATTTCCCAACCTACTGCGCGATTGGTTCTTGACAAGCACGCAGTCGTTCAGTATTGACAAAGCCTACTTTGCTGGAACGATTTATTTCGCACTATACAGTACGCGGTATAAGTACAAGTACAAGTCTTTATTCGTCATCAGATTAACACACACATGCGATGAGCGACCCACAGGAACACACATGCACTAAGTCGCGAGACGTGTTTGTTTGTGTGTCATTTTGAGATCAGTCGCAAATCGCTTCCTGTTCAATGGATCAGAGACAGCGATCAGATGCCAAAACCCGGCTGTTTTACACACGCCTCATAAGGAGATGGTGGGCGTGTCTGTATGCAAATGTTTTCATCGCGAACACGCATTTGAATTTAAGAATGAGTGATTCAGCATGCAACAGACCTGGGTAAGAACAGATTTGGACGTTAAGAACAGCTTGATGAATGTGGCGGTGGCTTTTCTTATTGTTCTCTTAACAGACAGGTAAGCAAGAATATAAGAAAAATAATAAGAGTATTGTTGAATGAGGCCCATTGAGCATTATGATGGCCTGGGGATAGAAGCTCCTTTTGAGTCTCTGTACTGGCCATGAGACTCCGGTAGTGCTTGCCTGACCGCAGCAGTGCAAAGAGGGTTTAGTTCATTCATTGACCCATCTCAAACCCTGCCCTCTTTTCTTGATCCTCCAATCACAAACAAATCACAACAAAGTTGACCGATCTCAAATCCCACCCTCTTGTTCATCTGAGGAAAGCAACGGTTGTGATTGGAGGATCGAGAAAAGGGGGTGGGGTTTGAGAAAGATTGATTGAGGTTTGCCATGTAACAAAGGGGTAGTTTCTAGCATTACCGATGATGCAACAGGATGTGAATCATGATGCTGTCAAAGCGTTCACAAGTAACACTTAATTTCTTTGTTCAAAATTCTATTGGATGTGGTGGTCACATGGTCTGGCCTAGCAACTTTCAGAATTACACAAGTGATCGACCGACCGCCTGTCTGTCCTTCAGACTTAGGCCATGTTTAGACGGAAACGCTCGCGGGTGAATCCGGATTTTTTTTCCGGATGTGCCTTTTGTTCATACGGCAACAGCGTTTTTGCGGTGAGAATCCGCAAAAAAGTGAAACCACCTTCATGGGTGGAAATCCTAGAAACTATACACCTTCGCGCTATCATCTGAACAGTCAAACCGTTCTCAAGGCTCTTGTCGCGTACTGCTTACATCACAGGCATGCGCCAGTAGCCTAGAAGCGTAAACAAAGCAAACAAGCATGTCTGATTCTATCCACGGAGACCACCACATTGGCAGTACTTTTAAATACACAAGAATCAGTCCAGCGGTTATCACATCTAGTGACTGGAGCCACCGTCTGAGTGACTGCTTTGGTCCAATCACATTCCCCCACCCACAGTCTGTGAATCAGAGACAGAGTAGGGCGGGTCTTCACAGCACGCTTGGTTGTCTCAACTACCTGAGGCAGTGTAGCGGCCAGCGGGGCTCCGTCGTCTCAAGTCGACTACACTTTTACAGCCTCGTCTGCACGAATAATTCCCTCCCAAAACACTAGTCTAAACGCACAATTTAAAGTGAGACCGCAAGACGACTTCTGCGGTTTCTGTTGAGACTCAGTCTAAACATGGCCTTAAACTAGCTGCTTGATCGCAGCTGAATTTTTTTAGAAAGCAGGGTTTATGCAAATCAGTGGTTTCCCTGGACATGTCATGGGTGGCTCGCATAGCATTGCCCCAAGTGTACATGAGGGCACGTCCCAAGTGAATTGATACAACAGTATGTGCTTCATTCTCAAAGGAGAACTTATACTCCGTAATGCAAGTAGATGTCGGAAGCTTCATAAAGTACCTCTCATGTCCTACTCAAGAGGTAGGACTATTTTCAGTCCTAGTCAAACAATCGGCATGATTCCTAGGAGTGATTCTGAGACACTTGATAAAACAAAGTTTCCCAGAGTATGAGTGCTGATCTGGAGTCAGTGACCAAGAGCAGTACTCGCAGTCTCGCACTCAAACAGCCTTTGGCGAATATGGATTCATAACTGCTAGTTTTACACCTAATTTGCATAACTCTGAAAAACAATTAAACACTTTGCTATACGTTGGCATTTCATGCTAGCTGGATTTCCCTTTATCCGAATCCTTAATAATTATATATATATATATATATATATATTTTCTAAATTATTCTGAGAATGAGTAATGGGGCTTTCGGATAGGATACAATTACTCCCAACACCACAATGAAATCCAAGCCATACAACAGCGTTCTGCTACACCGAGCAACTCACAGGTGCAGCCGAGTGTGCCGCTTGGCGAGCAGCCATGCACTCAAGAATTCAACCTTGACCTTTTGTGCTGCGTACTGTGACCTTTATACAACTCTATGGTTGAGACAAACCTCCCGCACCTCCAACAGAAATGAAAGGCAGCCAAAGAGACAGGAGGAAAAGTATGAGAACGACCCAAACTGTATAAACACATTGTCCACCATGTGGGTAATCCCAGTGTTTAAACTATGCAATTAAGGCGAGACACTACAGGTGAATAGGGTAAAAAATTTAACTAATAGATATCACAATGAAACGTCCCCAGTTGATTACTTATATTAAGACAAGACTTTTTTGTATTACAAGTTTTCTGAAATTGTATGTTTAAATATGCAAATGAGGCATGATCTACTTAAATATGCAATAATTTGCATATAATTCCAGGACAGAAATCTGAACATTGGATAAAGCCATTTTCAAAATTAGTTTCATTTTGTTGACATATTAGAGCCAAAGGTTATTACAGAGGGGATTTTGGATATCTTTTTTTATCACTCCATAAATCAAGAAAATACTCAATTTTTATGGTAAAATTCCATATTTCGCCATGTTTTTAGGAATAAAATGTGATATAAATCAGGGTATGAATGCGATATCAACAAACCCTTCTGTAAATACCTTCAGAACATAGATATGAATAGAACTGGAAGGTTTGGTGTATGTGAGTGTTACTGAAGTGGAGATTTCTGTCTCAGAGTATGAGGAAAAACTCTTAAAAACTCATTTTTGGGAAAACACCTTCAAAGTTCTGTATTGTAAAATGCCACACTTTTATTTTTGAAACAGATATTTACAAACACAATACCTAATCAAACCATTAGTAATAGACAACCTAAACACATGCCTGATAACTGAATAATAATAATAATAATGATGTTATTGAACTGAACAGAACTACACACAGGCTCAAAAAAAATTTGAATACTGTAGATATCACTATGAAACTTTCCCAGTTTGTTATGTACATATAAACTAAGAAAAAATATATTGCTAGTTTTCAGAATTTTATGTTTATATATGCAAATGAGGCACTTCCCCATTAAATATGTGCACATTTATGGATGCAATAAGGCAAAATGAAGTAAAATAAACAACTAAATGTGTGTTATTGACATTTTATTGTCACTAGTTTCATAGAAGACATGTTTAGGAAGCAAAATATAACAAAATCTCAAAAACAAAAAAAGTATATTTGCCTATTCACCTGCAGTGTCTCCCCTTAAGATTATCTACATTTCTACTCTTCGACTATTTTGCCCCCTCCACCTCTGCAGCGAACCCAGAAATCAACTTAAACAGATGTTTGCCGAGTCAAGTGACAAGCAAGCGCAAAATAGGGTTGCTGCGGTGATGTGAAATTTCCCATGACTAATAAACTCATGATACCAGTATTGTAAAGATGGAAGATAATGGAAGGAAGAAATGGAGTGAGCTTCAGCTTAAATGTAAGATTGAAATTCATTCATCCAGAGGAAGATGAAGAAGATTCATTCCTCCAGAGGAAGATGAAGCTGAAGATTCCTTCCTGGGCGCACACCACGTACTGCACTGCATCACAACACGGCCGTCCCGGGTTTGACTCCCAGACCCGGCGACCTTTGCCGAATGTCTTCCCCCGTCTATCTCCCATTATTTTACTACCGGACTGCCCGGTAGTAAAGAAATAAAATCAAATCTACCAAAAACATATAAAAAAAAAAAAAAAAAAAAAAAGATTCATTCCTCCAGGAGGAAGATGAAGCAGAAGATGCATTCCTCCAGGAGGAAGATGAAGCAGAAGATGCATTCCTCCAGGAGGAAGATGAAGCAGATGATTCATTCCTCCAGAGCAGAGGAAGTGTTTAAGGAAAACTCCAACATTTTGGGAAATTAGCTTATTTAACATCTTCCCTTGAGTTAGACAAGAAGATACATACCTTTTTTGTCTCTGTGCATGCATTAGGCTTAGGGAACAGCCGCTCCATTAGCGTACAGTAGCTAAACTTCATCACTGGAAGTGGGTCACGAAATACACTCCAAAACATTCCTGTAAACATGTTGTGACCTGTGTATTTACCACGTGGAGAAATAAATAATTAAATTAGACAATTACATTTTCTAAGCAAATATACTCTGAATTTTTTTTTGCCTAACCACTCCTCTCTGGGCGCAGTCAGTGATTTCAACGTGAAGCCATGTTTGTTGACACTCATTCATTCAAAGGATCCGAACCGAACTTTAGGTTAGTTGTAACGTTAGTTTAGGTTCGTGTTAACGTTAGATAATGTACAAAATAAACATATTCCGCTGCTATAGACGTCGCTCTTTTATTTTGAAACCCCCCAGATAGGAAGTTATTGCTCTCGTTATTTGCTTTAGTGTCCGCCCGGTTCTGTGTTTGTTAGTTAGCTCCGTTAGCTAGCAGCCTATCAAGACCAGCCATTGGAATACTGTTTTCTAAATTGGGGAGGCTTTTAATCGTCAAGGTAAGAGGATTTTAAGTCATGGTATCCATAAACTTCAATCGGTTCGGATCCTTTGAATGAATGAGAATGTCAACAAACACGGCTTCACGTTGAAATCACTGACTGCGCCCAGAGAGGAGTGGTTAGGCAAAAAATAGTTCAGAGTATATTTGCTTAGGAAACGTAATTGTCTAATTCAATTATTTTTTATTTCTCCACGTGGTAAATACACAGGTCACAACATGTTTACAGGAACGTTTTAGAGTTGTATTTGGAGTGTATTTCGTGACTGTAGGGAACTTGAGGCTACAACTCTGCCCCACTTCCAGTGATGAAGCTAAGCTACGCTAACGGAGCGGCTGTTCCCCAAGCCTAATGCATGCACAGAGACAGAAAATGTATGTATCTTCTTGTCTAACTCCAGGGAAGATGTTAAATAAGCTAATTTCCCAAAATGTTGGAGTTTTCCTTTAAGAGCATATAGAAAACGTCAATGATATAGCATAAACCTAGAGTGTTGCATGCTAACCTACCAGGTGGCAAGCTTAAAAGATAAGAGTCTCAAAATAAGAGTTGCAGTTATGACTATTAGCCTTACCAAGAACTGGATCTTCATGTTTTGCAACATAGACCGCTTATCACTTGCTGTGGATGTAGGTGACCTCGAGTTCACCATGTGTGATGATTAACTGGCATCGTCTGAGGGTCATATATACCGTTCTGGGTTAAACTCCTGAGGCGTTATTTTGGACCAGAAGTATCCAGGACAATCTAAATTGGCCAATTGATAAAACAAATGTTCAAATCAGCCGAACCTACGACTATGCTTGCACCTACGGGAGACTCCAATTCGAAACTGGCCCCTGTAAATGTCCTAACCCAACCCCCTCCAATGTACAGTAAATGTCCTAACCCAGTAATACACGAGACCCTCTTCTTGGAATCAAATAAGGTTTCGTTCATAATCCAATGTACAGTTCCCCCCCCACCCCGCCTACCCATCCCGGCCCCACCGCACCTCCTCCAATGTACAGTTTCGTCAAATGTATATACTTTTACTCTTTTTGTATCACAAACAGTACTGTATTTGTAAATCTGGTATGTCATAAATGTATAGATGTAGCAGTACTGTCTCTGTCTGTATGTCATGTATGTCATATATGTTATGATGAATTGAAAATGGGGGACCCTGATGTAAACAAGACGAAAGTCTCTCGGGTCTGCATCCCCTTAACAATTGTGTGTATTGAGCTGTACTGTATTGTACCCATTCTGCAATATGTTAATAAAATGTTCAATCAAACCTCATGGTACCAAAGCACCTCAAAGGCGCTAAAAAATTTATTAAACATCACAAAACAAACTGGTCAGACTACTGCTTGACCTTACTACTAGAACCCACCTCACCCCTGCCCACTTTGACAACCTAGGACGGCTTAGAGTAGACGACAAGAGTACAGCAACTTGCAATGGGCCTGGTCTACAAGATACACTACACCACTAAGGTACCCATGTACATGTCAAAATACTTCCCAAAGGTCAGTGAATACCACAAACACAACACCAGAGGGAGCTCCACAAATCATGTTAAACCCAGATTCGGCTCAAACAAGGGACTAAACACATTTCGCAATTATGCAACAACAATGTGGAACGTCCCTACCCACAGCTGTAAAGGAATGTGAATCACTACCAACCTTCAAAACCTACGGGAGACTGCAATCCGAAACTGGCCCCTGTATATGTCCAAACTCAACCCCCTCCAATGTACAGTTCCCCCCCCCCCCTACTCAACCCCCCCCCCCCAACCATCTCCAACGTACAGTTCCCCCCCCCACCACCCCACCTACCCAACCCCCCACCTACCCAACCTCCTCCAATGTAGTTTATTCCCCCTCAAATGTATATACTCTTTGTATCACAAACAGTACTGTAATTGTAGATCTGGTATGTCATTAATGTCTAGATGTAGCAGTACTGTCTACAGAAGATGCAGAGCGTAGGGGTCTTGAGGGTGTGTAGTTAGAGACCATTGACCGGAGGTAGGCGGGAGCGGTTCCCTTTGCCGCACGGTATGCCAGGTCGAGGGCCTTGAAGCGGATTCGTGCGGCAATCGGGAGCCAGTGCAGGTCCCTAAGAAGTGGGGTGACATGGGCTGACTTCGGTAGGTTTGAGATCAGGCGGGCCGCTGCGTTCTGAATGAGTTGAAGAGGCTTGGTGGCAGTGGTCGGAAGGCCAGCAAGCAGTGCGTTGCAGTAGTCGAGGCGGGAGATGACTGTTGATTGGACTAGGAGTTGGACGAGGAGTTGGGTGGCTTCTTTTGTCAGGAAGGGGTGGATCCTTCCGACGTTGCTCAGGAGGAATTTGCAGGTTCTGGTTGTCGTTGCGATGTGAGCGGAGAAGTTCAACTGGTCGTTGAGGACAACACCAAGGTTCTTGGCGGTCGGGGACGCGGTCACAGCTGCATTCTCGACTGTGATGGAAAGGTCGGTCAGGGGGGAGGATTTGGCCGGCAGGTGGAGCAATTCTGTTTTGCTTAGGTTCAGTTTGAGGTCGTCATCCTGGATATGTCGGACAGACAGGCCGAGATTCGCTCGGAGACGTGGATATCTGAGGGAGGGAAGGAGAGGAAGAGTTGAGTATCATCGGCATAGCAATGAAACAAGAAGGCATGAGAGGTTAGGGCTGGGCGATATAACGATAAATATCACGATATATTTTAATAATCGATATCGAATATCGAAATTTAAAAAAAAAATCGAAAAATCGTTTTTTTTATTTTTTAATCCTTTTTTTTTTTTGACCTGCAACAGGGAAGTTTTAAAACCAGAGACAGTGGACAGACTTGTCTTTCTTGCAACTTAAAGTAATGGCTTTGCTTGTCCAAATGACAATACTGACCAAATTGAGATTAATTTTTCTCAAGTCCATTTATTTTGTTTGCTTTCTAATTTAAAATACAGTTTGAAACCGTCTGTACACAGTAGGCTATGTGTGCTAGCAGAACTAGACTCCAGTCACGGTGCACATGTGCAGTGGTTTGTCCACCAAAAAAGCGCCAAAAGATCGAAAATAAACTAGCAGAGCCAGAACTGTTCAACTCCCCTGGAGCCACAGCCAGCAGAGAAGCCGGTTTACTTTCGCTTTTAAACCAGCTGCAGCCTGAGAACTGGAGTGTGAGGGGATGTAACACTAAAGATGGCGGCAACGACAAAGAATTGCTGCAAAATAAACATACATCTGTTGTTAAAAAATAAATAAAAAATTATCGATAGAGAAATATGATAACATTATCATATCGTTATCGCGATAAGATTTTTTTTCTATATCGCCCAGCCGCGTGAATATTAAAGGCAACCAACTTGTGTTCGGCTTTTCTCTGATTGGCCGCGCCCCCCCGCGCAGGCAAGCGCAGCCGTCCCACGTCCCAAATTAAATCCAAAGAGCAAGCGCGGCAGCGCGGGCAACCAACTTGTGTAGTGTTGGGCTGCTGTTCCAACGCACTTGTGTTGGGCTGCGGTAGCAGTGGAGCGCTGCTGACTGATTATTATGTTTCGCGTTTTTATACAGTTATGAAATAATAAACACTGTTAGGACTCGCAATAATAAACACTGTTACGACTGTCTGACTCTTAATAATAAACACTGTTAGGACTATAAACACTGTTAGGACTATCTGACTCTTAATAATAAACACTGTGTTAGGACTATAAACACTGTTAGGACTATCTGACTCTTAATAATAAACACTGTTACAGTGTTAGGACTATCTCGAGTCACGCGTCACTACTGTAACTAGAAACTCTGGGTGTCACTGTACATCAGTAACGTTATTTCGCGTTTTTAACGTCAACGGGGCGATGCGGTGGTTTGTCCCCGGCTAACGTGCACCGCCGCCGGCTCTACTCGGTCCAGCTCCAGCAGCAGCGGCCGTTCCTCCGTTGTAGAACGAAGCCCTTCAATGACCGCGCTCTCATATTTTGCGAATGCATAAACTATATCTTAAATTATGGCTATGTGTCTAATATGGCTGTCGCTTATCAATGACTTCGCGACAGCCATATTAGACACATAGCCATAATTTAAGATATAGTTTATGCATTCGCAAATATGAGAGCTCTGTCATTGAAGTGGGTGGTGGCAGTGTAACAGCGTTCACCCTGATGTAAAGTAGCGATTTTTATTGTTTTGTCATGACAACCCAATTACATAATCCAACATATGTGTAAAGAAACAACATATTCCAGTTAACGGTATATTTTTTAATGATTCATTACGGTATAAATTAGGTTAACTGGAGCTGTGGAGGCTTCTTGCTGAAGAGCCAGCGGGGCGACGCGGTTGTTTTTTCCCCGGCTTGCGTGTGCCGCCCGCGGCTTGACTCGGTTCAGCTCCAGCAGCAGCAGCGGCCGTTCCTCCGTTGTAGGAAGCCCTTCAATGACAAGCGCTCTCATATTTTGCGAATGCATAAACTATATCTTAAATTATGGCTATGTGTCTAATATGGCTGTCGCTTATCAATGACTTTGCGACAGCCATATTAGACACATAGCCATAATTTAAGATATAGTTTATGCATTCGCAAATATGAGAGCTCTGTCATTGAAGTGGGTGGTGGCAGCTTACTAACAGTAGCGATTTTTATTGTTTTGTCATGACCAAACATAATCCCAACATAGATAGGAGGTGTACTACTGTATGTCAAATGTCGGTCATGTGGTGGAAGAGTTTAGCACAGTCGCACAACAGAACACCAGTGTTTCTAGTAGATATGTTTATACATACATATATGCGCATGCGCAGCCACTCTGCCGCGACTGCCGCGTCTCTCTTGTCTCTCTTGCCGCAAGGCCGCGTGCTAGTGGATTGATTGGCCGTGTGGCCAATCAGAGAAACGCTGAACACAAGTTGGTTGCCTTTAATATTCACGCCGCCCAGCCCTATGAGAGGTGATAATGTTACCCAGAGATTTAGTGTAGAGGGAGAAGAGAAGGGGTCTTAGGACCTAGCCCTGGGGGACACCCGTCCGCAGGGGGCGGGTGGCCGACAGGTAGAGCTGCCGTGGTATTGATGTTTTCCTTACCGCACAAATTTGCGAAATATTTCCTACCGCCGCGGTTATTACCGCACGCACACAAAAAAATTAAAAAAAAAGTTTGAATGCATTTTCTTTTAGTAGTCTACTCTTTATAGCATATAGCCTGCCTCTAGTCTAAATGTCTATCTTTAGAGGATGACTTTGCAGCATGAATATTGTTTGGGATTCGGCAAGCACGCATTCGTTATTGAAAGTGAAACACGGATTTGAAGTTTCCCCTCTGGTTGTGCGCCGTTCACTCGGTGTCGCGGGCAGGGGTGGTTACCCCCCCGACCCTTTCTTCTTATTATTATTATAAAGTTACTACTTTATAATAAAGGCATTAGTTTTGTTGCATTAACGTTATATAGTTACACGTTCAATAACATCAGCGTATTTACCGGACCATAGCAAGGCAAGAAATACTCAATTCATATCTCAGTTCCTTTCTTTGCTCAGAGCGTGCCGAGTTGTCCCATTCTGCGGTCTGTTAATAAAGTTTTCAATCAGACAAGTGTATAGAACGAAGGGCTTTTATTATAACATTCGTTGCAGACAGTAAAATCATTATGTCTCATTTAGTACTCCTGAGGAGCGATGGTAGTCCACTCCGGCGGGGAGCTAAAGCTAACGTTATTAGCCGTGTTGTGATGAGCTCTGATCCAACGTGTGACGCGTCTCTCTTCTGACCAATCAGTGGTCTGCAATGTTTCACGTGACTTTTCTGGTACCCAATAGGGTCGCTTGGAACCTCGATAGAGGAGTAGGGTATATCTGCAGAGCCGCAAGCCCAACGAGAGGAGGGTACTTTATTATTATAAAAAAACAGCGGTGATGCGATATTCAGCCTACTCTTGGGTGGGCGTGATGTAACCGCGATACCGCGGTAATGCCGTAATCGTGGCAGCTTTACCGACAGGGTCCCTCTCCATGACACTTGGTAGGAGCGGTCATTGATGTATGATGTCAGCCATGTCAGTGCAGAGCCAGCCAGTCCCATTCCTGCGAGGGACGCGAGGAGGATCCGATAGTTGACTGTGTCGAAGGCTGCAGATAGGCCTAGCTAAGAGATGGAAGATATGCTAGCACGGAGGAACACCGCAAACGCAGAAACGCAGTAAAATAGTAATGTTAATACTGTGGCAATAAGATGCTGCGTTGTGCGCCTGAGTCCACCAGC
This sequence comes from Notolepis coatsorum, assembly GCF_963971535.1. Lineage (NCBI taxonomy): Eukaryota > Metazoa > Chordata > Actinopteri > Aulopiformes > Paralepididae > Notolepis > Notolepis coatsorum. Next base: position 78,842,679 of record NC_140182.1, on the reverse strand, counting down.
AGCCGCCGGCCGGACAAGGAGTCGTCAGTGATGAACAACAGCTTGCAGTCATGGCCGGCACCCACAGCCACTAATGAGCGCCGGCCCTGGCGTTTCCCTGCCCCTCGAAACTGCATGGCTTGCGACACTGCGTGGCCCTGTCCCCAAACCTGGCATGGTAATAACAGAGCCCGTCGTCGGGTTGGCGTCGGGCTGTCACCGCAGCCGCGGTGTCTGTATAAGCATCCAGTGGTGGGGCTGAGGTGCCCTGGTGGGGCAGCAGTGCATGGACAAACTGCTGCTGCCTGTTGGCCAGGAAAACCCTGTCTGCTTCTGCAGCCAGGCCGCGATAGTCTTTGGTGGAGGAGAGGAGGGAACTGGCCAGTGCCGTGCGCACAGGCAATGGAAGCTGCCGTAGGAAAATGTGCGTGAACAGAAAGGAGGGATCTGCTGATCCCAGCACAGCCAGCATCTTCTCCATCAACTCTGATGGTTTGCCGTCACCGATGCCGTTGAGGGACAGCAGGCGGTCCGCTTTCTCTAACTCTGACAGTTCATACAGCTTCAGAAGGAATGTCTTTAGCACATTGTACTTGTCAGCTGCCGGCGGATCCTCCAACAGCATCATCGCCCGTGCCGGCGCCGAAGCATCCAACGCCGCCACCACATGGAAGTATTTGGTTATGTCCTGCGTTATTCCTCTCAGCTGGAATTGGGCTTCGATGTGTTGAAACCACGGCCGGGGATTATGCTGCCAAAAGTCGGGCAACTTGACGGTCGCAGCGTAAATGTTTGCTTGTAACATATTAGCGTCGTTAGCATTCGGCGCGGGTGCTTGCGGTTGCGCGACGCCGTTGTCTTGAGACATAATGCTAATGTTTAACGTTAACAAATGTTCTTCACAGGGTCACCAATGTGGCAATAAGAAAGTAGTGAGCCAGAGACGTAGGTCGAGTTGAGTACTTTACTTATCCTGCACATAGCATTTACAATAACAACAACCAGTCACCCGGAACCGGAAGTGGCATTTAACCTTTCCCCTAACCAGTACAACCCACACTCTTAAGGCACAAGCCCACCTTGGTGAATGTCTCTTAATATAGGTCACCACAATACACTATATTGACACATGTGCAGACGGTTGACAGTTGCTGAGTAATGATTTGACAACTTCTGTCCATAATAAATATAACCCTGACAGTGAAGGATGTGGGTCAATGGCTCAGCTTCAACTCCCATATGAAATGCATAGGAGGGTCACACACACACACGGAGGACCACTGCAAGCGCTAATGTTAACACTTTGAGTGTCAGCAGGGGGCGCACAATTTATCACTTGAATGCCAGCCATTTGAGACCGATTTTCCGATATTTCATGATTTTCGTGGAGCTATTTCTATATTCTATATTATGGCTATGTGTCTAATACGCCTGTCGCTTATCAATGACTTGCTTGCAGTCAACATGTACGAAACGGATCGTTTTTTCATCTGTACATTTCAGTTTTATACCATTTTGAAAAACGCTTTTTTTTTGAAAATTCCAGACAATTTTTAAAAGATTCCACAGGAATCGCCCTTTAGTGGAATACACAAAACATGGTAATTATTCCGCCTATTTATGGATAGTTTTCAAATAAACGCTAGATTATCGATAGTATATGTGTACTTATGCACGCTAGAGAAGCGGGCTGAAAAATCGATTATCTATTTCCTGGTCAGCACACACATATAGGGGACACGTTGAGATATGTGAAAAAAAACTCTTGATTACCCCAAGACTGGTCAAATAGATTTTTTTTTTTTCAAAACTTTGTTTATTGAAGTTTTCGTTGCAATATGAGATGAGCACAAGGTCAAATTGTACACATAATTTTATGCCAGACGTATTGCACATAACTACATATAAGTAGTCAAAATATAGGTCTGTTGGATAAACAATATACCTATTGCACAAAGCTATGTATAAATAGACTAAATATAGGTCTGTTGAATGTAAATAATATACATATTGCACAAAGCTACGTATAAGTAGTCAAAGTATAGGTCTGTTGAATATATAGACTAAAGCGAGTACACCACAAAATAAATATAGATATTGTTTCGGACATAGTCAATTAAACAGATATGTACACTCAGGACAAGGACTGTACAGCAGAAATAGAGGAATGGAACATTTTTTTTTTTTTTTTTTGTGAGAAGGTAGACATCAGGTTAATTTGCACATGTAGATAGGTCAATCGACTGGACAGTGCTAGGCTAGGAGTGAGCATTATTTATGGGGGGTCGATTGAACCTTGTTCCCCAACATAAGTAAAGAAACAACCCCATGTTTTATAAAATCTAGCTGTAGAACCCCTTATGACACCTTATTTTCTCCATCTTAAGGAAGTGCAAAATATCCCTGAGCCACATAGAGTGAGATGGAGGAGTGGGTGACTTCCAATGCAGTAAAATGAGACGTCTAGCCAGGAGAGTAACAAATGCCACCAGGTCAGCTTTATATCGTGGCAAAGACAGGGTAGTAGGGGAGATAGAGACACCAAAGCAAGCAGTTATGGTAGTCGGGCTGATTGGGATCTCAATACTATTTGAGATACCAAAAGTTATGTAGGGAAGGGCAGGACCAAAACATGTGACTATGTGTAGCAGGGGCACGGTGGCATCTGTCACAGGTGGGATCAATGTTGTCATAGATCTTGGCTAGCCTGACTTTAGTAAAGTGTGAACGGTGAACAATTTTACATTGGATCAGTCCGTGCCTGGCACAAATTGAAGAGGAGTGGACCCGGTGTAGAATATCCTCCCACAGGTCTTCTGTGATGTCCTCACTCAGGTCCTCCTCCCATCTCCTCCTGATCTTTTCTAATGAGGTAGGACGCAGTGAGGAAATCAAGCCATACAGGACAGATATAATACCCTTTGTGACCAGTGTAGGCTTTAGTAAAGTGTCAATAGGAGTGGCTTCTGAGAGTTTGGGGAACTGTGGGTTGATATTACGTACAAAACTGCGGACTTGCAAGTATCTGAAGAAATGCGACCTCGAAAGAGAAAACTTGTCAGACAGTTGTTCAAATGATGCAAAAATATTTTCTATATATAAATCACTGAACGTTCTAATACCAAGAGGGGACCAGGAGAGAAAAGCTCTATCCATCACAGAGGGGGGGGAAACAGGGTTAGCTGTAATTGGAGCTAGTAAAGAAAAAGATTGTAAACCAAAATGTCGTCTGAACTGATTCCATATCCTGAGTGTTGATTTGACAATAATATTTTTAGAGTAGGGAGAGGTGGGAAAAAGACCTGAAAAATCTAAGCAAATGAATAAAGGGAAGATGATTAAACAAAAGGTTTTGTAGATACAGTACTGAATTCTGCCATCTTTTTTATAATGTAAATTTCGCCACAATTTTTCATCGTATTGCAACAGTTTTTTGCAAGACATTCACAGAAAGGTAGAGAAACTAACTGCATTCTGTTTTATGGCAATAACGTTCAGGTTTGTGGGAGATAATCCCAAAAAATAAGAGAAATAAAAAAGTAAATCCAAAAGGTCAGATGATTGACAGGGGCTGGTGTGAGCTGGGTAGGGTAGTTTTTCGAAATTTGAAAGCCCCGAGTCTCTTCCTACAAAAGACTACTCACTTTTGGCTGTGCCACTTCCTCCTGTCAATATGCGCCGGTTTCCGACTCAATGCCCTGAGATTTCTATAATCGTATATTTCACTAATAACAAGTTAAAATAATTGGTAAACAAACGTAATGCTGAAAATATACACTTTTACTGTATATCTCGGGCTTAAGAGGTTAACCCTGTGAGGCCCAAATTAAAAAGACATTAGCAACTTCAGAGGCCAGAGGGTGAGATCTATAAACACATGAAGGGTGCCGTGACTGAAAAAAAAGGTTGAGAAACGCTGGTATATGGTGTGGCCAGGGAACAAAATAAGTACCAGCCAACCGCCAATGGCTGGTAAAAAATCTGCCTGGCTGGTAGTTTTTAAAATCGACCAGCCAAAAGGCTGGTAAGTCAAAAAGTTTAGTTTGTTCCCTGAGAGCAGAGCTACACAGCAGTGCGCCTATTTTGCGAGCCGAAATAAGTCTGTGGTTTTTTCTTCTTCTCACAACGGGTCAAATGCATCTAACATGCATTGCATCGTCGCCATTCCTTTATGCCCACATCGCCCGAAATGAACGTTATGTTAGCGTAAGCTAACAAGCTAATCCTGATCAGCGGCAGAGCCATAGAGAACAGCAGACAGTGTGGACTGGGGAAAGGGAAATGGGGGGGGGGGGGGGGGGGGGCACTCTCCCTTTCTCTGTGTGTTTGCGTGCGTTTGGAAAGACGATGAAGTCACTAGTCAGGACTCAGGAGAGGAGTATATTGTAGTAAACTCAGGATTACTGAGGATGCACAGATAATGTTGATATTCAAATATAAAAAGGTTTCGAGAGGAGTGGAAGTTTGAAGACAGACTAGACTACAATATGATGCGGGGGTGGTGAGTTGAAACAGTGTGTGTGTGTCCGACCCCACTTCTATGTTTCAATAAATTATTTGCATTTAAAACTATTAACGCTGACTCATTCCTTCAGTCCACTCAAAATTATGCTAATATTCCTTATGTTGTTTATGATATTAATTGAAAATAGCATATGAGAGTATTATATAGTAATAATAACACATGGCGATATACTAAAAAGCTATTTTAAATTTTTGGCTGGTAAAAAATCTGCCTGGCTGGTAGTTTTTAAAATCTACCAGCCAAATGGCTGGTAAGTCAAAAAGTTAAGTTTGTTCCCTGGGTGTGGCTCTTTGTGGTACCACAGTAATTTTTGTGGCTCTTGGTCTCCGACTGGTTGGCCACCCTGCCCTAGAGGGTCGGAGGTTCACCCCCCATAGTCTCTGAAAATCCTGTGGGAAACACTGCACTATTTGTCTTTTGTTGAGCACAAAGAAAATAACGTTTTAGTTAAATGTAAATTGTGTCTTGGCTCAAAGATCCTATCACTTTGTTTGAAACAATCTGACAGCATCCAATCAATTTGCGCGAGAGAAGAAGTAACGTTACAATTCAGAACGACGGATCCAGGCGAAAATTATACCAAAGATTGCTTTGTTTGCTTACGTGGTGGTCAACAAAAAACGAATTGCAGTACGCAAAACGTGCGGGTCGAAATCACAGATGGAGACGCAACAACTTCCAACTTCGTTCAACATTTTTCTGCACAAAGAACAGTAAGTAACTTGGCTTGCTACTGATACAGTCAGTGTGGTAACGTTATCAATACATCCAAGATTGATACATGGCTGGCTAGGCAGTTGGTAGGTAGTCGTTAGGCGTGTTCGAGATTGGCTAGGCGGACGCAGATCTGCGCAGGTTTTACTACGGCCTCGCCAAGCGCGTTGCATGACTGTTAGAATGTTGTCCGACTTGCTCTGAAAATCTGACGAGACGAGGCGCGGAAATCTCGCGGGAGCGAGCCACGCACAGCCTTCAGAGCGAGGCTCCACAGTACCTCTCACCCGACTGCTCCACGCAAATGCATGATGGGAAACGACTTGCTATCTCTGCGCAAAGCCCCTATTGGCTCAGAAAAGTTGTCACCTGGTTGTCACCAGCCACGCCCACAAGAGGAAGTTATGAGACGTTTGATTGATTGAAAACTTTATTAACCGATTGCAGAATGGGTACAATAATACAGTACGGGTCCCGTCTATCAAGATATATTTATTATTATTGGATACAGGAGTTTGGGTACCAAGAGCTTCCTCAAATAAAGTTATCATCATATCATCATGATAAACTTCAAGCTGTCAGACACCAAATTATTTTTATCAGAGTAATGAATGCTGTCGGAGTTTATATCAAAATAACATATCAACCCCCCTGAACAAATGGTGATTGCTTCTTCAAGTCGATTCTACAGACTGACTGTTTCCATCATCAGAATTAAATAATTATGATAATAAATACGACAATTACGTTTTGAATTTATAGTCATGACTCAATGAGCAATCTGAGCATTACCGCTCTATGTACAGTACTCCTCTAAGCAATCTGGCTCTCAGTTAACCCAATCGCTAGATAGATAACGAATTCCATATAAATCTATAGTATAGTTCATTAACGATGCAGCAGCTGAGCTGATACTGTATCCCACACACACGCGTCGTCTGTTTTGCCTCAATATATACTGTATATATAATTCTGTTTTGCCTCAATATACATATATATATATATATTGTGCACGCTGCGGTGGCCAGGAGCGCGCAACAAGATGGTATACATTATGGTATATATGAATAGTATATTCCACTATAGCAGTATATGGTGTGCTGTACATTTGAATGTGATCCAATTGTGCCCACGGCCCTCGAGTCGCATTATAATGAGCTGGACAGGTGTGTAGTATGTGTGTGTGGGAACGTGAACGTATCTGCCATGCGAGACTAGGCGAGAGGCTGTTGTCAAATCTGAAGTGTCCGACGTTCTGACTCCTCCCCCGGCTGCACTTGTCTACTCGTCTATTTTCGAGGCGAGCCGAAATCAATCTCGAACACGCCTATAGTCTTGTCTTGTCTTATAAAATAAATAAACAATCAGCAATGTCTCGCTTGATGAATGGCCAGCAGTAGCCCAACAGTACTGCTGTTCCTTAAAAATAGATTGAAAATTGTATTAAGATTGCAGAATGGGTACACTACAGTACGGCTCAATACACACAATTGTTATGGGGATGCAGACCAGAAAAATACTTTCGTATTGTTTACATCAGGGTCCCCCATTTTCAATTCATGATTTATGATACATTTATGACATACAAGACATACAAGTATACAGTACTGTATAAGAGACATAGATCATGAGAAACAGAAATATATACATTCGAAGGGGAAGAAACTGTACATTGGAGGGGGTTGGGTGGGGGCGGGGGTTTGGACATTTACAGGGGCCAGTTTTTAATTGCAGCCACCTGTAGGTGCTCTTTGAGGGCGGTTTTGAAGGAGGGTAGGGTTTCAAATTGTATAGGGCGTTCCTAGGGATGCACCGATACCGATTGTTCAACTAACACAATCGGCCGATACCGATATTTGTGGCAAAAAATAAGTATTTGTAATTTTTTTTAATATTTTCTTTTTGTAATTTTTTTTTTTTTTAATGAAACTACTGTATATTTGTATGTGTATGTTTGTATTTGTAGGCCTCTTTACTTACTTAAAAAAAGGAAACATCAAGAAATACGTTTATGGTATTAATTCCACCATGCCATGTAGCACTATCCCTCTCCCAGTATCGTCTGGCGCAGGGTTTCTGTTAGAAAATATTGTTGCCGGCCTCAGTGTCGGTAGATTTCAATCTACCGGTCAAATGAGAGAAATTCCGGTCAGAGTTTATTGAGCTTAAAAACAATTGATAGGCAAAAGAATGACAACAAAACAAAAGAATGACATCATCAAGGCATGTAGATTTATAATATTTTTACTTAAAACTAGGCTACTTTTGCGTATAGTCATTATATTCCAAATAAAATAAGTCCCGAGACTCCGTGCTGCTGCCGACTTTAAATCAAATAGGTGTCTGTGGGCAGTCGCCCGACATTAACACTTTGACTGCCATGAAACGTCTTTTCACGTCATTGCTGGCCATGCTCAAGTTGCCGGGGGACGCTGTACAGCGTCCTTACATCAATATTTCAAAAATCTGCGATCGGATTCATATGTCCCCTCCGCTGGCCTGAGATCCACCAGCAGGACCCACTGAGCTCTCTGGCGGTTCAGGAGCGCCATCTGGTGGCCGATCGGCGCAATCGCCAAACAGGATGTTGAATAGAGGTTGTCCTAGACGACCGTAGTACTTCCGGCGCTCGCTATAGGTCCCGCGACTCTGGCTCGTCACACTACACAGTGATCGATTGCCAATAACTCGATAAACAACATGATTTGGACGTATATACCATTATACAAACTGGAGATGGACCGGGTAAATTTACATCCCATAATGATAAGATTTCAACTCGACGATGATCGCCCAACGGCGCGCGGAGACTGGGGTGAGTTTCAGCGTGTAACGTTACCGTCTTCGATACTAACTGCTATTATCAACATTTGACCCACATTAGATGATTGGTATAACGCTGCCCACGGAATTATAAACGCCCCCTAGCCCATCCGGTCAACATCAGATGACGTGTAGTAACTTCTAGAAGTACGTCTAGTTGGAATTTTTTATATCGCGCTGATTGCCATAAAACTGTATTGCATCATCAATATAATGCATTTGGGGCTATAGATCACGTTCTGGAGAAAGCTGCAGAAAGAGATGAAAACATACTTATACATTAGACCATACTTTACTATGAATATGTGAATGAAAAAGTTTAACGTTGCTACACAATGAACAATACATATAGGACTTTGAATGGGCCCTAATAATGGCAATGTAGCAATAGAATTTAAAAAGTTATAGCCATGCAAAGAAGGGGTACTTCTCCATAGACAAATAGAGCCGGCAACCTATGGTATATCATTAATTTAACCCAAGGCAACCAAAGTGTTAATAAACAGCAGTCTGTTATAATCACATTTTTATGAGCTAACGAATTCCGTTATATTGGACATTTGTATTAATTATATCAAGCGAAGAACTGAGAAATTTGGCAGAGAGAGACGGCAACATTATCGTGGGTTTGCGTGACGACTCTCTCTCTCTCCACCTCCCAATGACTTATTTGCGAGAGTATGTCGATGCAGAGCAGCAGATTCAGCTGTTTTCTGGCTCTATCTGGGGACCGCTCAGCAGCGCCCCCCACCCAACAGCTGAATTGCCAATGGCTGAATTGGAGTACTGCACTCCGCTGCTGCTCCGGCTCTGCAGCTGCACATGCATTCGGAAACCCAGCACTAAGCTCTCGCTGACAACGTCGTTGTCATTATTAGAAGCAACGATGAAACAAATGTAATGATTGTTTCGTTCATCGCATAGGCTATTTAATTTTAGCCTATTTTTTTTTAATCCACTTTTTCTCCCATTTTTCTATATTTTCTCCCATCCCAATTTCGTATCATCCAATTCAACCCTCCCCTGTCACGAACGCTGTTTCTTGCCTCCCACAAGCCGGCTGCAATGTGGACTAAGTCATACATAGCACAAGTCCCCTCCGGTACTTGAGGTAACAGCAGTCGCATCTTTTCACCTGCGCAGCTCGATCTCTCAGTGGCGAGGAGTAACGCGTGGGAGGCTCACGCTGCCCCCGACACTTCCTGATTCTACTGCGCAGGCGCACCAACCGACCTGTAGGAGTCGCTGTCCACAACGCCCGATCCCCACCCATCAGTTTCCCACCCCCTAATACGGCCAATGTGTATTAGTATGGACGGCCAGCTAAACTGAAAGCAATGTGGAGCGCTGGGCTCGAACAGGCAAGCCCAGCGTCTCCGTCATTCGTGGCGAGTGCCTTGCCCACTACGCCACGTAGCCGCCCAATTTTAGCCTATTTTAATACAATTCAAATAATCAAATTGTGCTTAGAGGGAATTATTTTCACCGGACATTAAGACCGGAGAGATTAAATATGTCGGACTTCAACAGATTTTGCCGGTCAAATACCGGTAAGGCCTAACAAAATTAATAGTTGGTTTCAGGTTGCCGACCGACCCTGCCGATTTAGGTGCGACCCAATATATTTTATGAGTTTTTTTTTTTTTTTTTAAATAAAGTTTCATAGAAATCTTAGTCAAACATTTAGTATTATGGATATTAAACATGCTGGCAGAGTACATGCATCCATGTTGTTGTGAACATTTTAATTAAATAAAGAAATTCCCTATCCATAGTCGCCGTGGGAAAGAATAAAATAAAAAAATAAAATAAAATAAATTCCCTACCTACCCATGGCCAAACTGACAACCAACCTGAAACCAACTATTAATTTTGTTAGGCCTAATTACCGGCTATCCATCGTGCAGATGGATACTATTCTCTCAACCAGCGCTCTCAACCAATGCAATAGAACCATTTTGATTGACAGTCGACTCTGCCAATTGCGTCACACCGCTAGCACCCACCTCCTGCTGTTCTTACCACCAATCGGCAAGCGTTTATTCATTTTCTACTTCCGGGCATGCCGCCATTGATCTGCTTGCGAGAACCACAACAAGCTAATACGTTAGCTGCCCGCCGACCAGCGCTCCACAAGATGACCAAACGAGACACAATGATTTTACTGCAACAAATGTTATAATAAAACAAAGCCTTTCTATACATTTGTCTGGTTGAAAACTTTATTAACAGATCAGAATGGGTAGTTGGGTACGGAATGAGCAACGGAATGGAACTGAGCTATGAACGGAGTAATGCCTTGCTTACTTGCTATCTTCGGGTAAATAATATGCTGATGTTATTGAACGTGTAACACTAACTATATAACGTTAATGCCACAAAACGAATGTTTGTGTCATTTTAACAGCAGATACTTTCTTAAATGCCATCTTCCCGAGAGAGGGGTGTTGACGGGGAGCTGTGATGGGTTCGCTTGGTTGTGTTATTAATAGCATTGAACAGCTAACCGAAAGCTAGCGTTAACTAACATTAAAGGTTTAGCCATAATGTTACCTTGGCTAAAGTTGGGGCTATTCATAATCCAGCAATAATGGCTGCAGACCTGCAAGCAAAGTACAGCAAGTTGGCAAAGGAGTATTCCAACGTAAATCACATTTTCACCAGTAACGTTAGTCTTCCATCTCCCGGTAGCTCATGCTAGCTAAACTAGCTCATGTTAACGTATTCACTGAGCGACCACCTCGCGTACACAATTAATGACATGTTGCGGACAGCCATATCGGTGACAATGTTTAGCTTTTAGTGCCAAATGATAAGAGTCTGAAGCGGAGTCTCAAAAGAGAATGTTGAATATTTAGTAGTAACTTTGATGCAGTAGCTTGTGTGTGTGTGTGGGGGAGGCGCCGTTGTGCAGGACGCGACTGAATTTATCGGCTACTGCCATCGGCCGATTGCAGTCAACAAGGCACTTATCGGCCGATACCGATACCCGACCGATACATCGGTGCACCCCTAGGCGTTCCACATTGTTGTGGCATAATTGCTAATGTTTAGTCCCTTGTTTGAGCCAAATCTGGGTTGAACATGATTTGCGGAACTCCCTCTGGTGTTGTGGTCATGGTATGGTCGTGGTATTCACTGACATTTGGGAAGTATTTCGACATGTACATGGGTATCTTACTGGTGTAGTGTATCTTGTAGACCAGGCCCATTGCAAATTGCTGTACTCTGTCGTCTACTCTAAGCCATCCTAGGTTGTCAAAATGGGCAGGGTGAGGTGGGTTTTAGGAGTAAGGTCAAGCAGTAGTCTGACCAGTTTGTTTTGTGATGTTTGTAGGCTTGTTTTTAGCTGAACAATAAAGTATAATATATTGTGTGGTACCCTGTCAATAACTTTGGCAGACAGGGAATATAATACATTTTCAATACTTAAAAGTCCTCAACTATACTTTCTCTCTCGATGGATAGCGGTTTGTTGACGTGTTAAAAACGCATCAGTAGCAGGATTACTGTAATTTTGATTACTGGTTTGTAGCCTTGGTTGGTGGCTGCCCCACCAATGTTTTACATAAAAAACACCACTGTGCGGGCATGCACATGTGTGTGTGGCTGTGGGGGCCTCCACAAGAGTCTGGCCCAGAGGCCTCCGAATTCTTAATCTGGGCTTGGCTGGACGGACTGGACTTCACTGACTGATATACGTACAACTTGACCGTTTTTCTTTTATACACGACCGGCCGGTTGTACCAACTTGATTTCAATTGTACCTTGCTTATTCACTTTTTATAATAAATACCCTCAAATGTGTTTAATCTCTTTTATCTTTAAATATCTTATCACAACTTTCACGTATCAGAGTCTAAAACGTGACAGTAGCCATCAGGCTCCAAAACCGTGGACACGCACCACTATCCTACCTGGCTGTAACCCTCATGCTGCTACACACTTGAATTTTCCCAAGGGGATTAATAAACACTTTTACTCAACCTTACCAGGCTGAGTAAGAAATGTTGGGAATCCTTTTTGAAGTGTAATTTCTAGTCTGTGACACTAGAGCGGAGAGACTGAGGAACACGGTGGCGTGTAGAGTGTTCTATATATGAATGAATGAATGAAAACTTTATTTAACAGATTGCAGAATGGGTACAATACAGTACGGCTCAATACATACAATTGTTAAGGGGATGCAGACCTGAGAAAGACGTTTGTCTTGTTTCCATCAGGGTCCCCCATTTTCAATTCATATAGACATATATGACATACATGACATACAGATAGTCAGTACTGCTACATCTATACATTTATGACATACCAGATTTGCAAATACAGTACTGTTTGTGATACAGAAGGAGTCAAGAAAAGGGAGTATATACATTTGACGTAGAAACTGTATCTATGTTGTTACCCACCTTCTCTCAGAAAACGGTTTGGGATTCGCAGGTTGGGGCACGAGGGTGAGAAGATGCTGCGAGCATTTTTAGAACCTGCCAGTCACCAAACAGGGAGACAGACAGAACTATATCAACAGTAAAAACACAACGTGATGCACTCAAGAGATCACGAAACACGCTCGCAACAAACAAAACATAGAAAACAAGCATGCAATGTGTGTACATTATTTGATATGATTGATTGATTGAAAACTTTATTAACAGATTGCAGAATGGGTACAGTACAGCACAGCTCAATACATACAATTGTTAAGGGGATGCAGACCAGAGAAAGACTTTCGTCTTATAAGGTTGTATATATAAGGTTGCCTGCACGCTAGATTCCTGCATTTGCATTTTAACCTTTGAGTTTGTCGTTAGAAAGCTACGAAGGGGCATTATTATATATTGCATGGCCGAAATATTACAACAGATATGATATGACAGATATTTAATTTTGTTTCCGTAGCAGAGATTTAACAACTCTAGCTAACTAGCTTTCGGTCTATGGGGAAAACATTTTATATTTGCTCCAAAGTCAGCAAACGCGTCGACAGGTTCATCGTTACAACCTATTTTATCATCAAATTAGAAACGGAACGAGTAATGTTAGCTAGCCTGCCCAGTGCCCACATTGTTTGATTGCTAGCTAGCTGCAGACCAGCTGGCTTTGTTTACAAACCTGAATCGCGGATGGAGGGCCTCCACGACAGTTTTTCGAACTTATTCAGCTGACTGTTGGCGCAGTTATCAACATGCTCAGCCGAAGACATGTTTCAAACGACGTATAACGGCGGGTTAAAAACAGACTAGTAGTGACAATTCAAATGTCGAGACATGAGACTGCAGCGTCCGAGTCTGTCTGACCAAAATAACAAAACACTACAGCCGCGCGAGCCCACACGTGCTGTATCTCATGGAGATAACACTGTGAACGAGGTTACACCTGCTGCAACTTGAAGCCAGCTGGGGTGACCCGACCAATCAGAGTGGACTATGCAGATTGTGTATGCAGACCACTGCAACACTTCCGGTATTTTGAGCTCATGGGAGACAGAGCCGTTTAATTATACGGCTCTGATGGGAGAGAGCGGAGGAGGAGGGAAGGGGGCGTGATTGAATGTTGACTAGAGCCTTGACAAGTGGTTCACTTACGTCAAGGGCCAGGCTCTAATCAACATTCATAAATGTTATCCCCCGCGCTCTCTTTCCCCACTCCCCCTCCCCCTCACAAGCTCTATTATATTCAAGACACATGTGTAGTTTCAAGTTTCAAGTTCAAGTTTCTTTATTAGTTGTCAGTCATACAGAAGTACAGAATACTTTTATATAAAATGCTTCTTTCTGTTTTGCTCCAGAGATTGTGCTAGATAAAAATAGATAAGTATAAAATAAGTATAGTAAGTATAAAATAGAAGTCAAGTACGTAGACAAAGGTGTTCAATATATAATATATACAATGTACAATGCAGAGTAGAAAAGTAACTGAGTTACAATACAATATACAGTACTACAATGCAGAAATGGGATGAGGTACAATTTAGGTACAATTTACAGTAAGGTGTAATGAGGTATGGGTTGTAGTGCAAATTCTTTGCCAATAAATATAAAGTGTGTTTAGGTGTTCTAAAGTGGGTGCTGCAGTGAGTTGTTTGTTTAAAGTGAGTCCTTATGTAGTTGACTGGATTTAAAGCAGAATGTCACCCATTTAAGAATTCCTTATGTTTTTCCAGTGCCAGATCTGGACGGTTCAGTCAGTATTTTTGAACACGCACCACTCTCTCCTAAAGCTAGAAAGAACACACCAATCAGTGATGTAACTGGGATGTGAAATATGGGGCTGCTCCATAGACAAGGAATGGGGCTCTGACTTTTTGAGGTCAAACAATGTTAATTTCGGTTCAGACCTTGTAGCACTGCTAGAATCTAAAACTAATTTGGGTGTAATGGCTCACACAAACGGGGCCTCACAAAGTCAGAGAGCCCCATTCATTGTCTGTGGAGCAGCCCCAGATACATTCCAGTTACATCACCCTATGGAGGGTTCTCTCTAGTGGTGAGTGTTCACAAATAACTGTTCGGGAGCACAGGAAGAACATTTGTGAATGGTCTGGTTCAAAAGGTTTGCATAATTTACTAAGGAGACTAAATAGGGAGGGGGCATGCACCATTTTAATCAACAGTACCAGGACTCAACCTTTCCCCTAGAGCAGGGGTGTCAAACTCATTTTCACAGAGGGCCACATCAGCATTATGGTTGCCCTCAAAGGGCCAAAGACTGTATAAATGTTAATGTAATGTAAAATAAATGTAGCTAGTGCTACTCATTTACATATTGTTAAACATATTGTTTCTGTATTTATTACTTATTGTTATGGTTTGACACCGACCCCAAACGCTAACGACACAAGAGAGTAGGATTCAGAGTTGCCAAATACGAGGGCTTGTTTATTTGGTAATAAGAATAAGTGAAACAGGGAAAGCAGGTCAACAAGAACAGGTACAATGAACAAGGGGCAAAGTTCTGCTGCTCTGCAGCTTCTCCCGGAAGGGTAGTCTTGGGAAGCAGGAGCAGACCTCTGTACCGCTCTGCAGAATTCTCACGGCGGATCTCAGATGTTGTGCAAGACCGAGAGAGGGAGAGAGGGAACGAGTCAGTGACAGAGCAGACTTGAAACGAGCAGGAGGACAGGGTGTAATATTCTTCGTGTTAACAACACAGTGATGTGCAATATTCCAAAAACAGCCCAAGTGAATATCTTCATGTAAACACACAGTGAGCAAAAATCCAAACACTGTCCAAATGTGAAATAATATCTTCGTGTAAACACACAGTGAGCAAAAATCCAAACACTGTCCAAATGTGAAATAATATCTTCGGCGTGAGCAAACACACAGAGGGAGGTGGAAGATCCCAAAAAATATTATTCCATAAAGGAAAGAGCAAAATCGATAATGGCTGGGTGAGTGACTGTTTGACAAAAAGGTGGTAGACTTCAGTGTAAAGGTTACACACGAAAATCGGAAATAGGTCAAGACAGTCAATCTAGAAAACTCACCCAGACGAGCTGCGTAAAAGGAACAGGAACAACAGAGGAGGCGAGCGCGCGCCACGGAGCAGGTATCCAAGCGAAGGCTTCTAGGAATTCCTGGAGAACAGCACAGTGAAACAGCAGCAACGGGGAAAAACATCCAGCGACAAATCAAGACGATCCAACAACTTAGGGTGGGGAAAACGGGGTATAAATAATGAGGGATCGATTGATTGAAAAGCAGTGACAGCTGGGGAATGTGATTGACAAGCGTGGGGAAGTGAGAGAACCAATCAGCGACGTCTCAGATGACGTCAACGGGGAGAAACGTGTGAACGAGGGAATTGAAATACTTGACAGAAAAAATGAATGAAAACAAAGCGAGGGTGGTTAAAGGAACAGAACGAGTGAGAAAGCAAGGACAGAAACCTCACAGTACCCCCCCCTCCACGGGAGCCACCCGGCGACCAGGCCGACCCGGCTCGTCAGGATGGGCCCGATGGAAGTCGGTGATCAAGCCGGGATCCACGATGAGCTGCCGGGAGACCCAGCTACGCTCCTCAGGGCCGTAACCCTCCCAGTCCACCAGGTATTGGAACCCCCGGCCCCGCCGACGAACGCCCATCAACCGGCGGACCTGCCACTGGGGGTGACCATCCACTAGCACAGGAGGCGGTGGATCAGGAGCTGGAGGCATAAGGGGACTGAGGGAGACGGGCTTAACCCGGGAGACATGGAACACGGGGTGGATGTGCATGGATGCAGGAAGCTTCAGGCGCAGGGCCGCCGGACTGAGTACCTTCA
The DNA here is from genome assembly GCF_963971535.1 of Notolepis coatsorum. Taxonomy (NCBI): domain Eukaryota; kingdom Metazoa; phylum Chordata; class Actinopteri; order Aulopiformes; family Paralepididae; genus Notolepis; species Notolepis coatsorum. Next base: position 78,826,372 of record NC_140182.1, on the reverse strand, counting down.
GGACCTCGAAAGGACCGACGAAGCGAGGGTTGAGCTTCTTGGCCGAGGACCGTAGCGGGAGGTCCTTCGCGGAGAGCCACACCCTCTGCCCAGGGCGGTAAGTCGGCGCGGGAACCCGGCGCCGGTCGGCACCACGACAGGCGCGCTCAGATGTCCGGAGCAGCGCGGTCCTGGTGATCTCCCAAACGCGACGGCAGCGGTCGAGGTGGACCTGCACGGAGGGAACTGCCACTTCCGTCTCCAGTGCGGGAAAAAGAGGGGGCTGGTAGCCCAGGGAGGCCTCAAAAGGGGAGAGGCCGGTGGCGGAACTGACCATTGAGTTGATCGAGTATTCAACCCAGGGAAGGAAACGGCTCCAGGATGCCGGCCTCTCGGCTGCCACACACCGAAGAGCAGACTCCACGCTCTGGTTCATCCTCTCCGTCTGCCCGTTTGTCTGGGGATGGTAGCCAGAGGAGAGACTGACCGTTGCCCCCAATCCCTTGCAGAAAGCCCGCCATACCTGGGAGGTGAACTGGGGCCCCCGGTCAGAGACGATGTCCTGGGGAAAACCGTGAAGGCGGAACACGTGGTGCGTCAGGAGGTCCGCCGTCTCGGCTGCTGAGGGAAGCTTGGAGAGGGCCACGAGGTGGACCCCCTTGCTGAATCGATCCACCACGGTCAGAAGGCAGGTGTTCCCCTGGGAGGAGGGTAGACCAGTGAAGAAGTCGAGCGCCACATGTGACCACGGACGGCTTGGAACGGGAAGTGGCTGCAAGAGCCCGGAGGGTGCCTGGTGAGAGGCCTTGCTGCGGGCACAGACCGCGCAGGCCAATACGAACTCCTTGACGTCGTTCCGCATGGTGGGCCACCAGAAACGACGAGCCAGGAAGGAGAACGTGCGATGGACGCCTGGGTGGCAGGCGAACCGGCTGGTATGGCCCCACAGCAGTACCTGGGACCGGACAGAGTCAGGGACGAAGAGACGGCTCCTAGGGACGTTGCTTGGAGCACGTTGGAAGCGTAGGGCACGCCTCACCACACCCTCGATGCCCAAGGTGATGGCTCCAACCACTCGGGCCTCCGGGATGATGGGAGATGGGTCCTCAGAGGGTGGAGCCCCCTTGGAGTGCATCCGGGACAGGGAGTCGGCCTTCGTGTTGCGGGAACCGGGGCGGAAGGTCAGCGAGAAGTCGAACCGACTGAGGAAACTGGCCCATCTCGCCTGCCGACCGTTGAGGCGCCTGGAAGCGCGGATGAACGTTAGGTTCTTGTGGTCCGTCCAGATGGTAAAAGGCTCCTCGGGGGAGTCGGGCACCTCCCTGGTAGCGAGCTGGTCCCGGACTGCGTCACTGAGCCCCCTTATGAAGGTTAGGCGAAGAGCAGGTTCGTTCCATCCACTCTCCACCGCCGCCAGTCGAAACTCCATGACATAGTCCGTCACCCTGCTGCTCCCTTGTCGGAAGGTCCCCAACCGGGCTCCAGGGTCCAGACCTCGGGCTGGATGGTGGAACACTCTGCGGAGCTCCGCCACGAAGTCTGGGTAGGAGAACAAAAAATCTGCTTCCATTGCCCAGGAGGAAGTGACCCACTGGGCAGCATGGCCTGAAAGTAGGTTGGTTATATAAGCCACTCGGGACCCATGAGCAGAAAAACGGCTTGGTTGATGACGGAAAACCAACTCACATTGCATGATGAATGTGGCACACTCCTCGGGATTACCGTCGAACAGCCGTGGGACGGAGAGAAGGGGTTCCCGAGGTGCGAGATCTGCTGGGGCTGCGGGGAATGCTCCTGAAGGGTGTGAGAGATGAAAGGTATTAACGGCGTCGCCCAGCGAGTTAAGCTGGGCGAGAATCTCGGACTGTTGTCCCGCCATAGCGGCCATTGAACCCTGCATAGGCAGGACCTGGTCCCTGAGGTTCTGCACCGCAGCCGCAGCCCGCTCTAGTTGGAGACCGTGATCCCTGGTCAACTCGACTTGAATTGCAAGTGCGGTTCTGACCCCCTCTGTGTCGGCTGGGGTCGTCATATTGGTTGGATCGTAATGTTATGGTTTGACACCGACCCCAAACGCTAACGACACAAGAGAGTAGGATTCAGAGTTGCCAAATACGAGGGCTTGTTTATTTGGTAATAAGAATAAGTGAAACAGGGAAAGCAGGTCAACAAGAACAGGTACAATGAACAAGGGGCAAAGTTCTGCTGCTCTGCAGCTTCTCCCGGAAGGGTAGTCTTGGGAAGCAGGAGCAGACCTCTGTACCGCTCTGCAGAATTCTCACGGCGGATCTCAGATGTTGTGCAAGACCGAGAGAGGGAGAGAGGGAACGAGTCAGTGACAGAGCAGACTTGAAACGAGCAGGAGGACAGGGTGTAATATTCTTCGTGTTAACAACACAGTGATGTGCAATATTCCAAAAACAGCCCAAGTGAATATCTTCATGTAAACACACAGTGAGCAAAAATCCAAACACTGTCCAAATGTGAAATAATATCTTCGTGTAAACACACAGTGAGCAAAAATCCAAACACTGTCCAAATGTGAAATAATATCTTCGGCGTGAGCAAACACACAGAGGGAGGTGGAAGATCCCAAAAAATATTATTCCATAAAGGAAAGAGCAAAATCGATAATGGCTGGGTGAGTGACTGTTTGACAAAAAGGTGGTAGACTTCAGTGTAAAGGTTACACACGAAAATCGGAAATAGGTCAAGACAGTCAATCTAGAAAACTCACCCAGACGAGCTGCGTAAAAGGAACAGGAACAACAGAGGAGGCGAGCGCGCGCCACGGAGCAGGTATCCAAGCGAAGGCTTCTAGGAATTCCTGGAGAACAGCACAGTGAAACAGCAGCAACGGGGAAAAACATCCAGCGACAAATCAAGACGATCCAACAACTTAGGGTGGGGAAAACGGGGTATAAATAATGAGGGATCGATTGATTGAAAAGCAGTGACAGCTGGGGAATGTGATTGACAAGCGTGGGGAAGTGAGAGAACCAATCAGCGACGTCTCAGATGACGTCAACGGGGAGAAACGTGTGAACGAGGGAATTGAAATACTTGACAGAAAAAATGAATGAAAACAAAGCGAGGGTGGTTAAAGGAACAGAACGAGTGAGAAAGCAAGGACAGAAACCTCACACTTATTCAAGTTATACATATTGCATATGCATTTGCATAAATGTAAAAATATATGTTAGCTTATGTTATTTTAACAAATAATTTTAGTTTATCAGAACCCCATATTACTCCATCAATCAATGATCAAACCATTCAAGTAAATAACAAAGAAGAATATCATCAAATGACATTAAGTTTGTTCAAAACCTTTTTGTCACAGTCAAGAGGGGCAGAACTAACAACTGTGAGCTGCAAAGAACACATGGGACAGATGTAGCAGATGTTACAAAAACAAATGGCTGCACACAACCTTGCAGAGGCCATACATCCAACTAATAGAAGATAGTTTAATTAACTTTAATTAACAGATTGCAGAATGGGTACAGTACAGTACAGCTCAATACACACAATTGTTAAGGGGATGCAGACCAGAGAAAGACTTTCGACTTGTTTACATCAGGGTCCCCCATTTTCAATTCGTAATGAAATTGCTATTATGTGTCTGCATGAACACACAACTGTAACTGTACTCAAAAATAACAAAATAAGGGTTCTCAGTTCACAACTATATTGGTCAAGTTTTGGGTGGGACTTGTTTGCGTCCCTACAGCTTCTTATTCAATTGAGCGAGATGCTCGGTTATGTCACACAGCCAGTTTGCATCTGACAGTTCAGACAATATTTCTTCAACCCTTTGTTACCTATTCTGCCTGGATCTTTTTTGTATTTTGGGCTGTAAAATTGTCAAAGAATGTCTGAGGAGTAAGTGCTTTTGGCTTTTTTCCTTTGTTACTTCATCAATACCTCAGATGTTCAACATACATGTATGTGTAAAGAATGTGTAATAACTAAGGCTGTCAAAGTCAAAGCTTTATTAACGCATTAACCCACAATTATTTTAACACTGCTATTTTTTAACCCAATATTAATGTTATAAAAAAATAATTTTTTTTTACCTGAGCTCTTGGGGGGCCACATCAAATGACGTGGCGGGCCGCATTTGGCCCGCGGGCCGTGAGTTTGACACCTATGCCCTAGAGCTTGACAGACTGGGTTGCTGACATTGCGTAATCTGGATTTTGAAGTTCAGTTGGGTAGGTTGAACAAAAGTGCCTGTTGTTGTGCACACAGGGTAAGTGAAAATATAACCTACATAGAAGTGTTACGTATGGGGGTGAGTAGTAGTGAGTCCAATGGTGGAGGAGACAAGGAGAGACGGAGATAGGTAGCTATTTCTAAGGATGTGTCTTTATTAAAACACACAGAGCAGCGAGAATATAAGTGCATCGCAAATGGCTCAGCAAACTCTGACCAGCTCCTTCCCACACTAACGGTTTTCTGAAGCCTCGACAACAAACAAGGGAACAGAGAAAGAATAAGTAGTCACCAACCAAACATTCCAATCAATTAGCAGTGACAGCCAATTTAAACCCCCTACCCCTCCGCCTACAACTCAGGATCCTCCGCACCGTATAGACAGGCTGACCATCAATAATGCGAGGCGGAGGAACCGCAGGGAGTGGCGGGGACAAGGGCGATGAGAGGAATGGCTTCAACAGGGACACATGAAATGTCGGATGAACCCTCATAGAGGCCGGGAGCCGCAGCCTGTAAGCCACAGGGTTCACCCGACGAACCACTTTAAAGGGGCCTATGAAGCGAGGAGCCAGCTTCCTGGACTCCACCCGGAGAGGGAGATCACGGGTGGAAAGCCAAACCCGCTGCCCAGGACGGAAAACCGGAGCCGGACGACGCTTACGGTTAGCCTGCCGCTGAGCCTTAACACTTTGAGAGCCCACCACGACATAACACGTGTTATCAGCCCGCCCCCTGAATGCCCACCATGACAATTAGCGTGTTATTTTTTTATTAGCGATCTGAATTCATATTTCATCAACCGAGTCTCTCGTTGGGAAACCAGACCCATCAGGAGCTCAGATGTGAAAAAAGCGCCCCCTATCGTCTCCCAGATGATAATGCACACTTTTGGAATGGACTCAATGAAAATGGATGAGAAAAGAAAAATCCGGAATCCACATTTTACTTCTCAGGCATGTAATCCGAGCCGATTGCAGTCATTCTGGTCCCTCAGAACAGCGTGGAATATGTGTTTCGAGCACCCAGCGTTGGATCAATAAAAGCAATCGATTTTTGGAATGGCGATCAGGAATTGGAATGATCTTTTTGGAGAACATCTGATCTGAGGTAAGGAATCTATTTTACAAGTCTTAGGATAATCAGAGTTGTATTCGCTGAGCTCTCAGCGTTCGACCTATGTGTGTGTGTGTGTGTGTGTGTGTGTGATGTTGAGGAAATGAGGTAATCGATTTTCAGCTTGCGGCCCCAGCGTGCATACGTACACTTATACTATCGATAATCTAGCGTTTATTTGAAAACTAAATAGGCCGAAAAATTACAACGTTTTTGTGTATTCTAGAATATTCCAGTACAGGGCGTTTATTATGGAATCTTTTTATTTTCTTTGAAAACGAGGGCTTTTCTAAATGCTATAAAACGGAAATGAACCAATAAAAAAACAATCCGCTTCGACAATGTTAACTGGAAAATGAGTCATTGATAAGCGACGGGCAGATTAGACACATAGCCATAATTTAAAACATGGATTAGGCGTTATTAACGCTAACATTGAAGTGGATGATGGGCATTCAAGCACTAAATCGTGCGCCCCCTGCTGGCACTGAAAGTGTTAACAGAGGCCTTCTGCAGCGCCGTCCGCTGCCCGCACCCTGTTCCACGTCCTGCGACAGCGAGCCACATGTGCCTGGGCCGATGGCACCTCAGCCTCCTGCTCCTGTTCGGGGAAAAGAGGAGGTTGAAAACCATATTGACACTGAAAGGGAGACATACCAGTAGAGGAGGAGAGAAGGGTATTATGTGCGTACTCAGCCCAGGCCAACCTCCTACTCCACATCGCCGGGCAACCGACACCCTCCAGATCCTGGTTGACGCGCTCCGTCTGCCCGTTCGACTGCGGATGGAACCCAGACGACAGGCTGACGGAGGCACAGAGACCGGCGGCGAACGCCTTCCAAAACCTGGAGGCGAACTGAGGGCCCCGGTCGGACACAATATCCACTGGAAGCCCATGGACCCCGAAAGACGTGCTGCACCACCAGGTCAGCCGTCCCCCGAGCCGAGGGGAGCTTGGGAAGGGGAATGAAATGAGCCGCCTTGGAGAATCGGTCCACTACCACAAAGATGGCAGTGAACCCATCCGACAGAGGAAGGCCAGAAATGAAATCCAGGGATATGTGCGACCAGGGACGTTTGGGAATAGGAAGCGGCCGGAGAAGACCCGCCGGTGCACGGCGAGAGGTCTTACTGCGCGCGCACACCGGGCAGGCCGCTACAAAGGAGCGTGTATCCCCCTCCTCTGTTGGCCACCAAAACCTCCTACGGATAAACTCCAGGGTTCTGGCGGCCCCAGGGTGGCCGGTGAGAGAGGATGTATGCGCCCACTGCAGCACATACATCCGTGTCAGTGCCGATCTTACCACCCTATCTATGCCCCATGACACGGGTGCCAAAATCAAGGCCTGTGGAATAATAGGGTGGGGCTTCTCCTCCCGGCCCGGAAGATCAAACTGGCAAGACAGTGCGTCCGGTTTGGAACCGGGTCGATAGGAGATGGAAAATCGAAATCGAGTGAAGAATAACGCCCACCTGGCCTGGCGAGCGTTAAGGCGTTTTAGCCCCTTGGATGTAAGCCAAGTTCTTATGATCAGTCCAAACTATGAAAGGATGTGCCGCCCCCTCTAACCAATGTCTCCATTCCCGATTACCCACGTCGTAGTTACGCTCGGCCGGAGACAGCTGGCATGAAAAAAAAGCGCAATCCCACCGCGATGTCAGAGGCATCCACCTCCACAATGAACGGAGTCTCTGCATTGTGGCGGATCAGTACAGGCCGGGCGGAGGTAAATAGACGTTTGAGGTCGCAGAAGGCCGACTCTGCCCTAGGCGACAATTCAAAGCCAGGGAGAGAGGACTTAGTGAGAGCTGTTAATGGATTGGCTAAGGCGCTAAAATTGCGAATATAGCGCCTGTAAAAATTTGCGAAGCCCAAAAAACGTTGCAACTCCTTGAGCGACGAAGGCCATGGCCAGTCTAAGACTGCACTCACCTTGGCTGGATCCATGCGAAGATCACCCTTCGTCAACACAAAGCCCAGGAAGGAAACGGTGTCAGTGTGAAACACACACTTCTCTGCCTTAACAAATAGTTGATGCTTAAGGAGACGTTGAAGCACCTCCCGAACGAGCAGTTGGTGTTGCCACAGACTCAAACCCCCCCCCCGCCTGACACTCCACTAATGGCCGCGGAAATCAAGAACTATTACGAATGTCTGACCACTAAGTGTGTCTAACTCTTACCACCAAAACCTGCACGGACTACTACAGTGACATACAGTATCATCATGCCAGTTAGGGTATAGGACCTTGTGTATATACTGCTTATTTTTCTCATATTTTTATATTCAGAGTTAATTATATTGTTTACACTGTTTATCTTTCTCGTATTTTTATATTCAGATTATATTGCATTGCCTATATTTATGTCTTTACTCTATTACCCTGCCCATACCTGTACCTCCCCTCCCCCATGCTACTATGATGCCCGAATTTCCCCAAGGAGATCAATAAAGGAATATCTTATCTTATCCTATGCGAGAGCTACATACAGACTTCCCAGAGCTTATCGTGGCTGCAGTGGTGGTGAAGGGGATTCACATTCCTGTGCCCCCGCTCTGCCCCAAGCCTGACGGTATGGTCAATAACTACCGCCAGCACCCGTCTACCAGAAGGACACGGCTCTGTCCGTGCTTCCGTGCCCATTGATCCCTACGTAGACACTGCCTGCCAAGATCCTGCTGGGGGTGAATGACTCCTCAGGTAGTGTGTATCCCGTGCCCAGAGTCCTCTCTGACTGCCTTTCTGTGTCTGCTTGCTGATTGGCATCAAGACAGGAAGCCACAGCCAAAGCAGTGTCTGCTCCAGTATGTTGCTTCCCTAGCTGACAAGTCATATGCTTGTGCAGCTCAGAGTATGGAAATTGCTAACAACATAGCTCTGCTGTCCTCTGCCCTATCGTCATTGGCAATGGGGAAAGACACACTGAGTGATCACTGATTCCTGGCCCAGGCACTGCTGGCCCAGTCATGGCATGGTCTTTGATGACCTAGAGAGAAATCTCTGGCTGACACAGACAACCCTGGCTGAGGTGCAGAAGACCAGGCTCCTCACTGTTATAATCACGGCGAGAGCCTTCCTCACCCCTCCTCCTTCCACACCATCACGGCGGAAGCCTTCCTCACCCCTCATCCTCTCACACCCTTATATGGGCAGCATCCGATCCCCGGGTTCCCACGCTGCCAGTGGGCTAATTGACACGGCTGAGAGGGATTCCCTCGTCAGCGAGATGGTACTTCAGCCCACGGATCCTGCTCTACCCTCGTCGGAGTGTTAACCTAACTTCCTAGGTACGACAACTAACCCTAGCCTTGCTACTCAAGCCTTGTTGAATTACCTTGTCCTAATCCTGTTCTCTCTGTGCCCCAGGACCACCGCTCCGGTACTTCGCTCACCTGGACGCCCCGGAACGCACGGAACGCGAACGGAACGCACCATTCCTCGTCTAATGAACATTCTTGTACCTGTCGCACATTCTTGACCTGTAAACCTGTCTGCTTGGGGGGTAACAATTAAAACCAACCTAAACCGCTCCATTCTCTCTCCTCCTGTGTTCTGCAATTGGGCTCCGCCAACCCCTATCCTTTTTTTTTTTTTTTGATCTTTTTCCCCCTCCTTTTTCCTCAGATTTTCTCCCATCCCAATGTTAGTCGTTATGCCAATTCCAAATCCCCTTCCTGGTCGCTGCGCACTTACCCCCCACAGTCGGTCTGGGAGAGTGGAGGCTACCACGTGCTTCCTTCGACACACGTCCAGCCAATCAACCGCTTCTTTTCACCTGGCAGCGCGGATTCTCACTGAGAGGGCGTAGCGTGTGGAAGGATCACACTATCCCACTTAGATCCTATCCGCGCTTAGCAGGCGCCCCGGCCGAACTGTAGGAGTCGCTGTTTACAACGACCCGGACCCACCCCGCCAGCTTCTCCCACCCTCTAATACTGCCAATTGTATTAGTGTGAACGGCCAGCCAAGCTGGTGACAACGCCAACCCCTATCCTAACACTCACCGGTCCCCTCTCTGACAAAGGTTTGCTCATGTTTCAATGAGGCAATGGCTGCCTTCCATGCAGCAGAGCAACCCCTCCTAGCCCCAACAGAAGCCAAGTGACTGGCTGACGACAATGCAGTGTGTTTGAAAATAACAGGGAAAAAAGCGTTTGACCGAACGCATTACATTTTCTTGAAAGTGTTACGGCTTCACCTCCACAACCCTCCATACCTGCTTCACATTCACACACCCCCTGCACTTCAGCTCAACCCTCCATACCTGCCTCACACATCCCCTGCACTTCAGCTCGCGTACTACGTGTGCGTAATTTCCCCCCCTCTACACGGTAATAAACGCCCTACAGGGTTAAACAGTATTCTGCCTCCAGTGTTGTGCATTTGAGCCCACAAGCTACCATGACATAACAGAAAGGGCAAGAATTGAAACCCACAAACACAACTCCAGCCATTTCTCCCTCACCACTAATGCCACTAACGGCAGTTCCACGGTGCAGGGTGACAGTAAGTCACAAGCATAACCCCCTCTTGATCTCCCTTCAGCTAGCTTGAGTGGCAGACATCAGGGCCTTTACAGCCCTCACCGTTATGCAACTGCTCTGTCTGATGTTAGTGGCCCATCCAGTGATGACACTAGGCTTACTTCATATGCGCATAGGCTACATATATTAGTTCACTTGTCTCAAAGTGGACACAGTGCACCACAAAAAGAGGATGCTATCCATCCTCTTGACAGTCATGGGCAACTTGAACCATTGGGGAGACCCCCACACCCTGGCGAGGGGGGGGGGGGGGGGGGTCCCGATGGGCACAGTCACATTATATGTCACCGCATTCATGGACACGTCTCTAATGGACTGGGACAGGACGTGCCAAACCCATTCTGTGGGATGCCGGTGGCCAGAGTCCCAGACCAGCCACATCAACATCCACAGTTGAGCACAGTTTTATGCATTCTGAAACGCTTTCACAGGCTGGTGAAAGGCCAGCACGTCCTACAGTCAGACCACTGCGGATTACAATTTACAATTTTGTCATTTAGCTGAGGCTTTTATTCAAAGCGACTTGCTGATTGTGAACAACAAGTCACTAGGAGGGGTACATCTTTGGCAGCTACTGTAAGGGTCAGTGGCATTGTTCGTTACAGGCAGGGTTGTGTACGCTCATGGACCGTCCACCGAGAGGCAGTGGAGTTATGGCTCTAGGCCTTGACCCACCTCTGCGCCCTCGAAGCCCTCCCCATTGTGGGGGTGAACAATGGCGAAGCGGATCTCGTGTCCTGTGGTGGTCCCCTAAGAGACGAGTGGCATTCACATTTTTACATTTTACATTTAGTCATTTAGCTGATGCTTTGATGAACAATGTTCAAACAGTGTTGGAATTTGGGTGCTGCAGTGTTGAGTGCATAGTAGTAAAGACATATTAGTATAGTAGGTAGTAATATAGGCAAGGAAGATTATTTAGTGGAAGAGTGCATGATAGTAGAAGAATATTTCAGATATTGATTGAAGAAATGTGTTTTAGTCAACAGTGGAAAATTGGTTGTGTACTGACTGTGGTGGGAAGTTCGTTCCACCATTATGGAGCAAGGCCCGAAAATAGCCGGCTGATGACCCTCCCGGAGCTCGGATAGGAGTGGGTCTGAGGTGGCCAGAAGATGTAGAGCAGAGGGGTCTTGAGGGTGTGTAGTTAGAGACCATTGACCGGAGGTAGGCGGGAGCCGCTCCCTTCGCTGCACGATTTGTCGCCGCTTCAGCGAAGAAAAAGTGGACATCTTTGCATCCAAAGAGACCATTCATTGTCCCCTGTGTGTAGTTCGCTAGCAGAGCGCAGGACCAACCACCGCTGGCTATGGACACTTTCACTCACCTACAGTACTATGACCGAGAGCACTCGTTTACACTGCCGACTGATCAGTAGTCTACTGGAGAGGATGAGGAAAGAGAAATGAACCCTTATCCTGTGGTTTCCAGCACTGATACGGCTGTCTGCGTCAGCCCCTTAAGCCCATTCCCATTTACGGGGGAGCGTTGTCCCAAGTGAAAGGCTCGATCTGCCGACTGCCCGTTGTTGGCCAGCGACTGACGGTCCTCCCTTGAGGTCATCAGAACCTTTCAGAGCATGCAAGCTCCTTTCACTATCGCCGCATATGCCAAGGAAACTATAAAAGAAGGAAGGGTCATTACGTCACTGTGTAGCGCACATTTGGTGCCAAGTGTGGAAACTTTTGGTTCAACCGACATTGAGTTGAATGGGATCAGCCATCTCCTCGTGACCTGTGATTTAAACAGGTTATTCCCTCGGATATCAGAATCCTCGTCAATTTGTTGCATTGTTGACTGGCAGCAAGGTGGTGTAGTGGTTAACACTGTCGCCTCACAGCTAGAAGGTCCAGGGTTCAATTCCCGCTTGGGGACCAGGTTTCCGCGTTGCCAGGTACCCAGGTGGGGTATCTCCCAGGCCTTTCTGTGTGGAGTTTGCATGTTCTCCCCATGCTTGCAAGGGTCCCCCCCCCCGATAAGAGAAACCCAATGGAAAAACATGCACAACAGATCACTAACGCTGTCGCGTCCCTGATGAAGACGGACAGGAGCACTTGGATTGGTGCAGAGACTCAATCGCATCGGTGACCCAACTAATTGCATGTGTGTGTGTTCCTGTGTGTCTGCCTGTGTAACGGGGAAGCCCGTGGGTATGTCCACAGTCACGGAAACAGGTGTGTTGACGAGTGACTGTGGCAGTGCGGGCTGGTAAATTAAACTCACTTCCCCATAACAGGTGTAGTAACTTCCTAGCTTAATCTTCGTACTCTGCGCTGTGTTTAAACCTTAAAAAGCTCTTTGAAGTACTACTTAGCTACAAATGCAGATAACCATGTATGTGATGGTTTTCTGCTCGTACACCTTCAGAGAACACGGCGCGGCGGTTGAAGAAATCGAGTTCTGAGCAGTTTGAAAAGGAATCCGTGTTTAATAAAAAGGATTTCAATCAATACAAATCAAAGATTTGAAAGAACAATTGCAATAAAACCTGATGGAAGACCTCACTATGCCGAGGTTCACCAGACTTTAGGCTAAATATTCAATATCTATGGGCATGTCTCGTCTCGGCTTCTTCAGATGGTAGGTTTTCGCGGCCGTCTCTCTGCTGCGTGGTTTCCTCAGTCTGTTGTGGAGAAAAAGGGTGTGTGTTCTTTGTCGCTTCCTGGGTCTCTGTTCGGGTGGGTTGTTGTTCCTCTACTAGCACGGAGTCTGCTAATATCAAATTTAGGCTCCGCCTCTAATGTTACGGCAAGCGGGCGTTTTCCAACCTCTCCTCGAGTGTTCCTATTGGAGGACACTTACTCTCAATTCTCATTGGCTAACTCCTTATCGTGACGTTTTACATCGAATTGCGTCACGATGTGGTTTCAAATGGTCTTTTCTTTTGATCTTAGATGGTTATCTGCTCTTTTGTTTTCAGCAGAGACAAACTGGCATCTTCCCATGGCAGTTTCTTTGTTGGACCAGATGGCCTAGGGCCCTGGGTTGTAAAATCACCCATGTTATTGACTTTCCCAGGAAGGATCAAACGAGACACTATCTCTTACTCAATAAGCGTCTGCTTGTTTCAACCCCCCTCCACAGAGATTTGAGGAAGCCTGAACCAACAGCTGCATTACTAAGTCAGAGGTGTCTCGTTTCTTGTACTTTAGGAGGGGGGGGGAGAAAAGTGTATGTATCTTACCTCTGTGTTTTCGCCATTCTGTGCTTCATGATATACAGTACAATAAACACCAGTTTGGCTGGAATTCTACTACAGTTTCCCCGGTTTGGGGATTGATAATCCCCAAGATACATGTTAGTAATTCCTCAAACAAACTGTTTACAATTACCTTAACCTTACTGTTTCCAGAATCCTTCTGACTCATTTTCCATATCTGTTAGTATCATTTGCTTTCAACACCCACATTACTCCCTCCCCCACTGACCGACTATGGACCCATCTTTTATTTACACAGTTCTCTATTCACGCACACCGTTTAACAATTTCCACTCATTTTGCAGGTTATATACAATGTTATCAGTTATATCAATTTCACTTCCGTCTAGGTCCGTCCCTTTATACAAAAAGATGATCGTACCAATTACCAGGTTTTAGACTATACTTTATGTGTTTTTTATCCAAATGTGTCTGTTTTGTGCAATTCACTCTGAAAGAAAAGACCTTACATTGCATTTACTATCTAAACATTTCTAAAAAAGGAGAGAGCTTAGCTAATGAAAAATCAAAAATCAAAAATTAATATGTACACGCCCTCTCCAAGGCCTATCAGTTACACTATCCCTTCCTTTGCCTATGTATATCGTTTAGGCTTCTTGATGACTCGTTGTGGTCGAGTATCTTGTTCCGGGCTTGTGCTAAGCACTGGTTCCTCTGGCTCTTCTAGTACCTTCTCCATGTCCACAGAGGAGAAGTTATTATGTTCCAATTCATAATCCTCTCCTCTGTCTGGTTCCTGTAAAAAACCTTCATCTTCTACTGGTGGCCAATCGTGGCCCCCTCGGTCTGGCTCGCCATAATCATCCGGGTTTTCCCCATCGTTTGGGGTTAGCGCCGCCTTCACTTCGCCTTCGTGTAATGGTTGCGACGCCCCGGTTTTACCGTCAAGGTCTTGTGGTTCAGGTTCCCATTCTTGGTCCGTATTGGTTGCTTTTACACAATGAGTAACGTGAAACCACATAGGCGATCCTTCAACTTGTAAAGCCCTCTCGGTGGCTCGAACGACTTTGTATGGCCCTTCCCGTCTCGCGCCAAACCACTTGCGTCTAAATACTTTGACATAAACGTAGTCGCCTGGTATGATTTGAGGTGTAGTCTGCCTATTCACCTCATCCCCGGTTTCATGCTCCTGTCTACTGGAGACATGAACCAGAATACTTTTGTGTATCTTCGACATGTATTTTACGTACTCACGCATGTCGTTGTCCAGGATGTCCAAACTCGGACCTTTGCCTGTCGCGCGCAAACCTGGTACTACCATGCAGCGACCTAGCATCATTTCGTGCGGTGTCAAACGCAGACCGCGAAGTTCGCACGAACGACAAGCCATCCGTACTAGAGGGAGAGCGTTCAACCAAATCAGTCCTGTGTGTTGACAGATCATTACCAGCTTATTTTTAATTCAATTTTCCACAGAGGGAAACGATTTTCCCTCTGTCCTTATTTGCATTTTTGGATTATTATTTACAAAACACATAATAGATTGGAAACATTTATTTTCGCAGATACATTCTCTACTGTTCCGCATTTTGACAATACATAATTCTCCAAATCATTTATCTATGTATTTTACAGCTTCTTACGTTAGCATCCAATCAAATCACCTTTGTCTCATTTCTTATTTGTGCTGTACTGTTTTACTAGATCAAATATCTCAAGCTCAACACAACTATCCACACCCTTAAAAGTGGAATATTCATTATTTCACTATCAATACCTTGTTTCCCGACAGCTCCTCGGTCCGGACAGCCAGCTCTAGACGAGGCCAATCACCAACAGCCCCTATGTGCATGGTCAACAAACCACAGTCTCTTTAAACACTCATCACACACACTCCGCCAGCTTTCAACAAGCCGGTGCAGAGCCTCCCATAGGTCAATCATCAAATTCACATGTCTGCACCCTACATGAACACTATCTGGCCAATTTACGACCAGAAACCTACAGAGCTTTCTATAGACAGAGAAATATGTTTTCCCAACACTTAACATAACCCAACATGTGACACAACTCCCCAGATTCTACATCTGGACTCTTAATGAGCGGAAAACAAACCATGAACCAGCTCCCGTCCATTTCTCAGTTTCCAGCTCATTATATCAGACTTCCTACCAGTCTCGCTGTGTCACCACCACCTGCTATCCCTGACCAGCGAGAGATCCCTCCCAGCCAGCCAGTTCCTAAAAAATATAGTCAAACAAAAACAAAGAAAATTGTAAATAATCAAAAAAATTGTGAGTGCCTAAATGCTACACACTCATCCAACAGAATTAACTATCATCTAGAGGCATAAATACCCCTGCAACAAAATTAAATAGTCCTTTGTTTCCAACTCTGTCTAACATTAAATGTTCCATTGTTCCTGTCTAAAACCATTAATTTTGTTAGTTTGATTAGCTCATGCAATATTCAGTTACGTCATCCCTCTATAGCCCCAACTTACCCTGGTTAGTCTTCCAAACCATTTTAGTAACTCGCACACCTAATCAAACTTTATCTATGTATCCTCATCTCTATCCTTATTTTAATCAGTCTCATTCTCTTCCGACTGAGCTAGCCGGGCCATTGTTCGCACACTCCCGTGAGATATGACCAGTCACGCCACATGTCCAACACACCACCACCCGTGGCCGGAATCCTCCCGGATTCCGGGGTCTGCCTCCTCCTTTCGGCCGTGGTTGCCACTCTTTGTATCGCGGCCCAGTTCCCTGTCCGGGCAACGGAGCACAGGGCACTCTTTGATCACGGCGGCCTAGGTCAGACGCCTGAAGCATGATCTCAACAGCTGTCGCTTCTAGTAGCGCAGCCTTTCTTGCCAGTTCTTGTCCCAATCTCTGAATCTCGTGTGCGGCTTGACCAATCTCCAGCTGTATCTTCATCAGATCTCGATGAACTGCCTCGTGTTGTTCGAACGCTGTCACAAACGCTCTCTGTTGTCTATAGGATGCTGCCTCTTCCCCCATCTCAGCACCGGCGGTTTGACTTCCCATCACTGGGCTGGGCCGATGTTGAGGTAGCTGTCGATGGACAGCACAGGGTTGGTTCTGTTCCGGACGGCTTTGGGGAACAGCCTGTGGCAGCAGCTCTGCAGAAAGGTCTCCAGCAGGAACTGGGCCGGGGCGGCGAGGAGGGTCTGCTCGCTGTCTGGAGCACACACGTACTGGAACGGCCTGATGGGGGAGGGGTTCTCCATCACCATGTGTTTGGGTTTGACCACAAAGTCGTTGTGTCCTCCGAATGGAATGTGTTTCTTCCCGCCTCTCATCTTGGCTTCGGTGCTGAGGGCAGGTTGGACATGGGGGCTGTAGAAGCTGTTCGTGTATTCCATACCTGCTGTCGGTCTCAGTTCCAGCCATCCGGCCAGAGTGGATTTCACGGGACCGCTGTAACAACGCTGCCCTCCTCAGTCTCTTTTTCTGTACCTTGGTTAAACTGCAGTCGCCTGCAATGGACACTCCAGCTTGAATCGGTTCTGGTTGGAGTAACACCGTCGTCACTGGTTCACTCCCCTGTATTGGAACCAAAGTCAACATTGCCAGTCCTTTTGTCGTACTGGTCACATGAGAGAAGTCCATATTGATCAGATCATTATCACTGGTAAAGTCTATCTGGGAAATGTCTGCAGAGGCTCTCGGCCTACTCCCCCCAATGGCCCGATCACTAAGCCCCTTTTCCATATTGTTGTTGTTGTTATTCTATTGTTAATAATATTGCATTTACCGCTCCAGTTGTTCCTATCAATGTTCCACTAAGGTGAACTTCCTATGTTCCTGTCATTCATTCCACTTCCAACACTCCTGTAATTACCGTTTGAAAAAACAAGTTTCTCTGTCTTTCCTATTTCTACTTACTTGAGTTAAAACACTCACACTGTCAACGTTTTACTGTGCAGACAAGGATTGATAACTGGCTTATCATTCATACTTATACCAAGGCTCATTACAGCCGGCCCGTTTCCCCAGATGGTTATGGAAATCGTTCAGAGCTCCTGTCCAGTCGAGCACCTGTATGGGAAGAAAGCAAAAACATCCAGACTTAATACAGTGGCATTTCCCTGTTATCTCCACTATTCGTTATGCATTGGAAATGTCGGGCAACACTATACTAAAATATTTAGCAAGACACAGTGTGATCTGTTTGAAAATAACGATATAACGATACAGCTTATCTCGTTCGATCTCTGTCAACACACTGGGTTCCTATTTTTTGTTGAATCTCCGCTCTCCTTTACTTCCGCTTGATCCTGCTCCAATTTTGATACTCCTCGGAAAACCAAAACATCTTGATTAATATAGTTACATTCATTTTTTACATTCTTTTCCATTATTTAGTACCACACCCCCCAGGGGACACCTGTCACCCAGACACGTGTCCCCCAGAGGTAATCTAAAGAATGCCACAGACGCCGCGCCACGCACGCCGTGAGGTGTCGACCCTGTTTTTCTGAAAAGACCTTGACAGCCTCTCCACAGCGGCCTAAACCCACCTCACCACAGGTACACAGCAGACAGCATCCCGGCAACCTCTCCCGTGCTCCAGGCCAGTATCCCCAGAGTCCAGTGCCCTGCCGGACGGCCACACATAGCCGACCAGACCCAACACCGAACCCCGGGCACACCGCCCCATATCACACAGCCCTCCAAACGTACCTACTATGGGGAAAAAAAACACAATTGTACACACAATCCTATCCCGTCAATTGCAACGCACGGTCGTCCAGGAACGTCCCCCGCCTCACACCCACACGCACGCCCCGGCCCTCCCACTCCCCAACCCTGAATGTCCACCACCCAGATCAGAGAATAGTCGCCAGCGCGGACGCCGGGCACCACGGCTTTATCGGAACGCCCACACCCACCCTGCCACCCTCCGCGCCAACCTTCATCACCATCATTGCATACGCAGGCGCAACCGAGCGGTGTGGGTCCCCAGACGCAGAACCAGCCGCGCCGAGAGACTTGAACACGTACGTCACACACACCCTGATAACATTCACACAAACTACTATAACCGCAAACATCACCACAGCACACAGCAAATACTTAACAATTGTCCATCCTATGTAACCTAACCAACTTAATAAGTCCCAAACTCAATCTACCGCCTTTGAAACCTTACAGTAAACAGCAATTAACAATATACCTAGCACTACACCGCGTTTGAAACCCATAAAAAACTCTATATACAGGCCCTAACCTAGGAGAGAAAGAGAAGCGTTTCGGGGGGGGGGGGGGCCGAGGGGGGGGAAGTACATGGAAGAGAGGCGGTGTTGAAATGAGGGGAGCGAGCGAGACGGGGGGGGGGTAAGAGAGAGAGAGAGAGGGAGAGGGAAAGAAGGGGGAGGTGAGAGGGAGAGGGGCGAAAGGGAGAGGGAGGGTGAGAGAAGGAAAGAAAGAGAGGGGGGGGTGAAAGAGAAAGAGAGAGAGAGGGAGGGGAGGGAAGAGAGAGAGAGAGAAAGAGAAAGAGAGAGAGAGAGAGAGAGAGAGAGAGAAAGAGAAAGGGAGAGAGAGAGAGGGGGAGAGAGAGGGGGAGAGAGAGGGGGAGAGAGAGGGGGAGAGAGAGGGGGAGAGAGAGAGAGAGAGAGAGAGAGAGAGAGAGAGAGAGAGAGAGAGAGAAAGAGAGGGAGGTGAGAGGGAGAGGGAGAGAGAGAGAGAAAGAGGAAGAGAGAAGAGAGAGAGAGAGAGAGAGAGAGAGAGAGAGAGAGAGAGAGAGAGAGAGAGAGAGAGAGAGAGAAAGAGAGAGAGAGAAAGAGAGAGGGAGGTGAGAGGGAGAGAGAGAGAGAGAAAGAGGAAGAGAGAGAGAGAGAAAGAGGAAGAGAGAGAGAGAGAGAAAAGAGAGAGAGGGGGAGAGAGAGAAGAAGAGAGGGGGAGAGAGAGAAGAAGAGAGGGGGAGAGAGAGTGTACAATGAAAACGTTCTGTGAGCAGAATCCAAACATATTCATCCTGTACACTTCTGCCCCCTACTGCATTCCCAATAAACTCCACCTTCCCCTTAACAATGGACGCTCGCCACCCCTACCAAGATGGACGCTCGGTACCCTCCCAAAATGGACGCTCGGCGCCCCTTCTAAGATGGACGCTCGGCGCCCCTTCCAAGATGGACGCCCCCTCGCGAGACATACCGAGAGTCCCGTCATGCCATGACGTCAGCACAGTTAGCTTAGCATGTTAGCTTAGCATATTAGCTTCGTTAGCTTCAACCTAGCGCGCGCTTACGACGTCACATCCGGCGACCGCTTTAGCCGTTTAGCGCAGCTAGGTAGCATTAGCTTAGCTTCCCCCATGATCCCATAAAAACGTTCCCAACGACCCGTTCCGCCGCGCGGGCCGTCCCCTCGCAACGTTAATATAATACCACATACCCCACAACAGAATCCTATTCCCCTCAAAACGCCAGTGTAGTGATCTAATTAGAAATATAAAAACATAATAGTAAAATACTAGTTTGACCCCTCCGTCGTCATTTCCGGCGAGCTTAGAACGACTTCCGGGTCGGGTTCTAGATAATCCCGATCACCTTAAACATTACATAACTGGTTTTATCCGCCACGAATATGAAAACTTTTAAGTGCCCTACATATCCCCGCAATCCCAAGACACTATCGATCGACCTTATACATTCGAATTACGTCTACTTTACCCCCCGTTCGCTCCGGTGCCCAGAGGCTAATACAGCAGCTAACCGCTGCTGCGTCCGACGGGCCTCGGAAAACCGGCGTTTCTATTAAACTCCCCCACGGCCAATCGGTGACTTAAATTACATAACCATACTCTCACACATCCCACCATTCACTCCTAACCATAAACATTCACCCCTATCGCCCCATTCACAACATACAGTATTAAACCGTCCACAGGCGAGCCACAACGAGCCATCGTTTGTAGCATGTTGCGCGCTACGACACGCACGCGCCCCCCACCACGAAGCTGGGTGGCGCATTCGCCGTTGCGTGTGTGCACTTTGGACGTCGCGTGTGTACCCGATTCAATATTAAAAACCGTTCTCAGTCATATTATAAGTGCCACTTTACAGATTTAATCTATATACTTCACACATGTTAAACCTAACCATAACGCTTTTCACTCATACACAAACATCATACACTAGTAATTGTTTAACCATAGCTTGCAACATACGAGTCCCGCTTAAGTACCCTTCTAATGTTCACAGCCTATCGTTGTTTAAATTTAACACGTCCGGCGGTGCCCAGGGTAAAACTAGACTCTATTCATGCTTCATTTCTACTGTAGAAAATACTACGCAAAATGTGCTTAAGCCAATACTATAAGGCGTACTATGCACACGTTCCCCTTGCTTAACCCTGAGCACAAACCTAGACATTGTTCCTAAATACTTCCATACCTATTCTTATGTTCCGACCACGGGCAGCGTCTCGTTCACTTATGCTAAAATTTCTACTGTAGAAAATACTACGCAAAATTGTGCTTAACTCTCTTACTGTAAGGAATACGACAGCACAGCGTGGTTAAAAATCCTGCTCACAGGACCCATAACCACACACAGCCTTGAGTCGCTACCCCTTGGTCAGAACATTTCATTTAATATCTAATTACAGTCATACTTTTAGCAACCCCCCCGTTGGTTCGAATTGAACACCCGTACACTCCATAACACTCACCTTTGGTAACTCTCCGAGCTACGCGAAGACGATCTGTTGTTGTTGTTGTCGTTGTTTGAGGTGAAGAAAGAGGAAAAAAAAAAAAAAAAAATTCTCCTTTGTTCTCGTTCAAAACGGACGTTTCTATTCAAGGGCCACAGCACCAAAATTGTAGTAACTTCCTAGCTTAATCTTCGTACTCTGCGCTGTGTTTAAACCTTAAAAAGCTCTTTGAAGTACTACTTAGCTACAAATGCAGATAACCATGTATGTGATGGTTTTCTGCTCGTACACCTTCAGAGAACACGGCGCGGCGGTTGAAGAAATCGAGTTCTGAGCAGTTTGAAAAGGAACCCGTGTTTAATAAAAAGGATTTCAATCAATACAAATCAAAGATTTGAAAGAACAATTGCAATAAAACCTGATGGAAGACCTCACTATGCCGAGGTTCACCAGACTTTAGGCTAAATATTCAATATCTATGGGCATGTCTCGTCTCGGCTTCTTCAGATGGTAGGTTTTCGCGGCCGTCTCTCTGCTGCGTGGTTTCCTCAGTCTGTTGTGGAGAAAAAGGGTGTGTGTTCTTTGTCGCTTCCTGGGTCTCTGTTCGGGTGGGTTGTTGTTCCTCTACTAGCACGGAGTCTGCTAATATCAAATTTAGGCTCCGCCTCTAATGTTACGGCAAGCGGGCGTTTTCCAACCTCTCCTCGAGTGTTCCTATTGGAGGACACTTACTCTCAATTCTCATTGGCTAACTCCTTATCGTGACGTTTTACATCGAATTGCGTCACGATGTGGTTTCAAATGGTCTTTTCTTTTGATCTTAGATGGTTATCTGCTCTTTTGTTTTCAGCAGAGACAAACTGGCATCTTCCCATGGCAGTTTCTTTGTTGGACCAGATGGCCTAGGGCCCTGGGTTGTAAAATCACCCATGTTATTGACTTTCCCAGGAAGGATCAAACGAGACACTATCTCTTACTCAATAAGCGTCTGCTTGTTTCAACCCCCCTCCACAGAGATTTGAGGAAGCCTGAACCAACAGCTGCATTACTAAGTCAGAGGTGTCTCGTTTCTTGTACTTTAGGAGGGGGGGGGAGAAAAGTGTATGTATCTTACCTCTGTGTTTTCGCCATTCTGTGCTTCATGATATACAGTACAATAAACACCAGTTTGGCTGGAATTCTACTACACAGGGTTAACAGACGCATAGGTACGGTAGTTAGGAGTGAATTCACTTCTTAGTGCAGCGGCCTGTGTCGTCGCCCGCGGACGCGGGAGCCCCCTGTTCGACTCCCCCTCGGGACATTCTCATTTAACATCAAACACAACGCAGACCAATATGATCCGTCACAGTGGTGCCCAGTGACCCGGATGTCCTGAGGGGCGTGAGTTTAGGGAGGTGAGTGTAACGGGGAAGCCCGTGGGTATGTCCACAGTCACGGAAACAGGTGTGTTGACGAGTGACTGTGGCAGTGCGGGCTGGTAAATTAAACTCACTTCCCCATAACAGGGTTAACAGACGCATAGGTACGGTAGTTAGGAGTGAATTCACTTCTTAGTGCAGCGGCCTGTGTCGTCGCCCGCGGACGCGGGAGCCCCCTGTTCGACTCCCCCTCGGGACATTCTCATTTAACATCAAACACAACGCAGACCCAGTATGATCCGTCACACCTGCATGCCGAATATAGACTTCTCCAAAGTCCAGATATTATTAAAAAATATTAGTTAACGTTTGATATATTGGTTGATGTATATTTCCTCAGATAGCTTGTATATTTAGAATTTTAATACAGACTTTAATAGAACTGGCACCAACGTTTGACACCAAGCAAAGCATAGAACGCTAGTCTTCTAACATGATGACCCTTCCTTCTTTTATAGTTTCCTTGGCATATGCCAGGAAGTGGCATGTGTTCCAAAAATGGTGTGGAGAGAGGAACATGGACCGATTTCTAGTCACTACTGGAGAAGTTGTCTTTCTCTACCATAAAGGTTAATGCTTCAGCCGTCTCGGCTTCTCGTGAGGGCTTTGATGGAGTTATTCAGCCACCCTCTTCTGAAATTATACTAACTTATCATACTGTGAATTTATCGAGATCTCCTCCAGCAATTGCAACCCCTCCCCCCATCCCCACTCAACTCCAACCCACACATCAGACCAAAACAAAAAGTGTAAACAAGGTTCAATACCAAGCAGGGCTCTCTTGTCTAGAGGTAGCTGTTTGAAGGCATTACAGATTCTACCTTTAATGATGTGAAAAATTAGCTGTAATCACCAAACTTGAATAATATGGGTCGACTTGGCTCACGCCATTGGTAGTGGTGGTAGCCTTTTTGAGGATGTCAGCTGTTAACAGAATTCGGCTATAGGGCGACAATAATGTGGTTTCTATCTTGAGCCTTTAATCGGCGTGGTTTATTATTCACATGGCAGAGCAGTTACTATACAGGTCTTCTCTCACTGAGAGACTAGGGGGAAGAGAAAGAAGTGGGAGGAGACATAGCTACTTATACTCGCCACCTGGTAGTACTCCTGAGTGTCTCCGCCTAGGGCGCCCTCTAGTGGAAACAGTTATATATGCAGGTAGACAGTTACTGGTGTAAACAGTTATATATGCAGTTAGACAGTTACTAACAATCCTACACAGAACCTCTGCCTTCAACACTCCCACTTAGGGTTTAGCATACTGGCTGACTTCTTAGAAAAACATTTTTACAAAGGAAATAATATAATCCCAAAAACATCAACAGGGTATGACAGTCAATATCTTCACATTAAACATAACCCTTGCAAATCCCTTCAATTTTAATTTGAAACAGGTTTCCTCATAGTGTCTGCTACTTTGTCGTCCATTGGGCAGTAAACCGGTGGCATTCTTTCTTCTCTGATGACATACCTGATGAGATGATATTTTCTATAATGGCATGTTTACATATATGTTGACACATTGGGTTCCTAGCAATCACAATGGTCCCCTGGTTGTCCTCATAAACAACAGTCTCCATATATACACAATGTCCATCATTTTAAACGGTTTTGACAGAACGCCCATTCTTCAAAAACACCATATTCGGTATAGAGGATACATTTCAATTACTTACTGCATTTTGAGCAATATATTCATAACCTTATCTCCATCACTTCGAGCAGTTGCTCTAGATAAACACATTTTTACATTGTCATAGCTAGAAACATATACTCAGCTTCACAGGCTGATATTATCACTGTAGGCTTTAAGCCTTAAACCTTTGTTGTCTTTTCTGAAACACAGCTGTCCGTCTGCAGCACCTCTGGGATAACGAAAAACATATTTTTGATGTAGTTCAATGCTTCTCTGTGGGGTCAGCAAAAATACTATGACATTCTTACTCACTACAAAACATAGGTCAGGGCGAGTACAGGTTGTCTAACTAAATGAACCTACCCACAGTTTTTCTATACATCTCTTACTTCAGTCAAAACATCTCAGGATCTTTTCCACATATCTCTTCTGGGATATTTTTACACAATTAGCAGACTGTTCTACGTCCATATCTATAAAATGGTTTAACCTGCCTAGGTCTTTCTATTGTTGTCTGGTGCGGTGATCAAATCCTCCACTTCTGTACTTAAACATAGATCCTCTTTTGTATTTAAACATTGACTCACTTCTGTATTTAAACATTGTAAATCACCCACCTCTGTACTTAAACATAGGACTCATTTCAGTATTCAAACATGGTCTCTAGTCAGACATTCAAACCTGGATTCTACTCCTCCTTCAGCACTCAAGCAATTAGTCACCCTTCTTCATTATTTAAACATGGGGTACCCTCCCTCAGCATTTAAGCAATTTTCTACGAACTATACTTTGTATTTGCCGTGGCCTTCAATACCCTCCTGGATTGAATACACCCATTTCCCTCCCACTGTCTGTCTGCCCTCTGGTAACTTGGTTGAATACACCCATTTTCCTCCCACTGTATGTCTGCCCTCTGCGGGGGACAATGTGGCCTCTTTAAAGGTTGGGTTTACCCCACTGACTACCCTGTAGTAGTACTCAACGGGGGTAGGTGTACTGTCCTCCTCGTCACTCCCTTTCCTGGCAGAGTCTGTCAGATATTTTGGGGGTTTGTGTTCCCTTGAGGGATACCTCCCACTGCTTGGGGCACTTGACGTCACCCTCGGGTGCTCCTCGTCATCGCCCTCTGGGGGTTGCTGACTGTCTGTCTGCACGACTGTACTAAGTACACTGGGTTGATGTGTCTCTGTTTCTACACACCTTACTCTGGAGTCCAGCTCTGGCTCCTCTGTCTGTGTCTCGCTCTCACGTGTTGCCTTCGTGACAAACTTGACTAGCATGTGTTTCTGCACTCTCCCGTTACCGGGATGATAAACTAGGAAAGCAGGGCTTCCTTTGTCGTGTCCTACGAAAAATCCTTTTACACCCTTGGACTTGGGCTTTCCCCTGTCCTGCGGGTACACATAACACACTGATCCAAATCGGTGCATTCTGGCTAGATTACACTTCTTTCCTGTCAGCGCTGTATACGGGGTGGTGCCTGAGTGCTTATTAAAACACCTGTTTCTGATGTAAGCGGCTTCTTGTACCGCATAATGCCATAGGCTCTTAGGTAAGTTACTATCTGCTAGCTTACACCTAGCCATTTCGAAAAGGGTGTGCCATTCCCTCTCTGCCACGCCATTCTGGTGTGGGGGATATGGACGTGACGTCTCGTGTCTTATCTTATACCTTCTCAACAGTGATTGGAACTCTCTGTTTGTGAACTCGGTTTCGTGGTCGGATCTCAGACATCTTACTGTACCATAAGGGGCTACGTCTGCCAGGAATTTCTCTGTGGCCTGGAGTGTGTCACTCTTTGCTTTGAGAAAGTAAACAAACACTGCCCCTGTACACACGTCCGCCAGCTCCATGCTGTGCCTCTCCGGGTGGAAAGTGTCATCAAAGTTCTTGAACCGACTCCTGTCGTTGATGATATGGGACGACGCACCTGTGTCCACGATCAGTCCCCTTCTCTGGGCCCGCTGCAGCTGGGCCCGTCTGGCGGTGCCCGCCGTCCGCGCCCCGAAAGCGCAGTCTTCTTGTCCCGTTATTCTCCGGACGTCGTCTCGATCCGTCTCACGTCGACCGTCACCGCCATCGTGTCCGCTGTCGTCATCCTGTCCACAGCCGTCTTCTTGTCCGTAGCCGCCATTTTGTCCGTGGCCTCCGTCTCGTTCATGGCCGCCGTCTCGTCCGTAGCCGCCATTTTGTCCGTGGCCTCCGTCTCGTCCATGGCCGCTGTCTCGTCCGTAGCCGCCATTTTGTCTGTAGCCGCCATTTTGTCCGTGGCCTCCGTCTCGTCCATGGCCGTCGTCTCGTCCATGCGCATATCGCGCGCTCTGGTCGTGTTTCTTCATGCACGCTCTGTCTGTGTGCCCTGTGGATCTGCAGAAGCTACACCAGACAGTCTTTGTGCAGTCACTTCTCCGATGGCCTTTCTCTCAGCCAGTTCCATCGTGGTCCTGGTTCTCTCCCTTGGCGTCGCTTTAGCACCCTCTCTCCCGCCTCCGCGGCGGCTGGGTGGGCATCTTCTGAGGCCTCGAAGTTCCTTAACTTAGCCTTGAACTGTCCCAACGTCATGTCCGTTGAGCCGTGTGTTACCAGGAGTGTGAACGGTTTGTACAGCTCCGGTAGTCCTCTCATCATCATCGCCATCATTAGCCCATCGCTTGGTGCTTCTCCGGCATTCCTCAATGGCGTCGTGATCTGCTCCGCTCTGTTGACGTATTCGGTCACAGTCTCGGTGGGCCCCTTCCTCAGGCCCGTTAATGCTATGTAGAGAGCCACGACTCTGGGTCTTCCTCGCCCTATGTAATGCTCTCTCAATACCTCCAGGCTTTCTCGGCCTCTGTCTTTAGTGTTGCGGAATATCAGCCCCAAGCTGGTGTCGTCGAGCAGCGGCGCTAACCCACAGTACGCGTTTGCGTTACGCTGGTCGTCCAGGGCTTGCTCTTCCGCCGTCAGTTCTCCCGTGGGGGCCGCCAGGATCGTCTCCTTCAGCCCCGCACCGTGCATGCAGCACAGCATGCGCTCTTCCCAGAGCTCATAGTTCTCTGCTTTTCCATTGAATGATGGCCATTTGCCCCTTCTCTTGTTTTCCATCCTCTTCGTTAGTGGTAGGCTTAGCTTTAGCTCTTGTTGGCCTAGCGTCTAGCCAGCCACGCGGTGCTCCCGGCGCTAACCTAGCCTATACTTCAGCTAAGCTTGCTACAGTACCCTTATTATTTTGCCCCGGCGTTATCTGGGCCCATAACCTGTTAACAGAATTCGGCTATAGGGCGACAATAATGTGGTCAAGAGGCATGGTTTCTATCTTGAGCCTTTAATCGGCGTGGTTTATTATTCACATGGCAGAGCAGTTACTATACAGGTCTTCTCTCACTGAGAGACTAGGGGGAAGAGAAAGAAGTGGGAGGAGACATAGCTACTTATACTCGCCACCTGGTAGTACTCCTGAGTGTCTCCGCCTAGGGCGCCCTCTAGTGGAAACAGTTATATATGCAGGTAGACAGTTACTGGTGTAAACAGTTATATATGCAGTTAGACAGTTACTAACAATCCTACACAGAACCTCTGCCTTCAACATCAGCAATTTGGGAATTGTCATACAAAGTGTTTGGGTGATCAGGCTAGAAGGTGTGTATATTCAGTGTTTTTCAATGAACATCCTTGGATTCAAAGGTAGGTTGTAGGAAGTTTAAAGGTAGAATCTGTAATGCCGTCAAACAGCTACATCTAGGCTACCACTTGGGTCCCCGAATTAAGTTGGGTCCCCAACTGGCTTAGTTATGTTGCCAATCTTGCCAAGTTCTTGCAATGTAAAGTAGTCTGAGTAATATACTCTCTGGAATAAACTGAAACAAGCACAAAATTCATGATAATGCGACCAATTTGGCTGCAGGAAACCCTTAATTTCTACTGGTTCTTGCTGCCAGGATATGAGATTTAACCTGAGCACTGTATCCATTATTATGCTTTTGTGAATAGCTTTTGTGAATAGCACCAGCATGTGTTCAAATGTGGCACGTGGTCTAGCGGTTAACACTGTCGCCTCACAGCAAGAAGGTCGTGGGTTCGATTCCCGCTTGGGGAACCAGGTTGCCCGGTACCCAGGTGGGGTATCTCCCGGCCTTTCTGTGTGGAGTTTGCAAGTTCTTCCTGTTCTCGCAAGAGTTTCCCCTCCAGAAAAATGGCTGCTCCCAGCTGCCATTGGGGGGAAGGATGACAGGATTGGTCAAGTGCAGAGAGGAAATTTCATCAGCGACCCCCCCCCCAAAAATGCATGTGTGTGTCGCCCATCTCACGTGTGTGTTCGCTGTAGCAATGTGTGCTACTAATAAAGACTTCTTCAAGTTCATTTTCATTCAGTTATTCAAATGACACAAGACTATGCACACCTCTTCCCCTTCATGGAAGAAGCAAGTGTGTGATGTTTTGTGAAAATCAGACAAAGCGTTCCAGTGACATTTCACTTCCTGTTTACAACATGTTTTGTCAATGTGATGTGATGTGGCGGTCACATGGTTTGGCTTTCAGAATCACACAATGAAAGACGTTTGTCCCTAGATGACACACAACAGGTTTTGTGAGAATCATATGGACAACCAAGGAGTATTAGGGGAAATAGTTATTTAAAAAAAAACGAAATGGTGGACATGGGTGGTCATGTGTACAGAATCTTGGGTCAATCAGCATAACGTACATATGGCATTTAGAAATTTGACCCTTGATTATAGCCCCACCAACAGGCCAATTGGTGTGATATTTGTGGTGATGCGTTGGGACATTATCTATCATTATGGCAAATTGCATGTCTCTATCACATGTCGTGGCAAACACTTTTTTTTTTAAGTTCTTGGGACAGACTGACAGACAAACATACACCTGTCTGTACAGACAGACTTCGCTAAAAACTAGATGCTCCACATCTTTTTGTGATCAAATTTTTTTAATTTTCAAACATGAAACAACACAATTCACAACATAATAACAATAATAATAATACATAAAAAGACACCAAAAACTTCGACTCAACACAACAATGACTAGATAACAATAAATAAAACAGATAGTACATTTAACCATAGCTGTCAACATTGGGATTTGAAAAAACTGGAGATTTCGCCCCGCCCCCCTCCCCCGCCGCCTCCCAATGTAGTCTCCTCCCCCTTGTATGTATATATTTTCTGTTAGGATGTTTGTTGACAGCTGCTCTCTGCTGAGCTGCCTCGTCGCTGCTATCTGCTGGTCAAAACCTGTATGTACCCAAGGACTGGGTGAACTACTAATTGCTACATTAAATTAATCAGATACCTGGTTGAAAGTGAAATGCTGTGTACATCCATCCCTGCATTAAATGAATGGAAGTGTCAGTGTTTCTGTAGAGGAGATGGAGCGCCTGCTCTTGTCGGCACTGCGCAGCCGTGGAATCGCAAGGCCATAGATTTAGAATAGATAGAAAGGGCACATTGTGGTGTATCATAATTAATTTGTTGAATACAATAGGATTTTTATAACGTTGACACAAATTAAGGAACACTAAGTTCTCTTTGACCTCTTATTTAATTAATTCATTAATTTAATTGTAGGTACTGTTTATATTGTACATAGTCCTGTGTGTTGTATATTGTGTCCTATGTTACTTTTGTGTTTATTGTCTCTTTCTATATACACCATGGGAAGGGGGGCACGTAATTGAATTTTTCTGTATGTCTTGCACAAATTGGAAAATGACTAAGTTGACTCAAGTTTCAAGTTTCAAGTTTCTTTAATAGTTGTCATACAGAAGTACAGAATACTTTTATACAAAATGCTTCTTACTGTTACGCTCCAGAGACTGTGCTACAAGATAAGTATCAATAACATAGTATAGCATGTAAATTAGAAGTAGAAAATGAGGTCACAGTGTTCAGTATAGACATATGTACAATGTTCGATGCAGAATAGACGTAACTGAGTTACCATATAATATACAATACTATGCAGTGTACTAATATACAATACTATATAGTGCAAAGCAGAAATGGGATGAGGTACAATTTACAGTAAGGTGTACGAGTTGTAGTGCAATCCTTTATCAATAAATATAAAGTGTGGGGAGTGGGTGCTACAGTGTGTTTGTTTAAAGTGAGTGTGTGCTATAAAGTGTGGGGAGTGGGTGCTACAGTGTGTTTGTTTAAAGTGAGTGTGTGCGTGTGGATGTGTGTGCTATGTGCGTTTGATGGTTGTTGTGTAGTGTTCATTGTTCGTTGAGCAGCCTGATGGCCTGGGGATAGAAGCTTCATCTGAGTCTTTCTGTGCTCGCCTTGAGACTCCGGTATCGCTTGCCTGACCGCAGCAGTTCAAAGAGGCAGTTGTTCGGGTGACTGGAGTCCTTAATGATTCTCTTAGCCTTGCCCCTGCACCGCTTGTTGTAAATGTTCTGGAGGGTGGGGAGCCCCCCTCCAATTGTGCGTTCGGCTGAACGCGTCACTCTTTGTAGTCTGCTTCGGTCTTGTGCAGTGCTATTCCCAAACCAGGAGGTGATGTTGCCAGTCAGGATGCTCTCTATTGTACATGAGTAGAAGTTCTTAAGGATCTTCTGACTGACTTGGAACTTCCTTAGGCGCCTGAGGAAGTAGAGGCGTTGTCGTGCCTTCTTCACAACACTGTCAATGTGTGTGGTCCATGTCAAGTCCTCGGATATGTAGGCTCCGAGGTACTTAAAGCTGTTCACTCTCTCAACCGGTGCCCCGTCGATGCTGAGGGGGCTGTAGTCCTTGACCCCCGACCTTCTGAAGTCCACAATCATCTCCTTTGTTTTGCTGACGTTCAGGGAGAGGCTGTTTTCCTGGCACCATCCCGCCAGGACCTTGACCTCATCCAGGTAGGCCCTCTCGTCGTTTGCAGAGATCAGGCCCACCACCACTGTGTCGTCAGCAAATTTGATGATTGTGTTGCTACTCCGCTGAGCCACACAGTTGTGTGTGTACAGGGAGTAGAGGAGGGGACTCAGAACACAGCCCTGGGGGGCCCCTATGTTGAGGGTGATGGATGAGGAGGTGCAGTTGCCTGCTCTCACCACCTGGGGTCTGCCCGTCAGGAAGTCCAAGACCCACTGGCAGAGGTTATAGTTCAGGCCCAGGTCCCTGAGCTTGGCTATGAGTTTGGAGGGGACTATGGTATTGAATGCCGAGCTGTAGTCGATGAATAGCATTCTCACATAGTTCCCCTTCCTCTTGTCCAGGTGTGATGCTGCTGTGTGCAGCACATGGGCTATGGCGTCCTCCGTGGACCTGTTGGGGCGGTATGCAAATTGCAGGGGGTCCATGTTGATGGGGAGGGAGGAGCAGATGTAGCCCTTTACTAGCTTCTCAAAGCACTTCATGGCTATGGAGGTGAGAGCTACAGGGCGGTAGTCGTTGAGGCAAGCAGGCTTGGATTTCTTGGGTACAGGGATAATAGTGGAGTTCTTCAGGCAGGTGGGGATGACAGCCTGTTCTAAGGACAGGTTAAATATGTCAGTGAATACCGGGGCCAGTTGGTCGGCACAGACTTTTAGGACGCGGCCGGGGATGCCGTCCGGTCCTGCTGCCTTCCTGATATTCACTTTTTTAAAGGTCCGCCTCACCTCATGCTCTGTTACCCTGAACACTGAGTCTCCATCAGCAGCAGACCCCCCCCCCCCCCCCATTGCCGTGGCTTGTGGGCTGGTGTTGTTATTACCAGCATCAAACCTCGTATAGAAGGTATTGAGGTCATTTGCTAAGGAGATGTCACTGTTCAGTTTGAGGGAGGTGCCTTTGTAGTCCGTCATCGTTTTGAGCCCCTGCCACATAGCTCTGGAGTCGGCCTGTTCAAACTGGAGTTCAATTTTATCCCTGTAGTGCCGTTTTGCCTCTATTACTGTCCTCCTTACGTTGTATCGCGCCACCTTGTGGTCATTCATGTTGCCTGCCACCAGGCCGTCGTTGTATGCTTTGGTGCGCGCTTTCAGAGCTTCACGGACGGATTTGTCTACCAAGGGTTTTTGATTTGGGTAAACTTTAATTGTGGTAGTGGGGATTGTTTCTTCCACCAAAGTACGAACAAAGTCCAGCACTGTCTCCGTGTAGACATTAATGTTATCTGTGTCGCGGAACACCCCCCAGTCTGTGCACCCAAACGCAGCTTGGAGCGTCTCCTCTGACGTCACATCCCATTTCTGCACCTCTCGCGAGACTACAGGTGTGCTCTTGATTCTTTGTTTGTACTTTGGAGAAAGAAAGATGGCCGCATGATCAGACTTCCCAAAGCCACTAGCAGAATGAGCCTTGTATCCACCCTTGAATTGCGAGTAACAGTGATCTAAAATGTTACCGCCTCTGGTGTTACAAGTCACATGCTGATAGAAGTCAGGCAAAACCTTTCTCAGATTGGCGCTATTGAAATCACCCACTACTACAATGGCGGCGTTAACGTTCGCGGCTTGGAGTTTGTTTACCTCATCGTGAAGTCTGGAGAGCGCGACACTATCGCTGGCTTGCGGTGGTATGTACACTCCTACAAGGATGATCGCCGTTAACTCTCTCGGAAGGAAGAAAGGACGACACTTGATTGTTATATATTCCAGGTTGGGGCAGCAGTGGTTCGATAATTCCTTCACGTTGGCTGGATCGCTCCAATTGTTGTTCACCATGAAGGCGATCCCACCTCCGCGCTGTTTGCCGGATTCAGCTGTTCTATCCTTGCGGTGGATGAAGAAGTGATCGGCCGGTTGGATGGCGTGGTCCGGGGTTTCTGGCGACAGCCACGTTTCAATGAAGCAGAGAACATTACAATCTCTAACTTCTCTCTGGAATTTAATCCTTGCTCGGATGTCGTCTAATTTATTGTCAATCGATTGTACATTGGCTAGCAATATACTGGGTAGTGGCGTTCGGTGTCGTCTGGTTCTCAGTCTGTTACGGATCCCAGCTCTCTTCCCACGCCGTCTGATGGTTCCTTTGTTCCTGGGGTCAAGACCTGGTCCTGGTGTCCTCAAGATCTCACCAGGCCATTGCTGCGGTTCAGAAAGCTGATCCAGGGAGTAATCTAGTCGGTAAGTTTCCCGTAATCCGATGTCTATAAGTGACTGACGGTCATACACATTAAATGCACCTACTGTTGGTACAGACAAAACTCTTAAAACTATAAATATTAGCAAAAGTAAGCACAGTCTCGACGGAGCGCACAGACAGGCGGCCGGACGTAGCGGCGCCATCTTAACTCTTAACTCTGACTTTGACTTTTAACATGTGTCTATAGTGTCAGACACTGTAATGTTAAAAACAGATACTGCTGTAATATAAAGTGAAATTCTACCATGCCTCAATGTATCAACTTTAAACATACACTAAATGTTAATGTTAGAAATGTTCATTTCCATTATTTCCACCATGTGCAACATTTCCTAAGAACAGCAATGTCCATTCTATCAACTCCAAATCTGAGCTAAATTCTCCCGGTGCATGCAGAAATAGAATTGCTGTCTTGTTTTGGATGAATGAGTAGAAATGAAAAACTGAAATCTTGTTTTATTAAAGTAGTTTTGACATGTGATATAGATAAAGATATTGTTTCATTGTGTATTGATTAACTTTACATTTGCGCTTCATTACTTTACAAAAGTTATACTGCCACATGGGTCTAATACAGCAATGGATTATAGGTAAATGCAACATTAAAGCAGTGCCAATGTAAGACTGACTTTACATTAAACGAATGACAATAATATAGTATAAAGTATAGGGTAT
The DNA here is from genome assembly GCF_963971535.1 of Notolepis coatsorum. Lineage (NCBI taxonomy): Eukaryota > Metazoa > Chordata > Actinopteri > Aulopiformes > Paralepididae > Notolepis > Notolepis coatsorum. The sequence goes on along the minus strand of NC_140182.1, from coordinate 78,792,877 downwards.
TATTTGGACTAAAGAATGGTGCTGTGTGAGAAACCACGGCCGAGAGTGAGCTCTCCGGGAACAACCCCACTTTGCCCAACAGTTTTTCGGCAACTGTCTTCCGGTCTGACTTCCTGTGCTAACCTTTGCCGGTCGTCATGGAGGGGAATTGCAGCCATTTTGTATAAATAAATAAAAACAGGAAAAATACGGGAACATATTTTAACGGGAGGACGGCAGGGAGACAAGGTTGAAATACGGGAGAATCTCGGGAAAAGCGGGAGGGTTGACAGGTATGCATTTAACACCCTAAGCCCCCTCCCTCACCACCCTAGATGCTCCACATCTACATCAAAAGTGGGTACAGGCCGTGTCTAGGCCAGGTGTTCCTAAGGTGTTGGCAGCAGGTGACTCCATATTGATGTGAGAAGATTCCTGTGGTCACAGTATTTAGAAAAACATGAAAATTATGTGTTAAGGACACATCGTATGGATTACATATCAGTGCACAAAAATGTTTTATTCCTGAGGGAGATATGTCAGGCTGCTTTTAGGAGCTGGTCAATATGCTGACAGGCAGATTATGTCAAGCTGATCTTAAGAGCTGGTCAATGTCCAGACAGCCAGTGTGACTTTCACAGTGATGCTGTGAAAAAGCTGTTGGCACTGTAGCAGTAGTTTTATCAAAAATAATTAGTCATTGGATTGGTTAAGTCTTTCTGGACTAAATGTTCCTATCAGGCAGGGGACCTCACATGGATCCAGGTAGACAGAGCCCCTAAGAATATTTTCCAATAAGCCTACTGTAATTATCATATAAAAAGTTCGGTGTGCTATTTTACATACTCGGTAGGACTGTGGACTATGCTAAACATGATATCTAATCTTCTCAATTTAGGCAGTGTTTTTATCAACAATGGCTTACAGTAGTGAAAAGACTACAATTTACAAGAGCATAGATATAAAAGCCATAGAACATGCACCAGAAAATATTCTTCTCCATAAAGTAACCCTAAGCAACCCCACTATTATGGCAACGTCAGCATCCGAATAAAAACAATTATAGCACACGTCGAACGAACGTTATTCGGTAACGCTCCCACAATTCCTGCGAATCTCTGTCCCAACGAAACGAGACACACACTAGTCTATTATTTCAGCGAAACCTACTTCTACATCTCAACCCCTCCTCTCACTAGTCAATGTCGCTGGAGGTTGATGTCACTCGCAGAGGGATACGAGCCTCGGGACAGGAGGACACAACAAGACAGGGCTGGACGTTTTCACAGTTGAGAGAAAGTGGGTATAATAAATGCGATAGCTAAGATTTCGTTTATGGACAAACTGGAAGTTATTGCGAGGGAGTTGTATTGTCAAGTTGAGGGGTTACACTAGATTTTTCAGATCACTTCTCAAAGAGGAATACAAAAATGTCGTCTCCAAGTCCGGGCAAGAGGCGAATGGATACCGACGTGGTGAAACTGTATCCTTGTTTTCTCAGTACATAAACAACAGTGTCTCGACGAGAGACCAAATGTCTGGCTTTTCCTCGTTTCGAAGACTGACAGCTCTCTCGCGTTGATTATAATGATAGTTATTGTTGTCTGTCGTTCGTTGAATGTGTATTAATATGCCTGACTAGCTGTGAGACGGCTAGCTAGCTGGATGTTGATGTCAAAAGTGTGAAAATGTTGTTTTGGTTGTTGCCACACATCGTCGTTGCTTTATGCTGCGCTTGGCGTTACGTTAGCTAGCTAGCTGGTTGACCTGCTAAGTTGCTAAATCAAGATTGCTAGGTTGCGAACCAACGTTAGCTAATGTTAGCTAGTTAGCCAACTTTGCTAACGTTATCGCAAATGGACACCTGGTATTGCGTATCGACTGTGTATTGCAAAAATATGTCGCGATGTAGCAACAATGCTGGTTAACGTTAGTTGTTAGCTCAGTGGGGTTAATGCTAGCTAACGCGTTACCCGTTTAACGTTAATTTGTTACCCCGCCCGCATAGCGTTACAATGCAAAGAAGGATTAACCAGGTCACTCGTCTGTTCTGTTAGTTTTACACATGATTTTCGAAGGCAAATGAGCTCAACTCTTCCAGTGTGACGACGCTGAGTTGAGTGAGAATATGTATACATTACATGTCAATTGTTTGCATTGAGTTGATTTTACAGACAGTCTTTGTCCTTTTGCTAAGTGAAATGTCAAGTGGGCAGCTACACATTCTAAGCTCTGAGCTGTTTATCCTGTATTAAATCACTGGGAAATGAATACCCCAGGTAACGCTAGGTGACACTTTCACGGTAGAAAATAATATGAAATATTCAATTTTTATTTTTGTGAAGTCATGGCTGGTAGGCAAAAAAAATAAAATCCAGACATTTGAAGTCGCGGAATCTGAAACAAACAACGCGAACCATAGTAACCAAGTAAATATAATGATATTTTCCTTTGATAAATCCACCCCCTAATGTTTTTGAGTGGCAAGTTGCCCTAATACTAACCGTAACAGTTTGATTTATTTCGACGATTACTAGTTCCACGACTAATATAATATTCTAACTAGCTTCTAAAGACTGGTATCATAGTGTTTATGACAGTTTTTTTTACCCACTGTTTGCATGAAGAATTCAGACAGCGTGAGCTGAATTGTTTTGTTTTTGTCCTGCAGCTAGAGCACGCTCTCTGATTGGTTAGCCTGTTACCATCCGGAACATGGTAGAGGGCGGGACTTCAGAGACAGCTGATCGAGGAACAACAGCGCATGCTGTACACTACACGCAGCCAGCGGGTGGGGGGTTGGGAATATACCAGTCAGTCGACTTGGGCTGCCTATAAACTTAAGCCAGGAATCCGAACGAGCTAAACAAAGTATGGGTCTACATCGCTTGTAAGGGTGTACTGTACATTCATTATGTTTCATCTTAATATTTTGTGTTACATGACATATCATGGCAAGACAAATATTTGAGTGTGTCCTGTATGATTTAAAACTAACACTTGTGTAAAAGTGTTGAATAGTTTACACATTGGTTATATTTTAACATAATATGACAACTAAATAATCATCAGTCTCAACTCTCTTTCTCTCTAGCAGTCACTAGAGTTTCTGTTTTGGGCAAGTCTAGAACTCTGGGCTTGATATAGTCTAGAACTCTGGGTTTCCTGATATAGTCTAGAAGTTCTAGAACTCTGTGTTGATATAGTCTAGAACTCTGGGCTTGATATAGTCTAGAACTCTGGGTTTGATATAGTCTAGAACTCTGGGTTTGATAAGCGACTAGAAGCAGAGAAACTTTCCTTCTCCACAGGCAGCTGAGACACTGCTGCAGCAGCTGTGATCTCGCTCTCTCCCCTTTCTCTCACACACTCCATCTCCCTTCCCACTCTCTATCTCCTCCCCCTCTCTGCAAAAATGTATCTCCCTTGGCTAAGGCCATCATATTTTACATTTAGGCCAATAAAAGGAGGAATTTACTTTCACAGATGGCACCAGATGATGGTTAGAAATAAAATAAAATTAAACGATTGGCAAGTGGGCAGTAAAGTGGACCTGTAAATCTTGGTTGCCATGTCTTATCTGTTTACAGGGTTATGTCTCAAGCTCACTGACTAGTGACATGGTAGCATACAAGAAATGAATGAATGTGCAGCATGTAAAAAAACTCTGTACTCCTGTCCATTCCATTTCAATCTCAGTCCATTTCTCACCAGTAAACAAATGTCTACAATGGAATTGAGAAACATCTAAGGTCTATGAAGAGCTAGCTATGTGCTTATCTTTTATTTAGCCAGGAAGGTACTATTACAATATCTCTTTCTTCCAGGGTAGTATAGATCTTAAAAAGAAGTGAACTTTAAGCATATTTTAGTCTAGACATTTTGTAATAGAAAGTCGCAGGAAGACAGCTAGGTGGCGCAGTGGGCAAGGCGCTCGCCACCAACGCAGGAGATGCTGTGTTCGAGCTCAGCTCTCGGCGTTGCTACCAGCTTGGCTGGTCGTTCATACTAATACAATTGGCAGTATTAGGGGGTGGGAAGCTGGTGGGTGGGGATCGGACGTTGTGGACAGCGACTCCTACAGGTCGGTTGGTGCGCCTGCACAGTAGAATCAGGAAGCGACGGGGGCGGCGTGTCCCTCCCTCGCCGCTGAGAGATTGCACTGTGCAGGTGAAAAGATGTGAAGGCTGCCTCCTCAAGTACCGGAGGGGACACGTGATGCAAGGCTTCGTCCACATTGTAGCCGGCTTGTGGGAGGCATGGCCTAACAGCGTTCGAGACGGGAGGGTAGAATTGGACAATACGAAATTGGGGAAGGGAGAAAAATAGAAAAATGGGGAGAAAAAGTAGGAAAAAAAATCACAGGAAGAGATCAATACAGGGGATTCTCATATGATGTGGGCTTTTGGCAGAGTGGTGGTTTGCCGCTTGTGTGGTTAAATTTCCATGAGTGGGCAGAAAAGGAACCCAACCTGAGCATGACATAAGAGCAAAATGGCCGCCGTGTGAATATCGTTAACGGGCCAGGTCTTGGGGCTCTATGGACAACTACTGGTGGTGAAAAGACATGGTGCCAGTTTCTCACTGCACACCTCTGTCTGGTACATGTTTTTTTATAGGTCCAGCTGTTATAGGTCATGGTCACATCTTCCCTGACTTCTAGATGTGTTGTTGTTTTGTCTTTCTTGTGTGAGCAAGCACCATTAAGCCTTGTAATGCACTATATTTATTCTTGCCATATATATAGTGCTGTCAATAGATACAAAAAAATTTAACTAATTAATCTCACAATTTTCTGTAATCTAGATTAAAAATAGGATTTTTCTACTTAAAACCGAAGCTTGTAACAGATATGTACTTGAGTAAAATCATGGAATTAATGTAAAATCAACACAAAGAAAGTATATTTAGATTCAAAGACTATTTTAATAGCTTTCTTTGAATACAGTTTCTCTCCTGTGAAATACAAATGTTCAACAACCATCAACATTGACTCAGCTAGACCGCTTTCTTATATCCGCGGCGCTATCAAATAAAAACAACCAAGGCCTATGTTAAAGTGCAGATTGGCTTATTGGACCATAATGTCTTGTATGAACTACCAGTAATATAAATCATATTAACAACATATGTGTTCCATCTTCATGTCAAATGTTTTTCAAAAAGGTGCATGAGTCGATGCAAAAAAAGAACAAGCTAATATACTGCTGAAAGTTCAGAACGTTGAACATTTTTCACTCCATAGATTAATCTAGATACTTTTTTTTTAACGCTTTAAATAATTGAAATTAATCTACAGAGTTAAAGCATTAATTTTGACAGCCCTAATATATATATATAATCTGTCGTCATCCTTTTTACATATCTCTATAGATACTATATTATCTGTACATAATATCCCTTACCCGCTCTTACTAGTTACACTGGCTGGTCAGTATGACTTACTACCATACTGTCTTTATACCTGTATCACGGACTGTACATATTAATACTACAACTCTGTACATACATCTGATTAGTGTTTTTTTTAATCCACTTTTTTTCCCATTTTTCTATATTTTCTCCCATCCCAATTTCGTATCATCCAATTCAACCCTCCCCTGTCACGGACGCTGTTTCTTGCCTCCCACAAGCCGGCTGCAATGTGGACTAAGTCATACATAGCACAAGTCCCCTCCGGTACTTGAGGTAACAGCAGTCACATCTTTTCACCTGCGCAGCTCGATCTCTCAGTGGCGAGGAGTAACGCGTGGGAGGCTCACGCTGCCCCCGACACTTCCTGATTCTACTGCGCAGGCGCACCAACCGACCTGTAGGAGTCGCTGTCCACAACGCCCGATCCCCACCCATCAGTTTCCCACCCCCTAATACGGCCAATGTGTATTAGTATGAACGACCAGCTAAACTGAAAGCAAATGTGGAGCGCTGGGCTCGAACTGACGAGCCCAACGTCTCCAGCATTTCGTGGCGAGCCCTTGCCCACTACGCCACGTAGCCGCTCTACATCTGATTAGTGTTATTACTCGGTAGTACTCATGTATATGTTATCAGTTTAATCACCTGTACATTGTATATAATGCATTTTACTGTTACATTTGCACTTTGGTTGGATGCCAAACTTATTTTCGTTGTACTGTACTTGTGTTGTATGATGACGATACATTGAATCTAATCTTTATACTTCGAGAGACTGCATTCTCAGATCCAAGCTATTTCGTCTGATATTTGTGTTCCACCATAGGAGACTGAAAGGTTTCCCGTCCAAAATGTAACCACCACCACTTAACTTTTTTTTTAATAGAAAAATTGCATATTTGCCTGCCTGGTAGATGATCTGAATGCCTCTCAGCCATAATGTTCCAGCATACGGTCGGTGGCTCGTGTAACTCCTCGGCCCCACTGTTTGTCTTCTAGCCATAGTCCTCATGGTTTGGCGGTTTGTCTAAACGGGACGTATTTGTGTGTAAGATAAATCTAAAGCCGACTCGGGTTGTCATATTAGAAGAGAGTGATTTACGAGAGGATGAGGGAACGGGGTTAACCGCCGCTCTCGTTGGTGCGTGGGACTATGTTTTTCTTTAGATACACAGTAGGCTGTCATTCCACTGTGTTGTTTTTGTTGTCAGACGTTCAATATCGTCTCCTGCTGTCACCGCCGCCACCACACCCGGTAATTATGACACATCCTCTCCCAGCTGCCAGCCGCCCCTCCTCCCGCTAACAGTTACCTACAAAAAGCAGGTAAAGAGTGAATATCCCTTCAAATCCCCATCGATAGGTTAGGAAACGTTTGAAGAGCATGAAAGCTTGTATAGAATGCTCAAGAATTTAAATTAGCAGCCTCCAGGTCAGTGATGCTGTGTTTTATTTTTTTTAATTGGTATTCCATTTTGCTCTAAGGTATTAAAAAAGTCTTAAGTTTAACTTTTTGAAACCTGCAGATACCCTGATGAAAGCTTAGAATGATCACTTCTACCCACATTATTGGTTATACTCTATTTCCCCCTCCCCCACATCTGTCCCGTTTCCTTCAAATAGGCCCTTTTCCACGGTGGCCATTTTGTCATGTCATCACAGGGTAAACAGGTGTAATCCACCTCACCTACCAGCATCTGACTTCAGCAGCATGTCGATCCTTATCTGAACCGTGCCTGCCGCGTGCCAGTGCTACGGCCGTGGCGACGAGTGGTTCCTTCGGTTAGGTGGAAGACCCTGTGTTGTTCTTCCGTCACTCGTAATGTTTATGTACTTCTTTGTGTTTACTCGCGGATGTTGTCATTTGCGTTACCTCACGTCATGCCCCGAAGTAATTTCATCCATATGGATAGTTTGAGTCCGAAAAGATTTATTTGTGTGAGCGTGGTTCTATTTGTATCGAGTCGGACATCATGTAGAAGAAGAATAAGTCATTTTTATGCCCGGGGACCATCTGCAGTTGCAATGCCAGTACCTCGGTCAAGGGCAACGGCAGGAGTATGTACCCAGCATGCCATGCATGTCTTTCTTTATGGTGGGGGTCGGGGAAACCGGAGTACCCGGAGGAACCCACAGAACACGAGGAGAACATGTAAACTCCTCGGAAAGGCCCCCTGCTGGGGTATGAACCCAAGACCTTCTTGCTGTGAGGCAACAGTGCTGATCACCGCGTCACAGTGCCGCCCTGTTCTTGAGAAAGGAGTATTCCTAGTGTTCTCATGACTGGTGATGCGTTTGGCCCAATGCCATCAAGATTGTTCTTCGGTCACGGTTGTCATTTGATGACGATCACCTGTTTGATTACAGTCACCAGCTGTTTTCCTACCAAGATGACTTAAAGTCGCTCTAAGTGGTATTATTTAGTTAAAACAAGTGTTAAGTAGCTCTACATTCCGACAGCCATCACTGATATAGAGTGTTTGGTCAGTAACATGGGTCTCCCAGTCCCTCCACTCTCTTACTGCAGTAAACAGAAAATACATATTCTGGTATCCCATTCCCACTTCATCCAATCAGGAGAGATAACCCTATATATATATATATATATATATATATATATATGGGCCATTCTACCAAATTGGTTGAAAGTCAGGTGGGAAATATTTAGAATTTTTTGTATGTTTATTCCCAAAATTGTCAGAATATATATTGTACCATATCTAAAGTATCATAGTGAGCATACCGGCAATTTTTATATTGTATTTTCAGAATCTTTTGGAATGTTTTCCCCCCCCAAAAATGGTCACTACCGAAACATAGTAATACACACTATAATTTTTGAAAATTATTCTTGAAGGTTTTCACAATTAAATCATTAAAAATAAAATGTCTACCAAATTTCTAAGTTCAATTGATACATTTAGATCAAAATCTAAAAGCAATCTTTCTCTGTAAAATGCATAACACTGATCATATTGATTTCAGAGTTAATGATTGATTAAATTGAACGTACATTTAACCAATCGGTATCATAACATTTTAGTTTATAACTAAATAGTAGTGACTGCATAATACATAAAAACATAATATTTAGCATAAAACCCCCAAACGTTTACCTTTATTGAAGAGAATATGTTTCATTCTTAAAGTTACACACTGATTTTCTGACTTTGGAACACATTTATTTCAAAATGATGGGATTTAACTACTTATCATTCTATTTAGTCACTACCGAAATGATCACATCACTACGAAACTTTACCATATGTTTAGGTAGTGCCAATTCTAGCTAACTTTGAGCATAACTAAAGAATGCTAGCAAGCACATGGCTAGCATACACATCTTTGAAGAGGTGTACACACATAAAAACATAATATTTCGCATGAAACCCCAAAAAGTTTACTTAATTGAAGAGAATTATGTTCGGTGGTGACAATTCTTAAAGTTACACACCGATGGGCGGCTAAGTGGCCCAATGGGCAAGGCGCTCGCCACTAACGCAGGAGATGCTGGGTTCGAGCCCAGCTCTCGGCGTTGCTACCAGCTTGGCTGGTCGTTCATGGGAAAGCTGGTGGGTGGGGATCGGACGTTGTGGACAGTGACTCCTACAGGTCGGTTGGTGCGCCTGTACAGCAGAATCCGGAAGTAACGGGCACAGCGTGAGCCTCCCACGCGTTACTCCTTGCCACTGAGAGATTGCGCGGTACAGGTAAAAAGATGCGACAGCTGCCTCCTCGTGTACCGGAGGGGACACGTGATGCAAGGCTTGGTCCTCACTGCAGCCGACCAGTGAGAGGCATAGTCTAGCAACGTTCGAGACAGGGGAGGGGAGAATTGAAGGGAGAATTGGCGAGGCGAAATTGGGATAGGAGAAAAATAGAAAATAAGGAGAAAAAGTGGATAAAAAAAAAAGTTACACACCGATTTTCAGACTTTGGAACACATTTATTTAAAAAGAGCAAGAAATTTAACATGCATTAATCAATCATTATCATAACATTTTAGTTTATAACTCAATATAATTTTTTTTACAAAACATCCAGTGTTTCGGTAGTGACTGCATAATACATAAACACATAATATTTAGCATAAAACCCCCAAAACGACTTTATTGAAGAGAATATATGTTCCATTCTTAAAGTTACACACTGATTTTCAGACTTTGGAACACATTTATTTCAAAATGATGGGATTTAACTACTTACCATTCCATTTTGTCACTACCAAAACGTTACCATATGTTTCGGTAGTGACTGTTTCTGGCTAACTTTGAGCATAACTAAAGAATGCTAGCAAGCACATGGCTAGTATACACATATTTGAAGAGGTGTACACACATAAAAACATAATATTCTGCATGAAACCCCAAAAAAGTTTACTTAATTGAAGAATATATGTGTTTGGTGGTGACAATTATTATGGTTACACACCGATTTTCAGAATTTGGAACACATTTATTTCAAAAGTATGGGATTTAGCTACTTACCATGCAGCCATGAGGGACAGGGAGGCAGTGTCAATGCCTGGTAAAAAATGCAGGGGTGTGGCTAAAAACCAGGCTCAGCCAATGGACTAAAACTCCTGTGTTTCGGTAGTGACATGAAAACTAGGGACATGGTTTTTTGAGTAGTTTTTTTAATAAAAAAATTAAACTCACAATAAATCTAAATCGTTCAACTTCTGTTTAAACTTAATCATGAAGATCTTTGAAATTACACCATTGAACTAAATCTAAAAAAAGTTATTTACATACATTGAAATTTACATGTCAGGGTTTGGTACGCCTGATTACTTTTACCAACGGATTTCCAGTTCTGCGTTCGTGTTCTGCGATCTGATTGGCCACACTGCCTGTGGAGCATTTTTTCCCTATTGTTAGGTTTTAGTGAGTTTTTCCTTACCTTCGCGTGGGGTATGTCTGGGAGTGCTTGCATTCTTTCATTTATTTGCATTTATTTGAAATTTGTTAGACCTTATGGTGTTCTTGTTCTGTTCTTGACTTATTGTTATGTTTCTTCTTGACTTGTTTAAAGAAGACATGTACGGCCCATGGGGAAATTAACGTGTGTTGTCGGGCCTTACAAATACATTTTATTTGATTTGATTTGACGTTTCTGGTTGCGCCAATCGTGTGACGCCTGTTTCTATCACCGGTTAAGCTTAGGCACTCTTTCGAAGTTGGTTAAGGTTAGAGTTTGTCTTAGAGCAGGGCGATAGAACACCAGCCCTGATTCCAAACTCTAACCTTAACCAACTTCGAAAGAGTCGCCTAAGCTTAACCAGTGATAAACTAGGCGTTAGGTAGTTTGCAGGCTGTTAGAGGCGGAAATGGGCGCGTCACGCGATTGGGCGCACATGTCACATGACCAGAAACGCCAGTGGCCAATCAGATCACACCAGAAACGTCAGTGGCCAATCAGATCGCAGAACGCGGAACTGGAAATCCGTTGGTAAAAAACTAGACGCGTTTGGGACAGTTACTTCCCAATATAAAGTACCCTATAAATGATGATTTTGTATATATTTAGCTCATCATAATATAATTTAATGCCTTGGGTTTAAATAGATCATAACATATATTTCCTTTGATCCACTTTTTCTCCCCATTTTTCTATTTTTCTCTCATCCCAATTTCATATTTCCAATTCTTCTCTCCCCTGTCTTGAACGTTGCTAGACTGCCTCCCACTGGTCGGCTGAGGATAGAAGCCTTGCATCACATGTCACATGTTGGGACTAACGCGTTACAAAGTAACGCGTTACAATAACGAAGTTACTTTTTGCCGTTCTAGTACTCTAACGCATTACTTTTTAAATTCAGTAACGCTGTTACCGTTACTAAATCGTTTGTTAGTTCGTTACTGCGTTCTTTTTATGTAGATTCATAGCGAGCCTCCTCCTAACTCCGTTTGATTTAGCCTGAGTTTGTTTTGTTTACAATAGAGCGTCTATTTCTTTCCGTAGCCGCATTTCTGTTTTTCGCATTTCTGATTGGCCACTGACTGACGTTCTCTGACGTTCTCTGACCAGAGAGCGTCAGTCAGTGGCCACTGGCCAATCATAAATGCGCAAACCAGAAATGCGGCTATGGAAAGAAATAGACCCTCTCTATTGTAAACAAAACAGTAGTAGCGAACTAACAAACCATTTAGCAACTACTTGGAGAGATAATTAATATACAACATGTAGGCCTGCCGCGATAAGCAATAAATCGATTAATCGGCGCGATAATTAAAATGAATGCAATGATTTTGACGGGCGCGATTAATTGCTATTTGCGCGTTTGTTTTAATGAGGCGGAACCAGTACCCCTCGTCAGTCACTCTCCGTGTGGGGGGCCGCTGGCCTTACTACAGAGCACAGCACAGGAGCTCCGTGGGGCAACGCCACATAGCTTAACTACATTTCTCAATAGTGTTGCTCCTTTTAACCAAGTAGCGTTATTTGTAGTGTAACGTTAGCTATTTTTAGACCGAAGTAGTTACTCGCTACTGCCCGGAGAAACTGGACTGCTAAATAAAGATTAAAGATCTAGCGTTCGTTGATGCTCACTCAATGCTAACAACATTAGCTAAATAGCTAACAAACTAAATACAACGTATAGCATAGCTACAACACAGAATAACGTTAATACAATTACATGCATCATTGTTTACAATGAACGGGTGGTCAAAGGACTGGACACGGGGACAAGTTAAACATAAATTAATTTATTATAACACAGTTGCGCTCTCGTGCCTAGTACGCACCACGGCTATTCTATTATATACGGCTTTGATGCTTCCTCCTCATCGTTGATTGCCTGTAGTAGCTGCATCTAACGTTAGTAGCTAACGTTAAAACTAACCTAAAGTTAGTTGTTCACCAACAATCTCAACATTTGTTTTATCATTAGCTCAAAAACACAGAACCGGACGAGACAAGTTGGCTGCTAGGATAATAACAACAATACTTCCGCTCCGGTCGGTGGGCTTCAAAATAAAAGTCTAAAACACCGGAAAAGACGGAGCGGTGGGCTTCAAAATAAAAGTCTAAAACACCGGAAAATACGTTTATTTTGTACAGCGTTTTCCTCCACGAGTACTCGAGTACATCATGTGATCAATCGATCTGGATTATTTTTGCCCATCCCTAGTTTATCTTGTGCTGAAGTCTCCATTCCAATAGAGATAGTATATATTTTGGTGTTTATTTGATTATTGTTTCACTGCCTTTTTATTTATTACGTTTCCAGTTTTTTTCTCACACTTTATTAACATTTTGTACATGGTACCGCGGCGCAAGGTACATTAATAATACATGTACATGTTAAAAGGATGACACAAAAAGCCAGACAGAGGGCTTGTTTCCAGTTTCATAATAAACAATCAAACTGAGCATTTTTTTTATTTAGGATATTTAAAATGTCTTCCAATGTTAAATAAAAGTTTATTGCACTTTGAAACGGTGTCCTTGCATTATTATGCTATTATCATTATATTAGTGAATTTTTTAAAGAAAATTGAGAACTTTTGGGAAATAAATTTCTCCAAAACAAAAAAATTCTCTAACCGGTCGCAATAATATCGCTTATCGCGATATTTTCGGGGGCAATTAATCGCCCAGCAAAATGTGTTATCGTGGCAGGCCTAACAACATGGAAACGAGATAAAGAACATGTTTGAGGCGCTGCTGGAGTCAATTGGACTAACGTTACTACATCTCGACCACCGCAGACTTTGGTGAGTGCAATGTGTTCACTGTTCACTGAAACTCAAGTTGATCAACGGATTTTGACTGTACGAAATCTGCCAGGGAATCTCATAATACTAATCAAACAATATAAATATAGTCCTTTCATGCACAATTGATATCCTAACTATTCTAACGTTGCAATGCTTTGATTGATATCTTAAACAACGTTGCAACTTGCAAGATGGTGAATGAATGAATGAATGAGAACTTTATTTAACAGATTGCAGAATGGGTACAATACAGTACGGCTCAATACATACAATTGTTAAGGGGATGCAGACCTGAGAAAGACGTTTGTCTTGTTTCCATCAGGGTCCCCCATTTTCAATTCATATAGACATTTATGACATACACAACATACATGACATTTATGGCATAGGGACATATAGGTATTTAGTACTGATACATTTGTGACATAAACGGTATTCAAATATACAGTACTGTTACCCCTAGCTTTGGGTAGGGCGTTCCACATTGTTGTGGCATAATTGCGAAACGTGTTTAGTCCCTTGTTTGAGCCGAATCTGGGTTTTACATGATTTGTTGAGCTTCCTCTGGTGTAGTGGTTGTGGTATTCACTGACCTTTGGGAAGTATTTTGACATGTACATGGGTACCTTAGTCGTATAGTGTATCTTGTAGACCAGGCCCATTGCAAGTTGCTGTACTCTGTCGTCTACTCTAAGCCATCCTAGGTTGTTGTCAAAGTGGGCAGGGGTGAGGTGGGTTCTGGGGTTCAGGTCAAGTAGTAGTCTGACCAGTTTGTTTTGTGATGTTTGTAATTTTGTTTTAAGCGCCTTTGAGGTGCTTTGGTACCATGAGGTGCACGCATAGTCGTAGTACCCTTGAATTATAATGGTTATAATGAAACGCTCCGGCGACATCAAGGCTGTTCCTTCAACCGGCGCACTTCTTATTATATCGACTCGGGACAACATTTGTTTGTGTTTTTAAATTTTTTTTTTTAAATAACGAAATAGTTACTTTTCACAGTAACTCATTACTTTTGGGTGTAAGTAACTAGTACAGTAACGAAGTTACTTTGAAATTAAGTAACTAGTAAAGTAACTGAGTTACTATTTTTCAGTAACTAGCACAACACTGCATGTCACATGCAGCCTGTCGCATCTTTTCACCGCAACAGCTCGAACTCTCAGTGGCGAGGAGTAATGCGTGGGAGGCTCACGCTGCCCCCGACACTTCCTGTTTCTGCCGTACCGGTAGCAACGCCGAGAGCTGGGCTTGATACCAGCATCTCCTGCGTTAGTGGCGAACGCCTTGCCCACTGTGCCACTCAGCCGCACCTATCATAACATATTCTTAGTAAATATCTGTCTGAATAGTAACTTAATTGTTTTGTTAAATAGTTTTTCTTGTTGTGGGACAGCACTTTGAACTAATTCGGTAGAATGCCCTACTGTATTATTTATTTCAAGAAATATTGCCAAGCCAAATTAGCTGACTGTACTGGCAGATTATTTTACTTGTTTCAAGCACATATAAAACTAGTCATTATTTCTTATTTTTGTCAGACTATTTTTGCATTGTGGAGTTCTCTCCCCATTGGATAAAGTGGGAACAGGACACCAAGACATTTATTTTGTGTTTACTGCAGAGCGGAGGGACTGGTAGACCCACGTTACTGTCCAGACACTCTATATCAGTGATGGCTGTCAGAATGTAGAGCTATTATTTCAATATGTAGACCTATTTGAACAAAAAACAACACTTACAGCCCCTTTAATCAAATATACTATGAATAAATGAGTCTAAAAGGCTCTTTGTTTCCCCTGTGATGCGAGAAGCCGCTCTCTTAGTCTCGTCTTAAGGTGATCCCGCTGAGTCCTGTGAACTCTGGTCCTCTGGTCGAGTGTGAGGTCGGTGGAGGTGGTAAGTTGAGATGCGTGGTGTCAGCTCAGCCGGTCCATCGGTGATCCCTGCATTATTGATCCGATGCCATGTGTGCCATGTTATATTGATCAGTGCGTCTGACCTTGTGCTCCGGCGTGTTTCCGGCTCGAGAGAGCGAGTCCGTCTTTGTTCTTAATCGTGTCGCATTCCATCGTTTGGATCCCGGTTGGTTTTCGATTTATCCAGCCGTCTTTTTCAGAGTGGATGTGGACGGAGCCGATCACGGCGTGATTGAATTGATCGGATATTGTAATGTATAATATAACCGATAGGGCATACAGACGCTCATCTGCACCTTTGTTTACACTGTTTATTTGTCTCATTTCTATATTCAGATCTAACTTTATTGCCTATAGCTAACTTTATTGCCTATAGCTATATTTATGTCTTTCTTCTATTACCCTGCCCATACCTATACCCCCCCCCCCCATGCTCCTATGATGATGCCCAATCAATAAAGGAATATCTTATTTTATCTCGTATTTAGCCCAATCAAATCGGATCCTTTTGTTAAAAATATGAACGAAAACCATTAAGGGAAAGCTGTGATATAGTCAATTTTCTTCTTTAAGCAGAATTATTCAATTACCAAGCATATTTTACCTACATTGAAATGGTTTTACTAACTTTAATAGACTTGAAGTGTGCACTGTTTTGCTGTATTATCTAGGAAAATACTAATATGTGATTGGGACTCTGTATCAGCAGGTACTCGATATTAAATTACTCTGATCTGGATCGGGGGCAGTAAAACCTGATCGGGATGTCCCTAGTTGTCGATTCCCTTTTATTATTCTGTGGTGTCACTTCTGGTCCGGCGTGTCTCTTCCTTGACCGGAGTTCAGCATTGAGAGCAAGCATGAGGTCACCATCCTGAGTGGACTCAACGAGTTTGTGGTGAAGTTCCATGGACCACCAGAAAGTAAGCACCTTCTGACATTTCCTCCTACATGTTAGATTTGATTCTTCTTGGAATTACGTTCTTGCATTACACTTGCATTACACTTTGTCCTGAAATCTACACACCGTTGAAGCATTCTACTTTGTTATCACTCTTGCTTTGAAAAGAAAAGGTGGATTTTAACACAGTGGATTATGTTGTTTGGCCTGGTGGCCATTTTAGTTTAAATGGGTTTATTTATGTTTTGTTGTTGGACTGTTCGTGAACAAATCTTGTCTTTCAGCGGCTTATGAAGAAGGTGTGTGGAAGGTGCGGGTCGACCTGCCAGACAAATATCCCTTCAAATCCCCATCAATAGGTAGGTTTGTTGAGCATGAAACATGAACAGGGTATCTGCCGGGTATTAAAAAGTATTTAATTCATAATTCTCTATTTAAGGCTTAAAAGGTATTAAGCCTGTCGAGAGATTAAATAATATAAAATTTTATGTTTTTGTATTCAAGTCATTGTTTTTTTTGCGTCTGGTGAGCTTGTATGGAATGCGCAAGAATTTAAATTGGAACGTAAGTGCAGCTGCCAGTTCAGTGTCGCTATGTATTTCTTTTGCTAGTATGGTTGTGAAATTGGTATAACATTTTGCTCTAAGTGGTATTAAAAATGTCTTAAGTTTAACTTGTTGAAACCTGCAGATACCCTGATGAAATCCTGGAATTAGCACTTCTAACCACATTATTGGTTGTGCTCTATTTCCCTCTCCCAGCATCTGTTCTCCTTCAAATAGGTTATTTTTCCACAGCAGCCATTTTGTCATGTCATCGCAGGGTAAACACGGGTGTAGTTAACGCTACAGCATTAATTATGGCTCCCTTCCATTTAGGTGTGCCGGAGCCAGGGCCCTGGGTATTGTGTCTCTGAAATAGTTCTGGCCCACCTAATTGAAATGTATAATATAACCGATGGGGCATACACACACCTTTAGTTTACAGTTTATTTTTCTCATATTTATATATAAATTATTTTTTATTCACTTTTTCTCCTTATTTTCTATTTTTCTCCCATCCCAATTTCGCCTCGCCAATTCTCCCTTCAATTCTCCCCTTCCCTGTCTTGAACGTTGCTAGACTATGCCTCCCACTGGTCGGCTGCAGTGAGGATCAAGCCTTGCATTACGTGTCCCCTCCGGCACACGAGGAGGCAGCTGTCGCTCTCAGTGGCGAGGAGTAACGCGTGGGAGGCTCACGCTGCCCCCGATACTTCCTGATTCTGCTGTACAGGCGCACCAACCGACCTGTAGGAGTCGCTATCCACAACGTCCAATCCCCACCCACGGCTTTCCCACCCTCCAACACTGCCAATTGTGTTAGTATGACGACCGGCCAAGCCGGAAGCAACGCAGAGAGCTGGGCTCGAACCCAGCATCTCCTGCGTTAGTGGCGAGCGCCTTGCCCACTGCGCCACTCAGCCGCCCTCATATTTATATATTCTGAGTTAATTATATTGTTTACAATGTTTATTTTTCCCTCATATTTTTATAGTCTGATCAAATTATATTGCCTATATTTATGTCTTTCTACTATTACCCTGGTCCCTGCCCATACCTGTACCTCCCCTCCTCCAAGCTGCTATGACACCCGAATTTCCCCAAGGGGATCAATAAAGGAATATCTTGTCTTATCTCATCTTAACCTATGTTTACCCTGCGATGACATGTCAAAATGGCCTCTGTGAAAAGGGCCTATTCCACTGCAATGACGGAAAGTATGTGCTTCTGTTTTTATAGGGTTCATGAATAAAATATTTCATCCCAACATCGATGAAGCGTAAGTAGTCCAATCTCAACCGTCAGTTATGTACTGTATGCGTTTTAGGGTGCGGATAAGCAATCTAACTAAGAAAACATATACGTATTAACAGCCACAGTCATAGTTGCATTCTGATAATGGTTAGTATTATAAATTAAGGTGTTTGACTGTAGTTGAGTAGTTCCACATTTTGAAATTCGAAAGGTCCTGATGAAAGGCTGGGATTTCTCTTTAAATCACTGTCTCTCGTTTTGGTTTCTCTTCACTTAAAGGGGCACTTCACCTAAAACAATGCTCATTTATTTTGCACATAATCTCAGACACATTCACATTATCACAACACAAGGATTCAACGTCCCCAACGACAACACTGGTGGCCACATTCAAACTAATTAACATTTATTAATTTAGCTGATGCATTTATTCAAATGACTTACAAATTGTGAACAACAAGTCAGCAGGAGGGGTACATCTCTGGCAGCTAAGGTTCAGTGGCATTGTTTGTCAAATAGTATCGAACTTGAGTGTTACACTCTTGAGTGCATAGTAGTGTAGACATATTAGCATGATAAGTAGTAGTATAGGTATAATAGTAATGTTTATAATAGTAAAAGACAGTAAGAAGTACCATTTTATTTACTGTAATATATGTTCTCAATAATTGTCAAACTGAAAATGTGTGAGATTATGTGCAAAATAAATCAGCGTTTTCTTTTGGTGAAGTGCCCCTTTAATAGACTGACATGTAGCTCCTTTGCTTCTGCTTTAACAAATGACTAAACTCCTGTCTTAATGATTCTCAGGTCAGGAACGGTGTGTCTAGATGTCATCAACCAGACATGGACAGCCCTTTACGGTATGTGATAACTACAGTTACTAATCACCAGTAGAGACTGGTTACATTTTCTGGTGTCATCTTATAACCAGTCAAGCCGGTTTGACTGAGAAAGTGAGTCGTCTTTAGATTAGATTCAAATTTATTGTCATCATACAGCACAAGTACGGTATAACGAAAAGAAGTTTGGCATCCAACCAGAGTGCAAATGTAACAGTAAAGTACTATAGTAATATACAATGTACAGGTGATTAAACTGGGTATAAAATATATAAATTGATACTACTGAGTAATAGTGCTAATCAGATGTATGTACAGGCTTGTGTAGTATTAATGGTATGTACAGTGATACAGGTATAAAGACACTATGGTACTAAGTATTACTGGCTGGCAGCGTAACTAGTAAGAGTAGTTGAGGAATGAATACAGATATAGATATAGTATGATGTGGATACGGTAAGAATAAATAAATATACATATATACAGTGCTATTGTACATGCCATCATAGAGTTATATGGGTTATATGCAGGTGTATAAGCTTTATTCTACTGTTTATTCTAGCCTCTTTAACACGTCAGTGATAACTGACAAGCTCTTATTGAGGTCGCGCCCTGCCCAGCGAGATGGATATATACTGTATATATATATATATATATATATATATATATATATTAAATGTTCCCAAACCTGTGAGGCCACTTACCGGGCTGTTCTCAAACCTAGAGGTTATTTTCACACATGGTCCATTTTAGTCCTTCAAGGAAGCTCAAGAGTGATTAGTCAGCAATGCATTCTTTTGCCCATGTGTGAACATTCCATATGAAGCTCTGAGCTCGCCGGTGGAACAGAGAGGAAGTCGGACCTCCTCGGCCCGCACTGTGAGCTCTTGAGCTCGCCGGTGGAACAGAGAGGAAGTCGGACCTCCTCTGCCCGCACTCTGAGCTCTGAGCTCGCCGGTGGAACAGAGAGGAAGTCTGACCTCCTCGGCCCGCACTCTGGGCTCGGAGCGCGCCGGTGGAACAGAGAGGAAGTCGGACCTCCTCGGCCCGCACTCTGGGCTCTGAGCTTGCCGGTGGAACAGAGAGGAAGTCGGACCTCCTCGGCCCGCACTCTGGGCTCTGAGCTCGCCGGTGTTTCATTGGCTTGGCAATTTGCTTTGTTTGTGCATCGAGAACATCGAGCGCTCCGGGGTCATTTGTGCCGTTCGCTACGGGAAGCTGTTTATATGCTGAACCAAAGCTAGTATAGTGTGTGTGTGTGTATATACATATAAGCTAGACATGGTTATATGTAAATACCTTGCCTCAGAGTTGTGACAGACAATTGGCTTTCGATACAGGAACAGAACCAGCTTTCCTTTGATTAGTAGGAAGAGAGTTGTCAAAGAAGTTTTCTCATCAGTCCTGGACTATGGTGATGTCATTTTTAGGCATGCTGCGGCCTCAACCCTTAAATCCCTGGACTCAAGTCTATCACTCTGCCCTCAGATTCATCACTAATGATCGGTACGACACTCATTACTGTGTCCTTTATGAGAAGGCTGGTTGGCCCTCTCTGATGCAGAGGAGAGAGGTGCAACACTGGTATAACACTGGTTAATTATTAAGGCCCTTATTGGTAAGCTACCTCCTTATACTACATTATTAGAATGGAATTATGGAACCCGTTCTAGTGACTGGCTGGTCCTTAAGGTCCCTCGAGTTTGCTCTGAACAGGGTAAATCTGCATTTTGCTATGATTCCTTTAGGTCATGGAATTAACTCGCAACAGTCTATAAAGCTTGAGATTCTCCCCTCTGTTGCAGAGTTTAAAACTTTTTTTTTATTTATCCACTTTTCCACTTTTCTATTTTTTCTCTCATCCCAATTTCGCGGTGCCAATTTTCCCCTCCCCTGTCTTGAACGTTGCTCGCATATGCCCCCCACTGGCCGGTTGTAGGGAGGATAGAAGCCTTGCATCACGTGTCCCCTCCGATACACGAGGAGGCAGCCTGTCTCATCTTTTCACCTGCCAGCGCGGACTTTCATTGGCGAGGTGTAACGTGTGGGAGGCTCACTACCCCCGCCATTTCCTGTCTCTGCTGTGCAGGCGTCCCCCAACCGACCTGTAGGAGTCGCTGTCCACAACGTCCAGATTACCACCCATCGACTTCCACCCGCTAACTCTGCTAATTGAGTTAGTATGACGGCCGGCCCAAGCCGGAGGCAACGCCGACAGCTGGATTTGAACCCGGTGTCTCTTGCGTTGATGACGAGCGCAATGTCCGCTGCGCCACCCAGCCGCCACAGAGTTTAAAACCTTGATCTCCAATCATTGTCAATCAAGTTGTAAATGTTTTAATTGATTGGTTATCCTTGCTCTTTGCCTCGACTTATTGTCTCTGTTATGATATATGCTGTGTGATTTTACATGTTTTTTGCTTATTTGTGCATGTACACTCGACGTGACTGTAAATTAGGGGAACCTCAGTTAGGATAACAACTTGATTGACAAAGGTTGGAGATCAAGGTTTTAAACTCTGCAACAGAGGGGAGAACCTCAAGCTTTAAGGACTGTTGGAGTTCATTCCATGAACTAGAGGGGCATCATTGCAAAATGTAGATTCACCCTGTTCAGAGCAAACTCTGGGGACCTTAAAATACGGGATCATCCCTATGTTCCCCCGGGTCCTATGTTCCCTGATTGATTGATTAATTGATTGAACATTTTATAAAATTTTATAATTTTATTAATTATTAACCCTTTGATCGCCGGGGTTAAATTCATAATTTACCATCCCTCGCCAGCCCTATTTAACATGGAGAAGTTCCCCTTCTTTGCAGGGCTATAACTTTTTAAATTGTATTGCTAAATTGACATTACCATGGCCCATTCAAAGTCTTATATCTATTGTTCAGGGTGTAGCAACGTTATACTTTTTCATTCACATATTCATACTAAAATACGGTCTAAAGTATAAGTATGTTTTTATCGTTTTCTGCAGCTTTCTCCAGAACGTGATTTATAGCCCTAAATGCATTATATTGATGATTGTATACAGTTTGATAGCAATCGGCGCGAGATAAAGAATTTCAACTGGACGTGGTTCTAGAAGTTACTACGTATGATCTGATGTTGGGCGGGGGGTCGTTTATAATTCCGTGGGCAACGTTATATCATTCATCTAGTGTGGGTGATATGATCATTGGAGCAGTTAGTATAGAAGACATTACAAAATAACGCTGAAACTCACCGTAGCTTCCTCTCGCCGTTGGGAGATGAGCGTGGAACAGAATTTTTTTATTCTGGGATATAGAAATACCCGATCCATTTCCAGGTTATATACGTCCAAATCATGTTGTTTATCGAGTTATTGGCAACGGATCGATATCCATTGTGTCGAGCTCGAGTCCCGGGACCTATAGCGAGTGATCGGACCAAATTGAAATGAGCACCAACTTCCACTTCCCTGTTTCTTCCCTGGGCGATCTGCCGATCGGCCACCAGATGGCGCTCTTGAACCGTTAGAGAGTTGACAGGGGATCTCCAGTACATATAATGTCTGGATGTCTAGATCGCAAGATATGACGTGTTATGTGCATATGCCCAAATCGTTCGGGTTGCTCGCCTGAAACTCCAAATATTTCAAAACCATATATGTCAACGTATATCAAGGGGGGGGGGGGGGGGTCGTTTTACCTCGAAACTGTGATCATTACCAAAAGCATGTTTTAGGTTCGGTAAAATACGACACTGTGATCGATACAAAAGCATGTTTTAGGTTAAAAAAATACCAGCAGGTTACCTAAAATAGACCTTAACCTTAGTCAGAAGGTACTCCAAAATCGTCCCATCGCAATTACTCGTGTATATTGGGCATGGCTATCATACGGGAAACAATAGGTTTGAGGCATCAAATCTCCGACCGATTGCTATGTCCTGATTCACTTTGAGGGGGAAGCAGCCGGGGGTACCTTAGTACTGAAAGACAAACTGATATCCCCAGTTCAAAAGGTAGGCGATACTGCCACCTGGCGGGATTTGATTGTCATTGCAATTTTAACGTAGGCAGCGGTGCCAGGGAGACGCAGGCAGCTCCGAGCGAGTGTTTAGAATGGGGATCAAAGGATCTAAAAACTAGAGAACTCGTTTTTGGTGCTGAACGGTTGGCGACGAAACACGAGAATACTCGTTTTTGGCGGCCAATGAGTTTGTTGTTTGTTTGTTTGATGAGGTTATGTACAAATTTGTTTCACTACCACACTACTAGGGCTGACCTTCGATTTTTTTTTTGGAATTCGAAGCTTCGGGGCCGAGATTCGAGATGATGTGAGAACTTGTACACCACTTTGTTCAACTTTGTCAGTGCTGTAAAGTTTAAACCTTTTTAAATCTTAGACAAACAAAACACTTTGCTTTCATGAAATATTGTAAGCCGTCATTTGAGGCTTTATAAAAGCAGCACAATGAACACAAATCTGTCAGTGCCGAGTCCGACCTCATCTTAAATAACAAACCGCATTGCTTGTTGTAGTTAACAAAGAGAGGCAGAGCTGATTTAGCAATTTAAAAAAACAAAAAAATCATATATACCGGTATATATTTTTTAATCTAATTTTATTTTCATATTCGAATCCCATGCCCATCGAACGAAGCTTCGAAGTATTTAAGACAGCCCTACACACTACAGACGTTAACCCTTTCACTACCACACTACAGACGGTTAACCCTTTCACTGCCACATGACAAAGGGTTTACCCCTTTCACTACCACACTACAGATGGTTAACCATTTATATGTTCGTGCCAGATTCCAAAAACCTGGGAGATTGTTTCTGTTATAGAGACAGACTTGTGGTTATTACAATTAAAATATTGAATAGACGATGTGAAAACGATTTTTGTTTTGTGACCTCCACAACCCTGGGAAACTTGATTCTTCTATTATGTATTTAAAAGTTGTTTCGCTATGTTTTATGTTATGACGCCAACATACTCACCTGCAGTTAACTACATTTCTAAGCAGGCAAACCTGGCCATGTCCTAAAAGGGGTCCTCTGAGATATATCTCCCTTAACTGTCCAGTTTTCCTAATGTAGTTCCCTCTTCCCCTCTCTTTGAGTGAATCCTGAAATCATTTTTTCTTTTTTTTAATCAAATGACTATTCCTCAGTCAGCAGCATCTATTCTATTTACTCAGGATATGGTGTGGGGGTGTAATACCACTAGTTTCATCTGAACCAGATTAGATCTTAGAACTTTTCACCTGTTTTAAATGTCAACATCTGGAACTCAACCGTTGCGAAATCCTATCTTGAGCTGTGAGTTTACTCTTAGTGGTGAAACTCTGGTTAGCAGATAAAGATAGATTTTAGATTCTAACCCTAATGATGAAAGCACTGTGACTTGTTGCAACATTGATTACACTGGAACACAGGTCAGAACAACATTGGAGTTGGAGCATACTGTTACAACAGAGACCTCTAGTGGTGGTTTTCATAACGGCATAACATCATGGTGGATTACGAGAGCAAGGCCTCTCCACCTGCAGAGTAAAATGGTACATGTTGCATTTATATAGTTCTTTTATCCAAAGTGCTTTACAATTTTGTTCCTTACATTCACTCGCACATTCATACACAGACGGCGGAGGCAACCATGCAAGTTGCCAACCTGCTAAATGTTTTGCTCAAGGACGCTTCGACATGCTGCCTGGGAGGGGCGCAAATCGAACCGGGAACCTTCCGATAACCAGACGACCGCTCTACCTCCTGAGCCACTGTCACCCCTAGAGTTTCATGTCACCTCTCAACCTACTCAAAGTCAGTCAGCTTTATTGTCTCTTCTCATAATGTGCAAGACATACAGAGAAGTGAAATTTCATTTCCCCCTTCCCACGGTGTATATAAAAAAATATTTAATATAAACATAAAGTAACATATAGGACACTATTAACATGGGACATGATGTACATGCACTATACAGGACTATATATACAGTATAAACGGTGGCTATTTTTTTTTTATGTATGATTGAAATAAATATATGAAGTAAAAGAGAACTTAACAAAAAAATTGCAGCAGTGGTACATAGTAAGTATAACTGATAAATAATGGTAGTAGAATACAATAGTGGCAGTAAAGTGGCAGTGAGATGATGGATATGGCAGTAAACTAAAATAAATAGTGGCAGTGAGTTTGTGTGTGTGTGGCAGTGGGGAGGGGGGGTGGGGTTAGTCCAGGTTCTGTGGTGGCAGAGTGAGAGCGGGGGGGAGAGCTGGGAGAGTTCAGCTTCCTGACAGCCTGGTGTATAAAGCTGTCTTTTAGTCTGCTGGTCCTGGCTCGGAGGCTCCTCATTCTCCTCCCGGAGGGCAGGAGAGTGAGAAAACTTTGTGAGGGGTGGGTGATGTCACCCGTGATGCTTAGTGCTTTGCGGCCCAGGCGTGTATTGTAGATGTCCTGGAGGGGAGGGGGGCACCAACGATCCTCTCAGCTGTTCTGACCGTGCGCTGCGCTTGTTGTACTAACTGGATTTCTCTCTCCAAACCCTCCCCAGATCTCACCAACATCTTCGAGTCGTTCCTCCCCCAGCTGCTCGCCTACCCGAACCCTATCGACCCCCTGAATGGAGACGCTGCCGCTATGTACCTGCATCGGCCAGAGGACTACAAACACAAGATCAAAGGTGGGGGCCCCTTTTCTTAACACACACTGACCGACTGGTGTAACAATGAGGGAAAACATGGTAATAAGATATTCCTTCGTTGATCCCCCTTGGGGAAATTCGGGCGTCCTAGCAGCATGGGGGAGGGGTGGTACAGGGTATGGGCAGGGTAATAGTAGAAAGACTATTGCAACTGTAATGTGGAGAGTGACCGTTGGACATCATATTTCATGTCAGTTTTATGTCAGTCACAAGAACAAACTTTATTTATAGACCTTTTCAAACTTTAAAGTTCATGTTTTATTTGTCATATACATTCAAAAGTACAGTAAATTAAATTAAACCACAATAGTAGAATATAATAAATAAATTATATTCTCCTGATTCAGCAGTATCACATGTGCTGTTGTTGCTGGATGAACCAGCTCGACTCAGCCATTGATCCATAATGTTAACAGACATTTTGAAAGAGGCTTGATATTTTGCTAACTAGCTACACTATGATGATGCTCGGTGTAACGCCTGACAGTCCGGTGGGAAGCTGAACGTTGCGCGATAGAACAAGTATAGCCAATAATAATATTATATCCATCAAATTATTACTTAATTTGAATTCCCCCAATTTTGGCATGCATTATTCTTTATTTGGGTACAGTTTCCCTGTACATACATTTTTTTTTACAGTAGAAAAAGCAGGACGGCTATCGGTTCATAATTTCGAACAGTACTATTTCTCTTTTATGCTCAGGCCGTTGCTAAGATGGTTCAATAATGATTCTGACATACCATGGGTGAATATGGAGAAGCACATTGTATCTCCATATACACTCAAATATATCCTCTTTACATACATATGACATACATAACATACATACATATGATGTGGGAATGTCCAGGAGTACTAGCTTTTTGGGCCAAGGTTGCATTATTTCTCACTAATATAACGGAGATAAACATACCTTGTTTGCCACACATTTTATTATTAAACAATGATTTATCTCAAAAAATCACAACCGCAAGCAGGCACAGTATATGACTATACTGACAGACAATCTATATACCGGTACTGAAAAGACACTTTTTTATGCCACTGTGGGAATTAACCCATTCTCCGCCATTGACGGATTAAGACGTCATTCCTCGCCATGCTTAATCTGCCAATGACGGATTACGACGTCATCGAGATCAATATTTCAACGTCATGGTATTCACATTTCACCCACGGAGCCATGACTGGTGCTGTAGATCTCCACTCAACTCTCCAGCGCTTCAATACCGCCACCTGGTGGCCGATCGGCGAGTTGCCAAACCGGAAGCGGGGCCGGAAGTGCTTGGTGTCCCCCCTATTCCGTCCGCCACTCGCTATCGCTCCCGGGACTCCATCTCGACACACTGGATAATCGATACGTTGCCATAACTCAATAAACAACATTATTTGGACGTATATAGTATTATACAACCCGGAAATGGTTCATCTAGATCAACATCCCATAATAGCGATCTTTTTGCTCCACGCTGAGCAAAGCGTTTTTGATTATTATTAACCATACAAACTGCTCTGATATATATATCACCCATACTACATAAATTATGTCATAATGTCTAGGACCATGTACAGTTGACATTTTTAATCTGGCGTCAATCGCAACTGCATTTGATGATCTAATATATGCATAAATGGCTATCTCACGTTCTATGAAATACAGCAGAAAACGATAAACATATTTATACTCTAGACTAGAGCTGCCGCGGTATTGATATTTTCCTTACCGCACAAATTTGCGAAATATTTCCTACCGCCGCGGTTATTACCGCACAGTGCGCACAAAAAAAAAAAAACTCTGTTTGTCTCCGTGTGGGGATGCAGGCGGGGCCGCTTGTGTACACTGAAAGCTCCGTGGGCATGTCCGAGGGCTTGCAGCAAGCCAGAGTTTAACACAGTTTCAATCAATAACAACATTAACCAGACTCTCGTTGTGTCTATTGTGCTAAAGCTAACGTTACCTCATTGTGTCTATTCTACCAAGCAACCCGGGTTTAACGTTACCTCTCGTGTATATCTGCTGACGTTAGTATTAGGCTAATAACAACAAACTTAACACATCAGCGATCTTGTTGTGACACTAAACTTTCCGCTCTGTGGTAAATTGGGTTGATGTCTGTTTTGTTTCATCAATAAATGAGGCCAAATACACAGTGAATCCATCCTTTTCTGTTTATTACACTTGGTGCTGTCGCAAACAAATCCTGAATGAAATACATCCTTAGCGAGGCAGTAAAGATGGCGGCTTTCTGTTTTTGTTCAGAGACTCCAATGTGTGACGCGTCTCTCTTCTGACCAATCAGTGGTCTGCAATGTTTCACATGACTTTTCTGGTACCACTTCTACCCAATAGGGTCGCTTGGAACCTAGTAGGGTATATCTGCAGAGCCGCAAGTCCAACGTCTGGGCGCTACTTTATTATTATTAAAAAAATCAGCGGTGATGCGGTATTCAGCCCAACTCTGCGGTGGGCGTGATGCAACAGCGATACCGCGGTAATGCGGTTATCGCGGCAGCTCTACTCTAGACAGTATTTTAGTATGAATGTGTGAATGAAAAAGTAAAACGTTCCTACACCCTGAACGATAGATAATTGATGTTGAATGGGCCATAGTAATGTCAATTTAGCAATACAATTTAAAAAGTTATAGCCCTGCAAAGAAGGTGAACATCTCCATAGACAAATAGAGCTGGCAGAGGATGGTATAAGAAGGGTACAATGCCTGGCGGAGAATGGGTAATATGAAATGCTGAACTTGTTAAAAAAAAATATATATATAAAAAAAAAGTTGGGAAAAAAAAGTTATTTTTTTTATAATTAAAAAAAAAATCTTTTCATGTACTCCCTGGCGACCACCCATGTACCCCTAGGGGTACGCGTACCCCCGGTTGGGAAACACTGCTCTTAGCATATTGAGAGCACAGTGAGCGGTTCTTGGGAAAGGCCAATCACAAAGGATTAAGGTTGGGTACCGTTCACATTTAAACCGATACCGGTACCTGACGGTACCTTTTTCCGGTACTTTCATTATAACAAAAATGTTATTTCTGTTGTTAAACTAAAGTCTAAATTTCTCAATTTCAACATTGTTATCACACCACATAAACTAAAACCCCTCCCTCTCCCAAACCGTTCCTACAACCATTTTTTAATGTAGCATGATCATGTATAAATGTATTATGTATTATTCTTTTAAGTTTAAATATCAACATTATCTGGCCATCCTCAGTAAATACTATCAAAGTCCTCTAACCTCATCTGGTCTTTCCAAAGACCAGAGATGGGACGCGAGAATGCGTGAGCTAGGGCTGCACGATTTTGGGAAATAATCTAATTGCGATTTTTCTGACAGATATTGCGATTGCGATTAAATTTGCGATTTATAATTTTTTTTACAGCCCCACAGAGGTTTATTGTAAAATGCGGTTTGCATCTGGCCTACGCAGTGGGTCTTTTCGGGACACAGAGCCTGAGAATTTTTCTTTTTACCTGGGAATCGATACCGGTACCCAACGGTACCTTTTTTTCTGTACTTTACTCTCCCTCTCTGAAGTCTAAACTTCACAACACACAATCTAAAACCCCTTACCTCCCTCTCCCAAACCGATCTTGTATCTCAATGGGACTTCCTGGTTAAATAAATCAAAAACCAAAAATTGCGATATTTTTTTTGTTGCGATTTGATAATTGCATCATTCCAAATCACGATTTTGATTTAAAATCGATTAATCGTGCAGCCCTAGCGCGAGCGCACACACACGCATGCAGAAATGGAGAATGGCTTATAGTAGATTTAAAATCGATTAATCGTGCAGCCCTAGCGCGAGCGCACACACACACATGCAGAAATGGAGAATGGCTTATAGTAGACTTAACACATTGGGTGCCACACTGTTTTCGGGCCCCATCTATTCACTGCCACGCTTTAAAAGATAGGAGTCAGTCACCTTGTTTGTAGAGCTATATTCTATATTATAGCTATGGATACAATACTATGGTCATTTGACAGTGACTTTCTTCCGGTCAAGATGCAAAAAAGAGATACATTTTCCATGCATACATTCGCGCGTTATATCGTTTTTAGATCGGTCTGGGGTAATTCTCAAAATTCTGAGGAATAGCCTTATGCGTGTATTATACTATAACCGTTGCCGTTTCTTGCCTGGACCCGCTATTAAATCAAATCTATATCATAGGTATTATCTTTCATCATGAATGCATGAAAGGGGGTGGGGGGGGGGGGGTTGTTTTTTGATGCTTTGATCGTCACCAAAGGCATACATTGTGGACTAACGTTACACACACACACGTTCGGATCGAGGTGAAGACATGCTTGGATCAACGCAAGATTGATATCATATAGCCCTTACCTTGACTAGGATGTACCCCAAAAAGAATATTCCAATTATCTGATCGCGATTCCAAGTATTGATGTCTTATCGTGTCGCCAACATAATCCACCACACATCATGCATCGGGAGCATTTGATTCTTCTCAATCCGACCGTTATAACCGCTCCCCTTGCCCGAAAAGAAAAAGCCGACCCGGAGACATTAGATCGACGCACAGGCCAAGATACAAGGTTTCAAAGGGTGCTCGATACCACCGTCTAGCTGGATGCGGCCAGTATTGCACTTTGGTGATCTCAGACTCATTCCCTATGGTAACACCAGGCTCCCTGGATGGATAATGAATAAAAATATCGAAAAAAAGGAAAAACTACCCAGAAACGTATTAAGCCGTTTTTGGCACCCAAAGTTATTTCAGCTAATGAAATTAAATGTTTATCATCTACTATTCAGTTAGTTTTTATATTTTAATTTGTTAGACTCATTGGACCCGTTGCTCGTGCTGGTCTGTGTCTATTATGAAATGACAATTGCGAGTTATTGAAGGTCCAAGCTGGTCTGTGTCTTATGAAATGCAAATGCGAGTCATTGAAGGTCCGCGCTGGTCTGTGTCTATTATGAAATAACAATTTTGAGTTATTGAAGGTCCAAGCTGGTCTGTGTCTATATAATGAAATGACAATTGCGTGTCATTGGAATTTTGATTATTTCCTAACAATTTTTAGGTATCGAGATGTGGCACCGATTGATCTAACGTGAATCGGTACTCTGTAGTAGCGTCGTAATTCGGTCCGTACCCTTAAAAGTACCGAGTTTGGTACCCATCCCTACAAAGGAGAGAGTTACAGTTCCTGTTTAATTTTGGGGACGGGTCTTAACTCATTGGGCGCCATACCCGAGATATGTCGGGTTATCTCGCCATGCGTTGAGCGCCATACCTGAGATTTCTCTGGTTTTGATCCTTGGATCTTTTTCCTTCTATACGGTCAGCCGGAGCCCTCTAGGTGTCCCTGGCTCATCTGCCTACGTTGGAATTGCAATGACGATCGAATCTCACCAGGTGGCAGTATCGCCTACCATTTGAACTGGAATGGCTTGGTGTGGATACACCTATTCTCTTTTTCTTTTTTGCAAGGGCTGTCCTCGGAGACAGACAGACACAGCGATCGCCTCGAGATTTTTTTGCCTGAAGCCTATTTCCCCTATACACGAGTAGACGTATACACAGGTAATCGCGATGGCGATGCGATCACTGGGAATTATTCTTTCTGGAATACCTTCTGGCTAAGGTAAGGTATATTCTGTCTATTTTACCGAACCTGAAACATGTTTTTGTAACGATCAGTGTCGTGTTTTACCGGACGTAAAACATGCTCGACAAACACGATCGCAGTTTCTAGTTGAAACACCCCCCCCCCCCCCCCCCCCCCCCCCTTGATGATTTTGTGAAGGCACATATGTACATGGTATATACTAGGGCTGTCCCTGACTAAGGATTTGGATGGTCGACTAGGATTGGCCAAAATTTGCTGTTAGTCGACTATTTGTCGACTTAAAAAAAAAATATATATATATATACCGTAATTCCTCTAATAGTAACCCCGGCTTGTATTTGTTTCAACTGTAGCGGATACCAGGCTTGTATTAGGAGGAGGCATGTATAAGAGAGAGGCCTATATTTCTAATTTTCAAACCGATCATAATGAATAAATCAACATTTTGTGTCAGTTTGAACCCAGTAAAATGTACTGGGTTCATTTATTGAAACCAAGTACTGTATGAAATACGGTAGTAAACAGTGCAATTACAGGTGGTCAAAAAAAGTTAAATAAAGTAAAATAGTGCAATCACAATACTGGTATAATAATAATAATAATAATAATAATAATAATAATAATAATAATAATAATAATAATAATAATAATAATAACTTTGTTTTATACAATTCTGAGGTAGGCTTACTCTCTTTGTAAACATTAACACCATACCATTATATGGTATTTACTGCACAGCCAGGCCAGCATATAACAACAATAACAAAATATACCCGGCTTGTATTAGGAGGCCGGCTTATAATTGCTTAGCTCAACAGCGCACCCGGTCATTAATAGAGACCCGGTTTTTAATTGAATACCGGTTACTATTAGAGGAATTACGGTATATATAATATTTTAAAACTTTTTTATTTTTTTTAATTTATCATTCCATTTGGGCTGTGGGGGGTGCTTAATGTCTGAAGGAGTCGACTGAAGGCTTCTTGTCCTCTGCGAAAGCATGCAATTGGTCCACTGATGGATACATCTTGATATTTGTCTAGTCGTGTGTTCATTAGATGGGTGAAATCCTCTTTCAGTGCCTGTTTTCGTAGGCAGTTAGCCTCTGGTATGCGTGCCATTAGCGTTAGCCATGCTTCTAGGCCTCTTCTTTTGGAAAGAATGATAAAAAATATAAAAATTTTAATATTATTTTTTTATTTTTATTATATTCGACTAAGAGGTTGGCCAGTCGACTACGGCTCCTTTCGACCGATTAGTCGACTAATCGATTAATAGGGGTCAGCCCTAGTATATACCTTTTTGATTTGAGGTTTCAAGTGATCAACCAGAACGATTTGGGCTTATTGCATATAACGCGTCATATCTTGCGATCTATGGAAAAAGACTGGATTATTTTGGAAATGGGCGATGTTTAGCGTGTAATAAACTACAAACTACAGTGTAGAAATGAACTGATTAGTCATACTATTGTCTCCATAGCTATAATACAGAACACACAATGGGTCTGCAAACATCGCTAAAATGGTCAATAACGCTGGCACTATTGAGTACAGATGGGGAAAGGGCGTGGCCACCAAAGAGCTAAAAGGCCTTTCAAAATAAGATACTAAGGGGTCCCATGTAGTATGGAACTATTGAGTTTACCCTCTAATGGAATATTTGATCTTTTCTAGCTTAAGGAATACCATCGGGTCATTCCATAATTCATAATACTGTCTTAAATTGTCTATAAAGGACAATAAACTTTATTAAGATAAGATATTCTTTTATTGATACCCTTGGGGAAATTCAGGCATCATAGCAGCATGGTGGAGGGAGGTACAGGTATGGGTAGGGTAAGAGTAGAAGACATAATACAGGCAATAAAATTATAGTATAGTAGAAAAGTAAAATAGGCAGTCTAAACTATATAATTAACTCTGAATATATGCATCTGAGCAAGTAGGTCTGATCAAGTGTGCAGATGAGGGTCTGTATGCCCGATCAGTTATATAGTTATAAAGAAAGTGTTTTTACGAGAAAGATTATCCTGAGTTTGCTAGCCTCAGTACCTCAGGCAAGATGTTCCAAGATGTTCCTGTGACCACAGAGGTCCAGGCCAGGGCACCTATTATTTATTTTAGTCTGGACCTTGGGACAGCCAAGACAGCCCTGACTAAGGACCCCAGCCATGGCACCATTACTAAGTCACTGTTAGGGCTCGACGTTTACTGAATGTTTACCCCCCCCCCCCTGTGTGTGTCCCAGAGTACATCCAGAAGTACGCCACAGAGGAGGCTCTGAAGGAGCAGGAGGAGGGAGCGGGAGACTCCTCGTCCGAGAGCTCCATGTCAGACTTCTCCGAGGACGAGGCGCAGGACATGGAGCTGTAGTGAAGGGGAGCCCCCCCCCTTCACCACCCAAGACTATCACTTCCTGAGGAGCAGAAACTGGCTATTATATTCATATTTAAACGAGACAATTTTTTTATGACAAAAGAAGCAAGGATTTTTATGGCTACACGAGGATCTGCGATTTGTAATAGCAGAACGTCTTGCCTCCTTTAGGGTTTCATTATTACTCATCACCCCCCCCCCCCCACCCACCCACCCACCCCCACTGAGAACCGACCCAGACCATAAAGGAGTCAAACATTAATTTCTCTCGTTATTTTTTGGCTGCTCCCTCTGCTGAGGCTTTCCCCCCTCTGCTTGACCTTTGCTCCCCAGCCAGCCAGACCAAACTGACCAGTGTAGGGGGCAGAAGGTCCCCCTCAGACTATCTGGCTGGTCGCCGTTACCATGTCAAGACAGAGTCTAGACTTGTTTACACTCGACCCCCGCCACCGCTAGTCCCTCAGCCCCACACCACCGCCTCTTTTATTGTTAACTCGCTTTATTTAGTTTTTGATATTTTAATTTGATCGGTTCACCGGGGGCACAGTTATCCCCGTCTCTTCTCCGTCAGAGAACTGCGGGGTGACGATCACATTGTTTTCCTGGTGCTCGCACCATCGAAAGAGTGTGGAAATCCTACTTTCAACCAGCGAGCGTTTGTAATTTCTCATTATTTTCCCTTGTGTGAAGGCACGGGGGTGCCGTTATAGACCCAGCGTCCTCCCCACGGCGTGGCCACTTAGACTCGGTCGGCGTGGCCCCAGGTGACCCCTTTCGACAAGACTTTGTCCTCTGTGTGGCCCTCGGGCCAGTATGCAAACCCACGCACGGAACCCACCGCACCCGGTTGTTATGGAAACTCTTGTGTAAACATCCCTTTTCCAATCCACACACACATGCAGCACCAGCAGCCCCCCCCCCCCCACCCCCTTTCACCCAAAATGCCACACCATAATGTGTGCGTGAGCGTGCTTGCGTGTGACTCACCTATATCCATTACACACTGTTCACTGATGCCCAGCGGATGTGAGGAGACGAGGCTCGCAAAAAAGAAAAAAAAAGAAAATGTCCCTTGTCTTTCCCAGTGTCTTCGTCCTCCATCTCCTCCTCTTCCTCTCCGTTTTAGGAAAGTGTTTGTCATTCTCTGAGTATCTTTTTTTTTCTTGTATATCGTGGCATGATACAAAAGTCAAGTGGTGTAGGGCTTTGTGGAGCTAAGGCTGTAGTAGAGGGAGGGGGGGCGCCTACGGGTGTGAGGGGCGGGCAGGGTCGCGCCGGGTTTGGTGTTTGTGGCGTGGGGTGGGAGATTTAAAGGCGCTCTAAGCGGTATCTTTTTGTTAAAATATGTGTTAAATAGCGCTACAATCTCTGACAGCCATCACTGATATAGAGTGTCTGGTGGTCAGTAACATGGGTCTCCCAGTCCCTCCTGCTCTGCAGTAAACGAGAAGTACTGAAACGAGAAGTAGTGAGGAAAATCTGGCTTGGCAAGATTTCTTGAAATAAGTAAAAATATCTGGGAGAGCTTGATTGGATAAAGTTGGAACAGGATACCAGAACGTTTATGTTGTGTTTACTGCAGAGCGGAGGGACTGGGAGACCTGTTACTGACCAAACGCTCTATAACAGTGATGGCTGTCAGAATGTAGAGCTACTTATTTTAACAAAATAAATACCGCTTACAGCACCTTTTTAACCAGGTCCTTGTTGGAACTTCTCAACGTTGCCTATTGCTTGTGTTCAACTATAATAGGTGTTTGACTTGCATAGGGATAGTTAGTTTGCCGGGTGGTGATTCCTAACATAACGTATGGTTTATCTAATGTATAACTCACTAGTTTAAGAAAAAAAAACGTAATGGTCCTGTAAAGAGGAGAAGTAGACACCTTTGTTTCGATTTGAGATGACTCTTTATAATTCGTCTAATTGGATCCTCCAAAGACATTTTGCAACCCTCTCTTTCTCTCTCTTATGCAAATGTACTGTCCTTATTGTCGGTGTCTTTTTACAGGTGAACTCTTTAACAGCAATAGCTCCCACCTGTTTATTCACCTAGTTCTCTCATACAGAAAGTGCTCTCGGTTTCTGCCACTCGCCAATCGTATGTGTAAATCCCTTTTCTCTTATTTTAAACGAGAGCACACAGTTTTTTTTTTTGGATTTACTCTGTGGATTCGCCCATGGCTGCCAAAATAGTGGGACCAAATTCGAACGACTCACTCATGTCTAATAAAATATATATATATATATATATATATAAATTAAGAATCTCCCACAGGCTTGGTTTTATTTGTTAAAGGTGATGTTTTGGGGCATCAGTATAATGAACAAGAGGACAGATTAATCATGATGATAAAGAGGCAGCCCCCCCTCCCCCACCCCCTTGAGGAGGCCATCTCTGGGATAAAATTTGAGAATCTAGACATGGCATCTGCAAAGGGCATATTTAAGTATTGTTTCAGAGAAAACTAATTTAAGGCTTCTATAGTTAGGTTTCTGTTCCAGGTCTTTACACAAGACGTGTTTTACCTCATAACGACGTGTGCCTGTAAATGTGTGTGTACCCTCTATAGCGAGGGTTGGGGAAAAAAGAATGAGGTATTACCGTGGCGGTTCATATTACTGTTCTAACGGTCCGTTCTCACCAATGTATGGATGTAGAGGAGCGTCCAATTAATTTCTGATGTAGAAGAGCGCGTGCAGCACCCTGCGTGTACCTGAGGCACGCACTCCTCTACATCGGAAATTAATTGAACGCAGCCGCACCGCTGTACTTGGCCGCTTTGTGTGAGAACGGACCATGACAGATGCGCACGAGGCTACGTTGAGCTGTCAATAGTGTTGACATGACAGCTCGTAATGTGCTTGTACCCCCCCCCCCCCCCCCGAGGCAGATGTTTGTATTATGTGTGATTTCTGTACGGAAATTTATAATCTCATCGTAATCTTTTCACCATCGACATAAGGTTAATTTCTTCATCTTGAAAAAAAAAAGAAAAAAAAAGTTTGTTTGAATTTATTTAATCCCTTTCATTTTATTTATAGACTCCCGGCGATGACGTCAGGAGTGACAAGGGGTTTAGCCTATCGTGAAAACTATGAGATCTGGTGTCGCCACAAACCTGCTAAATATTATACCTGTTAACACGTAGCTGTGAGGTCAGCGTGACAATGAACATTCCATCGTGGAATGAGAACGCGTTTAAAAGATCCAGAGTTAAAACTGCCTTAGTTGAGAAAACGGATACAATTGGCAGTAGTTCCCAAATGAATATGACTATTAGGGGTGTTATGGCTTCATGCAAGATTTTTATTTTTTTTTGCTATGTACAAGAATAAAGTGAAAACAACCAAGCATATTGTGCAGCTTTATTAGTGGTCAACATGTGGATATTACTCATCACCGTATTAATACATGTTTTTATTCTATTAATGCAATACTTATTTGAAGCCTGTGTTTGGTTGAATTCTTCTTTTTATTTTTTATTTTATTTTGTCTTTTAACCCTTGCATCAACGATACAGGTCCAGATATTCCCAATTTTAAATGCAAAAAAATAATAACTAAATGTGCTTCCCCTTGTAACTTGAATAAATAAATAAACAAAAATATAAACTCTGCTGTTTGTGAATGCTTGTGTCGACCAAATGATTGTCAGAAGAGTCACATTGTTGGGCCTGATTAAGATTGATATTTGGTAGGCCACGGTTTGTATGGGATTGGTCCCGACTCCCGCATGTACGAATGAAACCACAGTCCAATCAGACTCACTGGACATAAAACGATGTTAACCCGATGCTATCCCTATATTTATTATTGCTATATATATATATATATATATATATATATCCACATCTGTACATACCTGCGTATCATTTTTACATATATAGATACTATATATCTATCTGTAGATTCCCCTTACCTACTCTTTACTAGTTACGCTGCTGGCCAGTAAGACTTACTATACCATAGTGTCTTTGTGTAGACTATATACTCACTGAGTGACTGATTGATTGATTGATTGAAAAGTTTATTAACAGATTGCAGAATGGGTACAGTACAGTACAGCTCAATACATACAATTGTTAAGGGGATGCAGACCAGAGAAAGACTTTCGACTTGTTTACATCAGGGTCCCCCATTTTCAATTCATCATAACATATATGACATACATGACATACAGATAGACAGTACTGCTACTACATATTTGACTACATATTCATATTACAACTCTGTACATACTGATTAGCATTATACTCGGTAGTACTAATTTATATATTTTATACCCAGTTTAATTACCTGTACATTGTATATTATTATTGCACTTCACTCTTACATTTACACTTTTTTTTTTATTTTCTTCGTTTTGAATCGAATCGGTGGAATTAGAAAGTGCTCAGGCTGCATCCATATCCGTCTCCACTAGATGACAGTCGTTCATATACCGTAGATAGCCTATTCACACTTGACAATTTTGGTGGCGTCCAACCGCGGTGAGTAGGCCTACTACCATAGATATATATATCTATGAGTACTACCACATCTACTATCTACTACCACATAGGAAATAATCTAAAAAACAACAACTGTTGCCTGAAAATATTTAGAATAGTGTGGAATTGAATGCATTTGAAATTCAGTTAAAACCATTGATTTAAATTTAAATGTAGATGCAATAAACCTTTTTTGTTTTATAAACTCTTAAAGGAACACTCCACCAAAAGGCAAAGCAAATGTATTATGCTCATAATCTTATATTCGTATAAGAGTTGGATGTGTGATGTGATGTCATTATGATTGTGAATTGATGTATATTATTCCTAGAATATCGTATCGATCCAGGACGTCATAAATACAGTGAAAATATAGAAATATATCAAGACCTTTGCATGGGAACTGTTAATCAATTGATATTTTTATTTGTACAACATTTACGACAGCAAAATATAGCTATATTGGACGCACAATTATCATATAGCATTAATTTCTGGTATGGACACTGTGTGTGTGTGTGTGTGTGTGTGTGTGTGTGTGTGTGTGTGTGTGTGTGTGTGTGTGTGTGTGTGTGTGTGTGTTGACTTACGTCCCTATAAATTTGGTGGTTGATCCAAAATAACCACAAGGTAACAGTTGAGGCATTTTCAAGTCTATATTAGAGGGGGAAAACACATATGGGAATTTTTTTTTAATGTTAAAAGTAAATTAATTGTATCCATTTGGAACAGTTGACTATATTGTGCCCATTTTGGTTCAATACAAAACTAAGACTAGTCTAAAACAAAAAGGTGACGTGTGCATTTAATCTTTAATGGTACATTTTATACAGGATGCAAGGATGTCCATCACTCTAAATGCAGTTATTCCATACTGTACATCCGGCGCCAGGCGCCTCTTTTGACACGCTTGGATGCACAAACGCAAACCGTCGCACCATCGGGCCTTTCCTCGAAGGGGAGACTTATAATGAACTCCTGAAATATTAATAAATATATTTTCGTTGTGTAGCCTGAGTCTTTCCGAGCAATGTTAGGGGGCGTCGAGTTTCAACTCCAGTTTTAATGTGTCTGTCCTGGACTGCGCACCGGGGTGTCTGGGTGTAGGGTGTTGTAGGGTGTAGGGTGGTACTACACGCGAGCTCGCCGGCTGCGCCTCTTTTATAATGTATGGTAAAGGACAATAGACGCGTGGATGGATTTCAGTGCAACTTTACCAGCTTGAAAGAGACGTAATTCAAACCTGCCCCCCCTCTGACGGATTCGAATCAACTGAAAGGATGACTCCTATTTTTCCACCTGGGCCTCCGCATCTGCCCGATCACCGACAGCAGGTAAGTGAGCCTCGGAGAGGAGGCGTGTGAGGGCCCCTGGCCCCTGCTGTATATAATGAGGACACGAGGCCCTGACTCAGACACACTTTGTCAGAGACTTGAAAGAAGTGGAGGCCCCCCGGGGCGCCGGATAAACCTGCAGAGGACGTTACGGTGCCACACCCGTTGGACACAGGTAGGCCAATAGCTATGGCAAACACGCAGGCTGTTTGGCATGATGGAGTATAGGCGTGAGAATGAGGTTCAATATCAATATCATGCGTTGAGCATATTGTGGATTTGATTAAAATGGAATATGAATGATAAATTGTCCTAGTAGGCTATATCGCGGGGGTTAAATCGGTGCAGATTACAGTCTGGCCATCTGGAGAGGGTAATTTTTTTTTACCCTCAGCAGTTTAAGCAATAAGCAATATCAGACCCTCTTAAAAATCCTCTAGTTGAAAAGAGACGCCTATTTTGATAGGCTTTTATTTGTTGATTATGGTCACTGATCCTGCATGACAAGTATTTTAAGATTGCTAACCGTGATGTGTGATCAATCGAACATTTTGCAAATCAGCCATAAAAACCAGCAAGTGGGGCCACAACAACAGCAATAGCTGCAGTGCGCGCTCTAAAAGGAGGCAGTGCGTATTGCGCGAGAGAGAGACGGGCCCGCACGCACGCACCCGGCAGCAGGAGAGGGAGGAGGGCCGCGCGGAGGATTACTATGTTGCCATTGGGTTAAGATGCTTACCAACTAATTACCTATCCATTGGAAAATCCCCGGCCATGCAGCCCAAACAGAAGGGGGGCTGCGAGAGGTGGAGAGGTGGAGAGACTGAGAGGGACAATGTGAGGAGCGGGGCAAGTATAGTTTTCTCATTTTCAGACAGAGGTGGGAATGGGATGTTGTCCAGATTGGCTGTCGGCGTCCTCACATTGTTGTTTCCACAATATTTGCGAACCTATAGAAACAACTCGAAAAGACAGTGTGCGATTAGACTGCGTTATAAGAGCTGGATCGTCGGATTATTTTTTAATTGCCTATAAAACTTGCTGCTTGGTGAGTGGGGACAAGTTTGTCAAGAAAAGCGCATCTCGTGACGGTAAGAATATTATTGGGGCAATAAGGGTTATCTTAGAAAATTCTGCAAAACTAACCTCTTAGGTCTAAATACCTTAATCTTATATCTTAATTTGTAATTTAATTAGTCGTCTGTTCGTTCTGTGGACATGTGTTAGTGACTTTGGTTGAAATAAATAGGTCTTTTTGGAGAGGACCATATGATATGCCCCATGTGATTTTATGATAGGCTTTATTGAAGGGCCCAAATAAAATTTGCCTCTTCAACTCTCTGGCGCCCTTCTCTCAAGGTCTGCAGAGACATTATGAAATCGTTCCAAAAATAACCTGAGTTGGAACTGTGTAGACTCCTAATCATCCTCATCATCATCATCATCACCACCACCACAGACAAATGCGATTAACATAAGCGAGGTAGGCTATTAGGCCTACACAACACAAGTGACTAATTGCCAGTAAGTAACATGCATGCAATGGAGCATGTAGATATTTGAGACGCCTACACAAGTTGATGTTTGGTGCAGGAGCATATCGCCCTCTCTCTCTCTCTCTCTCTCTCTCTCCCCCCCTCTCTCTCTTTCTCTCTCCCCCTCTCTCTCTGAAGCTTTTTACGCTATTGATCTCTCCCGGAAACGGGAAGATGAGCCCTGCTTTGGGACCCATTTGGAGCGTCTCAAAAATCACTTAGCGCATCATTCCCCACAGCCAGAATCAATCCGCTGTTCCCTGCACAGAGAGGTGCAGTAGGCCTGCACGTCTCTCACAGAGTCTCTCCCGGAGCCCCAAACATTTCTCCAAACGTATCCGGTATGACTGGCGCGCGAGCAGAGAGGAACTGGGAGAGCGCACGGGCAGAGAGGATTGGGAGAGCGCGCGGGCAGAGAGGAAGGTGGATTGGGAGAGCGCACGGGCAGAGAGGAAGGTGGATTGGGAGAGCGCACGGGCAGAGAGGAAGGTGGATTGGGAGAGCGCACGGGCAGAGAGGAAGGTGGATTGGGAGAGCGCGCGGGCAGAGAGGAAGGTGGATTGGGAGTGCGCGCGGGCAGAGAGGAAGGTGGATTGGGAGAGCGTGCGGGCAGAGAGGAAGGTGGATTGGGAGAGCGTGCGGGCAGAGAGGAAGGTGGATTGGGAGAGCGCGCGGGCAGAGAGGAAGGTGGATTGGGAGAGCGCGCGGGCAGAGAGGAAGGTGGATTGGGAGAGCGCACGGGCAGAGAGGAAGGTGGATTGGGAGAGCGCGCGGGCAGAGAGGAACGGCACGGGCACACTGCTAAGGGCCCCGGCACACCGGCCGCAAGCGGGCGCGCGACTCGCGGGGTGGAACGGAAGCGATCGTTTTCGCTTATTTCAGAGGCGTGCACCACGCGCATTTTCACAGAAATACACTCAATATCTGCATTATTACCACACACATATAGATGTTGTTCAACCAGCTAATGTGTCTATATCTTTCCCAATACAAATAAACCATATTACTATACTTTTTCAGGAGTACAGTCACACTGATCATCATTCTAAAATTAATTCTAACATTCTAATTAATTATATAATAACTGGTTATAGGCCTACATGCAAAATGGACAATAGAACACTGGAACTGGACATCTTTAAAAAATCTTCAAACAGGGACTGACTTCGCATATAGACTAGGCATTTACAGCTGTTCCAATGTAAATGTGCCTTCCTCCGTGCACTTTCGCCCGCTAGTCTGAAGTCGGACTCGGTGTGCCAGGCCACGCGCGCGATCTCGCACGGAACCCGCGAGTGCCTGCGTGCACGGCTGGTCTGCCGGGGCCGGGAAGGATTGTGAGGGCGCGCGGGCAGAGGACAACTAGGGAGGATCGGGAGAGCGCGCCTGGGCCCGTGCGTCGAGCAGATGGCACGGGTGGATTAACCCCCTCGTCTCGTGTGGTACCGTATAATACGAGGAAATTGACCATTTGGTTAGTTTAAGTAGGCCTATATCCCATGCATGAGCATAAAAAAAATCCTATAGAACTCTGACACGAAAGGGACAAGCCCTTTAGTTTATTGGAGGCTTTTGGAGTCAGACTCAGACGTGATAGGGAGCAACTTTTTTTAATGAACAGACAGCCATGTAATTGCTCTTTTTTGTATCCCTGTCAACCAGGGTCTAACCAGTGCATGTGGGACTGGGCTTTATCTCCTCCTGTTCTGTGTATGGCACTGGTAGAATTCACTGTGAAGGGTCACTATCAGTGAATTACCATAGGGCCATAAACAGAGTAGAGAAAGAACCACGTTACCCATGACTTTGTCTTTATTCTCCTCTTTGGTCATCAGTCAAAACGTAACCTGTATCTACGTGCTGATTGTGAACTATATCCGGCTGAACCTGCCCAGCACGCTCTTCTTTGCCCATTTTGGCACTAGCACATTTTTGCTTTGTGTATGTCTGTTTGAGCAATCATGTGTAGTGCCAATATAGGACGAGACAGGCACTCAGCTTTACATTTTTTGTCTTCCGGTTTGTGTCCCTAAGAATACGAATCGGACGACTGGTCCAGTGACATCAGCGATATCTCTAGGTTCATAAATATTTATTCGCCTGTCTCTGTTCCCTTTTTTATTTATTTATTTTCCCTTTTGCATATGTGTGTGAGAGAGAGAGAAGGTCTTCAGAGGATGAACCATGGATCTGATCGATTGTGTTTGGCCCTATCAGATATCGCTGGTTGCCATGGAGGCCTGTTTGTCTCGTGTAAGATGAACCTGGGGCCCAGACAGTTCTGTGACTGACAGCTCTGATGGCAGCTGTCTTGGCTCCTCCCCCCCCCCCCCCCCCCACCCCTACTACTCTCCCACGGTGTTTGGCAATGGTAGAACTCACACTGGTGGGCTAGACGGATCCGGTGGTTCTAGACTTGCCAACAACTGACGAGAGCTTTTACCCGACCCAACCCAAGACGACTCTATGCAGGGGAAAACGCATTAGGGATTTTCTTCCAAGGAA
This sequence comes from Notolepis coatsorum, assembly GCF_963971535.1. Classification (NCBI taxonomy): domain Eukaryota; kingdom Metazoa; phylum Chordata; class Actinopteri; order Aulopiformes; family Paralepididae; genus Notolepis; species Notolepis coatsorum. Next base: position 78,749,747 of record NC_140182.1, on the reverse strand, counting down.
ACTATAAGAGAAGGAAGGGTCATCACGTCACTGCAGTGCGTGAACGCATGTTGGTGCCAAGGGTGGAAACCTTCAGTTTGGCCAACATTGAGTTGAATGGGATCATCCATTTAAGTTATTACCTCAGATATCAGAATAGTCTGCAATTTATTGCATTGTTAACTAGCGAACGTTTGATATATTGGTTCATGTATATTTCCTCAGATATCTTGTATGTTTTAAAATTTTAATACAGGCTTCAATAGAACTGGCACCAAAGTCTGGCAAGCAGAGCATAGAACGCTGGTATTCTGACGTGATGACCCTTCCTTCTTTTATAGTTTCCTTGCTTTCTTCGTCGACACCCCAATGTCGATGACGTGTACCACATGTTTCAAGGTTGATGATGGTAGCACACTGCAAACAAAAAAACAACCTCCATCTTAACAAGTACTTTAATGATGTATTGAGACTGGACACGTTTATTTTCTTAAAACAAGTTAAAAGAAATCTGCCAATGGGGTGAAATAAATTCACTTTATATTAACATACGATTGACCTTCCCAAGGGAAACAACAGCTGTGATTGGAGGATCAAGAAAAGAGGGCAGAGCTTGAGGTCAACTAAGCTTGTGTCAAGGACTTTCTCAAACCACGGAAATGGAAAGAGTATATAATCTGCCTCATTTAAGGCTTTTGTCACTTAATGAATACAATTCTTGATACAAGTTGTTGTCGTGTATCAGTATTGTATGTGATTTTAGATTGTCCAATAAATTCAATCAATCAATCAATCAATCAATCAAGTTCAATTGCTTTGAAACAAGTGAAATGATCTCAACCGAACGGAAGATTATTTCACTGGTTTTAAGAGAATAAACAAGTGCCGTCGTCCGGGAAAGTAATCATATATCCAATATTTTCAGACTTCAGGTGAATGTCCTCGTTAAGATGGAGATTCATTTTTGCAGTGCATGAAGTCGACCACATGATTTAAATTGTATCGGTTCAGTTTTCAGTGTTCACAAAGGTTTTGATGGATAGTGTACGTGTGTGTGTATGTGCGAGGGCGTATTCTTTTTTTGTTTTAATTTTCTTTTGTTCGTTAATATATAATTACAGGTAAGAAGGATATATAAATGTTTTGACCCCCTTATTTCTTACCTCTTTTGGGGAGGGGGTCGTCTTTCATATTAGCTATATTTTCTGAGGGGGACAAATTTACCTCTTCTCAA